>NW_026535805.1:1200000-1800000 GCF_028551555.1 Melozone crissalis
GAAATAAAAATTCTTGTCAGAATTCCTCATGTACTCAAATGTGCAAGAAAAACTGGAAATTATGGTTTTCTTTCCTTTTTAAATTTTTTTTTTAATTAGGAACCAGTTATAAATGCTTAATTTCTTTATTTTTGTGTGAATTTTACTGAAGTATTTTTTACTTAGAGTGAATTACGTGTGAAGACATCCCCACACCTCTCCTAGAAGAGTGAGCTGGATTCCCCCTCTCTAACAAATGCTCCTCTGATGGATTTGCACTTCTATGCATATGTGCACATGTTTGCATACCTGCCCATAATCTGTGGGGCTCCACCAGGCCTGGTGCACTTGCACAATAAAAATAATCTGTTGTCACCTGCATCTCTCTGCAAATATAAGAAGAATAAGATGTCAGGTGCCCCTAATTTTGGGAGAGGCTGCAGCTGGCAGGGCACAAGATTTAACACACAAAGTGAATGAATAAGTCATTTGGTGTTACACGCAGCAAATTCTGACTTTCTCTTATTCTCCATCCCCTCTGTTCTTCCCAAGCTTCCTTATCCTGGGGAGACACAAAATCTTTGTCAAGGAAATTCTGTGGTGTCTATGCCACCTGTGGAAGGTATAGATGATATACTAAATACTCTGATCATGGTATCCCACTTTTCTGCTCAGTGGAGAGCACAATTTACAGCTTTTCTCAAAACTCCTCCAAAGAACCCCTCAATACTCATTTCTTCCAAAATGCAGAGAGTTATTTGGCTACTAATAATAGATGGCTGATGCTCACAAACTTGCCTGTAGCACTGCCGTATGAGGGAAGCTTGCACTGGAAAACCTGCAGCCAGCTCTCAGAATGGGCATTAGATTTTTGATCCTTTGCTCTTTGGCCCTTAATCACAGTAACTCTTGAACTCCCCCATTCTCACTCTTACGACAAACCTCAGCATCTCTGTTGAAGTTGCTCCCGGGGCTTATAGAAGACACAGGTTTGTGTTTTACCCAGGTGAGGAAGGCACTGTTAGAGATCCCCCAGACTCAGTGCTCTGCACACCAGACCATTGGCTATAGGAGCAGGACTTGCTTTGGCTATTTTAAAAGAAGAAAAATTGGTCCACTTCTCTTAGGAAAGACAAGGTTTGTGGCTGGCTCTCAGACACTGAATCTCAGATGGACAGACAGCCTCTGTGCCACGCCAAGGCAAGGTTTCTTCTGCAGGCTCTGTGATCTGTGTGTGGCCTTTCATCAAAGCTGGGGCTTTAGGGCTCACAGAAACCAGTCAAAGCAGCCGGATGTTCATAGATTTACAGATACTCAAGAAACATGGTTCTTCAGACCTAAACTATGTTTCAGTGGTTTCTTCCTGTTAGATTTTTCTGTAAGGAGAAATAATACAACGGTAGTAAATTATCTCTGGGGTTTGGGGTTTAGGTTTTTTTTCTATTTCACCAGTCATTCCTTGGTAAAGAAGGATCATGTAGTTTCAATAGTCAAATTGAAGTTTATACTCAGTATTATGTTTATCCCAACCTGAAGTCTGAATATTTGAGGCGTGGATCTTGTATCCCAATACATGTCATGACTCTAAGTGCTTTAAAAACATTACTTTTCCATTCTGTTTGAGTTCAAACTTCTCTGCTCATTTTTGGAGTTCTTGAAATCCTCATATTGCAGCTCTCATTTTTCAGCAGGATCATTCATTGTTTTCCCAGTTCCTTGCAGGTCTTCAGCTTCTTAGCATCTTTTGCATAGTTTGGTTAATTTAATGCTCTTCAGTTTTGCCTTCAGTTTTCCATTGATTTCACTGTGCTTGCTTTGGTTGCTCCAGTTGTAGCATTCTCCTCACTGTCTGAATCCACCTCTGTCAACACAACAATCCCTGTCAATCACCTATACCCAAACTCAGTTTCTTTGTAGCAAGACCCATAGGAAAAGCCAATTGCAAATGAGGGGAGTTCTCAATGAAAACTAGACCACATTGATTTCAGCACATACAGGCTTCAGCAGCCTTTTTCATTCATCGGCCCAGCAGAATGCCCTGGAAAGCCCGTTATCCATAGATGGCCAGAGGATGCAGGCTTATTCAAAGCAGTGCTCAGGAAGGGTAGGGTAATGCCAAAGGCCCAACATAGTGCTTTGCAGCTCTGAAATCCCAGTTTTTGCCAGCTGTAGCGGGACTCAGCTGTGTGGGCGCCAAGCCGCGAGGCCACACACAGCCTCCGTGGCTCAGCACCCACACAGCTAGCGCTGTCCTAAAAAAAGGAGAAAAAAAATTTAAAATGCTGAATCAGTCTTCCAGACCCTAACCAAAAAACAGGCACATAAACTACAATTTTTGTTACAGAAACCCTGGTTGGGAGCAGAGATGTTGTAGAAATGCTGGAGAAGAGGAGAAATATTCTTTGTGTTAAAAGCAAGCTGGAGTTCATGGCTTTTGACCACAATAGTTTTCTTGGCTGCTATGGTTCCATGACTTATTTAAGAGGGTTTAAGGTTAATAAACCATAGTTGCATATTATTATCTGTGCTGCTCTTGCACTCTTGCTAGTAGTGCCATTTATTTATAGATTTATGATGATCACCTTAGTACTATAGAGATTGTGTGGTTTTTTAGGAACATTTGCTGGTTGAGGGAAAAAAATAGATGGGGGAGAACGAGGGGCTTGATCTTCTAATCTTTAGTGCTCCTGCATCCAGGCTATAAAAGTCATTGGTCCATAACTTGGCTTCAAACACAGAATGCAACAAAAGCAAACACACAAAGAAAAACAAAACACCCAAACAAACAACAACAAAAGAATCAACAACCACTAAATCATCTGCTCCTCACCTAACCTGCATAAACATGAATTTAAATGTATCAAAAATCTCTGCTGGTCTCAATACAACTGACTGATGGGTAGGTCACAAAAAGTACATGGGAGAAGAAGAAAAAGCAACATCAAAATATTGTCCCTTGATAAAAGAGGTAGTCTTTGCCTTTAAAGATTTCATAAACTGATTTCTTTTAAGAGGAAAAAAAAGGATTTTCTTTTATTTTTCTTTTCATCTTTCATTGCTTCACTACTTTAAAACCATACTGTAAAATCAGAAGGATATTAATCTGTCATAAAAAGCTTAACACACAAGGATATAAATGGCAGGAAAATGATCTACAAGATTTTTAAACCACAGAGTAATTATTAATTATTAAAGCCTTAGTTCCAAAATATTCTAAAGGAGTTTTCCTGCTTTCTGCTAGTTCAAGAAGAGAAAAAGCCAGAAAGAAAGAAAAGCCTATAGTTCGTTTCCAGTCTCTCTTGCTTTCTGAGCTGAACTCTGCATACAAATCTATATTTGTAAGACACCCTCATCTACCAGTTAATCAAAGCCCTGGAAATTCAAGGAAACCTGTGTTTATGGAAATCTGGCATTTCTGTAAAGTTTTGAATGAGAGCTAAATAGAGCAGTTCATCTCATTGAAACTAATGGCTTCTGCCAAGTGGTTTTGCAGCAATGGGTCTTCTGGCACAGTCAGCATTTAGGAATTCATTTATGAGCTGGGTTAGCTGGAGACTCTGGAATTCAAATTTATGTCTAAGACTTAGTGGTTTATTCCTGATAGGTCTCTGAAAAGAATTTGTAATCAATTTACCAAACTCGGACTTTGTAATATGCAGAATTGAAAGCTGGATTTTTTTCAAGATTTAGAGCTTGAGATTTTTTCCTCTTTCCCCAGAGGACAATTGTAAACTGTACACATGTATATTGTGTCACTGAAGGAGGCTTTTTAATCACCCATTCATACTTGCTTTTGAAAAAGCTTTGTCCCTGTGCTCTTGACTTCCTATGGGCCTGATCCTGCTCCTGCTGAATTTTCCTGCAGGAGAACAGAATCTTACTTCACATGAAGTCACATTTGCACATAAAAAGCAGAGAAATGTGTGGCTTGTCACACGAGTTGATTTTATTTCAATCAGCATTTGCATGAACATGCAGTCAGGCTCTATTAAGCACTTGTTTGATTTGCTTTAAAAAAATATATGTCTTCAGGATCTGGCCAGCATATTTGAATATTGGCTTTTTTTCTCAGTCATAAAAACCTAGACATTTTTAGCAAGCAATGAACAAGAATTGCTCTACATTTTCAATGCAACTATAAATTTGCTCCTTTTTTCCCCATTTAGAACTCCTTTGAAGAACTCATTGAATAAATTAACAACTTGGAAAGCTGCCTGCCGTTTTTGTTGGCTTTGGGTTTCAGAGAGTTGCTTGGTAAACAAAAGTCAATGGATTCAAACAGTAACAAAGTAATTTAAATGATTAATCAAGTGTTAAAACTAGCTTAACCTCTCCTGTTTTACAAACTCTATATCACCCTCACTAAACTAATAGAGGAATAAGACACCCATCTGGAAATCTCATCTGAAATATTAGATTGAGAATCAAAAATTCAGCCAAGCGGTGTGGTTTGTAGGGATATCCTGGCGGATAATAAATTGCATTAATCTTACTTAAATTTTCCATCTAAATCATGTCTTGAGACCATATTGCACTGAGGGGAATGTGCCTGGCTTTGAATGCATTGTGCTACTGAAAAGGTTATTAAAAGGGGAAAAAAACAGATAATGACTTTCCTTGTTTTTCTTCTGACTACTTTTTTCCATATTGAGGAACCTATGTTAAATATTCTGGAACTAATGAAGAAAGTCTGCTTTCTCCTGCCAGTGCTTATGTTTTCTAAGAGAAGATAAGAAATTCACATATTCACAACACTTAAGGCAATTTTTTTTTTCCAACCAGAAATTATATGCATGGATAAAAATAACCCCAGAATTTTCCCAGCATCGTCAGAGCTAAGTATTTTCCTCATCCTGCTCATTCAGAAGAATTTCACTTTTCCAGTTACACAGAGTATGAAAACAATATTGGAAAAGCTCCCCCAGGATTTTCATCAACTTGCTGAAAGAAGTCCAAAGGTTATGAAGTTCTACTCATCTCTTCTGCTCCTGCCCACACCAGCGTCATTTATGAAGTCTTAAATTAAATAAAAGAAGTTACAGTGGAAAGGAGAGTTGTTTAAAACCACAACCCCTTGGAAACTGGGAGCAGTGCTGTCAGCCATGCCAGTGTATGGGAAGTGGAGCTGCACAGGCAGAAGTATCACTCCACTTGGTGGATTTGTCCTCAAAACAGAAGGAAGGGACCACACCTGGTCCTGGGTGTCCTGGGTATGCACAGGCACAACTGGGCTGCAGCTGGCAGGAATGATCCCAGGGCTCCTGTTCAGCTCCAGCAAGGGTGAGGGATGATGCCAGCACATTACTGAGGAGACCAAATGGGAAGGCTGCTTCCACTAGGCTCTGATATTTGCCTGAGGTCCTTACTTGGCTAAAGGATGAGTGAATGCATACTGAGGAGGAAACTGCTGCCAGCTGGCATCAGGAAAGCTGTAGATGTGCTGCAGGTGTGGTACACAGTCCAGGTCATGTCCCTATCTGGGGAGGCAGGAAGGGAAAGAGGGATGACGGAAGCCATAAGTCCACAGTTATCAGCAGGATGGGGCCAGACATGCTGGTTAGAAGAGGCAGCACTGTGACTGTTGCCAGAGCCGTGCACAGAAAGATGTGAGTCTCACCAAACACATCAGGAACCACATAATTCAGGCCCGAGAGGAGGTTTCATTCCAAAGAGTGTTACGCAATACTGTGCAGTGTCATTATGATGCACAACTTCGTTCTCTTCCTATGAAAATTTGACCTAGAAGCCCTTAAATTTTTCAGCGGTTTGGGTCAGTATTTCAACACAAATCCCAAGCCTTAGAGCACTGTTGGAGTAGGTGTGTGCCAGAGCGGTCTGAAATGAGAGAGGGGAAGGGTCCCTCTGGTTGCCTCAGGACTCTCTTGGCTGGAGGTTCAATGTGTGCAGTCAAGCAGGGGCTGAGGCGGATGGAAACACCTTTGTTCTGTCCCCACCCATGCCCAAGCTCAGCTCCTTCCAGACACATGCCAGCAGCCCTGGGCTGACCAGCTCTGCAAGAAAGGGCCAGGATTAGTTCCTACTGAGGACGTGACTCCTGCTGTTTGTCCCACCATGGAAACTGAGGCCCTTGCCTGTTTTTGCAGATGCTGTCAACTCTGCAAATGCTGCAGTCATCACAGCAAAGGACTGCTGGCTCTTTGAAGCCCCTCAAGAATCCCCAAATATGTTTTTCCCTCTTTCTGTAGCATCAAAAGCCCAAGTAAGTCAAATCTATTTTCCATGCAAATTGTTTTTTCACAACTAGGAAAATCCTGAACCAGCAAATTCTTCTTAGGAAACAAATTCCCATTAAAATCGATGAGACAAGCTTCCCACTTGCTTCTATGGTGTTTTGTTATATATTAAACAGCCTTATGAAAAGAAAATATTCCAGATACATTTAGAAGTATCACCATTTTAATATGCTGCTGCTAAATCACAAATCAAGCATAAAAATGAGTCATCTGAGCTCAAAGTTTATGCACTTCCTTACACAATTATTGCAATCAGCTCTGCACTGACTTTTTAAACTCTGGTAAATCAAAATTAAAGTTATGCATCAGAGGTAGTAAATACTTTCAAGGCACCTGAAGAGCCTTCATTCTTCCCTGAAGTCCAGGCACATGCAAAGGGAAAAGTTGGGGGGTCAGGACATTTTTAAAAAGCAATGAGGCTTTAAATATCAGTTCATTCTCATTTAAGGTCATAAACTCTGAAGTAGCAGTCTGACTCAATTTCAGAGAGGATTAACATTGCCTAGGTGGTTTTGCCTTTCTTTTTTTACTTTGTGCGTTTGGATTTGTTGTGAGTATAGTCTTGACTGGTATTTACAATGCTTGAGTTAAGATATGACCACATTGGGCTTTTCATCCTTTGAATAAGGTTTCATGTTCTCAATTTTGGCCTCATTTAAATGTAAGGTTTTGTTCTTTTTCCTGTCTGGGAAGGTATCATAGGTATATCCTTGAAAGATTGGATTAAGTCTGAAGTTTTCAAAAAAATTCAACAAATTCCATTTGAGAATTTGAATTTATCCCATTGTGAATAATGCCATGGGTTGGACCACATAGCCACACCATCTCCAAGCTTGTGTCCTTCATTGGGAATTATCTTTTTGTCAGTAGGTCCAGGAAGAGCAACAGGAATGCTTTCCATACCCAAATCTGCTGCATTTTGAGCTTAGGGGTGTAGTACTGATGCACAGACAAATCTTTTTCCCAACTTGGGGAGTTCCTGCTCCTTTCCATCCCCTGGAAATGACATATGGATGGGGTAAAACTGGAGTGCATACCAGGAGCTCAGATCTCCCATCTCCCACAGCACAGGGCTGCTCTCGCATCTCGTGGTGTCGATAACAAACCTTCCATTGATCCCTGGGCCCCAGGATCAGCTTCATCCAGACCTAAATTGCTCATCTGTTTTTAATGCCAAAAGCAATTTGTTTTCTTTATGGACAGTGTGGTTGCAAAGCCATGTTTTTTATGATTAAATTTCTTTCATCTGGACAATGTCAGCAAGAACAACAACAGAGAAAAAACTTTTTTCAAAATAATGAAAAAAATCAAGATAGTCTTTTTTTTAAATAGAAGAAAGTAATTACATCCAGGCATCCAGGCCAACTGCAAATGCCAAGTTTGTGCTTGACGCTGTTTTAACTGGTTGAAATATTATTTCTAAACAAACAAAGTTTGAAATGGAAATTCTGATGGAGCTTTGACTGTATTGCTATTACTCTTGTGTTTAATAATTGCTATCATCCTAGTGGTGTCAGTGCATAGCTAGAATTGCTTGCAGGATAATGAAAGTTTAAACCCTAAAAGCTCAGCCTCTCATAAACTTCAGTGTATCCAACTGAAGAAGAATTATATCCCACCAACTTTTTAACATGAAGTCATACCAGATTTCTTATAATAAACAAGTTAATAAATGTAGCCTCTCTCCTAAATCATTTGCATGCTGTACAGCAATTCAAGGAACTCTGGCTTATTTTTAGTACCCACACCTTATCTAGGGTGTTCATCACAACAGCAATACTTGCTGCAGTGATTTAATGGGCTGCTGTCCACACTGACCTTAATTCCTTGTTTCGGTGGAATTTTTTATTGAAACGCTTCAACGGGGTTTTCTTTTTGGTTGTCAGCTTTTTCACAGAAGCTTCAGCAAATTACAAGTGGTTCAATATAGTGTAGATCATTTCTTTGGGGTTTAGCACATTTGTAAACCATGAATTAACTCAGTGAAAGGGTGATTATGGTAATAGAACTGCACCATGCAGAGTTGGACTTTCACAGTTGAAAAGATTTTTTCTTTCTCACATGGACTCACAGATTTTTATTAATAAAATTAAGTTCACATTCTTCCTATGTACTGTCACTCTATAGCATCTGTCACAAATACATATAATGGTGTCTCCAGCTCCTGCATATGGTATTTACATGAGCAATTGGTAGGAATGATCTCTGGTTTCTCCGGAGAGACCATTAAACTGGGCCTAGTCTTTGAGAAGGACTCCATACAAAAGGACAAAAAGCAAAGTTTCAACTCTAAAACACTCCCAGTGATGCCTGTTTGCAGCCCAGAGCCCCACTGCCCTGGGCAAGGAAATTGGGATGCGCCTCTGGCACACAAACCTACCACTCCCACAGAGCCCATGATGCTACACCACCTTCAGCATCCTCTTCTGGCACCTCAACAGTGAAATAAATACTTTTGCATATGCATGAAAACAAATTAATGTTATATACCCAAAATTCTGTGCACACTTCAAATTTTAAAACTACCTGTAGGTTTAGGCATTTCTTTACCTATAACAGCCAAATCGCACTGTCTACCTAGGTTCTTCCTGGCACCTTTTAAAATCCATCAGGACCAGAGGGTGCCTCCTGGCATGGCTGCTCTGGGAAAAGCCAAAAGAGAAGAAACACACGGGCCTTAAAGTGAATTACCTGCTGTAATCCATCCTGCTCTGAGTGCTGCTGCAGGCTTGTGCAGCTGCCCACCCAACTCTGCACAGCAGAGAGCTGAGGTGCTTCTGGTGCAGACTCATCATGTGAAGTGGAATGCCGACAGGGAGTTATTTGTGGGAAACTGTGCCTGAGGAATTTGTGCATATAGTGCAGCACACTGAAGGACACATACCCCACAGTCAGAGTGCAAAATCATCCAACAGATTTCTTACAAAGCCGTTTTTTTGTCTTGGATGAAGAACAGCTTGAAAGATACTTGGCAGTAGCTTGAAAGCTTATTTTGCCATCTGATCACTTGTGGAAGTGACCCTGGTGTCCAGGTGTTCCAGCTGGACCATTTGTCTTGCTCTGTGCATCACTACTTCCTTCCTGAGATAATAACGAAATCGCATCAGCTTTCTGTGGTGACCACTAGAAGGAATTTTAGTTCTCCTTCTCTTGTCACTCAGTTACTATCTTTTGCCAGGTCTGTCCCTGTGTATTTACTCTGCTACATCTCTCCTCTGGTGCAAAATAAATGGTCTGTGGGAGAGTGAGAGAAAGAGTCCAGTGCCTGGACTCCACTGCATAAGAATTACAATTCAAACCAGAGCACAGGTGGACAACACTACTTGCTGTCTTAATTTCTGAAAAGAGACTAGCAGACAGGCTTGGAAAAGACAAGGAAAAAAAAGCTGGAGAAAATAAAACTATCCCCAGCCCAACATCACTCAGTGTTCTAGTACTCTGCCCTTGGAAATCAGCACTCATGGCCATGTAGTACCAGTCGCAGCTCTGCAGGCAGCAGCCCCCAAGGACTCCAAATTCAGCACATTCCTTGGCCAGGAGCACCCACACTTCCAGGAGGCTTCTCAACACCTGCTGCAGCTCAGGGAAGCACTGGACTAGCTGGGCTGCCCAAAGTACCACAGCTGTGACAGCAGGCAGAGAGTGTTGGCCCTCATCTCTTGTTTTTCCACAAAACACCAAGCACAGTCACTTAAGGTATAAATCTCCTTCGGTTTGGACAAGGTGCAAGCTCCAGGATAGGCTGGGCTTCTAGACCCTTTGTTCACCATAACCTTGTTTTAGCAAGATATCAGGCTGTGGATTGGTTTGTCTAAAATAAAAAAAAAAATTCTGTCTTGGTGAATACCTTAAGGTGCTTGCTGGCACCTAGAGTTTTCTCAGAAGTTACTTCTTCATGGCTTTTCCCCCTAACTGAATGTTTCCTTCCTTCATTATTTCAGTTCTTTTGCATTCATTCTCCTAATTTTATCAGAGAAAAAGCTGGTCCTCTGCACAAGGCAGAGATAGAAAACAAGCGAACAAAAGAAAGATAATAGCTCAATTTCAGATTATTTTAGTGAAATAACCCAAAAGCTGGGTTTCCCTTTATGTCTGAAAAAAATGGCCTGAGTTCTTATTGGCTCAGATTCATGAACTCTCCAGATTTACTGAGTCTGCTGGAGCCTAGGATGGAATGCCAAACTGAGTGAAAACACGCTGTTCTGAGCAACATAGAAATCAGGGCTAGGTGTGCTACAGCTCAAACTTCAGCTCAAGAGTTGCACTGTTGCACCTTGTCCCACAGCAATGAAATTCTGAACCAAATTATTCTTCTCAGAGCTTCCCACTTTTTCAGTAACCCAGACTCAGCATTAATCCTGGTTGTGACAGTACAGGGCTGAACTAAAACCTAGAGTTGAAACACTTCTGAACTCAGTCAGTGCAAATCTGGATCTAGATTTACGGCTAGGGCATGTCTGTGACCCCCATCATGTGAATACACTGTAATAAATGATAGCTGGAACAATGGCCTCCGCCCTAGGTCCTACAGCGCTTTATAAGAAGGAACATTCCTGTTCCTCTTATTCTGCAAATGAGGAAACTGAGGCATAAGATGACTTATTTCAAGCCACTCATAGTCCGTAGCCCAACAGTCATTTTGGTAGCTCACACACAGCCCACATAGGAGCCCTATGCAGGCAACAAAGCTGAAGCTCTTTATTTGAATTAGTACTGCAATGGCAGCCTGATTTACAGACTCTTCTGCTGCTGGGGTCAAAAATTAAGTCACTTTTCAGTGTGGGGGCAGACCTGCCAACTGTAATTAAAAGCTTTCCTTTGAAATATGTGTCAGACTTTACACATTGTGAGAAGTGCTTCTCACAATATGAGCTTTCAGGCTGTTGCACTGAACAACATCCATGTGGCTAACCACTTCTCTGCTGGATCCCAACAGCATCTGTTCCCTTGCCAACATTTTACTGACATTCCACAGGAATCAGTGCAGTGTGCAGCTCTGCCAGGTAGGGCCAGAAGCAGTTAAGAGGTTAATAGACTCAATCCAACTTCAAACAACACATGAACCTCAGAGGTGAGCCCAACGGAGGGCTGTCAAATGAGAAAAACAGATAGACTTTGTGATGATTTGACTAATTACAGAAGAGGTTGTCTGGTGCAGATGGTGCTCTTCCCACCCTTTCTCCAAGACATATGCTGGCTGGAAGGGAGTCATTGATCACAGCTTATGTGAGAATCTTAAAACCCTTAATGCAGGGAAGCAATCAAAGGTAACTACGTCCCTAAGTCATCTAGACCCTGTTGAAAACCTTTGCATCAGCTGCCCGGTCTGGAAGGATCTATGTTCAAAATTTCAGCTCCTGCTCGGAAAGTATAATACCATCCTGGCTGCCCCCCAGCACCTTGCTCTGCCTTCAGCAGGAGCTTTTCCTGCAGCAAACGCTTCGCCCACCACTTTCCAGGTGGATTAAGCTGTGTGCAGAGGGTCTCACAGAAGCCTCAGAAAAATTTTCTGTGATATTTCCAGAGCACCTCATCTCCAGCCAATTCAGAAATACTGCTACCACAGCCACCTTGTGGCATTGGAGTATCTGCACTTTCAGTCCCAGGAGACAACAGGAAGCACAAAGTCAAGCCAGAATGTAAAATAAATACATAAAAGTTAAGCAAATATTTTTGAACCTCTCAAACAGGTTGGGGTTTTGTTTGATTCAAAGTAATAATAATACTTAGCACTTACAGTGTACTTTATAGCTTGAAAGTACTATGCAGACTTTAACTATTTAGGTTTTGGGCAATGGTCTGGACTGGCTCGTTTGATCTGAATTGTTTCTCTCATGCCTGGAAAGTATATTTGAGAAGTCAGAAAAAAGAAGCAGAAATATCCTTTGCATCCTTTGGGTTCTTCTTTCAATTTTGTCACCGAGCCTGTTTGTATGAAATCATTCCATTTCTTTTTACCTCACTTTACCCAACTGACAACGTTTCCCAGCCCCATTTGCAGAGGTGAGATTTAATTTCAATGTTGCATCTAAGGTCCTCTGACAGTTACATAGGTGCAGATGTTTCTCATTTTTCCTCACTTGCCTGGTGAAAATTAAAGCCTAAATTATGAATGAAATATATACTGGCAGCTAAACAGTTCAAACCATCCACAGTTGCCTATATTGTTCTAGTAGTAATCTCATCCAATGCCCAAGGCACGAGGGTTTTGGAAAGGTTACAGTAAAATATTTAAATAGATGAACCATATGCATGAAGAAAATTCTCTCGGGTCTCAGTGTATGTCTATTGTGGCTTGAGCTCTCCTTCCAAGTCTTGTTTTTCCAAGAGTCAGCTTTAAAGCTTGCATAGCTACTGGACCAGTTTATGATCTAAAGACATATTTACAAGTTCAAACCACTTCAGAGCTAATTATCTTCTGGACACACTACAATATTTTGATGCCAAAACATCCGTATTCTTTGAAATTAATGTTTAGTAGCTTTCTCAAGAAGACCTCATTTCACAAACTCCAGTTACAACAAATGAACACATGTTCCTCTTTTTGTTTCCTCTTTTTTTGCTGAATTTGAGAAAAAGGAAAAAAAACAGAGTAATCATACCACAATCGAGAACACTTCATTTTCTCATTAAAAAGTACATTTCAGCAGCTTTTCATCACACTAGCCCTGCCACCCTCAGCTTTCTGTGAAAGGAACTTCTGTGAAGGACACAATCTTCTAGCAGCTAGAGCAATATGGAGAAGGGACACAGTCACGGAAAAGGGACACAGTCATGGAACAGAAAGTGGAGCCTTTCTCAAAAGAATCTAGCAGGTGCTAAAGGAGGCTCAGTTCAAGGGGTGCTGCAGTCATTAACCAAGGCCTTTTTTCCTCAGGCAGGTTGTTTATTCCCTCGCCTTGACAATCCTTACGGAGACAGAAATTGGACAGTCTGAGTGGAGGTGAGCAGGGCTGTTCTTGCCCCATACATCATACAGGGCTAAGCCAGCCACTGCTGCCCTGATTCCCAGTATTGCTCCAGAAGTTGGACAGCTGGGGAGGTTGCTGGATGCTTTGCTGGACATTCTCAGGCCACAGCAGAACCAGCCCAAAGCCATCAGAGAAAGGAAATGAGGGCCAGAGGAAATTGACTTCAGCACACCCTTGGTGATGTTCAAAGTGTGAGTGTGGAAGACAGGACAGCAGAAAAAATGGGAGCTGTGGGAAGAAGCCATACAGTTGGTCATGCTCCCAGGACAGAAGGCTAAAGCTGATGGTGAAAAGAAGCCCAGCCCTGGCATGGGAGAGTGCGTCATGTCTCTGCATGGTGCAATTCCAGCTGCAGGCAGCAGCTGGTGAAAAGGCAGGAAGCTGCTGGTGGGGGAAGGCTGGAGGCCTAGCTGCTTTGCATTCCCAGGACCTAGTGCAGTGAGCCTCAGTAAAGAGAGGCTGCAAGCTGTGGGTGATATGCCACCCCTATGTGCATATGACAGAGCCACATCTTAGTGCAACCTATTTGCCATGTCTAGAATTAAGTTTTTCAAGTTTTCTTTCTCACAACTGATCATTTACCATTCGTATGATTTTTCTTGCTGCTTATTCTCCATAGACATTGCCACCTCTTTGATCTCTACATAAATACATGCAGCTCTTGAGCACAGTGTTTACACAGATTAAAAGGTATCCTAAACCTTACATGTACACACTGATAACCCCAAATCTGATTTGTGATTGAGTACCTGAAAATGGCTTTTACTCTCTGGAATTTTAAGGTTTACAACAACAAGCCAGATGTCTTCAACGGCACGGGCTTTCCCCTTTGAAAATAGCAAACACCAGCTTCCACGGTAAGGTCGGATCTCCAGCAGCGGTGCCTCTGAATACCAGAATGGCATTTCAGCCTGTGAATTTCACTGTGATCCACAGAGCTAGTTTTATCTTCTATGAGAAGGATCAGTTTATGCATCATCCTGACAGTGCAAGTATCTTGAGAAAGGTATGCTGTGATCTTAAACTCATCTCTAAACCAGAGAAACCAGACCTTAAAACATAATGTGATATGGAGCGTGGAGTAATTTAAATGCTATTAAGCCACAGTTGAATTTGTACAATTTCTGTATGTGTTCAAAACCTCATTAACTGTATTGCTCACAGTTCTTTTCAGTAAGATGACCTCATCTTTGCAAAAGGAAGGCGTGAGAAACATTAGTGCTACATCAAGATTATGAAACTAGAAAATGAGCAAATTCCTTAAGGCTAGTAACTTTCACAGCTTCTTAAATTCTGTGATTCATTTTACCTTCATAAATACCATCGCTGACTTTCAGGACTTTAATTATAATTTAAAATTTGCATTCTGAGCAGTGTTCTTGCCTGTAGATCTACATACCAATATAGACTACAGTAAAATGACGGAACAGCTTGTGTGTCTATAACAACATCAATACCAAAACCATTCCAACTTATTAGACCAAAATTATTA
Organism: Melozone crissalis; assembly: GCF_028551555.1. Taxonomy (NCBI): domain Eukaryota; kingdom Metazoa; phylum Chordata; class Aves; order Passeriformes; family Passerellidae; genus Melozone; species Melozone crissalis. The sequence continues at coordinate 1,214,697 of NW_026535805.1, forward strand.
AAACCTCACAAACTTTCATAGATCCATTTACTTTAACCTGCTGCTATTAGACACTGTTTTTCTTGTTTACACTTACCTCAGGTCTTCCCTGAATTAAATCTTGCAGATTTAGGCAGATGATTCATAAAAAAAGCACTGTAAGATCAAGTCAGAAAGGTTTTTCTGATTTGTGCCTTTAGAGAGCAACTACCTAGCAGCATCCATACTGATCCAGGGTTACAGGAGCTTTTGATGTGCAGGGCATGGAGACTTTTAGGTGAAGAGGGAACTGTTAACTTACTGATGAGGTTAATACAATATGACTACTTCTGTACTCAAGACTGTGCTGCTTAGCTCAGCTCATCTAAAGCAGCATGAGTTTTAGGTAGCCTGTGGTTGTTTTAAAAAGCCACAAAAGCTGAAAAGAGGCTTCCTTCTGCACATTTATTTCTGCAAGCCTCTAGACAGGTAGAGAAATCACAGCAGTGCAGGTACAGGAAATGTGTTATCTGTACACAAATATTTTTAGGAATAAGAAGCCACAAAACACTGGTTTAAACGTGCAGAGCACATGTATTGCTGGAACGTGGTGGGTGGAATGAGTTCACTTGGTATTGCATAAAATCCTGAAGCAGACATACACTGAATAAAGATAGGCCATTTATGGCTAGAATCAACACATGAAATTACCATACAGTAAGTCACAAATGCCTGCAAATTTACCTCACCAAGAAGAGATACTGTGATAACATTTACCAGATTATTTTTTTTCCACCTGGCCCTTGGCACTTTAGTCCTTTTCAAGTGTCTGACCACCTCCATGTGCTTCGGAAACCTCTCTGCCAACCCCAACAAGGCTTGAGAAGATCACAGGAGTTTTTACATACTTGGCTGCCTCAACTTATTAAACAGTCTCCTTATAGGATGTTTTTATTTTTCAGCCTATATCCCAAAACTCTGATGTTCTTGGACAAGGAAACGTGATTGCGGGTGGGCTCAGGACCTTCTACCCTCTCTGCTTTCCTACCTGGTCTAAGGAAAGTTTTTTAGACTGGAAAGAAGCTTCTCCCAAAATTCTCTGAGAGGTGATTTCACAGCCCTAACTCACTGATTGGCTCTTAACCATATGTAGGGCCAGTCCTTCAGCTGATAAAAATGGTTAGAGGGCCAGAGGTTTGTCCCTTCATTCTATGTAGGACAACCATGTTGCCAAGGACTGCAAAAGTAAGATATGCATTTTACAGCTGCAATGTATGCATCACCCACTAAACTCTTCAAGTGGGACTTGCAGATCTTTAAAAGCATACTTTTTGGTGAAAACACCTACATGAATCCAATTATGACTATGAAAAAATTATTTCCCTCTGTCCCACAAACCTCACACCTTCCTCACTCCACCTTATTTTTAAGGAAAGCCAAGACAAAGTAAGAGCAATTGTTAGAGATCAGAAAAGCCAGATTCTCCTTCCTGGTAATGCCTTGCTTGAGAGGATGTGTAGAAAATCCATGTAGCCCTGCTGGTCTTGAATGCTGGTTTAGAAAGTTGAGGCAGTCTTTTTGACTCCGTAATATCAACCTAAGGGGGAAAAGGCTCTTCCAGAGCATAACTCAAATCTTTCTAAGACAGATTATGAAGTTGGCCAAATTAATCATGTCTTCATATAGCCTATATCTCTCCAGGAAGAGATTAGAAAGGTATACGGAACTACTCTGCAGGCATCTGCACTGGAGATGCTAAGGCAAGTGAATTTCACCAGAAGAGATTTTCCTAAAGATACTCAAGGCCTCTGTTTTAAAGTAATTATATGGCAAAAGTTCTGTACAAGAGACATGGAGCTCCTGAAGCAGGTTCAATGTAGGGTGACAGAGATGAATAACGGATTGGAGCATCTCTCCTATGAGGAAAGGCTGAGGGAGCAGGGTCTATTCAGACTCAAGAAGAGATGACTGAGAGGAGACCTCATCAATGTCTAAAAGTATCCAAAAGGTGATGCCAAGAATGGATCTAGTCCCTTGTTGACAGTGCCAAGCAAGAGGAAATGAGCAGAAACTGATGCACAGGAAGTTACAGCAACATGCCTAGTCTGAAGAGCCTGTATTCCTAGAAGTCATAGGTAGAATTCTTGTCAGCAATAGACATTATTTGACCCAGACTGGAAGAGTCTGGTGGGCCTTTACAGAAAACCTCCAAGGCTGGTGAACACCCCTGAGTGACTTGATCTTGTTTTGCCACTGTTTGTCCACCAGACAGGAGAATTGCTGTTGAGCAAGAGATCCTGAAAGTACTGTACACATCAGAGAGACAGTGCTGCCAATTCTTCTCACTCATCTATATCAGTCCTATTTGATAGCAGTGGGATATGTTCATCCAGAGAATGCCTGACTGTCAGCAAAAGGGCAACTCTCCTTTCTACCATTTGTCTTCCTGCAAACATTAAGGACCTGGTCTCTAACTCTTTCTGTCGTTAAGAAGTTGGCCCTTTAATGTGGGTCCAAAGTCACTCTACTGAACATATGCTTCCCAGATGGACCTAAATAAGACTATGTGGAGGCATTTGGGGGTGAATAAATAGAGAAGGAGAAAACTTGCTTAGTGGGAGGTCTATGGAAAGAGCTGTTGAGGACTGAGAGACCACTAGTGACCACCTGATATCTCTCACTGAGAGCCACAAAGAGTGGAGGGCTTGTGGACTGAGGTCTTCATGTTATGGAGTCAAGCTTGAGGGCCAAAGGACGTGGGGAACAACAGAAACAGAGCAAAACATAAATCTCATGGTGTGTCTGGAGAAAATAAACTCTGAGACATTGCAGCTGAGACATTCCTCCAGGGAAGGACAAGGGAGCAACTTAGGAGGCTGTCCATAAGAGCAGATTATGAGCTATGGAAATTGCAGAAGAACGTAGTATTTGCCATGTTTGTAGTACCTCTGCCTGTAATAGAGCTGATTAATTTTCAACCATTTGTATGGCTGATTAATACTACATCTATTTTATCTCCCCAGAGAAACATGTCTTCATAAAGGTTACTATTGTAAAATTCTCAAAGCATCTAGTAACCGGATTTTCCTTACCTGCTGCAAGAAGTTGCTCCATCTCTCTCCCCACATGGGGCACCTGACAAACTCTCATTCCTTCAGTGCACTCACACCCGAACCCACTTTTTAACAAGCAGGAGCTGAGGTTCTGCAATTTTGCAATCAATGAAAAGCCCTGGCAAGCGTGAAGGAGAGTGAGGTTGACAATAAACAGAGCATCATTTGAAATTACCAACGTGAACATGAAGGACAGGAACAGCTGTAGCATCAGGGTTGTAAATTCTTCAGACCAGGGATTGCTCGAGGCCATGGACAGAGCACCTGAAGGAATGGGACCACACTAAGGTTTTTTAGAACTCCTGTCATGGCAACTCCATCGTCTCTCAAACAAGGCCAGCAACTCAGCTCCTGTACACACATTTAGTTTGACTTACAGAACTTATTAAATCCAGTGCGAAATGTGGCGTCATGGCTGTGAAACTAGGACTGGGTTTCATACAAAAAGAGTTTTGCACACCAGGATTTTTACGTGGTCTTGAGAGATCTCAAGACTTGTATGTTAGTGGGGCAGTTTCATAGCCATTGTTATTTTTTTGGAAACGTTTTGTTAGAAGTCCTGTAACCTGCTGCAGCAAAATGCATTGACTCCCTTAGGGACAATGACCACTTCATCTCTTTACATCCAGCCTGAATTAAAAAAAACTGAAAGGCGTCATGTTGACCAAAGAGAAAGTGATTTGTGGTCTCCTCTCGTCCTTCAACAGTTCACAGAAAAAAGAACAACACAATAGTGTTCACAACCTTGTAGGAATGCACAAATAAATCTGAAGACTCTGGAAATGAAACAGCTCTCCTTGGTTGAAGAATGAGTCTTCCAGAGATTGCTCAGGCAGTTTAGTGGGTCTCTGAAGAATGATAAGAGGTGGGCTGGGCTTTGAGTGCCTCTACCAGGGAATCATTTCCGGGTAAACTCTTGGGAGAGAAAGACAAGTGCAGACACAGCTGTCACAAAACAATTACAGCACTTCAGGCAAAAAAAACACTAAACTGGGTTTGGGGGGAAAGTTGGCAAATGTACCTAGTTCCCCCAGATGGGAGAAAGGCTTGAGTCTAACTTTTTTATTAAGTGTTTTGCTTCCCATCAGATCATCCCATTAGCCAAATACTACAGGAATTTGCAAGACAGCACTGCAGAATACATGGGTTTCTCTGTATAAGAGCTTTAACACTGTGTCCTTCCCATTTCCCCCCCTCTTCAAGAGTCTTCCTCCCCAATTCTGAGTGCTTTCCAAAGTCTGACTCCAGTCCCCAGATCCAGGTATGGGATTTTTTACTCAGGGAAGGCTCCCTTAAGCTGCAACAGTTCCAGGAATATGGCTATGGGACAGCAAAGCCCCAGAAGAAATATGAAGTTCATTTTTTAACTAAAATTATGATTTATGAGGAATAGACTATGCGAGGTTTCATTTAAATAGATTTGAAGACCTGAATGATTTAGTAGAACTGTATATGCCTACTCATTTTTGAGATTTATACATTGCATATGTGTCAGGCTCCTTTCCCTACTGTCCCTGTGTTTAGACTCACTTGTGATAACCATGTACTTTCAGCATTCACATGTTCACATACACTAATGAAGGATTTTGTTAAAGAAACCCTTGAGAATTGAAGGATGAAGAAATTTAGTGAATATGTTAAGCAGGCCCAGGAAAGCTGGGGACCATGCAGGCCTCAGGGTTACCATGTCTCAATTTCGGTGTCTTGGTTGCTCCCTTTCCTCCTCATTCCACTACTGCAGTGGCTGCTTTTCTTCAGCCAGAGCCTTGTCACACATCTCTGTGTTATTGCCACAAGTGTCAGCTCATCTCGGGGAGTACCTCAGATGGTGAGGAGCAGGCTGTGGGCTTCCCTGGGCTACAGGCAGGCTCAGCAGTCAGCTCCAGGGTTGTTGGCCCTGGCCACCATGAGCACTTTGATGTTACTGCTTTCATTGCAACTTAGACAAAGAAGCCAGCTGAACTGCCAGCACAGAAATGAGGATTAACACACTGAGAAGAGCTGATGTTCTTCTGAGAAACAGGTGGAAACGTGATCTTAAAAAGTCAAATGAGAATGAATGAGTCTATTCAAGCATAACTGTCAGGCTCTGTCTACCTGATCTACTGCCCTGCCAGGGACAACTTCAGCATGTCAAGCACATTCTCCCCAAAAGGCAGGTGTGCACACTTGGACCTGGCCCCATTTCAGTAATTCCATACAGAGCCTTCTCTCCTATGCCAGGGACAACTATTTAAATTTTTAATTATGTGTTCAGCCCCTAGCTCTGGCTAAACCATGCAGAAAGGGGCTAACTTGGAATCATTTTCATAACTGTGAGGTTTTTATTTTATTTTAAAGATATTTTCTTGGTCTAAGTCTCCCATTACCACAGTTGAAACTGTTAGTGAGCTTTGACATATTTTCCTTGGCAAAATATCTTTAAAATTGGTAGGAACCCTATCTTCAGTTTAGAAGGTCAGGGAAATACAGGGTCAAATAATGAATATGTTTGACTACCTAAAGGTATCAGGAAAGATTTTTGAGAACATTAGTAGGTGTCAAACTGGGCTATTAGAAATCAACTGTAACTTGAAGTTCCCAAATCTCTCTTAAAATCTGGCCTGAACTATGCTTGAGCGTCCTCTTTGCCACTTAAGCCTGTGGATGAGAAAGTAGCTAAATACTGTTTTCTTATATGCAACAGAAGGCACTAAAAACCAAGTGAGTTTTCTACTATACAAATACAGAGAAAATTTCTCTGTTAGTTGCACTTGGCAGACCAGCTTCAGGGAGTGTAGTAATAAACATGTGGCTATTTTCGCTCTCCTCCTCATTTGTATGTTGTTTATAGTGTTTTGTAATGTAGAAGCCCAAGAGATAAGAGAAAGTTTGTCTGATTGTTTTTCTTGCACATAATAGATAAATTGTCTGCTCTGGTGGAACATTTGTGAAGCTAAATATCCTTTTTCTTTTTACAAATAACTATGTGTTGCTATGTAATACATAGTACAAAATTATAAGATAATATTATGCAACATATATGTTTCTAATAATTCTATATAAAGATAACTAATGGCTAATATCCCTTATTTCTAATTATTTCACTTCTCTTGGGATGGCAACATGAAGCAAGCAAGGTCAATGTGTCAACAGAAAAGAGGGTTCAACAGTACATGGAAATGGTGTTTGCAGCATCTTGTGTAGAGGCCAACAGAGATTAGTAGAGCTTTAATAGTCCTTTCACCCCAGATAAATTGGAGAATAGGATCAGAATTAATTTCTTCCCAGTCCACCACCCATGTGGCTTCTTCTGAAAGAGATAGAACAAGACCTCTTCAGTGGCATTGTTTGTGTTTTATTAGTGCTGGAATCAGCTCCATATCCCAAGTACTTCAAGTACAGGAGCATTTGGAAGTACAGCTGGACTCATGTCAAAAAAAATGTACCACCTTGAAAAGCTATGCTTATATACTAATCTCTTTGCCACTACATGCAGATTTGAGCTAAACCCAAGACTTCACAGCTGTGTAGCTATGGAAATGACTGTTGCTCATGAGTTCTGCATCTAACCTGTAGGTAGAAAGTGGCTCAGCTCCTAAAGTGTAAAAAAAGTCACAGTAAATCCCTGTGATTCGAAAATGTGATATATTCAGAGGCATACTTGCATACTCCAGAAATCCTGCTTCACACATGGTAAAATTAAAGCTGAGGGGAAGTCATATTGTTAAGGTGGGTTGCATATGTGTTTGTGCAAGTGTATTTATGTAAAGTTTTTAGATCCCAAAACTATAGACCTTGCTCAGGAAAAAATCCAACTGGCTAAACTGAAAATGTTGCCTTATGCAGTCTGCAAAATTGGGCTGGGAGAGCATGTTTGTATGTTCTCTGAGCATGCTAAAGGTCAAGGAAAAGGTTGCCAAGACTTAGTTGTGTCTCCCTCCCCAATATGTAGCCAAGGTGCAGGTAACATTCCCATGGTTTTCAAAGAGGCTGCAGAATTTGGCCCACTGGCTATCAAAACAACTCTGAAGAGTGGAGTTCAGCTAAATTATTCCAACACCAGACAAATGGGTCTGCCTAACTAAGCCATAACATTTGAATTATTAATGTTCTCTAATAAAGGGGATAAAGTGTCTGTAGAACAGAGTGTTTCAGAGCTCTGTTAAAGATCATGCCTATTTTAATTTAGAAGTTCAGCTTGAGGAGAGACAATGCTGGCATTGTGTTACAGAGATTTAAAACAAGTCTGTCTTGAGGATTTTCCTCTGTCCTTATCTGTAATAATAGAATTTTAAAAAGAGTCAGAGCAAGAGCAGCGGCACTGGAAAATATCTTTCTCAGAAACTATAGCAGACAGGTCACAACATTTTTAAACAATGATAGTAACATTTATTCTATCAAAGCCATTTTATGTTTTATTTGGAACTCTGGCGCCTTTATTTTTTTAAGCTCTCATAACATGACACTAATTACAGACATCAAGATGCTCTATGGAAGATACCAGGCAAAATCCAGATGCTGCTTCTTTTCCTTTCTCTGCACTCCCACCCCAGCCCTTTTTTGTGCATTACATCATAGCATAGTTTATTTTAAAAGTGCCTCAAAAATGCAATGATAGTAATAGTAGACAGAAGGAAATTTATGGTGAGCACCTCTGGCCTGCAAATTCCTTTACAAAGCACTCCTGCTGCTCATCACAAGACCTTCTTGCTAGCAGAGACTTGAAAATACAGGGGCTAGAAAATACAGTTTGGGTGATGTGTTAAAAAGTTTTGGGCTAAAGTAATTCTCATTTTAGGACCATAAGCACTTGCTGCTTCTTCTTCCCTGTTTCTTGCACCAAATGGAAATGACTAAATCAGTCAGAGGAATGGGTAGCAGGGTTTGTGTAGTCCCCCCGGGAGACTGAACTGCCACAGTGCATGGGGTCAGGTTGGAGCCTTGCTTGGCTCCGGCACACCAGTGAACACCCACTGGGCAGGTGTGCAGGGAAACCTCCTGAGAGAGACCCACATGCCAGCATGTCAGCCAGCCTGGAGAAACACAAAGCAATGGGCAGGCCGCATCTCCCTTGTGTCACAGCTGGCCGCAAGAAATCATTGCCATGTCACAGGGAGCTGGTGATCTCCACAAAACACCCACAGTAAAATAACCAAGCGCCCTCAGACACTGAAGGCAGCACTGAAACTGAAGTATCCTGTGGCTTTTAGAAATATTGATCAGCTGCCTGTAGCAGGTGGTAATCCAGCTCTCCAAATTTTTGTTTACCCTTGACTTGACCACATGAGCATCTGTAGGCTACATGTGACATTTTGGCTAGGGTAGCATCAACCAGGAGGGCATGTGAGCTATGACCCGACCCTCTGCATGCCCCCACTGCATCACAGGGGTTCCCCACAACTCACACCAGGTTCTTCTGAGCCTCACTGGCACCACTGAAGTGCCCAGCTTTGGTCAGGACAACATGGGCTCAGCACTGCTGTGTGACAGCAGCCCTTGGAGATTTGTGGTAACACATATGCACAGGCCTGCCATGCTGCAAGGCTGAGGCACAGCCTCTTCCCTCACATTCTCCTGCAGACAGAGCTCACAGGACGAAATCCCAGCCCTGTTGAAAGTGTGATCGGGATTTCAGCTGAAATGTTGCAACAAACACATTTGTCCTGCAGAGTAAGCAAATAAAGTGGCAACACTACACCAGTGGAGAACAGGAAGATTTTGATGATATTGGCTCCAATTTTTTAACCTATTAAGATTTCCATTACCCTCAGGCTCATTGTTCAGCAAAAAATAAACACCAATAAATCTGAAATAACAAGTGAAACACATGCACTTAAGAAAAAAAATAATCCTAGGAAATGTTCTTTCCTTTAGCACATTAGAAACAGTCAACACAGCAATATCAGAGCGACTATGAAGCTTCTAAACACATTCCATCCCTCCAAAACAGGGGTGTCACAAGCCTGCAGAGAAGCCAGACTTAGGTTTTTGGAAGATCTTATAGGATCTTGGATGCCACTTCCCTAGAGCTGTTCAAGGCTAGGTTGGATAGGGCAAACTGGTCAAGTGGGAGGTGTCCCTGCCCATGGCAAGGGTTTGGAACTGGATGATCTTTAAGGTCCCTTCCAACCCAAACAATTCAATGATTCTATGATCCAAATATCTCAGGGAGAAAGAAGGGAGGATCCATGGTTGGAATTCTGTCATTTATATCTTTCATGCCTGTGTCTGAGATGTTCCTTTCCAGCAGTAATGGCAAGGAGTGAAAGAAATGCGCTGATCTTCCTTGCCCATTCCAGCTCTGTCACGAGTGGTGGAATTCGCTCACACCTCCATGTCTCCACTGTGCTGTCAAGTGCTTACACTCTACTTCACCAACATGAAAATCATGTGTCTTTAAGTACCACAAAAGTAATTTTTCCAATAGAAGAAAGATTATCCTTTTTGCCACTGTCTTTTAAAATACCTTGTGTACCTTTGAGTAGATCCAAATTCTTCCTTTTACGTTAAGCTGTGGAAGGTTTATTCTACATTTCCATAAGTAGCCATTTTAACTTTTCCATTTTCCTTTTTTAAACAGGAAACCTCCCCACTGCTCCTCCACTTTCTCTAAGCTCTTTGTTTATATTCTACTTCCATTACCAGAATTATTCTTACATTTTTCCATCCCCTATTCTGAACAAACATTTACACTGACTCTGAATGACTCGTATTATATATAAAGGGAAACAACAAAGCAAGAGGGAACAAAAGTAATAACTCTGTGAGAGGATGAAATGTGGCTGCTGCCTCCTTGATGATAGCAGCCATGAAAGGAAACTGCTGGCATCCCTGGCCACAGGACCATGCCAAAACTGCAGAGATGTATCCAACGCAAAGCAGAGTCATGTGAATCACATATGGGCCATGGTTCACTAAAGAAAATTATATCTTCTAAGACTCCAAATTCCCCAGAGCATGTCATGATACATGGAAACAGCAGCAATGGGCAGAAAGGAAGGGCTAAAATTCTTCCCCCTCCTTGAAAGGAGGTCTTCCTTAAAATCCAACATCCTCCTGTACATTTACAAGGTAACATGTCCTAATGTGCTAAGCATGAGACCAGAAAACACCTCCTTTCCCTTCTTCTGCTGACCTTTTGTGACTTCGCCTCTAAATATTCCACCACCATCTCATTAGTAAGGATATGATAATCTATATACAGAAGGGAAATTCCCACTTCTGTCCATATGTTTTTCATCTTTTTGTAAATTCCAAATACTCAGTTTGCAAAGTCAGTACACATGTAGGGCCTTTTCCACAGATGGTCTCTAGAAACTTATTACTATCCATGAGAAGCAAGAAAAGAATCTGCTTGGAGGTCCCAAGATGGATTTGGAGGCCTGGTGTTTGAAAAAATGAAATGTTTTTACTTGAAATCTGAATATATTTGTTCTGTAAATCATTCCCTGACAATAAACCCCCACTCTTTTCAGAGCTACTTTTTATTGTAAGCACTTTACAACATAATTTCCAGAGAGAAGACCTTTAAGTAAAAGATCATGTGCTAAAATTTTTTGACATAGTTTATGCTTTTATGTGTTATGTTCAGTTTTAGCCCAAAACAGTGTTAAAATTGTGATGGATATGTATCTTATAGATCTGATTTTATTTGCATCTTCTGTGCTTTTGTGTTTGTAAAATCTGCTTTACAAATGTCTAGATATTAATTCTACTGAAGCTGTCTTACAACACAGCCTTTTAACTGAACAAACAACGTTAATCCCACCCACACATCCTAGAAAAGGAGCACAAAGTTTTTTTAAACTCTGGCTCAGTATCTCATCTCTTCTGTGGTGATGAAAATGAATATTGCATCTATGGTGAAGCACGTCAAGCCCTCTGTGGAATTTATTATGCTCTCTGCACCAAATGTTCTACCAGCAGGTCTGCATCGTGCTATTCAGAACATGTATAATTAGAAAAGAATTTAGCCAATGCTGGAAAAAATGACTGTCCATAACTCATCAGGTTAGAAAGCTGGAAGGCCTGGAGCAGGAAAGAAATGGGTGCAATTTTCAGCTGGAGAGGAAAAACTTATTTTCTTTGCTTTCCTACTGTGAATACCTAATTTATGCAAAAATCTTTATCTTCTCTTCAAATAGACAACCACATTATTGGTCCCAGCAGCCACAGGACAGTATCTATGTTCCCATGTGACCCAGAGCACAACCTTTGGATAGCTGGAGGGGCAGCTCTTGCTCAGGAACACACTGTCCTGTCCTGGGCTGGCTAAGTTCCTGTTGTAACTCCACGGAGAAAGCTCTGGCTTGTGTGGGTCTCCATGTTCTCTTGGGACTGATGCAGATGTGCAGAGCTTTTGGTTTGTCCCCTTCAACAGTGCCCCATACTACTGATAGCAGAAAGCCTTAGTGGTGGCTTTTACATAATAACTTCAGGAATATTCCCCTTTCCCACATTCTTATGTGAGGGTGGAGTCAATAGAGACACCTCTGCTTGAGCTGCGAGGGAGCCATATTGTGTCTAAGTGTTGAACATGAGGGTCCTTCTTCTGAGACAACTAATTCTTCTCCTTGTTCATGATTTAAGGATTTTGGATTCCACTTTTGCCATCTCACAATGTCTAATTTAGCTACTCTTCACATCTAACAGGCTTCTAACAATGAGGAACATAATTTTGTATTTTTCTTTTGTCCTCTTTGTAATGTCTTTCCTGAATATTCCAACCTCATCAAATTCCTTTCTCATTATCAGAACTCAAGCATTGATCTCTTCATATTCTTAACCTTCCTAGATTCTGATCTCTCTCTGCAAAACCAAGGCCCATTCCTTTGGGAAGAGCTGGCTCTTCACAGACACAGCCTTCAGACAAAGCTCACTCTTCATTTTCAAATTGGAAACATCTGCATTAACATGGCTGACATGCAAGATAAGGGCTAAGGTTCATTTAAAAAACCGTTTTTATGATTTTCCCCAAATAATTTTTTGCTTCTCTTGTAAGTAAAAGTCTTGATTGCTGGTTTTGATGTTGGAGACTTCCAGGGAAAAGGTTAGTTCATCTGTATTTTAAAAAGTTGACAGGGGCACTGAGATATCCTTTGTCACATTTGCTAAATTATTAATTTTGAGTGTAAGCATACTACTTCTGCCTGTCTCACTAGAGCCAAATCCCTGCTTGCTTCATTTTTCTTGATATTTTTCCCATCAATAGTTTCACTGAACCAAGTGCTCATCATACAAGTCTATCTTCAAGGTTTCAAAGGCACAAGCTTTCTGTGAAGAGGAAGGATTTCTGTGGTAACATCACTTACAGAAACTGGCCAATATAGGGCCTGGGGCTCAGAATTTTTAGTTCATCACGCTGAGTTCAGTCCCTGTGTTTGTGACTGAGTGTCTTACTTCTTGCATGGCCCAGGAACAGATGTCTAGGAAAAGCAGGAGGCTAGGGCACACATCACAGGGTGATTCACCCCCATTCACTGGGCCGGTTTCCGAGAAGCAGTAGTTTGGGATTTCCTGAGGTAGCAGTTATGCATGGACAATCTCTTTGAAGAGTCACTGGCTGACCTATCCTTAATGAATTTGTCTCATCCCTTGCAGAATTCATTAGCACTTTTGGTCTCTGTGAGGGCCAGCATCCAGGAATCCCTCCTCTGCCTTTGGAACTGCTGCTCGTGTTGTCACTGGTACTTGTATAAGCACATTGCAGCTGATAATTCCTGCATGTTCTCTGCCAGTTTCAGCATTTCTCAGGGCTCTGGCAGATTCCAGCTCTCTCATTTCTTTTCTGAGCTGGAAAGAGCAAGACCTTATAATGCCTCCCTGTAGAGAATCCTCCAAATGTCTATATTGTCCTCCTCTCTACATTTGCTAAATTACTCATAATCTTTTTAAGATGCACCAAAATTTTAGGTCCTGGATAAGTACCACTGTAGCAATAAAATAACAGCATACTCCCAGCACACTCCCTTATTGCACATGCTAGGATTTTCATTCCATCTTTCAGCTGATCAATTTCTCTTGATGCTTTTTTCCCCCACTTTTATTTCCCATGAAGACACATTTCCTGTATTTTTTCTTTCTAATGGTTGTGTGATGGGAGTGGGGAAGATGAAAGACATTGTCTTCTCTTTGTGTCTGCAATTGAAACAATACCTTAGAATATCAATAAAGGTATAACATAATCAAGACACAGAATTAAAAAGTTTAGCTAACAGATGATCATTAAATATATCTACACCTTAACAATGGGTACTTATGATGCCCCTCTCATTCCTTGCTCAGTGAATAGGATCATTTCTGTGTACTTAATCAGAACACATTTTAAATCACACTGTATAATATACTTTGTGGCCATGCATGATGGCCAAAATATATAAAATGTTATGAAGTTAAGAAGTTGCAGCTGAACTAACAATATATTCTTCTGGAAGGAGACATTGAATAAATTGGGTTTTGATAGCAAATTAAAGTTCTTCTAAAAGCTTTGCTGCATTCCTCTGCATTCTTCAGACATAACATTTTAAATAATTATTTCCAATTGTAAATATTCCCCTAAACTTCCATGGTATTAAGAACATAATGCATATCTTACAATGATCAGTTAACATGATGAATACAAACTTAAGAGAGCCTTTTGCATCAGGAAGTAATAATTTTATATGTTTTTTTGGGTGACAGTGGCAATTTCTGTTTTGGGAGCAGTCACATACCTAGGTTCACATATATATCTTAAAAGACTGATCAAGTTGATTTAGAGTCAGACACAGATTTTTTCTAATAGAAAGGACACAGATTTCTGTAATGGGAAAGAAAGAAACCTTTTCCCCTCAACTTTGTCACAGGAAAAAATACATGCCACAGTTTCCAAATGCAATGATGCAATGATGTACCATGAGCACCAATAAATGAAGGTAGAAGAAATGGTCTGGTGAACAATTTACAGAGAAGATTAAGCAGCAGTTCTGGCTTTTACTTCAGAGTATGTCTTTGAGTCATTCAGATGTTGAGCTAACACTCTGGACTAGAAAGCACCAGATGATTTCTCTCATGTCTCATTTATCTTTCTATGTGCACACTCAAAAAGGATAAGATTTGACATTAAAAAAGGCAAATTCTAGAGAAAAATTTGAGGTGCCATTTGGGAGTTGGCCAAATCTTTCCTGCAATCTTTAACTAGCCACATTCTTTAGAAAAGAACGTTCTTTCATTAGCTCTAGAATTTTTGTATTTCATTTTCCCTGGACATGACTGTAAAACTGGCCAGCTTCACATCCTATGCAAAGTTCATTTGGTGCCTGGACAGCTTTTTGTGGTCCAGAGATGAAAAATACACAGCAATGCAAAGGCTTATCAACTGGTTACAGCATTGGAATATAATTATTCAATTTGAAATTCAGCTATAAAGAAGCATGTTGAGAGAGGAAGAACAAACACACATGCATGAAATCTGAACCCATCCAAATTTTTCAGTTCAGATTGTATTAACCGCTTCCCTTTCCTGAGTCATCGTCATGCATCAACCTCAAGCCAAATTTGTTGTTCATTTGTGTCCATGCAAAGGGCTTTTCTTAGAGAAGCTGCCTTTTTAAGACTGATCTCATTAATTTTCTTATTCTTTACATGTCCATGAAAAATATTTCCCCCTTCCCTCTGGAAACATCCAGGGAAATACCAATTAAAAATTGTTGCATCAATCTCTCTCTCCTGTTTATCCAATCAAATTCCATCTCCCACTGAAGAACCTTATTTGCAGTCTCTCATCACTGTGGAGATTAATTGCTGCAAGCATGACAAACTCACACAAAGTTTTAGCTATATCCATAACTAATCCTGCTTTTCATCACCCCTGGCTTCACCTACTCTCTTGCAGCTTGACTCACAGGAAATATTCAGTACAAGTGAGCAGTTATCTACCTCCTACCGCAGTAGTTTTACCTCAGCTCTGTGTCTGAGGAGGCATTTCAGAGCCCCCTTTGCAATAAAAGCAAAAACTATTCTACCTGAAGGCAAAGCACTCTTCCTAGCCAACCACAGTCCTGGAAGCCTCAGAGTTGATGCCTGTTATCAGTGTATCTGTCCTTATGCATGCTTTTAAAAAAACCAAACAAAGAAAAAAAAAAGCCACAACAGAAAACACCTAGAGAGAAGAAAGATCTAATTACTGGGACTGTGATCCAGATCAGACATTAATTACATACTATGGCTGGTAAAGTTTTTTTCTATTTTATGTAAAAAGTAAATAGAAAATGACAGCAGTCCTTTGATATCTTTTATTTTTTTGTACCTTTCCACTAGTCCTGTGGCTGGCTATATTGTGTGTGTCTGCATACATGTTTTCACATACATATATCTAATACAACACTTTTAAACAAAATTATTCTTTCTTTTTGTTCTAGACCCATGGAGACTGGCTAAGCCATTAATGGACAGCTCTTAATGCATCTCAAGACGAGGAGATGACTGATGATGTCCCAGACAGCTGGAAGATGACTGAAGTTAAAAAGAAAGGCTCCATGCCTTGTGAATGGGCTGCAGAGTCCACAGGCTTATTTTGCTTCCCACATCCCAGGTCTCAGTGGTTGAGTCTCTGGACCACCCTGTGCATGGTCTCCCATGTCCACATTGTCCCCTGAGGCCCTGGTCAGACCAACAGTGATTTCCAGCAGGTATCTGAGGAGATCACAGCTATACTTGCCCATGGAGGCAGTAAAAACCAACAGCGCAAGGATCCAGATTTGCCTTCTTCCTGCCCCTGCTGCTTGCAGAGATATCTGGGGGATAATTTCACACCTGCACTTGTGTTTTGATACTGTGATGTATCTCCAGATGTGCTGACTGTATTAAACAATGTCCTCTCTAGCCCTGTGAGATGCCTTTCTCCTCACTCTTATTAGCATCTGCAACCATGCTGATGTCCTTGAAATACTTCTTGACTTCCTGCATTGGGTCTCCTCCTCTCCTTCTTGCTGGGCAGGTGTGAAGACATGTGTGAATATTCCCCAAAAGTGATCATTGTGGAGCCATCCTCCTACCACAATCAGCTGGTGCCAATGCTACAGCCTCTGTCCAGCTGCCTGCACCTCCCTCAGTCACTGTCAGCTGCTCTGCACTGCAGCCCAGGCTCCTTCCAAACACAGCAAAAGGAGGAGAAATGCAAATAGGCCCTGTGTGGCACCTTCACACAAAGCTTCAGGGTCCCGGAGAACAGTTTGGAAGAATTGCCCTGGTTCAAGGCGTGAAAGGAATCTCGTGCCTTGTGGCAGCTCCCACCTTCACCCCTTCTAAGCCACATCTTCCTGTGGCAGCCCTGGGGCTCTGCCTGCCTCCTTCGTGGCCTGGCATCTCCACAGCAACCCCCTGGCAGGTCAGGAAACCTGCTGGCCTCCCACAGGATCCATCATCCCCCTCAGATCACCTTCTCCTGAGCCTTCACACCCTCCAGACTCTACTTATGACATGAGCATAGCAAAAGCAAGAACCAGATTTTTCCACACCATAACTAAAAAGTACATAATCTTGACTTAGAAATGGTGAGATTTTTATAAATGGAAATCTATTAGAGGTGTTTTCATTTTCTCTCTGGGTTTCCAGCATTCCTGGTTTTCTTTCTAAGCTTTCTGTTTCAAGAACAAGGATTAGAAACCATTTATATTCCTGGACAGCTGAGTTTGTTGTATAAATGTGGTTCAAGAAACTGGAGCCTTGGGGGAAAAAATGGCAAGCATCCCCAGTAAAATTATGAACGTTAGCAACACCCTTTGCATTTATGAAAATCTTAGCAAGGCCCAGGAATTAATAAAGACCATAGAAATATAGAATAGGCTCACAGAATGGCTGGAGTTGGAAGGGACTTTAAAGATCATCTACATCCAAACCCCCAACCCTGGGCAGGGATGCCTTCCACTAGACCAGGCTACTCAGGGCCGTATCCATTGTTATCCATTGGTACCCACATACAAGATGGAGACCAGACTGAAATGAGACCTAAGAAATCCAGACTTGACCCTTCCCTTCAGCACAGGATTTCTGTATCACTTCAGGTCAGTGTGTCCCACTTAGTTTCACTGAAGACGCTGAGTCCACTTAATTTGGGAAGGCCAGGGAGAGGGTGCTCAGCATCTTGCAGGACAGAATCCTCTACATTTTTGTGTCCCATATGTAAACCTTGGACAAAGCTACTCCTTCTCTCCTACTGCTCTCCAATGAGCAGGGTATTCTCTGCAGCAGGGATTTTCCCCATGAACTTGACACAAGTTCAAAAAACACTCAGTAACTATCAACCATAATTAACCCTCTGCTTTAATTTCTGCACTGTCATTACTAAGAAGAGGTGAAGTTTTTGTGTGTGGAAAAGTCACACACAATTAAAAAGCACCAAATATTGACATTACCAGATAAGTCTGCCAATATGGATTTCAGGCAACACATGGGAACTGTGTACCTGGAGGATCCCACTCACAGCAGAGCAGATAGTGATATGAAACTGAAAAAAAGATACTTATTAACTTACAATAATTAAAAGGGCCTGTCTAGGAGCCAAGCTTCCTCAGCATGTGTTTAACATTACTTCTGAGAAGGTCATTGCTGGCTTCTCCAGGAAGGGAATTCCGGAGAGGGTACAGTAAGTGCACAGAGTTTAAATGAGCAGCCCCAGAGCAGACATTTCACAGTCTTCAGGGATGCACAAACAATTCTGCCTCAGCAGCACAGAAACAATGCCCTGTATTCACAAAGACTACAGGAACTTCAATATTGTGTGGAGGGGAGGTGGGGGTGAGGGAAGTCTTGAAATACGGATAAATTGGTATTCACCAAGTGCCATTCCTTAATTTACAACAGTCTTTAACTTTGGAGGCAATTGCCAAGGTGCTCATAAAAAGAGAAATGATGAATATTCAGGATGTCTTCTGAATCCATTAGGCAACTGAGGATGAGGTCTCCATATGTACAACTTCAGCTGTTTTCACATGCTGGTAGAGAGAGTGCCAAGGTGGCGTCAGGAAGAAAAATGGCTCCTTAAGTTGCCAATGGGGAGAGAGGAAAGGAGGGGAAAAAAGTGTATATCGAGTGCATGGAAATGAAAATTTGTTTAAGTGTAGTAATTCAACCTAAATGTGCGCTGCATGGCAAGGTGTGAACCCAGCTGTTGGAGCTATCTGGCACAGCCAGCTCTGTGGACAGGTGTGTGTAGGATCAATGTCAAGTTAAAAACTGTCACTGAAAGGTTTTTATTTTCCACACCATCCCCTCAAGGGTCTCAGGGAGCCTGAGGACAAGGAAAGACTCAGAACAGACCAGGAAGGGGGAAAACTTTACTTGTAGAAGCTGAGAGAAGCTCGAAGTGTCTGGCCTGAGTGAGGGGCAAGTCAGTGATGGAGCAGGCTTTCTTCTTGATCCCCTCCCCCTTCTCCCCATTTCCCTCTTTGACAGCCAACATCCCAGATAAGGTCGATGAGGCGCTTATAATCATAGTCGGTAACTAATGAGGAAAACATGCTGTCCAACTCTTATATCCTAGAAAATAATGTCTTCTGGATGCCATGAATCACAGAGGATCACAGGCCATTAATCACCAAGGGGAAGGGTGGAAGAGACGAGTTTAAAGTCATGTGTACCAAACACAGCCATTTCTCTGGGGAATCTCAAACCTGGCATGATTCATTTTGCTTTCGCAGGGAGAAATCACAAGGGGTGGAAGAATAAATAATGCCACAGCCTCCTGAGTTCATCTGGTAGTGAGGTCTAAACTCCCGTCAAGGAGGAGAGGCGTTCGTCATAGGAGGTGTATATTTCCACAGCAGGTATCGGGGTGCTCCAGAGTCAGTGTAAAGGGTTTTTTCAGTCCGTCAGGTCTTCCCTAAAAGACGTAGAGAGTCACTGGGATTTACAGGGAAAGCAGAAGGGTGACAGTCTTCATTATCCATGTCTCTTGAGGTTGTCAGTGTCTGGTTTGGTAATGACTCAGGTTCACAGCCTGTCCCTGGAACCACTCCACACACTTGTGTGATGGGATATCCCAAATGCGGCTTTCTGGGAAGAAGAGGCTGCATGGCCCATGCACAAGCCACAGATGTTGTTTACCTGCCTTTCCAGCCATGACTGTAAAATGTGGGGGACACAATGTAGACACACAGTGAGGTCTCACTGGGGGAGTACTTGGTAAGTTTTAGTAGTCTTTAGTTTTGGTCTTCAAGCAATTTAAGACTCAGCAGCTGATGACCAGACAGTGCCTGAGGCTATCACAGATCCATACGCACAGGTGAGCAACCTTAAGTGCATGATTTACCCCTCTCTTGCTCCTAAGTATGCATGTGGGGAAGAGGATGTACCTCACATCTGAAATCAAGAATGATTAGATTATATTCATGGCTAGTTTAATTGCTTTGTGTTACTGTTGATATTGTTTCTTGGTGTTCCACATCAGTTTCCTATCCACTTCAAATAAAAAATGCCAACACACCTGAAGCAGAACAAGCAGTTGACTTAGTGAAGACAAAAGAAATTCTTCAGACTCACAGATTATCTAGCCAAAGAGTTTTTTTCAGAGTTGAGTTTTCCAGTCTTTGCAATTATTTACAGAACATTTTGTGTTCACACAGCTCAGCTTCCAATTGTTCCTTTATTTTATAAAACAGGTTTCTTTCTGACCAATCACTTGTTATTTTGAACACGAGACTGGTCACCACCTCTGATCAGACTATTCCAAATCTCCAGTGAAGTGAGTAAAACAGGATAGCTGGGAGAGGGTACTTCCATTGCTCATCACAGCATTTGCATTCATACACGAGTACCTTGTCCACATGCAAGCATGGGCATTTGCAAGAAGAACTATGAGAACTTGGCAACGGGCTGAGCAGCCCCCATCTGGTGCTTTGGGGAAGCTGTCAAAAAGGAGGAAAGTGGTAGAAGCGTGCTGAGACCAGAGCGTTTTGAACAATTGTTTCAAGGGCATGCTCCACAATTGTCTTTTTGCCTTGTGCTCTCAGCTGTAACTACCAGGAGCGCACAGGGGCATGGGCAATAAAGACACATGCTTTTCCCACTGTTTCCAAGATTAATATGAATAATGTTCCATAGTCTGTTATTGTATACCAGAGGCTATCCTTCAAAAGCAAACCTAAGGATCACACCTACACATTAATGAGAGGGGAGCAAACAAAGCATTTCAAAGATGGCAGAATAGCCCCACCAGAGTGGCAAGGAGGACAAAATATCTCCAAGAAAGTTTTCCCTAACGCACTGTCAGCAATCATCCCTCATGCAGCGCTCCAAAGAGTTCAGCAATCCGGCGTGTTCCAGGCTCGCAGGGCGTTGGGATCAGCCGACGAGCTCCAGTCTGTCAGTGGTGTGATTAGCCATGGTCTGAGAAGGTAGCCAGCAGTGTCTGCATTCCAGACCACAACTAAGAGTCTCTTTCACAGTTCACTGCATTGCAATGAAAATTAATTTTCCTTCATGGTTTTATTCTCATGAAATGAATAAAATTTTAAAAAATGGTGGGGAAGAAGGGGGGGAAAAGGAGACATTTAATAGGAAGGAAAATCCACAGGGCACTTAGCTGAAGGAGCTCTCTGAAAGAGGCTCTGAAGATGGAAGTCTTGTCTGTCATCTTGACTGCTCAGCAATAGTAGTGGTGGGACTCCTGGAAAAATCAGGACAAATTGAACTGTAGACAGGACTGCAGCAAAGATGTTTCTCTGTAGTTTTATGGTTGCAGTGAAGACCTGTGGGTGTTAAACTTGTCTTCAGGGGTAATAAAATAATAAAATAATTTGGGTAAATATCAACTTTCAAGTCTTCAGAGCCTGAACTTAAAAGGCACATTCCCAGCTACTGCCCTGCTTCCAGATCTTGCACTTACAGCACTGTGGACAGGTATTTTTGCCACCAAAAATCATGGCAGCTGTTCCAGAAAGGTCGATATCCAAAATGGTTGGGTATATATTTTGGAAGCTCTGATGACTTTCCCAGGCCTTTTGTCCTGAGGCAAAATGAAAAGCATCAGTTGGAAGCAGAAAATCTGTATACTTTTCTATTCCTAGGAATGCAAGTTTAATCAATTTTTCAACTTTTGTGGAAAATAAAAGAAAAGTAGCATTTCATATGTTTTATGGCACATGTTGGACATTGTTGGGTAAGACCAGATTATTATCCTATTGTCTTTTTATTTTTTAGCATTTCTCATAGTTCAGGATATTTTCAGCACCATTCCTATGAAATCATTTCTCATGGTTACCAACAAAAAAAAATTCCCAAATCATCAATGCCGGTGGTGGCATCCATCATTTTCATTTCTCTATTACGGGAGATTCAGACCTGGATATTTGTAGGAAGGTGGAAAGGCAGGACTCCAAGAGGAGCAGGGCGAGAGGGCTGAGGTTCCCTGCATCTCCACTCAACACCAACTGCAGCAGCGGAGACTTTCCACGTTGTTGTGTCCAGGAGCTCCAGCACATCTCAGGAAGAGCCAGTGGTTTATGGCTCATGATCCTCCACATCCATTCCTGTTTCCATGCCTCGGGTGTTTTTACTCTTAAATAAAGAAGTCAAATCCAGAGTCAATAAGGAGTCAAATCCAGAGAACCATTTGTATGCAGGGATGAAGGGAATTGCTGGTGTCTGAATTTCTGGATTTAGAGTCTCCTGTTTAGAACAAACCAGGTGTATTAAAAGACAAAGCAATTTGCAAAAGCAAATCTATTCAAAAGCTTAAACTTTTTATTTCTTCAGACAGCATAACTTCATTCACTTCAATGGAATAGAATTTGGTTTACACAGGTGTGAGAGGGAAGTCAAGAAGCATATAGAAATGTTTTCTTTTGAAATATTTCTGGAGAAGAGGGGCAAAAAAACTGCTTTTATACCAATGCAAACATTTGTATGGAAATTTTCCTTAGGGTTAAAATTTTCTGGATAAAAACTGGAAATCTTTTTTTTTCTCCCTGTAAAACAGCTTAATTTTCAATAATCCTACAAACATTTAAATGGAAACCTAAATGTTTTTGCAAAATCTTTGTGTCATTAAATTTTTTGGTTTCTTTTTTTTCAATCAAAAACTGAAGTCTTTTGTCAAATATACTTAAAAAAAATAACTTATTTTTTCAAAATTTGCCATAACAGGCTTTTTAAAGCAACTTTAATAGAAATATTAAAAGGACTATAAATATGAAACCAATAAAAAGCTGTCACAACTGAGCTTGAAAAACTAACTTTGGAGGTTAACATGCATGAATGAGATGAACAAGAGTTGTTTAATATATAGGTTTAAGATGTTTCTGCTAACATACTTCATAGAAGGGCAAGTGAAGGGCAAGGGGAAGGTTTTCTTTGAATTTAGGTTTTATACAACTCATTTAAAATTAAGAAGGAAATTAAAGGAGAATGGAGGGTGATGAAGTAAAAATTAAAGGGGATCACAAGCCATAGCCATTTGTGTACATTTTGAGCCTCCTCAAGATATTGATGTCCCTGATATGATGCACTCAAGAATCATCTGGTTCATGGATTCCAAAGCTGGGAAACATACCCTGATGTGAATGAGATAATGGGAACTGAGCCACAAACAGACCATGTCCACACATGCAATTGTAAAATTCTACATTGTGCAGACGAACCGCTCAATATTCGGATGTGTGGCTGCTCATGAGAAATTCCCAGGACTTCAGTGCTCACTTTGCCCAAAGCAGTTGGAAAACTCTGATCTGTCTACTGAGTATGTTTAAGCATTGTAGCAGAGATGGTCTGGAAGAGAGTAAACAGAGCATTAATTAAGGCTAAGCGTCTTTCAAATTTTTCACAACAGCAAACAACCCAAATAGAGGCCTTCCTTTAAACAATTATTCAACACAGCAAAATGCTGGTTTCATTCTCCAGACAGTAATATCATTGCCTTATAACAGAGAAGAATAAAGAGTGAAATTCAGAAAAAAAAAAAAATTAAGCCCTGAACAGAGGCCTGGAGATGTGGTATTCAAAATCAGCTCTTCCAAATATGAGAAGGAAGTTGTGACTCATTTGTTCATGAATCATTTCTCTAGAAAGACCAAAAGAAGTAATCATGATAAATCAAGAAAGTAGAACTGCACAAGGACAACAAAGGGCCTGGTCTGAAGAAGGCTTTAAGAATATGGCTCATGAAACAAAAAGAAAGATTAGATCTGTGCAGTCTCAACCCAAGACTGAATGGCTCCATCATAATTCTACTTGCACTTGTCCTTGCAACCCAGCATTGGCCAGGATAAGCCAGGTAGTGCTGGCTGGCTGGGGTGGAACAAAGATACCTCAAACTTCCTGGACATACCTGGAGAAATGAGAGGTGACTGGATTTGTGACACAACCTCTTCCCTGGTTATGCCATTCTGGGGGAAACTAGAACTTGAGTGATCTCACAAGCTATGGGCTGAATGAGAGGAAAAAGGGTGGGTAAAAATATTTGGTAAGAGTTAAAAATAGAATTGAGAGTTTGTATTTGTTGTTTTGTACAAACAACAAATAATTTTTAATAATAGAAGATTTATAACATGCTGTAATATTCCCGAAAATTTTGTAACATCATCCCAAGAGGCAGAACGTGATTTTTTTGCTTGCGTTAAAATGGACATAGCAAAAAACACTGAAATCATCATTTTTCATTTAAAAAAAAAAAAGAAGAAGAAGAAGAAAAGAAAAAAAAAGAAGATATGGGGAAGAAACTGAAAAGGGAAGAGAGGAAATGAGAGTCATCACGCCATATCTGTCCCAGTAGAATGAAAATCCAGAAGCTGCTTTCTTCCAAGGAAAATTACCAGGAAGGAAGTTTTCAGCAAAATAAGGAGAACATAAGGCAAGTCAGGCTTCCCCTGGAGCAAAGAGGGAGACTTTCTTTCATGAGTTTGCTGTCTGAGCCTGACAGGAAGAGACTTAAGAGGTTACATCTGCTAGGGTTCCCCAAGAGATCACTGGGAGCTGACTTGGCTGCCCCTCAGCCATCTACACAAGGAGGCAGGTTTTCCCTGTCTGACAAGAATGTAGCAAGGTCTAGTGGCTACAAGATGAAACCAGGATAATTTAGGCACGATCGATATAAGAGGGATTGCTTTCAGCAACTTCCCAAGATGCATGACTGATTGTCCCACAACATGAGGCCTCTGAATCAAGGCAACATATTTTGAAAGGTTGGTTTCAGGTAAATCTAGGGGTATACAGATTTTTACGCAGGGTTTAATAAAGTAAAACTTTGTTTGACAGGAATATAAATTAGATAACCAAAACATAAGCTGTTTAAAATCTTAATATTACAGAGGAACAAAGCTTATATTGCTGTCCATTTACAAGTTTGTTGTAGTAATCCTTCTTTCACAAGAAGACTTTGAAACATTTTATGAAAGATTAATAATCCCAAACAAGCATCTTTAAATCAGGCATTTGGGGAAAGTCCAAGTGTGTCAGACCAAGACCTTTCCCTAGGAACTATTGATGCAACTGAAGAGCACTTAGTCTGCAAGAGCACAAGTACATCTTTTAACAGATGAGGAATATGTTTTATTACAGTCTTCTGAAGTAAGTAGAAAAGAGACAAAAGCATTCAAAATTTGTAGCAGAAATAATCAAGAATAAGTGAATGGAAATTTAAAAATTCTGCCTCTTGGTAGAAAGGATATGGCTAACAGCTGCGTTCCATTTTGTAATCTAATAATCCAAAGGCTTGCAGACAGCAAATTCAAAATTAATCAAGGAAAATGTTATTTCTCTAACAAAGTCCATTGCCAGTCCATGGCTGGAAGGTTCTCAGTGTTCTATGGGAGAATCAGTTAATGTCTAATTCTTCTCCAAGGCCTCTGTGTGTGAAATCTCCATGTGGAGCATTCCCACCCTGGTCACGCAAGTCTATAATCCTGTGAGTGTCAAGAGAGGGAGGAACAAGGTGTGCACATTCCATGTGCTTGTGCCCTCCTTGATCAGAGAGAAAATCTGGCAGCCCTGCTTGCCT
Source organism: Melozone crissalis (assembly GCF_028551555.1). Taxonomy (NCBI): domain Eukaryota; kingdom Metazoa; phylum Chordata; class Aves; order Passeriformes; family Passerellidae; genus Melozone; species Melozone crissalis. The sequence goes on from NW_026535805.1 coordinate 1,239,720, forward strand.
TGGCCTCTCTTCTACAGGCCTAACCACATCCATGCCACAAAGCTTTAGACTCAACAAAATACTTGGTTTTTAAGCTTTAGGTCACAACCTTTTGCTTAGTGGAACACAGACTTCAGATTGATCACTGCCTCAGCCATCTTACCTGTGCCAAGGGCCAGCTGCAGAGGGCTTTTCCTTCAAAGTCAGGTGCCATCAGCTTCAAAGAGAAGAATTGCTGGTCTGAGTATTCCCAGAGTGCAGTGGGAACTACGAAACAGACTTCAAACAGCAAACCAAAAGTCTGCAAGGTACAGCCAAAAATCCTTGAAGAGTAAGGAACATATGGCTGAGCCAGGATGCAAAGCCACCCCTAACTTTGCAGGCACTACCAGAAGCTTCCTGTGTTTCTGGGAATCAACTATCCATTGACTGAAAGGCATTGTGAACTCCTATGCAGCAGCATGTCCACAATTACTTAATACTAATTTCTTTGCACCTTTTTTCTAGATCTTCTGGTCTAGGCTGCAGCCACTACCATGGCACATGCAGTGGAATGACCTGATTTTCCCATTTATTTCTTCTGCTCTTTTCCTTTTGAGCTTTAAGCTTGGAGGGGGACTGTGTCTGCCTGGGTGTTTGGAAAGGGCCAGATGCTGCTTCAAGTGTCATTGTTATTTTTCCAACTGGAGTCATTATTCTGTGCTCAGATGTGCTCAGATTATTCTTGCTTTTCACGCAAGAAAATGAGGTATAACTGCAGAGAGAGCTGGCAGAGAGCCTAAAAGATTATAGATTAAACAATGTCATAGGCACAAGCAGTACTCATCTGAAGTAATATTTTAATACCTTTAAAAGCTGTGATAAATTATAAAGAAAGGTAATATAAAATGTATGATCAAGTGTGTGCTCATTTTACTTCAAGCATTCTATCACATGGAGACCAAAAGGAGACAGAGAGAGGGGATGGATCGTGGTTTTTATTGCTTGGCTGCAATGTCAAAACTGGGTTGGTTTAAAATATTTATGACATGAGAGAAAGAAAATCTGTGAATTTCTCAGAACTTAATGTACATACTCTTAATGTGTTTCACATTTTCTTTATTTGGGGACAGCAGAGTGGGGAATTGAGGATAACTTGTTTACTGCCAAACAGGTCTCTGTAGTACCTAGTTTTCCTATGTATTAAAAATCGTGCCTGGGGCCAAGAATCCTGAGGCTGGAATTAAAGACGAGAACACACAATAACTGTAAGTAATGGCAGAGAGATTTAAATAGCACACATCAGCAGAAAAGAATGGGGAAACCTACAGTACACTGACTTCATTGATACCCCATTTATCAGCAATTACTGACTCCATTAAAGGCAGAGTTTACAGCAGACAGAGAAACAGAGCCTAAAATATGTCCCAACAGATGGACAGAGAGTGTCAGTGATGCCGTATTTCAAAGGCATCTGCAACTTTGTTATCATTGTACATGGAGTCAGAAAGACAGTGAAAAACACTGGAGTAAGGGCCAGCAAATGATTTACTTGACCCTGCATAGGCAGAACTGACAGCAAAAACCTCATTAATTCCTCAGGTCATTCTGGAAGACATTAATTTGGTTTGGACTTGGGACGAGAGGAGATTTTCCAGACATACACCAGGAATTATGAAATCTCTATAGCCAGAGGAAAGTATGTCCAAATCACTTTCTGCATAAATCAAGCTGACTTTCTGAAGAAGGATAATATGCCTAATCAGGGGAGTTATGGAACTTCTTGTACTTATTAGACAGAAAATTAAACAGTATTTTATTTGATAATCAGCTGGGGGAAGGGGTATTTTTGCCCTTCTTTCTTTTACTGCTGTTTTCTCTTGCCAAAGATGAGTTAGAAAAAAAGACTCTTATGAATAATTGTGAGTGCTGTGATATTATTTGTTTGTTCCTATGGGTATGCACATAAAGACGTTCATATGTATATATTTTTAAATATGGGAAATACATGTGCATAGTTTTAGTTAGCTCACTGTATTTATGGACCTCTCGGCCTTTTAACTCCTTGTTGCAGAATGCCAAGCACTGTCACCTACCCCCTCTGAGTCTGCTTCACTCCTGGCCTAAGCTGGAAGTGTCTGGGCAAACAGGAGGGCAATCAGAGCAGAGCTCCTCCTGGGGAGGCAGCCCTTGCCTCTGCTCCTCCATGGTCCCTCCTGCAGCTCTGCTCGTGCCAGCACTGAGGGCACCTTTGCCTCAGCTGATTCAAAATGGGGAGTCCAGCCTGTAGGACTCGGTGCAGAAACCAGGAGTCCATCAGGAGACACCCTGAGCAGGGGAACTGGCAATGACAAGCTCAGGTCCCAGTTATGACTTCTCCAGTCTGGCCCTAAGTTTCTTTGCCATAAAGGTCCCTGGACAGAAAAGCCCTTGTGGGGTGTCCCCAGCTCAGTGGCAAGGAGTTCCATATCCAGCTGGGGTGAGCAGGACCCTTCTGCCTGGCTGACCTCTATGGCAAGGCTGGTTTGGCTCTAATAGCAGTCCCCAAAGCCCCCAAATTCCCTGGAAACAGCCAGGAGCACCACAGAACTGCACCAACCCCCCTGCAGGATGTGCTTTCCAGTGCTTATACATAAGCCCTTGCCCCACAGGGTATCTTCCTCTGTAAAAGATGCATTCATCATGTTTAGAGAAGGGTTATCTCTCCCTGGAAAGAACATGCATTAGTACTTTTTACTCATTCAACACTGGACACTCCCTATCAACAACAGCCTGCTTAAGGGGAGAAAGAGGTGAATTAATCACGGGAAGAGACAATTTAAAGGAGTTTGGCTATAAAATGGAGTTCACTAGGAGGCCGTAATGTATTTGGGACTAACAAGCTGCAATTTGCCCACCTCTGCTGTCCCAGACAATAATAAGCAGCACTAATTGCATTGACACCATGTTGCAGGATGGCCACAAACCCTGTCTTAGCTCCTTCCACAGAAGTATCACCAAAAAAAAGTTATTTCACCTATTGCAAATGCAAGTTCTCTTTCATGATGCTTAGTTCCTTATCTCCTTGGATTGTATTAAGTGGTTTGCAGTTTTCTTGCTGGAGCTAAGGTTGTAATAATCATGTTGCTTGGCTCTAAGATTGCACTCAGAGACATCTCAAAGCATGTTACAAATGTCCATGGTACAGACAGCATATCACTACAGGCACGAGTCCAAGTGAACCCCATTTGGGAATGCAGCTCAAACCACTTTTTCCCATCCATCCTCCAGGATGCAACATTTTTTCCATTTTTCCTGCTTTTTCTGGTTTAGCTTGTTAAAAAATCGATTATTCTGGCTAACAATTTTTTTTCTGGTCTTCAGATTTCTCTCAGTTTTTGTTTCATGTTATTACCGTGCAGAGCAGTCTACACAGAGCACTACTATAATCACTGGTGATGTAGGTCTGTGGGTGTAGGGCAGAAGGAGAGGTAAAACAGGGATTGAAATACTTGAGCAACCCAAGTTTGTGCAGTGCTGCACATCTGGACTTCTTTTGATCGAGTCAGAACAAGCCAATTTTTTCCTAAGACTGAATTCCAGCTCAGTTCTTCATCAGGATGTTAGATGGTGACCTTAGCTCTATACAGCACACCAGAACCTAATACAAAGTAAATATTTCATTTGGGAAGCCTTTGCAGCCCATCAGCTGCAAAAGTACCACAGGAGGCACCTCAGCTGCAGGGAACTGTGTGCTCTCCCATCACCAAAGAGCTTTCACCAGAGAGGGTCATGTTCCTTCCATTATAGGGGTGAGGGAAAGGTGTTGCCAGCCCAGCTTGCAGGTTCAGCATGAGGTAACCTTGGGAAGGCAGATCAGCAGCTGAAAATCTTTTTGTTATGAGCAAGAGAAAGGACAGGAAGAATTTGCAGTGCACAAATAGTACTGCTTTATTCCATTGATACTCTCAGTTTGAAGATATGAATAAAAATAATCCAGGGATTCATTCTCACATGTGCTCAGACTGCCTCTCTAGCAACAAAAGGTAGCTGAAAACAGAAGTCAATTATTTGTATGTCCAGTTTTCCTGGCTTTGCCTGGAGTGATAGCAATTGATCTTAGCATAAATGAAAATCAGATAAAAAGTAAGGGTCCCGTTTGATCATGGTGACTAGATGCCTGAAACCAGGAGAATATGAATTTTTCAAGAAAATTACCCTGATCCAGATAACAATTGAGGTTATTGAAGTATTAACAGATGTCTTTTTTACTCCTTGCGCACTCTGCAGTACCTTTGTTTTTCTCATTTTCTCTTTTTCCCCTCTTCTCTCCTTTTCTCCCTTTTCCCTCCCATTCCACAGCTCTGACAGCATAAAGAATGAACCATAGGTAGGCCCTTTCATTTTGGTTTCCAGTCAATTGCTGCTGAATTTTACTTTCAGATTGTCATGCTCCACAGAATGCTAGAAAATCCAAGTTGAAAATACAGTAATAACATTTTTGCTTGTTGGTTTTGTTTTTAAACATTTCCCTGGGGATTTGTAACAACTGACAGAAATGTTTTCTACTGGTCTTAAATACTGTGAAATGTTATTTAATAATCAAAACTTAAACATTAAGCCAAACTCCATTGCATAATATGTTCCTTTAATGGAAAGAGCTAATGAAAAACACACTAAGCCAAATTCAATCTTTTTTCTTCACCAAGAATTCTTCTTTACTGCTAAGGATCTTTGTTTGCTTCATTTTTCTGGGAACAGTGTTCAAATTTGTATAATCAGACCATGTTCTGCACATATTTTTCATGGCTATTCTGAAGCAGTTCTGTCCTCATCTCTACCCCTGGAATGGGTTTCCTTTTTTTTTTGGAAATGTGAATCTTGGCTGGATGAGTCACTGGGACACTATCTTCATCTGTTTTGCAGTAATTGGACTGCAGCAATTTTTGTGGCGGTATCTGAGGTTGTTTCCTGCTTTGAACTCAGCACTCACACAGTTGTGTTAATTTTAGTGATTACACAAACTAGACTTTAGCCAATAATGTTATTGTAGTCAAAACCATGGCTCTGATCCAAATAACTCTGACTCTATCTGCAGCAGAGCAACTGCTACTTCACACTATGAATGGAATAAAATCAAAAATGTTCACTACAATAACTTGCCAGCAGAAAAATGTGTAGTACCACTTCTTTTGCCATGCAGTTGGAAATCTTGTACAGGTCAGTTCCACTTGAAAGTCTCAGTTATAAAAGGACATTTACTCTCTGCGAAAGGAGGGGGTGTGAGGCTCAATGTCTTAGATTTCATTCAGGTAAAATCCCAGTTCAGAAAGGGCATAAAAGCATGTGCTGGAAATGAAGTGTGTACTCAAGTCCCATTGAAGCAGGTAGATCGTAAGCATATGCTGAAATGCTTATTTAAATTGGGCCCTTAATTATTAAGTGCTATGAGATTGAACTACATTTCATATTATTTTCATACATCTATATTCATATAAGTGTAGGTAGGTGGGTGGGTGTGCAAGGATATATTTAAGCTGTTCACTAAAGACCATAAAAATGACAAGAAGGCTCCCCTACAGCCTTCTCCCTAAAGTGTCAGATTATTTGATGTTTTCACATAATTTTTTTTAATGTTTGGCTGAAATGGCTCTTTTGTCAATGAAAAGAAAAAAGGAATTTGAAACCTTTTTTTATTGCTGTTCTTGCTATTGCCCTTCAGGTATGCTGTGTGTGCAGACAGGGCTGTAGGAACCTCAGCCCACCCTTGCAGATTTTTGCAGGGTGCATCCTTACTTGCATCTGGGATTTGTGTTTTGATGAATCAGCTATCACTTTAACTGTGTTCTAATTCTATTGATTATTTCTATCATTATTGATAGACTCTGTTTATTATTGTTGTTGTTATTATTATTATTATTATTAATGTTATTAATGTTATTATTGATAATAATAATAGTAATAGTCTGTTGATTATTTCTATCATTTATACATATCCAGAATAATGTTACCTGTCCCTGCTGTTAATCTAACTCTGCATTTCCTGCATGGTAGATCCCTGTTATGTTGGTTTTCTAAGGGAACAGCTTCACAGAGCTTTATCTGGTATCACTGGCCTCTGTCCTACTGAGACAAGCTGGTGTTCCTGGTACTGTGCAAATTCAGGATGCCAGTAAAATGGCAAAATGGATGTGTGTGCATGTGTGTGTGTGAATAGAAAGTCTTAAATGCACAGGTTAAATTGTACCCCCAAATGTAAGCTAAGGTGAAAAAGAAGGGTTTGAAGAAGGACTTGGTTTAGAGGTGCAGGATGCTTGGCTCCAAGCAGAGGGAAGGAGCAGGCACAAGCGAAACAGTATGAAACAGTATCCCTAAAAAGGCACAAAAATATGGTCCGGGAGGAGAGTCATTCACTGGTAGGAAATGAAGGGAGGTGAAGCACAGTCCTAGGGGTTTTACAGGGCAGGAGAGTGGTTTGGAATTCAATTCAGCAATGGATAAGAAGGTGACAGGGGATGTAAGCAATATGATCCTATTTCTTAGAATGAGAAAAAATGTAGCCATGGAAGTCTGTATCCACTAAAGTTATGAGAGAAGGAATTTTTTGATATTTTTAAAGTAAAAGGAGGATTTATATTGGCTGAGGTGTAAAGTCAGGGCTATGCATGGAGAAATTGCTGTACTGCTTGTGACAGACCTGTCGGCAAGAAGATGCATCCAGGCCAGGAAAGCTTGGACTCCTTAAGAACGTATCTTCAGAGACCATCAAATGCAGTAGGACACCATGCAGCTCTCAGGGGATTCAGCCCACTGCCGCACATCCAGAGACAGAGCAGAGCAGGAAAAGAGGGATAGGAGAGGCACAGAAGTGTAAGAAATGTTGCAAAATCATTTAACAGCAGAGCTCAGGCAATGCTCCCATCTCAGGCTCTTGTTCAGCACACATCCCACCAAGGCAGGCAACAAGGTGACTCTGAGCCCTCCTGGTGCATTTTGGCTCCCATCTCCTTGCAGACTGAAACATGAACTGTCCTCCTTACTTCTGGTGGTGCTTTGAAGGTCTGCCATATCCATCCTATGGGCAGATGGACACAACAGCAATGGCAGAAAAATTATTTCCTGAAGCAGAAAGAAAGAACATAAATGCCCAGAGAAATACCTGTATGAAGGGATTCACTGTGTGCCACACACCAGCAGGTAAGAAGCCACTAGCAAAGAGCAAGGCAGAAAAGAGACTTTTCATGCTTGCCTAAAGACAAACCTGGAGCAAAGGCCAGGAGGTCTGTAAGTCCTGAGTTCTGCCACTGCCCTCAGCAGATTTCTAGCTAACTTTGTCCCAGTTCAACATTAGCAGCTGCTGTCAGCTCTCAAGGATGTATCTCTCTTATGAGACAGCACTCAAAGCCCAGCCTCAGCCCTATTACCCAATAAGCAAAAAATATGTGTTGTCACAGCTTGGTTTTATCACAGCCAGGCTTAACCAGAATGGTCAGCAAAACCCCCCAAGCTGGTCAGTGCAACGCTGTCTCTCTTAACATGCAGGAGGCAAACAGCTGCAGGAATGTTTTATGTGTCTGTTCCATCCCTGAAGTTTCCTGTTGTGTAGAAACCTCCTGGATACAAAGGAGATGAATTATTGATATACCAGTCTTGGGAAGGAAAAGCAAGGCAAGATTAGAAAAAGGGAAGGGACCTTAGTCTGCAGTAAATTGTAGAAAAAATCAGGACACTCAGTTCCCAAGGAGCTGCACACAGTTAAGAGGAATCAGGCTACTGTGGCCTGTGCAGGTCATAAAACACTAATCATGGGTGATTCAGGGTGTACCTCTGCTTTCACTGCCTGGCAGGGGCACACAGCACCCCCAAACACAGGTTCCCTGTGGTCAGGCTGATTTCCAGGACCTGGGTGCAGGTAGATCACACAGCTGTGGCAGTGCTCTGTGTGTCCACCCACACTAAGGCACCACAGACATGCTTGGAGGCAGTGTGTGAGCAGGCAGGGACCCAGACACACCAAATTTCTGCACTGATCCCTGTGTTGTACCTGCAGAGATCTCCATATGGTTACTGTGAGCTCCCCACGGTCTCCAAAGCACCTGTATCTTATCCAGTGGGGATTAGACCTCTCCAGTCATCTGCCAGCAGTGTGCCAAGCCTTTAGACTGTTCACCTCCCAGTCCCTTCAGAGAGGGTTGAGAAAAACAGGCCCTTTTGTCAAGCTCATAAGGAAAACAGCTGTCCAGCAATAAAGGAAACCCCATGTCTGGTGTAGAATTGATCTGGAAAAGGAAAACTTTCCATTGAAGCACACTCCAACAGGTACATTCGTCAAAACAAAACCATTGTGCCCTCACCAGGAGCTCTGAGGTTAGAACAGTGGAGTGAAGGAATTAAGCTGCTAACACCTTGTTGTGCAAGGATTTTCATTTATGGCTTGATTAGCCCCACTAGCTAGGAGAGAGCACTTCTGTGTGATGAACATGTGTAGCAGTACTCCACTGGTATCTCCCTACTTCTCTAAAGATCCCACATACAGCTCACCACTGGCCACTTCCCCTCAGCTGTGCACGCCGAATGCAGGCAGGGAAGTTGCAAAAGCACTTGCTCACTCTTCCATGTAATCATGTGCATGCTGTTCTTAGAAAGTCGAGAGCTGTGCTCTAAAGCTCTGCAGCACGCAGATCACCAGAGGTGGCAGAGGTGCCTGGTGGCAGAGGGGCCAGAGGGCCCCGGGTACCCCCCCAGGGCAGTCAGGGCACGGCGCATGAGGAACTGGGAGCAGAGTGAGGAGCCAGGGCAGGTGCCAGGCTGCAGAGGGGACACCCTCCCCCTGCCTTGGTCCCAGAAATACAAAACAGACATTAGCTGGGTTGAGACATTTGTGGCTGATGGGTGTAGCTGGAAAATAACTGAAAGGCTAGTTTGCCCAGAGAGAAAAGCAAAATCTGCTCTTTCAGCTCACTGGCAAATCCAAAACACAAGAGAGGAGCACAACGGGGTGCTTGAAGTGAACCTGAAATAGTTAGTGGTTTGGGGTTGGGCTTTTTTTCAAAAATCTGAAAGTTTGGAGGAAAAAATACTTGAGTTGGAGGATGGATTTTAGTGCCTTCACGAGCTTTTAATGTCATTCTCAAGCAGTTTCAATAAAACTGAAGTAAATCTGAAGTAAACATTGGCTTTGAATAATGCTATTGAAGGTTTGTCTTTAAAACATCAGCATTAAATGTTAAAATGTTTTCAGATTTGTTTTAACTATAACAACTCATTTCCCTTTACAGCAATTTTGTATTTATCCTAAATACATGTTCACCAGCGGAAAAAAAAAATGTGGCTGGAAATTTTTACCCTGCATTAGAGTACAAATTTTCACATAAAAAAATCTTACCAAAAAATAAATATCATCCAGCAAATAATTGGTGTGATTGGATGCTGCTTATAAGGATGGGCAGAAGACAGAAAGTACCGTGACATCCCTAAGTTAAACAGTTGGCAAGAGTGAATGGAAATCTCCTCCTAAATTGGGAGAAAAGATGTTTTAGATTTGCTTTGGCCTGCAACTCTATGAGTAAGATAAGGAGCACCCCTGACAACACAAAACCAGGACAGTCAGCAGAGCCAGTTAAAAAATAGCAATGGTTGGTCAAGAGGTTTCAATATTTTGGACTGAAATTTCCAATAACCATTTATTTCCCTTCTCAACAGCAAATAAGGAGGAGCAAGACAGAAAATGAATTTTGCCTTTTTCTAAGTGTTTAACTTTGTAACTCTAAGAACTGCCTCTGAGTATATTTATTTACACGAACAAGTGCCTTCATGCCCAGTGAAAGAGTCATTAACCAAACAGGTTGTTTCCAATTTGGTTTTTGCTGTAGAGCTGAGATGTCCCTTATCATCCAGCACAGGCTCAGGGCACCACCTTTGTCCCCAGTGGGAGGGTACCTCCTCTGGGCTGGAGAAAGCAGCCAGCAATGCCAGCAGCTGGCCCAAACACCAAACCACCCTCTGGCCACTTCATCTGCCGGCCTGCAAGGAGCTTTGGCCACAGGAACAAGTGTCCATGAGTGAGCCCAAAGAGCAGGGACAGAGCAGGACGGAGCAAGGCTGCCTCTCTGCTGTTCAGTCTCAGCTCTGGCACACTCACCACCCCCTCAGGCCCTGCTGACCCCCTGTGTCCCCCTCACAGCCCTGGCTGCTCCCCGCCTCCTGCAGAGGCCTCCCACCGTGCTGGGTGTCCTGGGAAGGATGGGCTGGGACAGCCGCTTGTCTCCATGAAGATAACTGGGGCTGTGCAGGTCAGCAGCGTGTCCGGGCTGCCCATCACACACCACTCGATGAGCTGTGACCAGCTCTGGAGGAGCCTGCACGGAGGAGTTGTACTGCCCAATTTGTCGGACTGTTCGGCCTTGGAGGCCGCAGAGGAGGTAGCAGGAGCAGGGCAGAGCATACCTAGCAAATCTGTGGAGATAGCAGCTGCTGATTAACCCTGAGTGTTTATTTGGAAGGAGAGCCATGCAGAGAAAGAGGTTTAGCCCCTATGATCTTGCACATTCGGCTTCCTGCCTCTTCCCAGCAAAGCAACTTTTCAGACACATTTCTAGAACAGCTGCCACCTTTCCTGCATTTCCATTTAAATCCTGACCCTCACCCTTTTGGCAAGCAGTTGATCTCTGACTGGTTTTCCCTCTCAGGGATTGCCATACTCTCAGTGGAGATTTCCAGCCTTACCCTGCAGCACAGCAGCTTGGGGAGCACAGGAGTCCTGAGACACTTTCTGAAGCAGCTCTTGGTAGCAGCAGTAAACCACAAACTATCTCAAACATCCCCAGACCAGAGCAGTACTGTGGAGATGCGCTGAGAATTAGACCCAAGAGGAATTCCAGTGCACAGATATGCAGGACAGAGCAAATCTGTCCCACTGCATCTGGCATGTAGACAGCACAGGCAAGCTTATCTCTTGCATTTTATAGTGAGAAAGTGGTGGGCCAGATCTCCTAAAGTATTTAGATGCTTCGACATTTAACCTCCCACAAGGAAATTAAGTGTGTAATTATGCTTGGAGGTCTGGCCCTAGAGCTCTGCTATCCCACATTGTTTATTTCTGCATCATTTATTGCTGACCATGGAGGCAGAACATATCATCCTCTCTGCATTTGGCCATCTAGGTAGCATGAGTTAGTGCTGTGAGACTCTGATCCTGGTGTCTCCACCCACCTTCAGCTCAAAGCTGTCTGCATGGCCTTGTTTAACTCTTGTTCATCGAGCCCCTTGGCACTGCTTTATTGCATTTTGGGTGTGCACACTGAGGTGTGAGCATTGGAGGGAAGGAGAAGGGCCACAGGACTAGAGATGGCAGCTCAGCAAAAGGCTGGATGTCACTATAGCAGGAAGTGTTGGGCTTCAGCATGAGCCACACCCATGAACAGGAGATGCCACAGGAGAAGTTTGAGACACTTCATGTTCACATTCCTGCGTTGCAAGACATGTCCAGCAAAGCTGATGGCAAAAGGTCAACAGCACTGGCTATGCCCTACTGGGACAGTCCCTCCATAGCCCTCATGTTCAGGAAAGAGCCAGGAGACAGAAGATCTCCCCAGGCAGCTGGGAAAAGCATGCAGACATGAGGAGATGCCAGAAGGTGTTTCCTGCCCCTGGTTGCTTTCATTGAAGAACCACATATGGATTCTACCCAAAGGCTCTCCAGAAATCATGCGCCCAGGGAAGTGCAAGCATCACCTCTGTGCCTTTAACAGCACTGTCCTTTCCCAGTTACAATCTGTGAGCATTGTTTAACCATTACTGGCACACCTGTCTGGTGACCTGGTGGTCCCTTGACTTTCACAAGCCCATTGCCACCACCTTGTACGGCTGTTGTGCAGCACCACTCTGCCACCTGGCTTGGCCTTGGTGGGTGTGAATCTCCCAAACTGAACCATGGCTGTCACAGAAGAGGGGTTGTCCTCGCAAGGCATGATAATTCCCTCTCCAGTCTGTTCATTTCAGAGTCACAGACAGGCAAAAAAGACTGCCCTTTTGCAGGGGGGTAGATAAATCCCCCAGCACTGCACAGGTATTTGCCTCAAAATGTTGCCAAATTCTTCACGATTACTTAGAAATGAACAAAGTCTGCGAGCAAACTTTGACTGACACTGCCCTGTGTGGTGTGTGGGCATTGGTGGTTTCAGAGAGAGAGTGGGACTAAGGGACAGGCTTTGCTGTGAAGAGGTTTAAGTATTTCCTACAGCAGAGCTTGTAGCTGAGGCCTGTTTCTGATCACATCATTGGTCCATACAGTTGGATGTTTTCCTGCATCCAGCAGTGGCCAAGTGTTCATGTCCACAAAAAAAAAATTAAAAAGAACATTAGAGAATAAATTTAATCCTTGTGAAAGGTCAGTACAGTTACACCAGGGAGGAATTTGGATCAAGATACCCGACTTTGATACAACCTTTTAAATAGTAAAAATATTTTCAGTGGACAGGGAACTGTAAGAGGTTTATAAATGCAAAGGAGGAAAAAAAAAATTGTGCTGCTCCCCCGCAGTCTCCTAAAAATAGCAAATTACACACCTAATAAATGTATCAGCAGCCCATGAAATTGACAGCCTGAAATTGAAGAACAGAACCGTTTTGTTTGGAGAAATAGTCTTTAAGAGTGTGGAAGTGAATTAGAAAAATAGCAACTGACATTAAGGGTGCAAGATTAATTCGCCTGAGCTTTAATTGCGACAGCCTGAATGAGCCAGAAAAAGAGAAAAAAGGGAGAGGATCCCAGCTCTGTCTGGCTCCATAGAAACTCCACCTACCATTTCTTTTCAGCTGGAGCTCAAGTTACAGCATTACATCACCCCAAAAACGTCCCTTTGGCTGATAATTCCCTGGGAGCTGGGCATGGATGCTGGGCTCAGGGTTACGGATGCAGCTGCTGGGTGCAAATTCACCCATCTGGGTTCATCAGAGTGGAGACAGACCAAGGGCCACCCTTGGACAACATTCCAAACCCCTCCCTCTCTGAAGGATGGGGAACATTGAGGCCACTGTCTCTTGGGGCAATATCCCCACTGTCCCACTCCTGGCTGCAACTTTTCCTTGTGGCTGAAGGAGATGGATCTGGCTGATGCTGGCAGGGCAGGGGAGATGTTATTTATATTTCAGAAGAGAATTGTGTGTTCAACAAACCCTGAAATCCCCAGGCCTGTAAAAGCATTAAGCAGGCCATCCTGACCGTGAGCCTCACTCGGGTTTCCTGGCTTAAACAAGAAAGTCCTTCTCCTAAGCAAGGAATAAGCTCTTGCACAGATAATATTTCAAAAGCCTTGCTGCTACTGAGTAAATAAATGTGCATAGCAGATACAATAAACATTTTCTTCTGTTCTGAAATCAGATCTGCAGATCCCAAATCCCCCTGTGCTGTGCAGACTGTAATTACAGGATATGTTAAATTTTCTTTATAGCCAGCCCTGATGGTTGTTAAGTGACCGCACCGCCCAGTACAGCACCCCTCTCTGGTCTGCTACCATTTGTAATGAAAACCAGATGTTTGTTTAAAGTTAATAATCAATACAGCACTCACCCTGAGTCAAGTAGGGCTAAACATTTGCTTAGAGAAGCCATGTCAGAGCCGTGATAAGCAGGGGCTCGGAGCAGCACGCTGCTTCAGAGCCTGCTGGGGCGTGAGATAAACCATTCAAATTCCAGGGAGCGAGCGCCAGGCTGAGGGCCTGAGCTGAGCCTCCACGAGCAACTGAAGCAACTCAAATTAATGCAGGCTCAGCCTCATCCAGAGCAGCCCAGGTCCTTGACAGGCACCGGAGCCCTGCTCCCAGCCCACTCCTGGCGAGGCCAGCCTTGCTTTGCACTGGCTTCTCTCCTGTATATGAACAGAAGAAGAAGATGTGCAAGTTGAAGAGCAGGATGCAGTTGAAAGCCACAGCACTGATAGGTGGTGAGTGCTTCCAAATTTCTGCAAAGGCAGCAGGAGATGGCAGAGGAGAGGCTATCCAGCATCTCACCACAGCTGACTGAGGCCAAGACCAGAGTTTGCTGATCTTTTTGCAGCCCAGGCTTGACAGTAAATTGTGTAAGTGACTGCTGGGTTGGGCACTAGGATGGAAGAACTGTTAGGGCAAACCTTTCATGTGGCCCACGTGCCTTCTCAGAGATGGCAATATTTGAGCCTTGATCTCAGTAAACAGATGATGAGGAGGAGCATTGGGAATGCTGGTGAGAACTCCAGTTGGAAGGAACTCCAGCTGATTTGCTTTGCCCAGATCTTTTCTAACTTGTTCAGGGCTGTTTCCTCATCAAATGAACTCTACACGCAGCCCAAGAGCTGAGACAATACATTCAGCTGCCTGCCTGCATGCTTCCCTTTCCCACCTCACCTCCCAGCCTGAGAACAGAGAGGCAAGGGGCCGCCCTGTAAGCTTACCTGGAATACCCACCACACCTTACTTTTGAATGGCTCTACCATGGTGAACACCAAGTGAATTACAGAGAATTCTGATCCTAGCATTTTGCCTGATAGTGGTAAAAGAAAATTCTCTTGATTGAGCATGTTGCCTTCTGACACTATTTAGCTGCAGAAACTGAACACTTGTCTGCAGCCTAATCCAATGATGGAAGTCATTTTTCAAAACTTCCGGTGTAGCAGAGACTGGAGTTTGAATTTCTAGGCCTTCCCTAGGAAAACTAGCAAATCAAATGACAAGAAGAAATTATGAGGAAATGTGTATGACTCACGGAATCATGGAAATTTTGGTTAAAAGGGACCTCTAGAGGTCATCTAGTCCAACTCCCCACTTGAAGCAGGACTATCACCAGCAGTGCTTTACTGGGGCTCTATTTCAGAGCATATGATCTGTGTGTTTGTTTAACCTTATTTTCTCTCTTCTTTTTTCCCCTCTCCAACTTTTGTATGGAACACCCTTTTTGTATGGAACACCCTTTTCAAAAGTTTTTGTTGCATGTAGTATCTTCCAATTGACATGATTAGGCCAAACATCTTTCATGCAAATATGTACGTAAGGTGGCCAATCCCTAAATTCTTTAAAGCTTTTCTGCCCTACATAAAAGGCATTTTCTGCCCTAAGAAGGACATCTACTGAAGTGAGATGCTAGCCCCACTGGCTCTGGCAATACAATCACACAGCATTGGAGGTGAAACTGGAGGAAGGACAAGAAGATCACAATTCATAAAATGCAGGGCAACCTATTCCAGCTTCACTTTTCATTGTGCTTTTAGGGAAAGGGAGACACAAGACAACAGAAACACTCACATGCCAGTTCTCCTATGCTCTGCTGAGTTGTTAATTTCCCTGCTTCCTCAGCACAGAAATCCCCATGTTAAAGTACTCATTTAGAGTTACCCAGAAAAGCTGAAGATAGATTTGGATCCTGTTGAAAGCTGATGTTTTGTAACAAGCCAGAATCAACCCTTTTGGCTTCAAAAAAAAACACCCTCCATTCCACTTAAAACAGGTTCAGTCAATGATCTGTGACCAAAAACAAAACCAAGTACTAAAAGCTGAATAAAACTGCCTACCTCACCTCCAAATGAAATGAATCTGACCTGCACACCATGCACAACAAAGCATTCCTAGAGCTCCACGGCTCATGGATGTATCAAAAAAAAGGCATTTATTAAAAAACAGTCCATTTGAAATCACTCTAATGGTGAGCTTTTCCTGAAGAGGATTCATCTTCGTTCCCAAGTCATGCCATGCCTGTGGAACTACAGAGCATCCTCCTCATACACTGTGTTATCTCTCCCCAGTGCAGCCAGACTCCAGCATGAACAACACCTCACCCCATAGCTCTGGGGAGTGCTAAAAGGGAAGCAACTGCCCCAGAAGCAAAGGGGTCTTCCCCTTCAGGACTGATCTGTGTGGCAGAAGCTCCTCACAGCCGGCTCTGGGGTTTGGCTCGGGCTCCCTCTCTGGGGTGGCAAGGCCAGGGAGGGCAGAGCTGTCCCTCGCTGCCCCTCCCCTGGGCCACGTTCGGTGGCCCAGCTGCTGCGCGGCCCCGCTCCCAACACATGTTGGCTGCAGATGACTGAAAGAAAACTGGGCTTTGCTGTGCCTGATTCCCAGGCCTTGCCTCAAGCAGCCAAGGCAGCCACACCACAACACGTTCAAAATAGCAGCCCGGTGTCAGCCTTTGTGCTGAAAGAAACACCTCTGCCTGAGACAAAAAGCCTCCACTTTGGGTGTTCCTGGGACCTGGCTGGGCACGGTGCTCCCATCATACTCAGGAAAAGGCGCAGGATTTGGCTGGCCTCTGGTGCAACTGGATCCAGCAGTGTCTTCTCATCCAAAATCTTCTTTTCCTGGAAAAGATTCTGCCTTTTTTTTTAATTTTTTTGTTTCCCCCTGGTTTGTAAGTAATCCTGTTCTTCACTCTCCACTATCTTGGCACCTTCCAAGTAAAATCTGACACTGAGGAAGAGATCTCTTTTTTTCGAATAACAAATGGAAATACATTTTTGCTGCAGCCTTCCAATCCACACAGGCGACACTGTCAAAATGCTCTGAACTTTTTTTGGAAGCAGCAGATGACTACAGCTGGTTAGCACAATTATAGCTGTTGTGTAATGCTTGGATCCTCTGTCGTTTCATTCATTCTATTCATCAAACTGCATCAGGCTGTGGGGGAAGATCTGCGTGATGGTAAATTTACATTTTTTCCTATGTTGCTGTTATTTCTCATGGTTAAAGAGACGCTGGCAAGTGACACATCACTTTTTAAATGTTGTTTCAGAAGTTGTTTATCCTGTAATCTACAGTATCTCTTAGAAGCCAGAAGAATGGAGAGCTTGAGAAATTTGGCATTTCCTCACTCTTGTATTTTTCTTTTTATTTTATTTTTATTTTTTTACTGTGGGCTGGAGGAAGTTCAGACACTTTCTACTTACGGTGGTTCACAGTGGACTTAAGGACAGAGGCCACCAATTTTCACAGCATTCCCAGAGGCAGGTAAGTATTTTCTGAAAACTATCTCAGTTTCACAGGCAGGAGGAAAATAGTCCTGGCAGAGATGGAGTGGGAGCTGTACGAAGTTTTGTATAGCAGCACCTCTGACCCAACCAGGGAGCTTGGAGAGGAAAGAAGAACCTTCCCTAAAAATAAAATCTTCCAAAATGACTGTTCACCCTGGAGAATGAGCAAGCCCTCCTTGTCCTGTCATCACAGTCACAGCCACCATGGTCCAGGACAGCCCTTGTCCCTGCAGGATGTCCAAGTCCCACCAATAATGAGAAAAAGGAGTACAAAGCTGACCTCTCTCCCTCATTTTATCCATAATTATAGCAGGCCAAGGTGCTGAATTTTAGTGCTTGCATACATAATTTTTGTAATAGTTTGCAATATCATCCACAATGGGATCAAAATAACAAAATGGGTACTGATGTTGATATCAATTTTTTATGCCATAAAATCTCCATTGTGTTTGAGCTTTCTTGATTATTCTTCAAGATAGAAAACCCAACTCTGTTGAAAACTTTTTGTTTGCCATTCTCAAGGTGGAGGGTTTGGGGAAATTTTGCAGACTTTTTTGTTTCTTAAGGCTTTCACACAAAAAGTGGGGAACTATCTGAAAAAAGTGCATTTCTAAAAGGATTTTGGTGCTGTTGTAACAAATGAAATATTTAAAAAAACAGTAATGGGAAGGCATTGAAGGAAGAAAAAGGGAAGGAATATAGTTTACAGATGCTGTTCTCTACTTTTCTTCCTCTTTTTTGTCTTGCTATATTAAAAATAAGTAAGTAACCAAAAATAAAATAGAAATGTTTGAGCTTTTGTAGCTCCCCTCTGCATGATTTTCATTTATCGTTCCTTTTCTTCCCGTCCATTGTTCAATCCATAGGACTCTATACTTAAAATTCATTTAGGCAATTAAATTAGTGAGAACAGCAGAGTTTCATTAGGCTGGGTCAGGACATGAGTGTCAGGGTTTTTGCACACCCTGGGAAGGGACAGAAGGACAGTGTCACCCAGCAGCAGCCCCTGAGGGATCCAGTAGCTCCAGATGTCCCTGCAGACCCGAGATTCACCTTGTGCCATGTGAAGCAGCCATCCCAAGCAGTGACAAGTTGTCACCAGCAGCGTCCCTGGGTTCCACTGCAATAAAGATTATTTATGCACCATGGCTGCTAAGTGCTGCTAAACACAAAAACAAAGGACACTATAGTCTCAGACCACTAAATTTGTCTCTCTGCTGTACATATCCTTTGCTTTCCCTTTGGCTGCCTTCTTGCTAGCTGTAAATTGCATAATTCATTCTCTCTGTTGTTTTATACTTTTGTGGTGAAATTCAGATTTATCATCATTAAATATTGCTATCACTGTTTACACAATGACGCAAACTGTCTGAAATGTGTCTCAGACTCAACGCTGACATCTAACCTCAGGAGAAGATGGGACTCTTCAGACCAATGCAGACCCAGCCTACAAGCCAAGTAATTGGGATGAAATTGGAGAAAGCTATTGTAATCCAGGAGTGAGGCAGTGAGGGTCACTACATGTTTAATTCTGCTTCTCCAAAGTGCACTGCACAGCTTGACAAGAAACAAGCCACTTAGGGCTTTTAATATTAGTTAGCAAGGATTATTTTTTTCCCCTTGAAACACATATAAACTGAAGATATTGTACAATAAGATGGGACTGTGTCCAACAGGGGGACAAAAGACTCATTTCTCTTCTGCTTTCTATCTTCTTCTCAAACTCTGGTAGAATTCCAAACTAGAAATCCTTCCATTTTGCATGGTTATTTTGTGGCCTGGGTGCTGGGGACCCACTTTCTGTGCTCCACAGGACCTGCCATTCCCCAGATTCAAAACCCAAGAAAGCCACTGCTGTGGGGCCATGTGTTGGTAACCCCCAGACCAAAGACCACAACATGCTGGGGTGATGGGACACTGGTTTGTAGGGCAAGATGAGAACGCTGCTCCCTCCAACAATTCACCGTGTGTCTTGCTGGGCCGGGGTGACCTGCAGGACACTGCATTTAGCCCCACTGAAGTCATATCACAGATTAGCAGGTCTCCAGGAGAGCTGTGAAGTGCTGGGCTGTCAATCTCACAGGGCTGGCCCTGCCTTGGCTGGTTCATAATAATGTCATCATGAAAGATTAAGATGCTGCAGCTTGGTGAAAAGCAGCGATAGTGCAATAAATCCCTCCTCTGGGGCACTTCCTCTGGCTGGTTGTCTATGCTGCCATTTCAGGCTGCTCTGAAATTAATTTCAACATTCTTGTAGGCACTTATCTCACTGAAGTGAGATTTCCTGGGAATCATCAGGGAAGGAATGAAGACAGAAGAAATACAACTAAACCCCGGCACTTAAGACCTGAGCCCTCTATCGTTAATGGTCTTCGTGTAAATCAGGAGGAATTCCACTTTCATCAAGGGAATTATGCCAGTGATATACTGTTAGTTAGAAGACACTCAGGTGTGAGTCCTTTTAGTTGGCTTTCCTTTATTCATTTTTATAAAAGGATCTCCTGATCCTGTAGATGGCTGTGCTCAGCTTTTGGGTATCAGAGATCTCGGTGGTAGAGACATGGGACAAGAAGCACAATTGCTGCATTCTTAGACTTTATCCTGCATACAAAAGTTTCAGAATCCAACCTTAGTCAATTCAGAGGGAAATTGCAGTCAGAATCATAGGCAAGTACTAGCTCAAAATTGCTTTAAAAACACATTCTTTGGGGAAATTAACTGCAGATTGGATCTTATTTCTGTTGATGGAAGTTACATTTTCCTCACTTTCCAGCAAGCAAAGTTGAGGGCTGAAGTGTAATGCAGCTTAAAAAATATGATGGTATGCTGTATCTAGCAATAGTTGATGAGGTCTGAATTTGGGGGAGGCAGTAGTGCAGGGCAACAGATATGGAGCAAAATGCTGTCTCCATGGTGGAGACAGCCATCCCACAGGGGCACAAATAGGGAACAAAATGCCATGGCAGGAGAAGCCATCCCACAGTGAATACAACTGGCTGGGTGTCTGGATGCTTTGTAAAATTTTATTGTGAAACGCACAGATGATGAGCACAGCTGCAAAACATCAGGAGTGTTTATCATGATCTCCCAGAGCGTTCTGGGTGTGTTCCCCTTTGACACTATTTATGTAGGCTTAACCTAAGCTGATTTCAATGGAGACATCAAAATTGTTTCAAGGTGCATCCTATTATACACAGGATAAGCTTGTGGCTTAAGGTTTCTCTCCCCTGTCTTATGTGGTGTTTATCAGCATGCAAAGTACAACTGAATGAAGAAGTAGCTGATAGCATCTGACTAACCGGCTGCTGTTGCTGAAGCAAATAAAAGATGTTTCTGGCACTCACACAAGCATTAAAAAGGGGATTAAGCAGATTTTTGGGATGGAATTCAGGCTGAAAAAAAAAGTCTGTAATCCATCCTTCTAAGCCTAAACATTACAACAATCTTAAAGCAAAGGGCCTGACTCTTCCCAGCATTATTTTTTTACTTGAATTTGGGTGCTTCCCAGTGACATGCTGGTGTGCTGTGAGAAAACACAGCCAAGAATCAGATTCCCCCCAGGATGTGCTTCTCCTGCTTGTGTTCCCAAAGGTTTATCATGATCACCTGCATCCCATACCATACAATAATCCTCTAATTTTTCAGACAGTTCACAGGCATAAATCTTGTCACAACTGTGGCACAAACCTGTTATGCTACAGAGGAGGAGATAATGTAGGAGCCTGTTCCAAATTTTCTCAGATATCTTGCTAAAAAAAAACCAAAACAGTGTGGTTTATACTACCTGGTTTTGACAAGCAGTGAAAGCATCAAAACACTCCTAAGGAAGTTTGGATTTTGTGAGCTCCAGCTCATGACAGGGAGAGAAAGAGAGCAGGAATATTGGGTGAGAATAGGTATGGACAGCTACCTGCCCAAAGAGGGGTTTTACAGCAACACTTCAAGGAGTAACTTAGGAAATGTTGTTTAAAAATGAAATTACACAATTATCAACTTTGTTATTCTTCAGTAAAATCTCTCAAAGGAAAATAAAAGTAATTAAACCACAATATTAATCTTATCAGCAATCCCTCCTCTCCCACACTAAGACCTCGTGACAGCTTTACTTAGTCTTCATTAAGCATTTTCAAAGAGTTCATTGGTAACAGTGTCTGCTATAACTGTGAAATCCCTGTAGCACTCTCACAGCAGCAGTGCCAGGTTTTTAAGAGTGAGGGAGTACTGGAATAGACACTGTTTGTAATCTCCAAACCAGGTCTCAAAGCTCTTCAGATTGAGCTGTTTACATTGTACTCAGGCAGATTTTTTTCCCCTCTGAGATTCACAAATTGCTTAACAGAAGTCACAACACCTGGGGGTTTTTTTAGGAGCTAAATTACAGAGTAGAAAAAATATTTACTAAAACCACTTTGTTAGAAAGCAGGGGTTAAAAATTGAAACTTCTAAATGCAGTCTCTTACCTAATCAGCAGAGAAAATGGATTCCTGGACCTATGAAATGAAGCTTCTATCTCATTCTTCCAGGGTTGTCCCGAGAAGGAATTTCAGCTCTTCTGGTCCTGAGAATGGTCTTTTCTGTGGGAAAAAGCCATATTCCCTTCAAACCATCTCAGCCCAGGTAGTTGCCATAGGTATGGCAGTGTTGGGTTACAGGTCAGCTCTTTGTGAGGGAGGTGCTGGGCTTTGGGCAAATTCCATTGATGACATTGCACTTCAGATGAGAGAGATCTTTGCCTCTCCTTGCTACCAGCTTGCAGTGCTGGTCACAGACCAGTAAAGAGCTAAAGGCAGTCCCTGGGTTTGTGTCAAAAACTCTTATTAACCAGGCTATAAAAGTTGCAGCAGAGGAGACATATTTTTTGTAGACTCACTACTAATATTTTCTCTTTCTGTCTTTGCAAAGCTGTTTTTACAAAGCCAGGTACTGGCTGGATCCCAGCAGCCCTTATCACAAATCAAATTTTGCATTTATTTGCACTTTTGTCATTGGAAAGGAGGAGGTTTTATTAATAGCAGTGCTAATGTTCATATCTGGAATTCACTTCTGGATAGAGAAACTCCTGTGCCAGCGTTCAACCAGGAGTGAACTTTATGGTCATGTTATCAACTCTGAAAACAGGAGATTAAGCAACAGCCTATGAAGTGGTAACAGATTTTTAACTCTATCAGCATCAGCTGCCCACCCCTCTGTATTGTTTCCTTGTGGTCTCAATCTCTCATACTTGAAGTTTTTCCCAACAAAAGGGAACCACTGTGTAGCATTATTTGTAAAACAGCTCTGTCTTGAAACCTGATAGTGCATGAACCCAACCTGATAATTTATGAACTCACAGCTAAGCAAGAAACAGTTCCCCGGCAGCCCAGAGAAAATATACTGTAACATGCTAGATCTTTTTTAAATGTGAAATCATATTGCCATTCAGGTTTGTGGCTTTTTTAAATGTGGCTGTGCTCAGAGAAGTGACTATAAAAACAGCACACTTTTAATCAATGGATCTGCTGTCTTCTGCAGGAAATTTGAGTCAGATATGTTTCATTTACTGACAAAAATAATACCTTGTTTTTGCATTTTCTACTCTGCTGCAGCACAGAAAATGTACAGCCCTGGGAAAAGTAGCCAACTCTCCTCTGGTTCACACACCATCAACAGCACATGTAATTAATTTTAGCCACTGAGTTTAGATTGCCTGTGCAAAGAGATTAGGCTGATTTTCATATCTCGGGCTGGATTTACTGAGCTACTGGCTAGAAATACTGGGCCACTTCTTCCAATGGTTCTCAGGTCCCTCAACTGCAGCAGGAAATCTGACCCTTCATTTTCTCGATGCTTGCCCACTTTGAGCAGGGACATCTGCTCAGTGGTGACCATGCCACACGACACGCAGATTTGGAACTGGCACGTGTCCCTGCACAGGAGGAGGAATAACAGCCCTGGACCAGCAATGTACCCACCCTGGCCTCACTGCCCACTAACTGTGTGTGAAAATGCTATGCTTGGGACCTCAGGTATCCAACAGGGTATGAATCCCTGGCTCACGTCAGTTGCAAAATAAAATATGTCCTCATGTACCACCAAGACATCTGACTGGTAAATCATCTAGGTGGCAAATACTGGAATAAAATGTGTCTCCAACCACCAACAACTACACAAAATGACCACTAGTTTAATTCATTCTGTGTGGGCATGGAATCAGTACTAAGCAGGGCTGGGTAACCCTCTCAACCCATGCCATCCTCCTGCTGGCAGAGCCTTGCCATCACACCCCGGCTGGGACACATCTGTCACACATCCGGCTGTTTTCAGAAGGATTTAACCAACAGGTGGGCTGAACTGCCAGGGTGTTTCATCTGGTCCTGGCTTGTTTTGCTTACAGTGCCAAAGCAACTCAAAATGAAATTATCCTTTCAAAACAGTTTCCAGATGAAACTATCTTCTAGCTGCAAGTGAAAGCCACGCTGTCACCCACCAAGCCAGCTGTTTGTTTGCAACACTGGAAATAAACGTGCTGGAAGCAGACAAGAAAGCTTTCAAGTCAGTCCATTGTTGACTGCAAGAGATGATGAAGCTGCAATTGCCTCACATTTTCCAACTAAACCAAAGCAGGAGGCTCCCATCCTGATGGCATGAGTTACAGGAAGAGCAGTTCTGCATGAAAAATTTGCATTTGCCCAAGCAAATATATTCTGCACGTGGTATTTTGCATGAAGAGCATGGCGAGCTGGCTCTGCAAAGCTGAACATCAGCTTTCACCCTTTCAGTGAGACAGAAGAATGGTGTCAGTGCTTGCCAAACACCTTTGCCAACTAGAAGAGTTTCTGCAATTTCTGTGTAAGGCAGATGCCTGTGTGGATTCACTCTCGTGGGCTGTGATTGATCACTAAATTAAGATCCTCTACAAAACATTAAACCTGTAACTGAATTTTCCTTCTCTGAATTCATGCAGAGTTTGACATTAAGCACAACTGTCTTAGGTAGCTAACTCCACTTGTCCCTGATATTTCATTATGACAAATGGGATGTATTTCCATCACTTATCATAAGATCAACACTGCAGCCAAGCAAGTGTTAGTTTATTTATTGTCAGCCAGGGGATGGATGGTCTTAAGTGCCTCCTTAATCAAAGGGATGATTCCGTAACAAAGTCTCTTCTCACAGATGAGGTGTCCGTCTTCAGTCTTTGCCTGTCACTCTATCAAATTTTATCAATCATGCTAATTGTGGTCATGTGCAAAATGAGTTTGTTCTGGCTGATCCAAATACAGCACTGAGAGCATTGTCAGTGTGATTTTCCTTTGTTGATCTGACAGACCCAGAAGTGACCAGGTGGTCCTTCCTCCCTCTCACTTCATGGTCCTTCCTCATGGATCTCTGTGTTTGCAGGGAGAAGATGGGCTCAGTGGGGTAATCACACATGAAAACCCTGCTTGGCCTTAATCACCAGGACCAGACTAGATTGGCAGAGCTGGGTCTGTGTGCTGGGTCCTCCCCCAGCTCTCCTCCACCTGCACCCTGCAATTCCAGAAATGGCCATGGAATTGCATCTTCACACTGCAGTTTTTTGGCCAGACTCAAGGAATATACTTCTCTGGTAAAGGGCTTTCCCAGTATTTCCAGCCATAAGGAGCCCACGGGCAGCCCTGGCTGGCCAGGGAAGCTGCATTAGCAGCTCTGCCGCCAACACCCTGATAAGGCCTGACCTGGTGTTGTTTGTACTTCTTAGTCACCTTTATTTGTTTAAGAGGCCAGACGAGGCCAACATTTGTGATGCCTTGTTTATTCTGTGGCTTTCACTGGAGCATATTAAACTCATCATTACTTCATATGAGCCCGAGATAGGCATTTTTTGCTGGCAAGTGTTGACAGTAAGTAACAGACACACTGCCAGAGGGTAACATGTTTATATGCTGGTGTGAATGCCTGGTGGATTTTATTCCTGTAAAACTATCACAGATAAAGAAGCTACTATCAGATAAGTGACTATAATAAATGGCCACAATTAGTGCTCTGCTGATGAGACTACTCGGTGGTCTCTCTGCTCTGTTTTAGACAAACCCCAGGTCCAGCTTGCTTAGTATAAATGGAGACAAGAACCATGTAAAATAACATCAGCCTCTCTTGATTTCTGGGGGTGTTTCACCAAAATACCACTGCTAATTGAATTGAAATCTTGTATTTATCTTGAGAGGACATAAAAATGGGAAAATCAAGTCAGAAATAAAGTAAAAATGTTCATTTATGTACACAAAACACACACACACACACACACACACACACACACACACACTGGCTCCTTGCATGTTTCCCTCTCTTTTAGGACTTTGGGTTACACTGAGGGATTTGGTCCCAGCTGGCATTAGTGCTCACAAGTCTTTCTATTTGATGTCACTGAAAATAACAGTGTCAGGGGGTTGGAGAGGCACCAATTTGAATCTTCCTGCACCCCACCAGAGATGTGTGCATCCTGCTGCTGCTGCCCCAAGTGTGGAGTGAGAGATGCCCAGGACACTTCCATTCCCCAGCCACACGTCCTCCCATGCTCCTGGGAGCTCACTGAACCAGCACAGGCATTGCAGGGCAGGCAGTGCCACCACAGTGCAAACCTGAGTGCCGCCACCTCCACCCCAACAGCCCTGGGGACAGGTGCTGCCTGCTCTCAGCCTTGTGTCACACCTTGGTGACAGTCCAGAGGGTCTGATATACCTGAAGAGGTCTGCTTGTGTTCTGTCTATATTTTTATTCATGCAGCATTTATTGCCTCTCTAAGTCAGTGGATCAAGGCCCACCATGAGACATTTGTCCAGGCAAAATCCTTCCCACTGAACAGCCAAAGTCCTCTACAAAACACCCACTATCACATACAAGATACCAATCCTCTTTTCACCTTTGCCAACAAGAGAATGCAAGAATTACAATAAAAGAAGCACTGCCACTCCAGAACTGTACAGAACCAAGCCCCAGCCAGAACCAAGCTCCACATCATCCCTGTACCTCACTGGTAAAGAACACTCACTCCTGAGCCATTCTCAAGGGCTGCAGTAGTGATAAGGAGCTGTTGTATCAGCTTCAATTCAACCCTATTTCTCTTTCCTCACCTAATCTCCCTCACCTGAGATTAGGCTCATGCTAATTCATGAAGTCTTCTTACAGTCACTGCTCTAAAGGCATCTATGTGGACGTCTCATTGCAGCCAGTTGTCAAAAATGGGAGTCTATAATGTAGGCACTTTAGGTCTTTGAAATGCATTTATACTCTTGCACAGTCTCGTCATTTATAGAATGACTTGTATTTACAATGGACTGCTTCTCCATATAAAGAGGTATGTGTACGTACACACTCCAACACACATGGATATCTGCATAAATGCGCTGAAACAGATTTCCAACATACTTGGACTGTCATTAAAGTAATTATGATAATAGTAAAGCTCAAAGGGATGGCTTGTGAAACACAGGCTGTCATCCTCTTGAGTTATTTTTCATTTGTAACTACAGATTTTGTTCATGCAGTATCAAAATGGCACCATCCAGCACAGTCTCCTGAATATGTCTCTGGATCTATCTTCAACCCCCTCTGAAATGTCTTCCTCAGAACCAACAAGTGGGAAAAGCTCTTCCATAAACTCATGCTCCTACTGGGTTTTTACTTCTACTGAATTTAATATTTCCTAGTAAGAGAAATTTCATTGCATGGTAGAGGAACCCACATACACTGCATCCCAGGAATTAAGTGCTTGTGCACAGTAGGATTTATGATGGTTCTTTGTATTCCTATTGCCAGAATATCTCATAAACTCACGAAAGTTATGCAGACATCAGTGTGTTTACCTTTTCACAAGCTTAAAGCTGATTTATTTGACCTTAGAAAAACAGGATAATAGTCCTTGTTGAAAACTCCGTGGAGTCCAGATTAAAGGAAGACTGTTGAGTAGATTAAGCCCCAAATTTGAACTGCCTTTGACTATCATAATTTGACTACAGTGTTCACTTAATTCTCTTGAAATCAGTACATGGTTTGTGCTCATCTATCCAATTTATATGTGTGTGTTCCTGTTGATTTTTGCATGCTAAAGCCCTGAGAATTCCCAGTAAAGTGACTCAGGTGAGACAGTACATTACAATAAGTTGTTACAGAGTAAACACTGCTCTAAGACACCACCAAAAATCCATGTGGGGCTTTGCACCCCAAAGGCAATGATTACTGTCACATTGGTAAAAATTTCCTTGAGAATGCAAGGTCTTAGGGCAGAGCAAATAATTTCTCTCAGTGATTTGTCTTTATAGGTTGCTTTGCATTCATGAGTAGGCTATGTGCATGAGGCAGAAATCTCCTCTGCATTAGCTGTTTATGGCAATTTGCAATCATCACATCAGAAACAAAATAAATGGAAAAAATCAATTGGAAAAATTAATTAAATTTTCCCCATCCTGGCCCAGGCCTGGATTGCATGCCAATAGACATGGAAAGATAACAGAGCCATTTATTTCCCAGTATCAATTTCACCCATGACAAATGAGCCACAGTTACTTACGTGCGACCCTAAATCTACTTATCTGCAGCACCAAATCTCATTCAAAGTACCCAGAGGTATTACCAGCCTCCAGGTGCTTAAATGGATCATCTCCAAGCATCAATTCCATTTAAATGTACTTTTAAAGACTAGGGACTTGGATCCATAAATGAGTGGCATACTGAGGGAAGGGAAGCAGGATCCCCTGGTAAGCAAAGACATCGTGCTAAATGAGCACTTTGCACAAAACTCTTGAGGCTGTCCCGGCTGCTCTGTGCCTGGGTGGAGTATTGTCAAGGTTAGGAGCTCACAACAGGAGTTCCATATATGTGTGGCTCATGTCAAGCCCTCCTGTTTCCATGGAGAAAAACGATGACTTCTGTAATCAGAAGAAGATCTCATTCTTAGATGAAATCTTAACTGAAACTAAGGATTACCTGCACTGTTTAGACCCTGCAGATCTTCCTTCAGCCACAAAAAGAAAATTGTTTGACTTAATCCTAGAAGTGCCTGATATTTCCCACTCACTATTCTACTGGCATTAGTAGTACCCATGATTATATAGGAGTCATCAGGTATAAAAATCCTTTCAAAAACACATGAAACTACTGGAAAACTGGATATTTTTATAGAATCAAGTAGGACAGACATGCAAGATCATGCGGGAGGAGGAGAAAATATTTCCAAGTAACAGAGCATAAAAGCTTTACTTTTCACCCCTCCTTTCCCTGTTGTGGTCATTCTAGTTTTTTAAATCTTGTATATATTTCTGAGTCAGCATTCTGCAAAGCCATGTTTTAGTAAATTAAACAGCTATTAAATATAGCACCAGAAATTAAAATAGCTATTGAGTTCCTATAAAAATGCCTCCTTAAATGACAGTTCAGGAAAACATCACTCACCTTAATGGAGAACCACTGTAATGGAGCAAGAAGCAACTTGGAAGCAGAAGCAGTGAAGACGGGAAGACGGGTTCAAGTTCCCCCTCATATTTTCTTAAGAAGAAAAACTATCTTTTCATGAGTAGCTTACACACAATCCCAGCCAGGTCCACATAGATTTAGACAGGACTTGGTTCAACCTCTCCCTTCTTCTCTTGTTTTTGTGTTCAAAAAAAAAGCCCTAGGAAAAAGTGTGTTTGGCAAAGGTGTATGCACATATATCTTAAGACACAGAGAGAACTATATTAATGGTGGTAACTGGGTTGGTTTGTGTTACAGGGGCTGGGAAAGGATCCCTACACTCATATCTGTTTCCTGAGTCTTCACTGTAACCTACTGAAGGTTGCAGCCGTATTTAATCCAGAGCTAATTCACAATACACCACAAAATGTAATGATATATTCCATTGCATGGGTACAGTAAAGGCACTGTTTAATACCCTGCCCTAATTTCAAGCTTTAAAAACGGATGGTCAGAGAGGTGAAAGAGAGGTGTCTTTTTATGCATAAGCCAGGACAGCCAGGGGAGGTGAAATGCCTGTTTCTCAGCACCAGCCTGGGTTAAACTGTTCTGTTGGCTTTGATTCTTAGCCTGGATTTACACCAAGAAGTGTTTAAAGTCAGTCAAATGTCCAAAAAGATTGCAAATGTGACTGGGTTTAAACAACAAAAATGTGTCTACAATATTTGTTTGTGCCCCAGAAATTCCACACATTGGGAAAAAAATAAAAAAGACAGCCTTTTACAGTCTGGATCTTGGTGGCTGATTTATTAGCTTTCCTGTTTTCATCAACATGTTCAAGTTGCTAAAAACCCACCCTGCTAAGCCTAATGTGTCTGGCATTCATCTCCTCAGTACCATCTGCAATAACAAGCAACAGATCCCTGATCTACAGCTGTAATACCTCACCAGGAGTATCTGCCAGTAAAAAGTAATATAAAACAAAAATAAAAGGAAAGGATGACCAGGATGAGCCTTCCTTTAGCTTGGGACAATTCCTTGGTCCTATTTTCCTTGGTAATCACAATAAACTGTTACACTTCCCTTTTCTTTTGGGGAGGGGGAAGAGGTTTCTGTTTTAATGAGCTCATAACCTGGCAAATAACAGAGGCTTTCCAGTTCCTGTGGGAAGTATCTGTTCTTTTTATTTCTGCAATAGTGAAATTAAGCTGTGAGCATTGGGCAAACAATTAGAAATGTGTCCTATGATCACTTGCCCCAGTGAAGCTCTTATGTTCAGCGACATTTCCTTTCTACCGCTTCTTCTCCATTCCAGTCTTGGTGGAAGCACCACTTTGCTGACAATAGCAAGAGGGAAAAGAGCAGTTTTGGTTTGCATGCCTGTGAATGAGCAACTGAACCACCATTCACCCCATAACATTTACACTCAAAAATTTTCTTAGATCTTTCTTAAGAGGACCAAAACCCTGACCCAGAGTCAGGTCTTACAGAGGGACTGCTGCAGGCTGCCAAGGATCGGGATATAAAAGCAGGGTGAGTTATTAAACAACCTCTCCTTTACACTATCCTACCTCTAACAACTTCTAAGCCTTCCCATGCCTGATGTGTTCACATCCTTGGTGCCCCTGAGTGAATTTCTGACACAAATTTGTTGTCTCCCCTTGAGTTTTGTTATCTTCTAGCATCCACTATAACCTTGGAAAGGCTTCCCCTTTTGTTGGCCTTCACGCTGGTTCCTGTTAGTTCCATTTGAAGGCCCCTTGGTTGTGCCCAGGAATGTGTGTCTGTCTCTCTGAGTCCTTTCTCATTTCTGTACTTGAGTGGTAGCACTGAAGTGTAGCTTTGGATAGGCTCAGATGATCTTCAAGCCTTCCAGAGGCACAAATGGCACAGGAGGGTATGGCAGCTACACCAGGGGAGACAAGTGAACCCCGTGTGTGTTCCCCACAGGCTGTAGCTCACAGCTGGCTGTAGAATCACTTCTAAGTAAGAAAATTACAGGCATTTAGCCTCACACACAGATGTCCTGCAAAGAGAAGAAGGAGTTCAGATCTATGAAAGTATTATGCTGTGAGTAGTTCTGCATGCAGGTCCATTAGCAACAAACATGTTGGAGGAAGTTATTATTGTGGTAATTTTATTGACAGAGCTGGAAAATCCCTTTGTATCACTTCTCTCATTCTCTTCACCTTTTGCTTTGTTCTGCATGCACACAGTAGTACCTCTCCTAATTTGGGCTCTCCAGGCTAAGGCAAGCAATACAAGAACTGCAATGACTAAAATGGTGCAAAACAGTTGACAACCAAAATATCCCTCAGGAGCAATTACTTTCATACATTTACTTAAAATAAAAATAAAAGGCAAGCATTCTTGGAAGGAAAGGTGTGAAAAAATATTTAATAGGCAACAGGAGAGCTTCATTTGTAAAATATCAAGAGCTCATCTCAGTGGAGCTTGCTGAGATCTTAGGGACATTATTGCATGGGAAAGAAAGAGTGGAAATCCATCTTAGCCAATTTGAAAGGGAGTATCAGTAACATTTACCCTCATTTCTGACTTAATCTTCATGAAAGCTACCTGCTGAGATGTGGTTAGATTTCCTTTGAGACATTTGTGTAAATATGAGTCTAAATATAAGTGATTGGAATATTCAGTGCCTTGGCATATACCTGGGAGTGTGTGTTGCAGCAGAGCTTTTGGCCACACAGAAAAACTGACAAAGTGCAGGACCAAAGAGTGACATTTGAGGTGGGGAGTTCCTTACTGTTCCTTTAACAGTATAGGAGAAGACTGGAACTAGATGGGTAGAAAATTGCTCTACAAAATCAAAGATAGTGATTTGGAATAGAAGCATTTCACACAGAAAGTGCCTGGGGCATCTGGTAAACAGCCTGAAACTGGACAGCTGAACTTGGACTGCAGCACTTGGGGATAAAGTTGGTGACAATGAGTTTTTTAACAGGATTGAGAACAATTTGGATTTTTGAGTACTATGAGATCTGATGAAAAGCACCAGGAGGGAGCCAAGTGTACAATTATTGTTGTTATTAAAAGCAATATTACAACACTGATACATCTGCTGATATTATGAAAAAATCAGCAGATGGCAAATGCCTTTCAGTGAAGGCAAAGGCAAAATAATGTGTCTGGTAGCAAGGAGGGAAGCTAATGATTATGTGCTAAATGAAACAGCCATTCAGCATGCTGGTCAGGAAAAAGCATTTGGGAGTCATTGTGGAAAAAAACATGGAAACCATTAGCCCAGTTCAGAACAGCAAAAAAGGTAAAAGCAAGAAAGGCTGTGTTGTTCCTGCATAATGCTGGGGCACGGTGCCCTATTTCTGAGCTCTCCTTGTGTTATGGGTGTGTTCACATTGACCACAAAAGCAGGGGTCCCATTCAGCTGGGCAAGGTCTCCCTGTGTCCAAAAGGAGAGTCCCTGCTCCAAGGCATTTAGGGCAGAAATCTCAGAAATGCCAGAGGTACTCAAGGGGGAATCCCTGGTTGTCCCACTGGGGGCCCAGGGCCCTCTTGGCCATCCAGAGCTCTTCTGTCTCCAGCATTGTGTCAAAGGCAAACCAGCCAGGGCAGCCAGCAGGAGCAGGCAGAGGCCACAGCTCAGCACCTCCAGGCTCTCTGCCCACGGGGTGGGAGGGCAGGATGTGTCTCACACCACCCCAGCCAGAAGGCTGAGGTCACTATTGCCATGACCTGAGCTCACACCCTCCCAGAACCACATGGAGCAGCTCTGCACGATGGATGCTTCATTTCTGAGTCAAGCCCACTGAAAGGGGTGAGTGAAGCTCCTCTCCATATCCTCAGTGGAAAGCAGGACACAGGGCTGAAGCTGGACAGGAAGGAGGTTACAGTGAAAGAATCCAAGAGTTGATTTTAACTGTGTGATGGGGATTATCTGCACAGCATTCAAAGGATACAAAACAGGGCTTCATTTGTTATAGGATGACACAACTGCTCCAGCTCTAGCTGCCCACAGCTTCCCCCGCTTCAGAAGCAATTTCTGTCAAGCCTTTCTGACTGCCAGGGCCAGACCAAGCCATTAGCACAGAGGTAGATGATAGCTTTTGTTTGCTTTTCTCCTGATCCCTTTTTTTTTTCCTCCAAGAGGGCTCTACTGCTAAACTCTAAGAGTGCTTTGCTCATTTAAAAACAGAAAGGTCCAGTCATCGTTTAGTGACTAGCTTGCAGCCAGTTTTCCCACAAAAATAAGCAAACTGGAGAAAGGAGTCAGAGCCTAAGCCCTTTATGGGAGATTGATTGTAAAGCTGGTGGTAATGTGACAAGCTGATTTGTGGTGGCTCCTCAGAGCTTGTTTCAACTGTAAACCTCAGTCACATTTATTTCTTGTATCAATACAGGTTTGTCACAACCAGCATTTATGTTCAAAATGCTGCTATCTCATGCCCTGACCAAGGAATGCCAGGCATGGGGAGGGCACAGTGTGTCTATGTGGGGGTACATGTGCATTCACATGTCTGAGACACACTGTGCATGGCCTCTTGCCCCCAGTTATCCTCTCCCCTGCTCCAGAGTATGCTGGATCAGGAGCCTGGTGTGCTGCCACATTTGGTGATGCCAGAGTTTCCATAACAGCATGAGCCTGAGGCTTCATGGCTCCTTCACAGAGACCAGGACCCCTTTTTGAGGCTTAATTTGCTCACTGTCCTCTCTTCCAGTGATAGCTGCAGCAGCTGTTTCTTCTTTCTCCATAGCATATGGGTTGACAGAAAGCCTGAGGGGCCCACCAGCAAATTTCCATACTTGGATCTAGGTCTGTATTTGCATCATATTTTCTTGAAACATGGTGGGTCTCTCTACCTTCTACACAAACATGATTTAATGTTTTCCTCAGCAGCACTGAGCTCATATGCTATAACATGAAATTTTAAGGAGGATTGGCTCTTCTCTCATTAACGTAATCACTTTAGAGTAGTTGATATGTCCTGTACACAGCTTATGGTGTAGTTTTATGATGTATTCCTTCACCTCCATATAAGTCTAAACTGGTCATAAAAGATAGCCACTTACTGAAGAAAAATATATTAACGTTGCTGAAACTAGGACACAAAGAGATTTTCATAGCAACGAATAAATAAATGCCTTGGCACAAGTCCTACTTGTTTTGCACAGAAAAATGCAGATAAAAGGGAAAATGCTATACCCTTCCACCACCTCTTGTCTTTTACTCTGACCTTTGACTCTTTCCTTCCTTCTCTCATCAGCTGTGATCAGAACCATCATATTAATAATGCTAAAAGAACTGCAAGCCTCCCACTGGTACCGAGGACCCCTGGATTCACTGGCTACACGTTCAGTGACTCCAGTGGCAGTCTTGGAAATGTTTTTGCCATTTTTCTCAGAACTATCAGCCCACTAAAAAAATTAATAATATTGAGAAGCAGGACTGTGCTGTAGCTACCTTGAGTACCAGAAAGCAACACTGTGGCAGACTCTGGTGCTGAGTAAAGCTTGTCAAGACACAAAATTAGATTGGGTTAAAAAGACTTCTGTATTTCTGCTCTCTTCTGTTTATATAGCTCGTATCAACACAGTATTTTAGTATGTAATGTCTATTTATATATTTAACAGTTGTTAAACTTCTGTGCAAAGCACTGTCTGGGTATTTTTATTTTAGTTTAAAAGTGAGTCAAAATACAGTTATATGTGGAGCATGATTTAAGGCTACCAGGGCTTTCCAGTGCAAAAGACAGAATCCAAAACTACTTTTTCAGAAATTGTGGATGTCCTTCTTCTAGAAGTATTCAAGGCCAGGTTTGATGAGGCTTTGGGCAACCTGGTCTTGTGGGAGGTGTCCCTGTTCATGGCAGGAAGGTTGGAACTAGGAAACCTCTCTCTCTAAGGGCTCCTTCAACCCAAACCATTTTATGATACTAACATAGACCCACCTTGCCCATAGCCACGAGGTCCTCCCGTCATCTGAATTATGCATCCCACAAGGAGTCCTTCACTGTAGGACAGGATTATAAACACTTGCAGGGTAATTTCCAGCAAGGCTACAGTAGGAACAAATTTGCCAGAGCTGGAAAAATGAATCTGTCATCACAAGATCAGTACTTGCAAGTAAAAGTGTTCAAGTTTAGCTTATGAAGTTGTTTGCCTTGGCTTCAAGTCTGTCACTTTTAATAGATATTTTGTATTTCAGAAGCATAGAAGTGAAGGAGTGCGTACTTCCATCAATATTTCAACAACCTCTGGCTTTGGAAATATCTCAAACAGCCCATCTCTGCACGTTTTTTGCTGTGCATATGTAAAAAATGGCATGATCTCTGTTATTTCAACAGGTGGCTTCTCACTGTAATGTGCTCCATGTGCTGCACAGGTCTGCACTTTCCTCCTGCAGTCGGGCACCTCCGTGAGCAAAGCAAGCTCAGCTCTCACACAATAATGTCAACAGTGCAACCCAAAAGTCTAAATTTTGAAAGAACACTGCCAAGCAAACGGATCCACACTGGAAACAAAAACCAAATAACAAATACAGGAGCTGAAAGCTGGATTTGTTTCACATGCCTGAGTAAGAACAAACTGAATCTGTCAGTCAGCAAAGGGCAGTTACAAGGAATTGTCTCTCAGGAACTCCACTCTCTGCCATGGATGAGAATGTTTTACCTCCATCAAGCATGGGATGCCTACCCATTTTCATATATCATTCCCAGGTAGTAAGAAAAAATCAAATCAATGACGAGATTCATAATAAAAAGTAATTATGTATCACTTCATCATCACTACTGCTCTTAGGCAACAGTCTCTCATTGAGGATTACAAGGATAGGGGTATTGCCCCAGATAAACCTTCTTCAGTATCCTCTTAGGCATTTCAGATTTCACTCTTCAAGGGGCAAAACAAACCTGAAAGGAAAAAAGTTGTTCCCAGAAATAGTCATTAACAGAAGGTACCTCCTGCCTTTTGGCAAAGCAGTTTTGAGGGGAGCAGTTCAGCCTTCTGTCAGAGGCAGTCTCCAACTCATGTTTGAAAGCATTAACTCCACCCTAGCTGAATCCAAGACAAAAACTTTAGGCACCAAACACCTCTGAATCACTTCTTGCACACAGCTGATTAGTACCAAGGCAAAAGCTTTCACTGCATTAAAGGTGAGCTTAGAAAAGCCAAAGCTGAAAATAATTCAACATTCCAGTGCAACAGCAGATTAAATAGTTGCTCAAGAAATTGCGTGCAAGGCCCATTATTGGTACACAGGAACATTTTAGGAATATTTTAGTCAACTGCCTTTAAAAAAGACAAGTATAGATGAAAAATACCCACTGAGCATTTCTTTCCTACAAGGAGCAGCCTAGGGTTTCATTTGACTCATTTTTCTGATTACTATTCCACACCACCCTTTTTAAACAACGTCATTCAAGGAATCTTACCTGCTGTGCTTTGTGTAAACTGCCTTTAAAATACTTACATCATGCTAAAATTTCTTTTTGAAAGGTGAAAAATTTATTAACAAACTCAGTCTTTTTTTTCCACCAGCAGGCTTATTGCTATCACTTTTTCTTTTTGCCCTGATTCTTTTTCTGCCTCATGATTATAGAGATAGTAGAACTGGCAAAAAAAAATGGGGACAAATTTAAGCCTAAGTAAAACTTGGTCATGATGCAAGTTTCAGATCAGTGACACTTGGGCCCAGAATTAAGACTTCCCCAGCAGAAAACCCTTAATTTTAATCACTGCCTTTCACAGCACAGACCTTGACGTAGCCTTCCATCAGTGCCAGCTCCCAGGCTGCTGGCATGGGTGAGCCTCACCACAGGGGCAGAGGTGCACACAAAGCACACGCCTCCACAGCAGGTTTGCCTCAACCTTCACAAAGGGAAGGAGAGAGCTGTCAGTGTTCTTAGGACCAGTCTTGGTGCGCCCAGTTTGAGCAATGGGATCTTTGTGAGGTTGCACCGCTGGCTGGGTCAGTTCCCACTCAACCACGCTGCGCTACCAACCACCCCCAGTACAGGACCAAAAAGAGCAGGGGCTGTACTGGGATTCATGCACTGCCAGAGCCTTCTGGCCTGCATCTGCTCCAACATCAGCCAAGGGGGACCCGAAAATAGCACCTTAAAAATCTGAGTGGGAAGAAGGCAGGGGAAAATCTGATTACCTTCAAGGCAAATGGCCCTTTGGTATCAAATTCCAACCTCTGGGCAGCAGCCTGCTGGTCTCTGGGGTTCATTGTGACCCAGAGTGGGTGGGCAGTGGGTCACTGAATGGTGCATAGTGACCCTGCCAGCGGGTACATGGGCTGGAGAACAGCTCCTTTCTAATGGTGAGGCAGTGGGCCAGGCCTGGAGTGCTCCAGCTTAGGGGCTCATGCATTTCAGAAACACACTAAATAAATAAGTGGACCCAGGATCAGTAACCACTGCTCCTGTAGGAAATTTATGCAATGAAAAAGTCATCAGCCCTACCTTTTTTTATCCATTCCTCTCATTCCTCAACTTGAATTTCTTTCCTTGCTGTGCTTTCCCCCTCCTCAACCCCCTGCCTTCAAATGTCTGTTTCCTTCAGAGCTGCAACATTTGCCACAAGCAAGGAAGAAAAAGCTGATAAAAGATGATACACAACTCCCACTATTCCACAGTTTTCTCTAGGCAGATTTAGAAAGGTCCCGAAAGCAAAGAGAAATTAAATCAGCAGGTAGGAAGACAGATGCAAAGTGAAATTCAAGATGCTGAAAAGCTGCTTTTCTCCAGAGTTCCCACTCTCCCCTCTGTCCGGAAGACAGGAAAGAGCAGACTGTTCATGACAGAGGAGAGAAAACTTCAGGCGGTCTTTAGGGGGAACTCAATCAAAGAAATTATTTTCCCACAGACCAGAGCTGAACAAACCTTAATGGCTTTTTCCCGATTGAAGAATAAACCGACTATTAATTTATGACTTGAAGTGTATAAACAACCTTCCAAATGTTTTCCAGTTCTGTGCATACTGATGCTCATGTCTTTTCTGTTTGGGTTTGGTTCTCACCAGCTAATTTTGCTAATGGGCTAAATATACCTCATGAAGCTACATCTTAAAAAAAATTTAAAAGTCTAATTAAAAACAAGGGCCAGCATAATGTTATATGTGTGTGCATAGAGAAGCACATGTATTAGAGATAAAGCATAAGCACATGGGGGGCTGGAGGGAGGGTGTTTGCTCACAAGGGCCCCTGTGCAGGTCGCTGGTGAGGGGACAGTCCTGCTCGGCGTAAGCGGTGACAGAGCAGAGGGGGTGACGGAGCACACACGGCATCGCTGCCGGGACATCCTGCTCGCCGGACTGTGATCGGCTCCGGATCGCTTTGTTTGTTTGAATGGAAGCCGACTTTTAGGCTAAATAATTCACTTGGCCGGTGAGTGTGACCCCTGGGATTACGGGCTGCCTCTCAGAAACTGAGCCCCATGGCACCTTGGTGTGTATACACCTCCGGTTTGGGTGGACGGGATAAATTGTAACGTGAGATGGCAATATTAGCATCTTCCCTTGGCTTTCCCTCACCGAATAGAACTGCAGAGGGAACGCTGCTCAAGCATTTCCTTTATGCTCGTAAGTAAATCATGAAACATCAGGGAACGAGACGGGTTTATGGCTTTCCAGTAAAATGCGATACAACTCGCAGACACTGAGTGATTTCACAGTTACCTTCCCAAGTGCGGCAAACAGAACAACAACAAGGGGGGGAAACCTCAACACCGTTTGCTTCTTGCTGTTGAAGGCTGACAATGAGGTTGCAGGAGAAAATAACATTTGTGACTTCCGAGCCTACTGCCTATGGACAGAAATACCAGCGGTAACGAAGCCACGGGACACTTTAAGCAATTTATTAGAGGATTGGGCTCAAAAGACTGAGAGCCGCCCCCAAAAATTAAAAAATAAAAATTATGCGTTCACTGCTGTTTCAAAGTTAGGGACGTAGTTGGGGTTCAGATTTTCGTGATGCCCTTGGCAGCCCCTGCCCATCCCGTGTGCTGCTGCAGTGTGTTGTGGAAGAATTGAACTGCTTTCCCCGAAGCGTCCGTGCCCTGGGCGGGGGCGGGCAGGGGAGGCGCAGACCCCGGGGACAGCGAAGCCATCCCGGGCAGGTCTCTGCCTTGTCCCGGCCGCCTGATGCCGGCCCTCCCGAATATCATCCCTCTTCCCCGCGGAGACTTCAATGCCCCTTACACCTCTGAGCCTACAAAGAAGACGGTCGGAATACAATAAAATACAAAAATTCGCCTCTTTTCTCGCACCACCCCCACCCGGGCCTGTGGGAAGAGGGGGGAAATGAAGCATCCTTCCACCATCATCCACTTTAAAATGGGAGTGGGGTCCCCCGCTCTCTCCCCTCGGGGTACGCCTGGGCCATGACTGCCACGGGTCCCGCTGCAAACGCCGCTCTGAGGCGCCTTTCCCTCTTTCCCGGCTCAGCATCCCCAGTGCTCCCTGTTTGCAGGTTTGGGAGAGGTTCCCGACGCCTTCAAGAAGGGAGAAGAGAGAGAGAGAGACCGAAGGGGAGTCCTGAAGGTCAGCGGGCACTCTCCTCCGGGCTGGCAGCCCGGTGCCATCTCCGAGCCCGGCTCCTGTCGGCGAGCGTCGCGCTTTCCGTCTGCCTCCTGCCCGCTCCAACCTTCACGGCTAAACAAGTTCACAGTTTACACGCAGTAAAACGTCGATATTGCTCTTAATGGTTGCGGGGAACGGGGTCTTCGCAGGGATCCTCATAAAACCCCTTTATTTAGTTTCGAGCATTTTCTTGTGATCAATAAAAGTTGTCTGTTATCTGCCGGTGCATTTAGCGGGGAAGTTTATTGCCTGCCGGGCGGATTAAGGGCGAGACAGGAGTGCACCATACATGGAAGGGACTCCCGAGTCCCTAGATCCGAGCCTCGGATTCATAAAACATAACCATCCATTACGGTGCCGATATCTGGAGCCAGCAAACATACACACGCCATAAATTGTGGCCGGCGGGTGCGGGCCGGGGGCTCCGCCCGCCCGCATTCCTGCCCGGCCGGGGGGGCCCGAGGGTCCCGGCCCATCCATCACCGCCGTTATGACTCTGCGATGCGGCAAATGGGTTGTGTAAAGAGGCGGCTTTTGACAAGGTGGCATGGTTATCCTGTCCAAATGATGCATAATATTAGTATTAGGGCTTAGATCATCGCATGCTTTTAAAATCATCACCGCTAACTAGGGCTGGTGGGGGGGGGGGGGGGGGTGGGGAGGTAGGGAGGTTCCTGGGGGCTGCAGGGGGCAAAAGTTTCCATGTAGATAATGATTATAGATGGTGGGGTTTACGGGGAGGGATGCGCGCACAAATAAACACGTCTGCTGCAGCGGAGAGCGGAGCCCGGTCCCGCCGGGGCCGCCCCTCAGGCCCGCTCCGCCCCGGGGTTTGCGGGGCCAGGGATGGCGGGGTCCGAGCAACCCACCCGCAGCTCCGGAGGGGGCGTCAGGACCTTTCCCACCGCCACCCCGCCCCGGACAGCATTCCCAAAGTTTTGAAAATGAAGCAGAGAACTCCTCCTCCTCACGCACCGCGGTTTCCTCACCACGGCCGTAGGCACGGACGCTGGTGGGTGCGGGCGGGAGGGAACTCTGCGGGATGGGGAAGGCGCCACTTGAAGCGGACGATCCCCATTAAAGTTTGTCCTTGGAAATACCAAGCTGTGAAGCGAACGGTATTAAGCATTGTATTAAGTTCTAGAGAGCTGAAGAATTGCAGTAAAAGGGGAAGCCCTACAGAGCCAAGCCCGAGCCAGAACTAAGCTCCATATCCTCCCTGTTACACCAATGGTTAAAACACCATCTCCCGAGCCGTGCTGAAGGGCTGTAGCCATAAGAAGGGGCTGCTGTATCAGCTGCAGTCTAACCCCTTTTCTCCTCATCAACAGCCCATTTTTGTAGACTAAGCTCACGCTACTTCATCAAGTCATCTTATAGATGTCCTGAGCATCTCTGTTAGGATCCAGACAGATCTCGTTATGGCCAGGAATTAAACATGCCTGTAATCTAGGAACTTTTGCCGAAAAGGTATTTTAAAGACATTGATACCTCGCACAGTCTAGTCATTTACACAGACAGGTATTTGCAATGGGCTGCTTTTACATATAAATATGCGTGTATGTGTGGCCATGTCCATGCTCCAATACCTACGTACGGATTTCTGTATGAATGCCCTGAAAAAGAGAATTCTGACATACTTCTACCGTCGTTAAAATAATTATGATAATAGAAAAGCTCAAATGGATTGCTTGCAAAACACAGGCTGTAATTCCCTCGAGCTATTTTTCATCTGCAACTACATGTTTTATTTATGCGGTGTCAGAGGACAATGACAAGGCTTAGGGCCAGGTCTTGGGCTCGTCCATGGAAGCGTGGAGCGCTCTAGCGACGCGGGCCAGCTTGGGAGCTCACGCATTTTAGACTCGTACTGAGTTGTTTTCGGGGGGACGGACCGGCTCCACGCCGCATCCCATCCTGCTTCCTCTGGCTTTCCACGGCTACGTTCAGGCACGGGCTCGGGAGTCAGATAGAGCTGGGCGGGTCTGTCCCGGCCCCGCACGGGTCACAGCCCTTTGTAGCTCGGCTTAAATGGACCAAGGCCGGGCGGGCTCCGGGTTAGCGGCTGGGGGGCCGGAGTGCCTCTTCATTTTGTATCGGTTCTGACCCTTTGCCTCGGGGCCGGCACCAGGGCGCAGCCCGCGAAGAGTTTCAGCAAATCCCGGTGACGACGGTGCTGTGAGGAGAATAAAATCCCTGCTCGGCGTGATTTATCAGCCGTGTCTGACCCCTGAATACTTGACTTACACGGCTGGTGACACATTACCCGGGAAATGAGGCTGGAGTGATTTGTGTGCGTGTGTTTGTGAAAGCGTGTCATTTCCCCACCGGCCCCTGTCTTGGGCTGCTGGGCAAGAAACCCTCCAGCCTCTGTGTTCTCTCCACCATCCCCATCCTTTCGTCACCCCACTCTGCCATGCATGTGGCAGACCGAGCGGACAGGGCTGGTCCCGAGCCTGTTTTCGTGGCGAGGAAAGGAGCTGGTCGTCGCGAGGGGGCGGGAAGTACGGGCGATGGCACGAAGGCCGGCAGAGATGGCCTAGGACCAGGCATAACTGGAGGGCTGTGATGGCTAGAAACCTTTGATTTGGGGTTTGCCCGGAGAACGGGGGTGGAGGAGGGCGACCCGGGTTTTTTAAGGCAAGCAGAAATTTGATTATAGCGTACGGCAGAGCTCTGTGATTTGCGGTGAGCGGATTTCATTAGCTACGGCCGATCGAGTCTCGGAAAAGCTGCTCGGAGCCGCGGGGCCGGGAATGGAGCTGACCCCGAGGGCGGGTGACGAGAGGGGCTCGGTGGTAGCGCCGCTTCTCGGGGCCGGGGAGAGCGCCGCGGCTCCGGGCTGAGCGGGAGCGGGGCTGGCACGGCCGGACGCTGCCCGTGCCGCTCTCCTGTCCCCGGGATCGGCCCCGTGCCCGCTTTCCCCGCTGCCCGGCGGACAGGGAGAGCCCCGACCCCGTGCTTGCTTTCCGTAGGGGGGTGCGGGTCACAGGGCTCCTCTCGCCCCACCTGCACCCATGTCACCTGCGCCCATGTCACCTGCGCCCATGTCACCTGCACCCTTGTCAACTGCACCCATTGTCACCTGCGCCCATGTCACCTGCGCCCATGTCACCTGCACCCATTGTCACCTGCGCCCAGGTCACCTGCGCCCATGTCACCTGCACCCATTGTCACCTGCGCCCAGGTCACCTGCGCCCAGGTCACCTGCCGCAGCCGGCGCCGAGGCGAGAGGAGCGAGTTTGGCTCTGCTCGCTGTGGGGCTCAGCTGCGGCGTTTCCGCGTCTGCTGAGGATGACGATGGTGGGTGGTGATGGTGGAGGCAGCAGCGGGCAGGAGGTGCCCGGAGCGGCCGCGCAGCCCAGCCCGGCCCGTCGGGGGCTCTCGGGGCTGCCTGGCGGCCGCCGGCGCTGCAGAGGGATCCGCTCTGATTGCCGCCAACGAATGTCACCGGCAGAAGGGAAAACAAAAGCTGCTTCCAAAGATCGCGGAGCAGAATTTGGCAAGGCTCCTAAAGACACCAATTAGCAAAGGCTAAACCCATTAATGAAGTGGCGGCTCTCTGGTTTCAGCCAGGTGGTGCAGATCACAGCGCCTGTATCTGCAGCAGAGCCCCGCTTCCCTCCAGCCGGGACCTCACAGCAAACCTCCACATCAATAATGCGCTTAATGGACCTCATTAGGGCTGGGGCCGCGAGTCCCAGCCTAGGAGCGGAGGGGCTGAGGGGAGCAGGAGGGCAGCGCTCCCCGGGACGGACCTGGTTCCCTCCAGGACGACGGGGCCGCCGCTCCCTGCGGAGTCCTGAGCTCGTGGGTCTGCACGAACTGCGTTTATCGGCGGTTCTTTCCGAGATAAGCGGGACCTTGGTATCGCCTCGCCGAGCTCACCAACCCGCAAGCCACACACCTTCCCTTATAACCAAAGCCACCTCTGCCCGCCGAGCCACGAGCATCCGCGGCGGCCGGGCGGGCTGTGCTCCCGCAGCGCGCCCCGAGCCGGGGCTGTGCAAGGGGAGAGGAAGGGGCTTCTCAAATGGATTTAAAAAGAAAAGCTCCCGGACCACACCTCTGTAAAAAGGGATCGGGGGAAAGGGACGAAATATTTCCGTTTCAGCTGGGGAAAAACATAAAAAAGGGGGCGGGGGGGGGGGGGGGGAATGAAAACCGAAGTAGTATAAACCTGGCCGAGGTGAGCCAGCGTATTTAGCTAATGGACGTGGACTATGAAAAGAGACCTCATATTTCTCTCCGAGGAGTCTCTCCAGGTCCGCAGCCGAGAATACACACAGAAAACGTTGTGCTTGAATTATAGCTGAGGCTTTGCTTTATTTGAATTCACTGGTGTTTATTTAAGAAAGTGAATAAAGGTTTTGTGTAAACAGCCATTATTTCTGATGAGGGCTCAACAGCAATAAGAAGGGGGTGGTTTTTTTAGTCGAGATTGTGGCAAAAGTTGACATTTTGGAGATTGCAGTTTGTCTTGCCGACGCCAGGCAGTCCCGAGGCATGAACTGCAGGGAAAGCTGTGTGTGCCTGCGAGTGTGAAACGGCAATGCCGAGCGAACTGGGGTCTGAAAACAATTATTTTTTAAGACATCAGCTTAAGCCCGACATTAAAATAAAATAAAAATATTTTCCTAAGGAGCGGGCCGGTCTCGCTCTGCTAACGAGGGAGGCGAACTCAGGTTTCGCCGCGCCGGCTCCGCGCCCGCGGGGCTCTGGGGGAGCAGCGCCGAGGCGGGGGCACCGCGGAGGACCCCGAGGCCGGTTCCTCACCCGGCCCTTTTGCACCGTGCATCTCTTAATTAAAACATTGCTTCTGTTTTGTTGTGTTATTGTTTTGGGTGTTTTTCTTCTAATGTGGCTGTTATTTGTGAGGTTGACTCAGGTCTCTGGAGATGGGAGGTCTCTGGTAAGAAATCGGGCGAAAAGAGAAGAATCTCGTTGGGCTTCCTAACACAGCGCCGGGGAAAGGTGAGGTTATCGGTAAGCTGCTTCCCGGGAGGAAGGCTGGCCGGACCTGGCTCTGATCGCCCGGCTGCGCATTTCTGCGAGTGTAGATGCCCTCAAACAGGGCTGGGATATCGGAGCGGCACGGCGAGGCCTCCCGCTTCTGCATTAATCCGATTTCCCATACATGCCAGGCAGGAGGAGGCAGGAAAACCTCCGTGCGGTGGCGAGTATCGCTCCCGCTTCTTGGTCTCTGCTACGACTTTTCATTTTAAATCAGCGCGAAATGCGGGGCGTGCGGGCGGGGCAGTGAAGAGACGAGGAGAGTTGGTGCGGTGAGTCTGCCCCGCCGGCACCGCGGGGACCCGGGCAGCGCCGGGGAAGCTCCCGCGGCCCCTCCGTGGGGACCCCGGCCCCCCTCGCTGTGCCCGGCCGCGCTGTGGCGGGCAGGGACAGCCCGAGGAGTGTCCGGCACA
Organism: Melozone crissalis; assembly: GCF_028551555.1. NCBI lineage: Eukaryota > Metazoa > Chordata > Aves > Passeriformes > Passerellidae > Melozone > Melozone crissalis. The sequence continues at coordinate 1,284,041 of NW_026535805.1, forward strand.
GACACGGAAAGAGTCACAGCGCATTTAGGGGAGCTGAAGAGACCGCCCCAAAATCTGCTGCCCCCGATTGAAACACCGTCAGGGATTTTCGTGTCGGCAGTAAAACAGTGCGTTCGGGGGTCTCCAGTTCAGAGACAACCAGCATCAAAAGCCTTTCGTGTTACCTGGTCGTAGCAAGCAAACAAAGTAGAGGCTACTCCAAGCTTTCTTTGGCCTGTTCTGGGAGCGGGGTGCTGCATTGCACTACGGACATGTCCCCTTCGCCAGCCAACGGCGTTGGAGCTGCCTGCGGTCACGACACTGTCCCTATATTTTCCTGCAGAAATAGAGCAGTAACTGCAGCCCCGCGGGACGGGGAAAACTTCCTTCCCTGAAGAGACGGGCACGAATCCCTCCATGGGCTCATCTTTTCCCAAACTCGTTTTCGTGGCTTTGCTGTACCTGCACGAGCACAGCAGGGGCAAACTGGAGAGAGATGTAAATGATTTTTGCTTTAGCCGGGGGAGAGGAAGAAACCCATCCGCCCGCTCCGCCGCTTGGCCCCTTGTCCGGAACAGCACCCGAGGTGCACGGAGCACAAAAAGAGGGCGCAGGACGAAGGATTTTTGTCCCATCTCTTCCATTCCGACCTGAGTGTCTTTACCCAAAGCTCGAGCCCCAAGAGCATTATTTCCTCCTCTCTGTCCTTTTTTTTTTTTCTTTTCTTTTCTGTGTTATCTTAAAATGATGCCATAAAGGCATTGCCTCGCTCTCTCCCCGACTCCAAGTCCGGGCGGGCGTTGCTCCCGTTATTTGGGGAGGCCGAGGTGGAGAAAGCCTGGGCCCGCGCAGCCAGCCCTGAGTTGGAGGAGATTCCTTTAACCCAAGGGAAGAGAAACGCTTTCCCGACGCGCTTTTCCTTTCTCATCTGACAAGAGCCACTCCAAAACCCTCTCTCCTGCACGGGCCAGTCTTCAGGAAGCAAACTCAAGAGGCAAACAAATTCCTGCGGTTCCGTGAGCCGCACCACGGTGGTTTATCAGAGGAGAAACAGTCGTGTTTCACTGGGCATCTGTCCCGCGGCTTCCCTTGCATTTAGGGGAGTTCCAACATCACGGCAAATCCCGCGCTGAGGGGTGCAGCCACTTTCTGGGGCTGAAAGCGAACTGCAGGGCCCACACCGTGCCCCGATTAGCCGTGACACCCCCTCGATTCCTCCCTGGCAAGGTTTTAAAGACAGAACATTAAATTACAAAGCTCTTCCAGGTAATTTCCTCCCCTGTCCCACTTCTCTGTCCCAGGACGGGTCGTTCAGGGACGGAGCCCCGGGAGCGCTGCCTCCTGCGGGCATCCAGGAATGCACCAGAACTTTGTGCGCGCCCTCCTCGGGGATCACACTGCCTGTGATGGCTCTGACGGAGCCTCTGCCCTCTCGGTTACACGTTTTTTACCTATTCACCCGTCCCTTCTTCGTCCCGCAAGATTTCTCTCGGCCTGCTGTATGCCCCGGCTTCTTCTCCCCAGGGCTCCTAGTGAGGGAATTCTGTGGGGGTTTCCCTTTCCTCGGGGCTTTGCTAACAAGGGTGGTCCCCGAGGAGAGTGTCCTTCCCGGAAACTCCCCCGGCCCCGAAGGACCTTCTGAGAAGGAGCGGGCGAAGGCCAGACGTGCACCCGCCTCCATATCATTGTAGGACACCGGCATTTTCCCGGTCCTTCACTTCATTCCTCTGTCTCCTCTTCCTAACCATGTCCCAGGTTCAGCGCCCATCGGCCGAGCTTGTGGGTCAGAGGGAGGGCGGCTGGGCCTCTCCTGCCCTTCCCCTGGCTCCGTGAGCAGCTTCCCGGCCCTCGCGGATTTTGTGCCGAGGCAAAATCTCTGTTCCCAGGGGGAAGCACGGGGGCTGCTCACCACCGCGGCTCTCGCTCTAGTCCGTGCTGCTTGGCAAGGGAGGAGGGGGAAGCAGAACGCCTCAGGAGCGGCCCCCGTCCTCCCTCGTGGCCCGGGAGGAACGGAACACGGAGTAGCGCGGCGCTTTGTATTTTTCCGAGGGCGAAGCTGACTCTGCACGCGAGCGGAGCCGTCGGACCCCGGCCCGGACCCCGGGGCAGTCCCGGGGCCGCCCGCACCGGGAGGGTCCCAGCCCCAAAGGCACAGGGCGAGAATGGGCCGTGTGTCCGTCCGCCCAGCCCGGGGCTCACCCTGCCCCGCGTCACCGCGCACTGCGCCTCCGTGACGTCACATCGCGGCCCCGGAGCGGCGCTGTGACGTCACGGGGTCTGGCGGAGAAGCGCGCGGCGAACCGGAGCGACAGCAAAGCGCGGCAAAGCGAAGCGAACCAACCCACGCACGTCGTGTCCCTCCTGCTCCCTAAAACCGCCCCGCCGGCTCCCCAGAGCGGCGCCGGGAATCGCGCTGGGTCGGACAGCGCAGCCCTGCCCGGCACCCGCAACCAAAATCCGCCGCACACGGCACCGGCCCGTGCGGGGCTGCGAATGCCACTGGTGACTTTCGCACCGGGGACACAACTTTGCGTCATCAAACCCAGTCCTTGTCACTGCCTTCATTAGGAAAAGAAAAAAAAAAAAAGAAAAAAAAAAAAAAGAAAAAAAAAAAGAATAAGAAAAGGCTGCCTGGGGAGGCTCCGAGGCGAGGAGAGGCAGCTGCTGCCTTCGAGCGGGGTGAAGGAAGCTGGGGCAGCCACGCCAGCCCTCGCCCCTGGTCAAAAGACTGACGTGGCTACAAACCATAGCAAACATTTTATTTACAGGAGTTATATATATATATATATATATATTTTGTCAGTGCAGTATTTCTTGGCCGGATTATTCGAAGCAACAAGTTGCAACCAATGAGGACGTTGGCAAAATACTTCACATTGTAAATTGGTTGGGGGGGGGGGAAGTTGGGTATTTCTGAGAGCGTTCTCGCAATCCCTCGCTCGGATTTTCCTTGGAGAGAACGAGAGGCGGGAAACGGAGAATTAGGGGTTTTTTAAAGGGGAAAAAAAAGGAAAATCCCCCGATCTCCTGCGAGTAGCTCTGAGGGAAAGGCGGCCGCCTTATGCTCTGCCGCCCCGGGGCTGGGGCTCCCCGCTCGGCCTGCATCCTCGCCCCGGCCCGGGCGCTGGCCGCAGGCGGGCTGGGGCTGGGGCTGAGGCCGGGGCCGGGGCTGGGCCGGCCTTGCCGCGCTCCCGGGGCGGGGGCAGGGACATAAATTAGCGCACAGGTCCCGGGCCGCCCCGACTATAGACCGCCCCGCGGCTCGGGGCTGGCGGGCGGCGGGGAAGGCAGGCCGGCGCTGCCGGAGGACTTGCCCAGCCCGGCGGCCGGCAGGCTCCGCTCGGCGCCCTCAGTCCGTTCCGTGTCGCTGGGGGCCATGTCGAGGGACTCAGCGTCGCTGCTGTCGCTGTCGCCGTCGGAGCGGCTGGGGCTGCGCTCGGGCTCCCCGGGGGCGGCGGGCGCTGCTGTGCCGGCTCGCTGGGCCGCCGGCTCCGGCTCTGGCGGCGGCTCCTTGTCCTTCTGGGCCTGCGCTTCCTTGGAGTGCCGCCACTTCATCCGCCGGTTCTGGAACCACACCTTCACCTGCGGCCGCGCCGCCCTTAGACGGGCGGCCCGGCCCCACCGCGCCCCGCACCGCGCCCCGACCCCTTCCACCGGGACCGGCCCCGACCCCTTCCACCGGGACCGGCCCCGACCCCTTCCACCGGGACCGGCAACGCGGGGAGAGGAGGAGGCGCCGTCCTTCCCTCCCACTGCCCGCATCCTTACGCGACTAAAGGGATTTTTTTGGTTGTTTCCTCCTTCTAATTTGTGTATTTAAATACCGCGCACACCCCTCCCCATGTTTGCTTGTTTGTTTGGATGGGGTTTTTTTCCTCTCTCCTTCTACTTCTTGTTCCAGGAAACCAAATCTTGCTCAAGAAACCACAGCGTTATACAATTCTGTGCGCTGCGGGCCTCAATAGTGTAATCATTACAGAGTGGCGTTTAATGCTTCCGTTTGAAAAGTGTTTTCGCTTCCTCAGAACGAAGGATTTCACAACGCAAGGAAAGATTTAGACCAAAAAAATATATAACCAAAAAAAAAAAGGATATTAAGAATAGTGTTTTCGCTTCTACTTCCTTTGCCCTAAACTGCCTCCTACAGCACTCCAGTAAAGCGCACACTGATGGCCTGCCCTGGCCCTGCTCATCTCTCCGCCCGGCCTGCTCCTCGGTGGCCAAAGCAAAGGCGAAAATTCCGCGCTGGGTCGCGGTGTGCCACGGAACCTGGGTGCAAGAGATGCTCAGGGCAAGGTGCAGCTCCCCAGACAGACTCCCCACTCGTGATAAAGGAAGAGAAATCACTTTGAAACTTCACTGCCCTCTGGTATTCATCTAAATTGGAAGTAAGGTTTGAAATAAAAACGAAGCCATTCTTACTTGAGCATCTGTCAGCCCCAGCATCGCGGCCAGTTGCTTCCTGTCCGGTTTGGTGACATACTTCTGGATTTCGAACCGTTTTTCTAAACCTTTCCTCTGCAGGTTGGAAAAAACAGCCCTGGACCAGGAACGTTTCCTCTTGTACGTCTGGGGCAGCGTGTCCTTGGTTAGAACTGCGTACGGACCTGGGGAGGGGAAGAGAAAAGTGGGGGAAGAGAGGGGGAGACAGTGTTATTAATATCGCAGCCTGAGAGGAAGCCTTAAATCGATCTGAATAAGAGTTGCAGTGCGATGTGCAGGAGGGCCCGGGCCAGCGTGGCCCTGTCTGCCCGACGGGTCCGTGTCCTGTCAGCTTGCGCTGCCTGGGGCGCGGGTGGAGCTGCACGGAGCTCGAACTTCTTCCTCTCCCACCTCCCCGCTTCTTCTCTCTGGCCCAGGTTACTACTCCTGTACTCGATGGGACGGTCCTCTAGATCAGGCCCTAGGCTGCTCTTCCTCCCCCCCAGGCAGCCCGACTTTCGCCCAAAATCTTCTGAACCTCGCTACACACACCCGGCCTTGCAGAATTGCCTGGCGGGTCCCTCCGGGAGGAAGAGGCTGCTCCAGGACGGAGGGCCCTGCGCCACGGGAGGGTAGGGGAGGGACGAGATGTACCTGGAAAAGTGTCTTGAAACTGATGCTGCACTGAGCTCCTTGGGTTTGTGTTTAAGGGACCCAGGATAGCAGAGGCCTCGTTAATAGGGTCTAGAGACGCGAAGAACTGGCCGGCGGAAGGCTGCAAGTTGGGGAGATGAACCCCAGTTTGGCGGCTCGTAGTTAATAAGGAGGTCAGATCTGCGAGCACAGGAACAAGGAGAGCGCTGTTACACCGCGGTCGAGACCGACAACCCGGCACGACTCGGAGAGAGTGCCCGGTCGGAGGGGCTCGAGGGGCCACCAAGCAGCCATCTCCCGTCCCCAGAGGCTCTCCTCGGGAGAGGCGACCCTGCCCCGGCAGTGAGACATCCTCTGACATATTTACTCCCTAGGTCAGGATGTTTACAGGCCGCGAGGGGAGATGGATCGAAGCGAAACAATCACACGGGCTGTGTCCTGGGAGGCAGAAATCCCCGGCCGTTCCGGGAAGTGCGGAGCGCTCCGCTCGCTACTTTGACGCTATCGCTGCTCTCCCCGGGCCGCCAGCCCTGCGACCCGGCTCTGCCGTGCGGAGGCCGGAACGGGGAGGGGGGGACTCACTGAGAGCTGTGAGAAACTTTGATTTATAATTTTTTAAAATAATTATTTTCTCGCCTAGATCGAAAAGTGTTCAAATCGTGGGTGTAGTCGCTAATCACAGTACAAGTAACAGAGCATCGAAAGCGTTAGCAGGGAAAGCGAATAAACCAATTTCTCTACCTCTCAGCGTGTTGCCTTCCTTGACTTTGGGGTCAAACTCCGCCGATAAAATGCGGTCGATGCCGAATTTCAGGTCCTTGCTGGCGGGCGCCGGCGCCGAGCCGTGCGTGTGGCCGCCGGGCAGCCGGGCGGGGGCCGGGGCGCCTCCGCCGCCCGCCGCCGCCGCGGGGCCCCGGTGCTGCGGGGGGCGGTGGTGGTGGGAGTGGTAGGCGCTGGAGAGCGGCGAGAGGCGCGGCGGGAACGCGGCGGGGGCGTCGGGGGCCACGACGGGCGTGGGCCGGAGCGGCGAGGCCGCGGCGTGGAAGGCCCCGCCGTGGTGCACGGCTCCCAGCGCGGCCGGCATCCCGGTGCCGGGCCCTCCGGGCAGGCTGTCGGCGGCTCCGGCCGCCGCCTCGCCGCCGGCGTGGAGGATGTCGGCGATGCAGAAGGACGGCTTCTTGGCCGCCGCGGCGTCCAGAGGGAAGCAGCCGCCGGCCGCCGGCCCCGATGCAGAGCAGTACGCCGCTGACCACAAGCTGAAGTTGGAGGCGTAGAAAGGAGCCAGCCCGGCCGTGTACATCCTGCCCGAGGAGGGGACGCGCCGCTGCGCAGCTCAGCTCCCGGGTGCGCGCCGCGGAGCTGCCCGCGGCCCCGGGCGCATGGGGAGGGATGGCGGGGCGAGAGGCGGCTGGTGGAGCCCTTCTCGGAGGGGCAAGGAGAGAGAGTCAACCGCCAAAAAATGACGAAAAGAAAAAATTAACCCCGAAAATTAAAAAGAAGTCCCCAGAACCCACGGCCAGACGAAGAAAGCGAGCGGGCGAGAAGCAGAGCGGCGCAAACAAAACAAACCCAAAGCAAACCCCTTTCCTCGCACTGGGGGAAGAAAAAAACATCCACCCCTCCGCAAAACTTTCTCGGGCAGCGAGCGGCCCTCGCTCCCTCCCCACGCCCAATCCAAGGCAGCGCCGCCCGCCGACACGCCCACGCCGGGCCGGGGCTGCCTTCGCCGCCGCGCCCACAGCGCCCGCGGCGCGCCCCGGGGCCGCGATCGGAGCGGTCTGCCCCACAGAGTACACCCCAACACACGCCTATAGCCCCTTAAATTGAGCTCTCGACTTTGAAAAACCACTTTTCCCCTTCCCCCCCAAAAAATACAGCGCAAGGTCGCCGCGCTTGCTGCCGCCGCGATTTCCAAACGTTTGAAAGAAACGCGCGGGGAAATTCTTGGCCATTGGAAGCTGGGCTGTTCTCTTGGAAACGATTCTCAAGGAAATCTGTTTTCTTCCCGGATAAATGAGCCTGGCATAGTCTGGAAGGGAAGGAGTCCATGCCGATGCATGCAATATATGTATTTATGAGAAGTCCCAGATGTTCTGGGCCCAAGACACGTTGGATCCTGCATTAGTAGCGATTAGTTACCTAGCATTATTTTGACGACAGTGTAATTTTAGGATAGATTTTTGTAAGGCTCTCCATCCCGGTGGCTGCATCTGCTTGCAGACCAATTACACCTTAAAATTACTTAATAATTTCTCAGACATTTGACGTCAGAACTATCCCCATTTTTTCCAGTACACCAGAATCACATGCTATATTCACTGCAATGATTTAGGCACAAATCTATGAAAGCATCTTTGGCGCATTTTTTTTCCTCCTCTCTAACATCACATTTGTCCCGACCTGACTCTAAAAATCAACTATTTCTTTATTTTTAATTTTCGTATAAGTAAAGCATTCGCTGTCGTTTTGAGCAGCCTGCCGGGTCAGACGATTGTAAGTTTGCTTTGCTTTTGTTTCAGAAATATAATATTATTTTTTTCCAAAGCGTTTCCCAAATTCTGACGGTTTTGGAGGAACCGCCAGAAAGGCGAACTATTTTTCTTTCGCCAGGTATGAGGATGTAGCTTCGGTGGGACTATTGAAACCACCTCCGAGCCAGAGTGAACATGTTCCTTAGCCATAACCGCGTTCCATAACGGATGAAGGTGAGTTTGGCTCCCCGGGAAAAGCCAGGCACCTCTTCGCTTTGGTTTGGTTCTTGTTAACGAGACAAAACCGGAAAATGAAGATGGGCTGTCTTGCCAAGATGTGTCCGAAACCCGAAGGAGGCGAAAGAAAATATTGATTACGTCTCAAGTTTTCCTGCCCCGACATCGGAAAGCCCTTTTTCCTTGCATCTCTCCCCCATTCCCCCTCACGGCACCCCAGCACTATCCTCTCGCTCTCAAAGCGAATCGAACGACTCCGGTTCCACTCGCGTTCCCTCCGCCGGGCAGAGCCGCCCCGCCAGCCCGCCCGAGGGACAGGCAACGAAGCGTGCCTCGGGTGCTGCATCCCGGCCGCAAACCGCCCAGTTAAATTATTGCTGCAATTACTACTGCTACCCCGGAGCGTGGGACCAGCCCGTGGCTGCCCACCAGACAGTCAAGGCAAAGGAGGAAAAAAAAAAAAAACAAATGCGGTGGCTTGTTGTTGTTGTTGGGGTTTTTGTTTTTGTTTGTGTGTTTGTTTGTTCTTTTAGCAGCTGATTTCAAAGCTCCTCTGGCCTCGCAGCCGTGCAGGGCCCGTGGGACGAGCAGCACCGGGGGACGGGCCCGTTTGCGGCTCCGGGGCCGCCGGAGGCCGGGATCCCGCTGTCATCCCTCGAGCGCTGAAACAATTGAAAAGGAAAAGCTGAACGCACTAAAAGCCCTTCACCGCCGGGCTGCGCCCCAGGAGGGCGAGGGAACCGCGGAGTCCTGGCCGCGGGGCAGGTGCTTTCCCGGGCTCGGCTGCGCTGCGCACCCGCGCATCCTCCGCGGCCGAAACCAGGAGCACCTGCCTCGCCCCCGGCCTCTCCATCTCCCTGGGACAAGGGTGCCTCTTCTCCCCAAAGGCCTCCGCGGGCCTCCCTGCCTGCCCGGGGACCGCAGGGCTGCCGGGGGAGGCAGCGGCCCCTCCTCTCCGCGCAAGGAGGGAGAAGGCTGCAGGAAACCCGGGGCTCGCTGCAGTCCAGGTCATCTCCTGTTTTTTGAGAGGTTCCAACTCGGACTAAATGAGCGGATGTGCCTGCGAGATTTGTCCCAAAATAGAAGCGGCTTTAGTATTTTAGGATACAGAAGAAATCCTTATTTCTTCCGGAGAAAAACTTCATAATGAGCGCGAGCACTTCCCTTTTCAATATTTGTGCAACTTTATCTCGACCAGCAAGTTGCTTTGGTGACGCAAATCCGCCCTTGTGTATTGCAACTACAAAAATAAATGCAAGGAAATCAATTCCCTTCTAGCAATGAAAACATAAATATACAGCTGCGACTTTCCCCTTTAATCTTGCTTTCCGAGGGACTCGAGAAGGAGGCGAATGAACTGCGCGGCAGAAGCGATGCTGCTTTTTTTTTTTTTTTTTTTTTTTTGAATAGAGTCTCGAAGGACGTTTTTTCTTCTTCCTCGAGGCCGACAAAGGAGGTGGAAAAAAATTATTCGAGTTCTTTATAGGGGAAAATGGAAGGACTAAGCCCGAGGCTCTGCAGCTCCCCCGTCCCTACTCGAGGGCGCGGAACCGGGAGCATCCCGGAAGGGCCGGGCACTGCCAGCGCCCCGCGGGAACGGACGGACAGCCCTTACAGCCCTGGCAGCCCTTTCGGCCAAATGCCTGCCCCGTCCAGCTCCCCGGCCGGCTGCGGGCAGGCCGATCCCACGGATCCCGCCGGGATGCTGGCAGCCCGAGCCCCCGGCCGCCTCTCCCGAGCCCCGAGCGGTGCCCGAGCCCGACGCAGCCTCTTCGACCCCCTGGGGCTCCCCGACACCGCGGGCAGCGCTCGGCGGCCCAGCCGCGGGGAATGGGAGCCGGGTTTGCCCCTCCGAGTCGGGCCAGGGTGCTGGCAGAGCGGCCTCCAGCCCTTCTCCGTCGCCCGCGGCTTGCGCCTTGCCTGTTGGATTTTAGGCTTCTGTATATGCTCTGATTATTCCTATGTTTGTATCTAGAAACGTATATGTGCGAGATAAACAAAAAAAATTTAAAAGTTAAAATACCATTATATCTCTCTGGAAGAGTACTTGCAAAAATAAGTATTTAATCCTCACGGGAAGCCCTGCAGGAGGAAGGTTCGCTCGGGCGGCGTTGGCGGAACCTCGGCACCGCTGCCCCGGGCGGCCCGGGGAGCCGCCCCCCATCCCCAAAGCCCGTGCTCTGTCGCCACCTGCCGAGTCCCTGGGACGGGGCTTGCCCACCCTTCCCAAACTTCCCATTTCCAAACAACCCTCTCTGGGGATGCGAGAGCAGCGGGCGAACGCGTTTGGGGAGCCCCTCCCGCCGGAGCCGCCCCGGGCGGGGGCTGCAGGGTGGGCAGGGGAGCAATGCAGGAGCCGGGGGGTTCCGGGCACTGCCGCCCCTGCCGCTCCCGCCCCGCCGCGGAGTGCGGGGGTCGCTGCAGCAGGGCCGTCCCCTGACCGCGGGCCGGGACCCCCGGCCGGGATCCGCCGCTGGAAGCGGCCGGTGGGGCTGGAGGGACTTCCCCAGCTGAGCACAGCTCGTTATCTGAGCGCAGGCAGGAACTGCCCAGAACCGCAAGCGAACCCAGAGACTGAGCTGGTCAAACCCTTGGCGTTTCCTTTCCATTGTTTCACGCGTTATTTAGTTGAATACCTGTGTCAGTAAGTCACGACTAATGTTATGTCATCTGCTGTGCAGCCGTGGAAGGCGTCGGAAAGCAGGCAGGATCTGGGTTTCCGTGCACAAGGGCAGGATTTCAAGCCGCCTGAGGGTGTATTTTAACTGCTGTTTGAATTCGAGTCAGTGTGCTTTTGGAGGGCAGCGCCTGATCCTCCTTACCTGCAGCTTTGTAACAAGGAGAGATTGAGATGTACACCCAGGAATCCTAGATGGGAATCGAGTCCACAAGGCGTGCTAAAATTGCTCTGAAGCAAGATTCTTCTGAAATGTCTATGTTGTAGTTGTCTGAAAACTGCACGGGGTTTTCTGAATGTGAGCAGTCCCAAGAACTGCCCATATGTTCCAGCAGAGTAGATCCCATTGGACGGGTCCAAAAGGGAGAGCCGATCAAAGCCCGAAGCTCCCAGCTCCAAGGACAGCACACCAGCCACTGAGCTGGAGACTTGCTCTCACACTTGCATGTTTGCATACTGTGGCTTTCAACTGCTGAAGCTGCTGTTTTCTGAAGAAACACATTAGAGCATGGGAAGCTGAGGGGTTTCATGTAGTCCCCCAAATGCTGTTTAATGCCCCAGGTCCCTTCAGACAGAGAGGGGACCTGAAAACACTGATTTATGTCTGCTCTTGGGTGCCTGGCTCAAAGATCTGGGATGTGGGAGGGCACCGCATCTCTCCACAGCTATGCACACAGAAGAAAGGAATGATCTTTCCTTTTTTTTTTTTTTTTTTTTTTTTTTTGGTGTGTATGTGTGTGTGTGTGTGAGAGAGAGAAAAGCTGCAGATTCATAAATCTTACAGAAGGATCAGGGTAGGAAATATCAGCTGGGGAGAAGTGTCTCTTCACAGCCCCCAGGAAATAAGGCAGCATTCTGAGGACTGGCAGGATGAGAACCTTCCTTCCCCATGTTTTCCTACGGGTTAGAGCAGGCAGGTTCTGCTCATTGTGTTGGCTTTTACGAAACCCATTTTTAGGCACCTGATGCTGTGCTGGGAGATAGACACTGTGATCCTGCAATGCCATGATGGTTTAAGCTGCTTGAAGTTACAAGTGCCAGTCTGACATTCTCCCTGCATTCCAGCCTGCCTGCTCCTACCCCTGGGGATATCAAATTAACTCTGCCAGTATGAAAAGTTTTATACTGCCATAGTACCCCAAACTAGCTTCTTTATCACGTGGCCAGCCAAGGTGAGGATGCTAGGAGAAACACATTTGGGCGACAGGCTGGCAGGACTGCTGTGACCATCTTCTAGTCTGCTCTAACCTCTCATCAGGTCACCCATTAATTTAAGTGCTGCTTCTTGTATCTGCTTTCTGCAATCTAGAATGGGTCCTTCATGCAGGGAGAGCCCCTGAGTTTGTTTTCCTTTCCATCAGCCTCATATCATGCGCACCATCCAATCATGCTGATTTCATAGCTTACTCCACCTTCACACTGCAGTCAGACCATAATCTGCTGGCAGGGGGACTTATCATGGGCTAGTTGCGATTTCCCAGGCCTCACCAACAGAGAGGTTTACAGAGAGCTGGTGTGCAATTAACCCTCTGCTGGCTGATTAAAGGTGACAGGACGTGCAGAAGTGCTGACCCCCTGCTCTCCTGTGCAACCGCCCATCAGGGAAGCGTTTGCTTGCACATGCTGCATTGAGTTGGCACAGTGCACAGTGACTGAAAACAAGCACCACTGCGTGAAATGAAGGTGATTTGACTCTCAGTGAGAAAAGACTATCCACAGGTATTTCCTAAATCTGACAGGAGAGTCTAACTACACCTGTTTTCAGCTGAGACCTTAATAGGCAGCTCCTTAACTGAGGCAAACTAGTGCTGTTGAGGACAGGCTCAGGGTACCTCAGTTCAAACTGAATATTTAGATGCAAGTATAGATGAAAACTAAATGTTTTTTTTTTAATTCCCACATTGGATCATCATCCATAGGGTTTTGCCAGAACAATCCCAGTCTATTTCCACAAAAGCTGGCTGATGTCTTTGGCCCTTTGCTTCTCCAGCAGCAGTATATTAAAGTTACAGCACAGAAAAACCATTCAATATTGAAGAAGGAAATACTAATAACTGCCTAATAAAAGTCTTAGTAAGAAACAGTTTCCTCCTTCATGCCAACAGTGGTAAAAATGTGGGGAAGCTGGAAATAAAGATATCAGAAGGTAGACACATAAAAGGCAAAATTAACCCCAAAAGGAAGGCAAGTTTCTAGAAGAAAATTACTCTGTAAAACTCATCTGGATTTGAGAATATTTATTGTTTTTCTTCTGTCCCTCTTTTCATGTTCAAAGTGGATTTAAATGCAGTAGGTACATGAGCCCAACTTTAAAACCAGGTCTTTCCTTTCTATTAGCATGTATAAAACACCAGGAAAATAATGTCATCAAGGCCCCTACAAAAAGTCCTGTTTTAACCTTTTTTAGCCCAAGGTAGATGCTTCCTGGTGGATGCCAAATGGGAGTGCCAGCCAGAGGAGTTTTATGGGCCCATAAACAAATGTGCCAGACTATACAGCACGTATATAGCATCTTCCAGAGCTGCTTCCCTCGCTGGAACTGAATCTGCTCTAAATAAAGTCCAGCCATTGCTTGGACAGCTCACAGATTCCCTGTGCCAGGCTCCACCAGGTCACCTCCCTGTGACACCCAGGAGGGTGGGCAGATGTTCTGGGAGCTGAGCAGGACGGTGTAAGCTATCCCCTTCCCAGCTGTGGGTCTGGGATGCTGCCTACGGCAATAGCTGCTCCTCCACGCCTGCAGCAAATGGAAACAAAAACAGAGGAGGCGCGGTCAACAAAGCAATGCAGCACACAGGGGAAGTAATTTCCTACTGATACCTCTAACCCATCATTTTATACCTCAGTGCCTGGGATCTGGTTACCTTTATCTTAGCCAAAAGACTAGCAGTCATAAAAGGTATTTTGCTTTTATTTCTTCTGAAAAAATTTATCATGAGATTTTGATTTATCTGTCCTGTAGCAGTGAATTCCAAAGTCTCATTATCTCCCACGTCTGCCTTCACTGTCCTGTTCTTAATTTTTTTCCCTGATTTCTCAGCTCCTTGAGGCATCCATTCATCTCAGAATTGTGAAATGGAGAGAAAAAAGGCAAGGCTGACCAGTTTTTCATTTCATTTGTCACAGTGTCTAACCCAAATGTTTACTCTTGCCCCCCAGATGTATAAACTCCTTTCTAAGCCAAGACATTCTCGTTTTCCCAGCTAAGCAATCCATTTCATTTTGAGGCCACTCTGAATGGTAATATGAACCACAACACGTTTCAGGTCTCAGCCTAACTTTGCAAGGAATAAAGACATCGGAGGTGGTCCCATTACTGCGATCTTTCTCAAAGCCTAATGAAGCAGCACCCTCTAGTGCAAGCTAACAATAAAATCCTTAATCACAGCAACCCTCCTGGGTCACATTTGGTCTGGGTGCATGGCCGCTGGAAGTGCTGGGAGTGAGCTCAGCCACAAGGCTTTACTCTTCTCTCTGAAACTTTCTCAGGTTCCTCCCTAGGACCCTAGGATGCTTTGGGCATCCGTTGGATGTTGGATGTTCTCCAGGGCTCTGGCATACCCAGGCATCAGCACTGCCTGCAGCCAGGAGGCAGGGATGGCTATCGTGTCAAGCTGCTTTCATTTCTGTGGGATACTGCTACCCACCAAAGTCGGGAAGTAGAGAAATATTCCTTGTGAGGAATCTGTCTCTCATCTTGGGTGTTTTGAGATATGTAAGAGGTTTCCTACCTGATTTGAAAGGACCAGAGGCCAAAGGGAAGGTGAAAAGGAGTTGGCTGATGCAGGGAGGGGGCTGAGCTGAGGGTTGGGCTGCAGGAAGCAGGGCTGGGTGTGGAGGGGGGAACTGGGACTTTCACATAGAGAAAGGCACTGGTTTCTGGAAGCTCAGGGGACTAACCAGGTGTGAAAGCTGAGGCTGAGGGCAACAGGGTGTTGTATTACTTCTGGTGCAATTTGCTTTCATTACTAGCAATTTCCATACGTTTCATCAGTTTTATTGTTGTTAGGAGGAAAGAGAAGAAGAAAATGACACAATTTTGGCAGACCCTGAGCAGGGGGTGACCTGTGGGGTGAGCGAGGGGGAGCGAGGTCATTCCTGGATGCCATCGGCCACAACCCAGAGCCAAGTTAACTGTGTCGTGTCCCGCACAAAATCCCACTGGCCCAATGCATAGCTGGGGGTTTTATGAAAACACAGACTCCCCTCTCACCCTCTAAAAATAACACCAAGTAAAGGGCTACTTGAGATTTTGTAAAAATTAAAAGAAACCATATCTGCTTCACCAGAGGTGGGAATTTTGTCCAACATTTCAAGGCTAAACTTTCCTTTCATTAGGAGCTAGAAGGAAGCTGCAGTGCTTAAGGCAGGGAAGGAGGGTAAATCCTCAGTGTCAAAGCAAGGTGATGCTGAGGTTTGGGAGCCACTGTGTGCCTGCACAAACACAGGGGTTGGCATTCACCCCAGGCACATGCAGTCTTTGCAGAGCGAATACCAGAGCCAGAGCCCTGGGGAAAGCAGGCAAGGCACCAGAGCTAATGAGTTGCGTGGTGGTTTCACCCAGTTCTAATGCTTCTGCTTTCCTAATATACCACTGTGAGACCAGCTGTGGCTTCAGTGTTAAAGAGAAATGTAGGAACTGCTGCTTTTTCTTGAGACGTGAGAAATAATGTCCAGAGTGGTGATTTGGTTTTGGGGAGGGCTATTTTTAGGCTGACAACAAGGAGTTCCACAGGGTGAGGTTGAACCATGTGGGTAAGGGGGTGGAGGTGGCCTGAAGCCATCTCAGCTCTCTCCAAATATGAGGCTGCCCTGGGGAGGAAGCAGGGGTGGAGGGAAGAAGGGAAGCAGGGGTGGAGGGAGGGAGGCTGGACCTCTTCTCTCACCCAGCCTGGGTGGGGGCCTGCGGGAAACAGGACAGCAGCGCTTTGACCCTGGGCCAGAGCACTGTAGCACTGTTCCAGTTTTCTGGAGGAGCTCTTCCCCTCATCACCATTCCCTACCACCTCTGGGGGCTTCTGTATAGAGGCTGGATACAGTTCTGCTAGGCTGGGAAGGGGATATCTTACAGCAGACACAAAAACCCATCGCACTGGAGGGAAGAAATGCTTCTTTACCTTCTCCGTCTCCACTCTGTATTTTACTATTCTCTCCAAATGAAGCAAACATCATTATTTCCCATTAGGTGTTCCTGGTGTAAGAGTATTTAATTGAAAAATGGTTCTTTAATGCTAATGGGAATTATACTCCTAGCGTGATTTATATTAATAAGGCATGTGCAGTTCCTTAGTACATTCAGATCCAGATGGGAAATGGATTTTTTTTTCGTCATTCCACACAACATCTGATGAAGTGCTCCAAGCACACGATTTAACAAGCTATTCTCCTCTGGCCTTACAGATGAAAAATAGTCCGTTGTGTCAACTTCTCAGATGCCTATTTTTACACCTTCTGTTTGTTCTTAGTTTGACGTTGTTAATCACGGTCCCACCAAAGCCCCATTGTTCAGCTCTTCAAGAAGAATGTTGTTATATTGACTGTGCGTCAGTCCAGCTCTCTCTGGAGCTGCACTTGGATGAAATTAGATAATTTCCATTAGGAGAACAGGCATTATTAGTCCCCAATGCCAAATTGGAAAGAGAGCCAAGATTACTATTTCTGGCCGTGTTCACCTCAGGAAGGAACCTTCTCAGCTTTAATGGGATTTTGCTATTGTTGGTTGCCTTCTGTTTGACACTGGGCCAGCAGGGTTGAAAATTGTTTAGAAAGCTGCATGAAATATAATAGAGCCCAAGCCATTTGCTGTAGCACATTCCAGCATGATGTTTATTTTGAAAAAGAAAAAAAAAAGGAAAAAAATTATTGTCCTTGGCAGTGAAAAAAAAATCCCACTAACTTGACTTACAGAACATATGCTTCTTGTTGCTGTTGTGCTCTCACAACATGCTGCCAGGATTGGCATGTTACACAGAGAGGTGATAAATCTAATATTATTTGTAATGATCTCTAGCACTTGTAGAAGCAGATCACAGGCACAGGCAGCAACTGAATTACAAGAAAACAAGGTGAGGGATGATATCAGGTCAGGCCCAAAGGAAGAAGTCAAGTCCCACAATAGGCAAGAAATGTGAGTCCTTGTGCTCTGCTGCTCGGTTTTCCCATCTGTAAAATGGGGTCAACATCTCTCCCACAGGAAGAAATTAGAAGAACATGTGGTCCCTGAATGTTGCCTTTGTGGGTGCTGAAGGTCATCTGAGCCAGGCTCAGCCTCTGCCCAGCCCCAGGGGCACAGCTCTGCCCATCCCACTGCCGGCATCTCTCCAGCAGTGGCCAGGCTCTGCTGTTACTGCTATTGCTTGGAGGGCAGCTCTTTTTCTCCCTGTGTCGCACCCCTCACCACCACCTCGTGTGAACACCTCTCCTGCATCTCAGCATGCTGATCCTTAACATCCAGCATGAGAGTGGGGATAAGGGCTGAACTCTGTCTCAGCCCCGAATTCCTCATGGGCTTCTTTCTGCTCCACATAGTGCTGTTTTGTTCTCTCAGTGCCATCTTATTAATGAAAGCAGAGTTGACTTTGGAGTGAAGGTTTCTGGTTCCTTGGCATTTCCAATGTGTAAGCTATCTAAAGGTACCAAAATGCAAGACACTTTTGGGATGAGATCAGAATCCAAAGCCACATTTTCCTGCCGGGCCCCTTCAGAGCCAGACCCACCTTTGCAGCACTTTACCCCTTTTCTATTCAAGCCCTTATGAAGCTGTGCAAATAGAACAAAGTTATCCATCTTTAGAAAAATAAATAGAGCAAGAAATCTTCAAAGCCTTCAGATGAGGATCCACGCAACAATGCCGGTGTTATCCCTGGGCAATAAACCAGAGCACTCCTTTGTTTATATAACCTAGTGTTTACTTCTGTTTTAACCAACAAACATTGACTGATTGCATAGTCTTGGCTCAAAACCATCTGACAAATAATTAAAAATACAATTGGGCTAAAAGGAAAAAAAACCACGGCAGACGCCAGCCGACACATTTCCTCCACACAGAGCTGCCACCCACCTGCATGGAGCTGCTCGCACTCAGCCAGAGCCCAGCAGTGACTGTCCCCAGCAAAACCAACTCCCAGGCCCCTGCCTTGACCCGGGGCATTGGCCACCCGCAGGGCCTGCCCCCATGGAGGCTCTTGTGGAGCTGAGCTGGCAGGTGCTGGCAGCTGGCAGGTTCAGATTTGGCAGATGCTGGCTAGGATGATCCATTTTTGTGCTTGCTCATCTCCCACACCAGCTGTCCAGTGGCATTGGCATTTTTAGGAGAGGTCTGAAGCTGACCCCAGGTTGTCCCTGCCCAGAGCATCCTTTGGCATCGATCTGACACAGGAGAGGCTTTGGGTAGGCTCTGGGAGATGTTGCCCCTTCCCCACAAGGCTTGGCAGCTGGAGGAGGAGGAGGTTTCTGTCCTGCAGGAGCTTTCTCTCCCTACAGCTCCAAGTGCCACCACACAGGTCAGACTCTGGTTTTGCAGCCCAGTAGGGAACAAACTGGTCCCAGTGTGACCTGTTGAGGAAAGCCACCCCTGGTGGCTTGCAGAGTCACTTCTCCCTGCCAGATCCCTTCATAATTGTCACCCCTGGCAACTACTGGAAGTGAGGTTCTTGGTATTTGGGCACATGAGTGTGAAGTTCATGGACTCCAAATGGAAGTGTCCAGACATTGCACAGGTCCCCATTTTCACCCCTCAATTAACTCTGGAACTGACTCAATGAGTGAAATGTCCGGAAAATGTAGTCAGACAGAAAATAATCTGTGTTTACAAGGCTGGGGGATCTCATCTTCACCTTGGCTATCTCTTCACTTAGTGCATTTGTCCTCTCACCAACCTTTTTATTTTTTTTATCTTCATGCTGTGAAATGTTCATTGTCTCCCATTAAGGAAAGTTTGATAAGGATCTTGCTGAGAGCGGCTTTTAGGAAAACATATTGCTCCAAAAAGGAACCAACCATTGTAGAAGCTAGCACTTCAAAGTTATAGCAGTATCTTGTTTTTCTGCACCAAATAAATAAATAAAATGAAGATGAACAATGTGTTTCCATTTAAGGAGGAGTGTGGGAAAATCCAGGTCTCATCAGATTGGGAAGCAGAGTGGTATATGCTGACTAAGAGACTGGAAAGAGCACGGCTGTCAATTGAAGGAATTCAGGCTTGAATAATTACATCAGGCAGGCAACATCAGATGGGGACCGTGGCCCCAAACATGTCCATTTGAACTCCTTGGGATTCACATGAGGAATCACACATTGGCTCCACATGTTGCTTGTGCTTCCCGGGGAAGATCACCGGGCCTTCCCTCGGCCGAGCCGGCAGGAACACAGATCTACCCAGACACCCACCACAAATCTGCGATTCCAGCATGGAAGAGCATGCCAGTTATCTGTGCCACATTATGTTGCAACCAAAGCTGGTGCCAGTCCTTCCAAAACCTCTTTCCTTGCCTTCAGAGAGCTTTGAGTGGGAACTCTTAGGACCTGGACCCTGGGTGATGGAGTGATTGCAGGTTGTCATTACCTTTGCCTTCACAAAGGCATTTTCTGCTCTTCACCTGGCATTGGTTGACTCATGCCCAGGCTCAGCTGGATGCCACAGGTCTAAGAAAAGTGCTGGTTTTTTGCAGCCTGATCCATTGCCAGAATGGCAGCTGTTTCCCTCCTCTTGTTTGCACCCCAGAGTGCTGCAACCTGTGCCATGTCTCCATCCTGCACTGCCAGCACCCTCAGCTCAGTCCAACTATCAAGGATGGTCCAAGCATCCTTCAGTGTTTTCTTTTATGTCTAATAAACTTTTTTTTTTTTTTAATTAGCTGTTGAGGAAGGGAGAAAAAAGCAAGAGATCCCATCCTTTGGTGCTGTGGGACTTGGTGCTGTTTTAATAACAACAAAATATTGCAAAGGAAAAAAAAAATGCAGTATATCAGCATGTTTTTAAGGTTGGTGGGAAAAAAAAGACCTCTAGTCCCAGCGGTATCAGCGAAGAAAATGTCCATTGGATTCTAGTTCTTAAAAAAAATCTGAGTCATGCAGAAAGTGCTGGGCTTGGGTAATGTGTGGTTACTGGAGTGCTCAGTGAGGGGGGAGGGAAACACACGGCCAGCCTAGAGCTTCATCACAGCCCCATGAAAATTAACATGTCTGTGTTCTCTAAGGAGGAGGGTGCTGCATGCCCAGGGGAAAAGGGAAAAAGAGGGGGAGAAGAACGGATATTTTGTTTCCATCTCACTACAAGCTTGCTAAATTCAGCCCTTCATTTTCTGAAAAGAAGAACTGGAAATCCCACTCTGGCAGGACAATTTTCCCCCTAGTTTTCAAAGTCTGGAAAATGGCTGTCTGCACTGCAGGAATTTTTATGAATAGTGAATGACAGTTAAAACTTTATTCCCTTGCCCACTATTTTATTGACACTTGCATGAGTCCTACAATCTGTACCCACAAGGAAACCTGTTTTCCAAAGGTGGGATCAGGCAGAGAGCCTCCACAGCTGCAGGGAGACGGTGTTAGGTACATACACATGCACATACTCAAGCATGAGCAAAAGGCAGCACCACAACAGAGAGCTAGAGCGCCACGCAGTCACTTTGCTCAGAGGATGGTGCTAGAACCATGGGAGAGGCTGAATGGATTCAGATACTTCACTCTTTTCTGGAAAGAGGCTTCTTTGAAGGTAGAAAAACCACAGAAAGAATCATGGAATCACAGAATCACAACTCACAGCCCCATCCCAGAGAGCCAAGGGAAAGCAGCCTGAGCTCAGGGCAGCCTGTTGGTCCCTCCAGACTTTCCAGATGGCATTTGGTTCTTCTTATGGTTTAGGGTCCACCATAGCATAGCTTTTGGTTTGAGGGTTACACAAAAATACAGATTCCCCCAAAGTTGTATGATTTAGGATCTCATTCCTCAGGTTCAGACTTACTGCTAGTGCCTTATTCCACCTCCCACTACAAGTGAACTTCTTTATCAAAACCATTCAATTTTTCAGGTTTTCAGTTAAAAAAAAAAAGCCTTTGTTAAATGTTGTCAAAGAAAAACGTTTTATTTTTATCAACAGTTCCCAAGGACATGTATTTTCTCAACAGCTTCATAGACAGGATATTCCAGTGGGAAAGATATGGGTTTTAATCACTGTCCCTCACCCATGCCAGGTGGAAGAATGAACCACCCAGAATTACAATCCCCTCAAAAAAACCAAATAACCAACCAACCAAAACCTAATAGATGGGTAAGTTTTTGCCTGTCATCCACATGCAGGCTGAGGAAGGAGTCCTCTGAGATCCAGATCCAGCTTTACAACTCCCAGAATGAAAACAACTAGAATATCACACTGAAAGCATCTCTCTAAACACAAATATCTTCACTAAGAGAAACACTTCATAATCCTCCTATTCATGACTGTGCCTCCAAATTTAAACATGCATTTTTAAAATATAGGGCAAGGGTGATGTGCAGGAACAGCTTGCTTCTTTGCTTTTTTAAATTTTTTTTTTAAATCAATAAAACAGCCTTTAAGAGGCCCCCTCAAAAGAGTTCAGTTCATTTATTTTTCTTGGAAACTTCCAGTCTCCTTAACTCCTTTTAGACACATAAGAGGTGAATGATTAAGTTGAAACTATTATCTTTGCAAAGGACATCTCTGCTGGCTGCCGGCCAAGAGAAGAGGAAAAGTGAAATGAAATAAACAGGCTGGAGCTATTGCTCCCTGTGGCGAGGTGCTGGGAAGCTTGGAGAAGTTGAAAGGAGGTCCCTGGGTGGGGACTGCTAATGAGGCAGGGCACATTTTGGAAGAGTTTTCTCTGGCCAGAAATATGAGCGTGTGAATAACTTAATGTGAGACAGAGTCAGCCCTTGCATTAACAGGTGCCACTTGGAGCTGCAGCCTGCTGGTGGCCACTCCTGCCAGCTGTGGCTGCCAACTTCCCTTCCTCTGATACCCCTACAGAACACGAAAGCAAAACCTTTGCCAGTGAAGGGTATGGAGCAAATTCAGCTTCACAGTGCCCTACTCCATGAGCAGCCATAATGTCCACCGCTGCTCGTGCTGTCTCCGCACGGCTGCAGCACTCAGCGCTGTGCACAGGGAGAGGGGCCCCTGCAGTGCTGGGCAGCAGCAAGGCGAGCAGCAGACATGTCCTCTGCCCCCAGATGTGTACCCACTGACCCAGCTGTGTACCAGATGTGTGCCTGGCTCTGCCACAGCCTGTGTGTCCAGTTTCCAGCTGACACATGAGCTTTGGGCAGACAATGCCAGGCAAGTTTGAGAAGCATTAAGGTCCTATGCACAAAGAGATGAGCAATCTCAGGGTCTGACTGCCAGGGCTCCAGTAGTTACCACTCCCTTTGGGACTCCAAGGCTGGCACGTAGCTCAAGGACAGCACCAAGGCACTGCTGCGCTGGCATCAAGGAAGCTCAAGGACACATCCAGCTTTTGGTGCAGGGAGACACAAGCTCTTGAGCTGCAGCTGTCTGGGGAGACAATTCACAGCTCTAGGATGATTTGGACACCAGGCTGCTCAGGGAAGGGGCTTGGGGCAAGGGACCGGTGTGCCAATAGCCAGATTGCTGGCCTTACTATGGACCCAGAGGGAGATCAAACTTGATGGCCCACTGGGCTTATCCTCACAAAACACCCAGACAAGTGAGCATCTAGAATGATTACAAACACTCTGCAACAGCTCCATCTGATACAGCAGAAATTACGTGATGTCCTTAAAAATGAGGTGATTTAAAAGACCTAAATAGTTAAAGCCAGCTTTATTTCCAGATTTCAGGCTATGGATTTAACTTGTCTTGAGAAGAAATATAAGCTGGAAAACACAGATTTATTACTACAAAGGGATTACAAGCAACACTTCAATACCTTGCTCACAACAGAGACATCAGTCAGTGGACAGAGCAGTGGGATTCATGAAGGCAATTACACAGGATGCACATATTGAAGTTGCTCCAAAAATTCCTCTTACTTGCTAATTTTATTTTAAAAAATGGTTGCTAAGGTATTGAAAATTGTCTCTGGATCTGACTGAGCCAAGGAAACGCTTGAAATGACCACCATAGGCCCATGTGTCTCACATAGCAGATGACTTGCTTTAGAATCGCCCTATTGGATTAATTAAAAAAAAAAAAAAAAAAAAGGCACAAAAGGGCCAGAACTGACATTTACGTCACCAGTCACATCTGCTCCTGTAACTGCTTTCCTGTTGGCTGTTTTCAGTGGAGAAGGAAACCCAACTGAACCAGTATCCAACAATGGATTATAATTCCCCTCCTTGAAATCTCCAAGTTTCTTGGGGAAAACCATGGTGTACAGCTGACCCTCAGCGTGCTGCCATGAGGACAACAGAAAAGTCAAGCGCTTGGCTTTGACAGAGTGTTTACGGATCCATGCAAGGAAAGGAAAACGCAGAAAATCTCCCCTGTGAACTTCCTACGTGCGTACGTAGCCCCAGACAGCACAACAATGGCAAAGTCACCTGCCAGGCTGAGCTGCTGGAGGAGAGGAAAACCCATGAGAAAGTCACAGGGCTCATTGAGGCTTAATCTTCCAGCCACTTGCAATCAAAAGACAAACAGCCCAGCAGCAATAGCGGTGATAGCACATGTGTGTGGAACAATAGCACAGCAGCCAGGATAAGCTGTTAGAGTGTGGGTCACTTAGAAAAGAGCAGAAAACCTGGCAGACTACGGAGAAAGGGAATAAAAGTTTAGCTTAGTGCAAGCCATTTCCAAGGAAAACTTGAAATGTGCACTTATTTCTTATAGGTGAGAAAGGGTGGGTTCTCTGCAAGAAAAAAAGGGGGCCATGATGCAAAGACTCTTACTATACATCTTAGCTTAGATAAGCGAATAGATAATTTCTTTTGCCTCTTTCATACCAGAAGGAACAAGAGGGAGCATCTGTTCAGTGCTTCACCAGAGCCAGGATTTTCTTTGCTTGGATTTCTGAGCTTGATAGATAAATCCTGAAGCATTTCAGCACTAAGGCACAGAAAATCCTTATTCCACTACTGCTGCTGCATATTCTAGCAGTGGTACAATCTTTCCAGACTGCATGGCCTCCTGCTGCTGCAGCAGCATGTCTGGATACCAGGTGCTCTGCAGAGATGTCCTGAGCAGGACCAAGCTCACCCTGGATTTGCTCAGCCTGTCACCTCACTGCCCCCACAGCAGTGATGTACCTCTGCCCACTGGAAAAAAACCCAGGTTTTTTCCCTTCCCTGCACAGTAAGCACCACACAAGTCTTTTATTTTTAATTCTTTTTTATAGCATTTGGTCCTGATGGTGGTGGGCACCCACAGCTCTTGCTGGCTTAGCCTGCCAGTAAGAACCTTTGGTTGCATCTCTGTGTGAGCTGTTGGGAGAGAGCTGCCATGACTTTCCCAAGCAGATGGAACAATGATCTGCCATGAGCACTGGATCCATACATTCAGTATGACTGTTAACGCCAGATCTGTGGGGACTGATTTCTGTGCTATGCCTGTTAAGCCTAGAGGATCAGTCCCATTTCATTCATTTTCTTCCTTTTCTTAAAGAAAATCTAAAAATTATTCCAAAACTATTGTTTTAGCAGACATCCAATAAATCAGACATTGTAAGGGGAGATCACCACTGTTCCCTGAGCCAAACAGATTTCCATATTTCCTGGCTGAGGATAGTGACCATCAGGACAAGCATTACGTTTGAGCTTTGCTTGAGCCTGAAGTCAGTGAACAGCAAGAGGGTCTCCATCTGGAGTCATTTTATAGCACTAGAACAGCCCTCCTCCAGCAGCAGCTGCTGCCTGCTAATATAAAAATACTTGGGAGAAAAAGCAATACATTTTATTAGGTAGGTAGGAGGGGGAAAAAGCTCTGTTCAAGACTTCCATTAACTTTTATTAATATCTCTAAAGACATTTATTTTTACAACAGCATTGAAGCAGAGGAATAAAACCCAAGTTTCTTGACATTCACAATTTCTTACTAGAAACAAGTCCAGAGTGTCTGTGTCCAAGCTCTGCTCACATGAAAAGCTCTGAAAGCCTAAGCCTGTGAGAGGAAGACTCTGTGGCATATTCTGAGGTCATAATCTGGTGCTGCCACAGGCTCCCTGAATGAGCTTCTCTGCATCACTGTTTTGTGCTGGGGATGTTCAGGTCTGCTTCTGGAGTCCCACCAAGCACTGAAATAACCTGTTCCACTGCAGATCCTAGCTTGTGATAAAGAGAGGTCATCTTTTGCCTGAAATTTCTACCCAATTAACACCATGCACCCTCTCCTGACTTTGGTAACTCGCAGCATCCCTGCTACCCATGTAAATTTCAGCCCTTTCAAAGCCCACCACAAGGCTGGCCTTTGCTGTCTCCAGAGGCAATGAGATCCTTAGCCTGGAACCACCTCATATAAAAAAACTTCCTCTGGTCTGAATTTACCACCTTTAATTTCATTGAACGCCCCTTTGTTCCAGTAATCTACCCCACTAATCTATTTTCTCTAGACTATTATTTTCCTTCCCCTCTTAAAACCTAAATTTATGTTACGGAAGGAGAAAAACAAAAAGAACAGAAAAGAAAGAAAAAACTTCCCAGGAAATTGTTCTGACAAAAATTGGTCATATTTTATGGTGTGGCCTTGCTGCTCTCTACAGCTGTTGCAAACAAAGCTGGTATGATGTTGGGCTGCTGGGACAGAGGCACAGGTGTGGTGCACTGGCATGAGAAGGGCAGAAGCCAGGGAGCAGAGAAATGGAGGCACTGTACTCATGGGCACCAGCAACATCCCCAGCACTGCCAGCATCACAGCTGGGAATTTGTTTGGATTTAAGGCCATGATAGGCAAACCCTGAGGCATTCCACCATTGCAGCTCCCACCCGGACACTGCACCCAGAGAGGGGAAGGTCTCTAACTGCCCAAGCATGTTCTGATTCTCACAAGTTGTGCTTTCATCAACTCAATGGAAAATGACAAAAATATCCCTTGGATGAGTAAAAGCCCCTCAGCAGGGAGCACTTTCCTAAAGAGACTTCCAACACCAGCTGGGAAGCAGGCAGCTGCTCAGGGTGTCTGCAAGGCTGCTGTGGCAGGTGGCTCCTGCCCTATGCAGCTCTGGTGATGTGCTTTACAGTGCAGCCACTGCAAAATGTGAAGCAGAAGACCCTCAGCCCCCTCTGCAGACACAGTTCCATCCTGCATCCTTTATGCTTTCAGCTGCACTCTTAAAGCAGGTTCTGATTTGTCTGCGATGCACTGCCCAGTGGCTGTGCAGGTTCTGCTGGGTATAGTATAGGTGGCCTTTGAGTCCTAGTAAAATATCTGTATTGTACTTGAATATCTGTATATAGGCCTTGCCCCGGTAAGTCCCGGTTGTTCTTCATGGGCTGCAGCTGCCATGTCCTTCATTGGGCTGCAGCTGTGGCTAGTGAAGATAACTGGGATAAAAGGGGGTGGGTTGGCCAGTCAGGGAGAGCTTTGAAGGGACAACATGCAGAAGAAGGAGTCTGTGCTGTGAAGATCTGCAGCCATAAGAAACCACCAAGGAGGTATGGGACTCTAGAAATATAATAACAACAGTATCACACAATTGGTGACCTTGACGTGATAGATATAAGACAGCCAAGAGCTGTGGAGAAACATGGCCTTTGAGTCAAGGAGCTGTGACAGCCAGGAGCTGTGAAAGAAGATGGCTTTTGAATCAAGGAGCCGTGGGGAGAAACATAGCCTTTGAGTCGTGGGAAAATGTATGTATTGTATTTGAAGTATTGTACTTGAATATCTGTATAACTGTTAACTCTAAGCAGGATTTGTAAATATCTCTATGTAAAACCTGGTTCTGTAAGTAAAAGAAAGGGGGAAATATAGTATAGGTGGCCTTTGAGTCCTAGTAAAATATCTCTATAGTACTTGAATATCTGTATAGAGGCCTTGTCCTGGTAAGTCCCGGTTGTTCTTCATGGGCTGCAGCTGTGATGTCCTTCATTGGGCTGCAGCTGTGGCTAGTGAAGATAACTGGGATAAAAGGGGGTGGGTTGGCCAGTCAGGGAGAGCCTTGAAGGAGCCCTGACTAAGAAGGGGCAACATGCAGAAGAAGGAGTCTGTGCTGTGAAGATCTGCAGCCATAAGAAAACACCAAGGAGGTATGGGACTCTAGAAATATAACAACAACAGCTGGGAAGGTCTGAGAAGCCCACAGAAGCTGAGTGACATGGGACCAGATTTAATACTGGTGCAAGCAAGGTGGTCCCACTGGGCCCCTGCTGGGTTTTTACAATCCAAGGGGATGAATGAACACTAGATGCTCAGCCTTGGCAGCAGACATTTGCTCCTGGGTTGCCTTTTGTCTTCTGCCTTCCTTTGAACCAGCTGAACAACTCCAAAAGCTCCAATTCTGCTGTGCAGCTTCTGGAGTAATTTCCTAAGAGACCCTTTGAGCAACTCAAGCAGCTGCATCCTCCCATCACCCAGAGGCTCTCAAATGCCTGAGCAAGAAGAAGACCTGATACCACAGGGGCTTATTATTCCCTGTGGAATATATTGCCCAGCTCTTGTGCCCAGTCTAGGGCCACAAAGTACTGGGATGATGCAGTAATCACAACCCCTCCAACTGCTTCACCTAACAAATCACCAACCAGCTCATGCAGTGGAAGGCTGGCACACAAGAGGCAAAAGCAGCGGCTTCTCACCCATTCCTGGCTAGAACAAAGAGCAGGGCTGACTTTTCTTCAGGGCTCAAACCCAGAAACTTCAGCTCACCCTTCATTCCCTGGTACAAGTGGAGTCCAGCTTTGGCTCCTTATCCAGGCTGACACCATTTAGACCTTCCAAAGGTTCTAAGCAGCTCTGAAGGATTCAGAACAAAGCATTCAGTGAACAAGCATGGTACAACCACCCTGTTCAGGTACTTGTAATTTAGATGGAAAAAACCCCACAAATGCCTCAGGATATTGTATCCTAAAGTAAGACAAAGCTTCTTTTGCTGGAATGGCAGGCACTTATCTTTTCCAGGGAAAGAAGCTCTGCCTCCTTGCTTTGCTTCCAGTAATCGGTGTCCCATGGGCAGGACATGCTGTGCATGAGAACGGCACACTCTGCTCAGTGCACTGGGACTGTCCCCCACTGCAGGGAGGAAAATAGCTCAAGGCAGCTCCATTTTAAACTTAAGAAGATTCCTATTTCAGCCAGGATAGTTTTTTTTAACTGTTGTTGCATGTCTCTGCAGCTCCTGCTCCCAGTGCAAAGAAGCTCCATGTCCTCTCAGCAAATCGTCCAACTCCCTAGCAATATCAGAGTCTGGCTACATGAACGCATCTCTCTTTTTCTCCACCTCAGGAACGTTTAACAGGGGATGGGGGATGCTCTCTATCGAAAGGCCGGGGCAGCAGGCTCAGCCTGGAGCTGGGCTCCCAGCTCCGTGTGTGGTACCCGACTGCCCCCTACCCGAAAGCGTGGGATGCACAACGTGCAGCTCCTCAGCAGCCGGCCCCTTCCCACCCCGTGCAAAGCAATGCTGTCAGCTATAAAAAATTAGAATAAGTGCATCCAGTCCTCAGGACATACCCTCTTTAGTTTCTCAAGATTCATGCCACAATGCCCCGAGTAAGGAAAATGTGCCATTGCAAATGTTTATAACATCTGATTTAATGTTACACAGTTTCTCCCAGTCATAAACCAGAACAAATATTCCCAGGATTTATTACATCCTTCCCTCCAGGGCCTTAAGCAATTGCACTTGATTAATTCAGCAGTTAAACAGCACTGAGCAGAAGCATGATAATTTTGCATCCAAGATTCCTAAGACACATACCATTTTCCATAAGGATTTAGGTCTATAACCAGAGAGCTGAATCTTTAAATATGTACTTATCCATATGCATAGGATATTATGCAATGGATGTTTCCATCTTGCAGAGACATGCTATGCTAAGTCTCTTCTTGCTCCCTGACATCAAAAATTCTTCATCACTTTTTGTAGCAGTAAATAAATATCTGTTCCTCAGCTTACTATGTGAATAGGACAGATATTTGCAAACTTGCCTTAGTGCAGTGTCATTTTGAGTGAAAGAACATTTCTCCAGTACCACTGTTAACAACAGTTAAAAAGGGGGGAGACCTTCTGGTGCATTTCTCCTGTAAACCGGAGCAGTGTGGAGAAAGTCCCCTTTATCTGAACCCACACATAACCAAATTTGACTCAATTCTGCTTCCTTGCAAATCTATGGAAGAGTTTTGAAAGTTCACTGTTTCCTTTCTCTGCATGAAAGCCTGACAGCAAAGTCTCCACAAGGGACGTTTCCATGATGTTGGTAGCATGCTGGTGTCAGAGTGACAGGCAGTTGTCCACAAAGGCATTGGAAAAACCAAGGCAAATCATTTCTTATACATTTCCTTGGGACCTCTCAGGGCAGGTCTATGCAGCTATTCAAACACCAGCTAGGAAATATGAAAGGGAGCTGGAAGAAAACAAGGAGACTTTCTGCTTTGCAGCTTCTTCTGGAGTTCCATTCTGCCCTGAGAGACCTATGAGTCCAAGAAACGGTGTAAGCCAAGGAACAAAGCCAACCTTCTTACATACAGTTAATTAATTTATGGAAGCAAAACCAGAACGAAGCACTTGAGGTCTGTATTAGCCTCGAGAAAGAGCAACAGCAAACTTATCACAGCAGTGGGTACTGGATAGGGTGTACTTCAGTTAATTATAATGTATAGAATTATTATAAATGAAACTCTTTACTGTACATGGCAATTTGCAATTACTGTCAGATCACAAGTTTTTTTACAGCTGATTTTTCCATTATTGAAAAAAACATCAAAACAATATTAATTGAATGCTCCCTATGCCCTTCCATATCCTCAAAGACATTTACACATCTTCATGTAATCAAGAAAACACAGCCTAGATTGTTTGCATCTGATGGGCCATTACTGCTCTACAATACCCCCTGGAAAACCATGTTAACAGTGCTTTGACAATAATGTATTTGAAGACACACCAAAAAAAAATCGTGGAGTGTATAGACTAGTGCTTCAAATTCATTTGAAATATGGCCTAACATTTGTCTTGGCTGCATTAACAAGGTCTGTTTTAACAATACATTTATATTTATGATGACTAAGGGCAGATTATAGTTGTTAAAATTTGTCCTCCTGACATGAAAACACTACTTTGTCATTAATACATTTTGTAGCATAAACTATGATGTCAGGTCAATGTAAAGGGTAAAAACTTTCCTAAAGTATGCACACATCATTTTTTTAAAGCTATTGAGCCTAATGGAATAACAAAGGTCATAATAACAAACCATTACAGCTTTGGTCTTGGCAACTATGTCCACAGAAGAATCCTCCAAGAAACAATCATCATTTCTCCAATGTTATGGCATTAGGATGACAGGAATGTTTCACAAATGAGTCATGTGAGCCCAGAAACGCAGTAGCTATGTGAAAGCTGAGCAATCAATTATTCATTTGTTTACTGAGAGCTTTCTCAGCTGACATTAACCAGAACTTCTTAAAAAAGAAGAACTTTACAGCTGTCCTTGCCTGTCCCACGAGGCTGTGCTCAGAGGGTGAAAATTGCCTAATTTCTTTGTAAGTAATCTGGTATTTTTATTGAAATAAACAACAACATATTGGTTAATTAACTGGGTTCAACCTGAGATCCAGCAGGTGCCAAAATATCAGAGACCCATGTCTGGGTGGATGGTAAGATGTAAGACAGGGCAGGAAAGAGGACCTTCAAGCAATCAAAATTGAGCTCTTGCTCCAAATGCAATACATGAAATCCCAAGTAAGCTTTCCTGTGCATGGCATATTGAGGATACATATACATATCTTTGCGGTTATAATGCATGCAAGTAATCTGTTCTGATTGACTTATATTTTCCTCATTTCTTAGTGATTGTTTACCCTAGACCCTAACAAAGCTGTTAGATTGAAAAAAAATTCAACAACAAAGGATTATGATTTAAAGAGGTTTAAATATCACACCTTCAACTCTCTTTAATCTATGCTGGCTTTGCCTTTTTTGGTATGAAGGACCCATCCAAACCAGGGAAAACTGCCACACAAAAGGAAATGAGAAAATTTGGACATAAACACAGTGCCATGAAATTCAAAGCAAGCTCATAAAAAGAGCTAATCTGAGAGGGACAAAAATGTTGCTTGGGTTTGTTAATTTGGGGTTTTTTAATAGTTTCCCCTACATGCTAAAACCAATGAGGAACACTAAATCTTAGGATAAATGCAGACTGCATTTCTGCAGACAGCACAAAAATGTTTATACATGGGACTCCATGTATATTTCCACCAAATTACATCTTAACTCTGTGAATATTTTGGATTAAGACAAACTGATAAAGACCTGAAATAGTAATATTCTTCATGCTGACATTCCCGTTATGTTCAAGGTGAATTCTCAAGATGCTTTCTATCCGTGATACAAAAAAAAAGCAGCTATGGAATTGGAGATTTTGTTCTTTTCTAAATTGCCAGTAAATAAAAAAAATCCTCCTTTGAATTTTTGGTATTTATCTTGATCAGTCAGCCTCAGTTTAATTCAGTGCTCTTTTCCAGAGTAAATGCAAAAAATGTGTGCATATTTTAGGAGAATTATCACCCTTTACATTGGCCTGCATCTACTTCTAGAATCAAGGGCAGTAAAAATGACAGTTTTAACAGTGTAACTTATGGCTGGACTCGGTCTTAAATACCTTTTTCAAGCTAAATGATCCCATGATTCTTTAAAAAGCCTGTAATATTTCTGGGGTTTGTAGAAATAATTCAGATTTTGGCAAGAAGAGAGTCCATCAGGATTTAAGAGGTGGTGTGGCACTGCTGTGAGATCCTCTTGCAGAAGAAAGAAGGGTCTCACTTTTCATGCATTTTTTTAGCATTTCTAGAGATTTTGCCTTCCCATCCCATGCATTTTTCTTGAACCCACTGTCCCTCCTCCATCATTTATAAGAACAGCTGAGTAAAACTGGCGCTTACAGGAAGAACAGCTGGGATAGCTGGAGTGCCTTGCCAACCAGAGAAAGCTTGGAGGAGACCCAAGAGTCCTGTTTTTACTTCTTCCCCTGATCAAGCCTAATGATGCTGACACTTCAGATAGATAATTACCAAGCACAGTTCCATCTTCCAGCTTTATGAGGAAAGCAAGTATCAGTCCACCCATGTCAGAGATAAAATACGGAAGGCTCAGGGAAGTTGAGCAGGGTCATGTTAGGCAGAGCTAGGAACAGAATCCCTGTCTAAACAAAAGTCTCATCCATTTCACCCCACCACTCTCCTCTAAATGACTATGCCAGTCCTGTGA
The DNA here is from genome assembly GCF_028551555.1 of Melozone crissalis. Classification (NCBI taxonomy): domain Eukaryota; kingdom Metazoa; phylum Chordata; class Aves; order Passeriformes; family Passerellidae; genus Melozone; species Melozone crissalis. The sequence goes on from NW_026535805.1 coordinate 1,315,813, forward strand.
ACTATAGGTGTCTGCACATAAAATACTCCCTGTCTACTTTCACTAACAGATAAATGAAGAGATAACCATTACCAAAACAAAGAGCAAATGAGAGAATTGGCTTTTCTGCATTTGACACTGCAAAGAGGAAATTCAGGAGAATTTAGGGAAATCCTAGTTCCCATCATGCAGCTACAGTAAGAAAAGAGATAGATACAATGTGCACTACCACTCTTCCAATACAACTATCTCTATTATCACAGACTTTTCAAGATACTTAACTATCTAATACAAAAACCTGCATAGAAGGAATCTGGTAATTGTTGCCTTTGATAGCCATACCTTTAATCATCTTTTCTTTTAAGTGTGTTACTCTTGTCTCAGAATTGTTTTGCTTTGTCTGGATTTTTTTTTGTGGCTGCACACATGAATTGGAGGATGGAGTTATAAGGACACATACAATATAAAGACCAGGAGCTGACTGAAATGAAAGTCCATAACCTTAAATCATGTATAACTAGACACCATAAAAAAAATCTCATTTAAACAAACTTTTCAGCATTTCAGTTGGTTGGAGCTCTTATACATGAAATACATTGTAAATACAAACACTTATTGGAAACACTATTCATTTGCACAAGGTCTGAGCTGCTTATTCAGATCAAAGAATGAAGCTGTCATTACAAAGTCTAAGATGTATAAAAAGTAAGACTATGAAAAATGAGAATTTGAATACCTGAGTTACAGTCCTGTTTTCAAATTGTATACCATTTTATGAAGTTCTTTGGAAAACTGATGTCATATATTAATTAATTTTCAATGGTAAAAATGACAGAACAATATTATTTCTATACAATTCTAATAGGTTAAGAAATCGGTTAAATGAGTGTTATTAGGAAAGAGAGCCAGGGCAAGAAACCACCTCATGAACACTGCTGAGTAAAGACAAAGTAAACTCACAAGGACAGAGTAGCAAAGGGAGAGCAGACAGGTGATGAGGAAAGCAAATGAATGAAGACTATCCCAATAGAGATAATGGTGCTCATGGCTAGGTGATTTGCAACAGCTGTTTTATAGCATTCCTTCTGCTTGATAAAAGTTTTTCAGGTCACTGTCCAAGCTATAAACACACAGAGAAGAAAGCAAAACCATCCCATCCCTCTCATCTAATCTAACAGCGTTCTAGTTACATTGGTCTATTAGAGAAAGTACAGTAAACAAAAACTGCCTTCCCTGTCACATTCCTTCTGTTTCCTTACTCTGCCAACCAGATAAAACATATGGTCTAAAATATAATTGACAATAATTTCAGGACTGATGCTCTATTAGACACAGTAAGCATACATTGTAAGAAAACCTGAGGATCAAACATCAATATATCACTTGGTGGCATGAGAGGGAAGAATAAATAAAGTTTGGCCAGTCACAGAATCTCTGCATGAGTAATATTTTTCTAGAGGTCAACATGATGCAAAACACAACTCAGAAGGGGTATGGGAGTGAGTGAGAGAGAAAGAAGCTTTCTTAAGATTCCAGCCAAAAGAATTGCATTTTCCAGTATTACCAAATCACCTAAACAGCAAGGGGAGCAAAGTCCCCTGAAACATTCAGCCAGGCGTGATCTGAGCTCCAGTAATAGCAACAGAGCCCTGACAGGTGAGCAACAGAAACTCTATTCAAATGTGGGTTTAAAGAGTATTTATACTTTATCTATGATTTAAGATCCTAACTTTTGTATTTATTTAAAAAGCAGCAGCATTCTCAAACAGCTGACAGTAAGAGTAAAATACAGCTTTACTTCTTAAACATCTGGAAAAGGATAGGAGTAGGAGAACAGTTTGCTGACAACTGTAGAGCTAGCACAGATTTAGGACACTGTGCTGCCAAATGCAAAGCTCCTTCAGGCATGAGTGAAGGATCCTCAGCTGGATCTGTCCTTTGGGATGCAACGGATGTCAGTCTTTCAAATTAATGATTCCCTTCCCTGGAAACCTACAGTTTGTTGTGACTATGGGAGCCTAAAGTTCATGCACAGTCCTAAGACAGACTAGAGGTCATGATGAATTCTTTTATCTGGAAGAAGCTTATGAGTTTTGTTAGATGATCAAAAGTAGAAAGTTCGGTTTAGTTGCATTGAGGCCCCTTATAGACAGAGTTCTCAATCTTACAGCCATCTTAGTGAGTAGGTACATGGCAGCAGACCACATCAGGACTTCTTGGATGCAGACTTCAGCTGGAACAGGTCTCACAGCAGAAGTGCTGTTTCCAGTGCTGCATTTTTATATATAAATAACATAGTAACACAAACAGGGATGCTCCTGTGTGGTAAATTTATCAGGCTCGTCAGCTCAGACAAAAAAAACAAAAAAGGAAGGAAAAGACAAAGATCATCTGTAGCACACTGAGATCTCAAGTCAAATCCTACTCACCTTACTCAGGAGAAATGATTTTTCAGTTTCAGCTCTAGACCTTGGAGATGCTGGATATATGGATTTTTAGGGCTTACAAACCCTTAACTTTCACAGTTTAAAGGAGATAAATTAAAAAAGGCCAGTGATTAAGGCTATGTGTATTCAAACAAGTGCTACTGAAATGTGGAACGTGTCAGTAATCAAAAAAAGGACAAAATAAGCCACCCTAAAAGCATTTTTCAGTGGAAATTGAGGGTAAAAATACACCATATTGCACTGTGAGCTTTGACAAGTATTAATAATAACTGAAGAGAAGCCACACAGGTTTGTTGTCCTCACTGGATATGTGAGGCCAATTCAGGTTGTCAATGTGCCCACAGATTGCATACAATCTAGATTTTGTTTACTTTTTTGTTGTTGTTTTTCCCAGAAGGTGCAGGGAGAGTTCAAAAACAATCTAAATTTCTTTAGCCTGCCTATTTTTTCTATCCAAAGTTATCTACTGCACAACAGGCAGGAATTAACATTTGTTGTAAATGATTTAAAATACCATATCTATTATGCAAGTGCCTGAACCCAAGGGCTAAAATGATCAGAACACTTTCCTGTACTTACACTTCTAGGAAGAATTTACAAAGTAAAGTAGCAATTAAAAAAAAAAAAAAACAAAAAAAAAAAAAAAAAAAAAAAACCCAAACCAAAACCCATACCCAAAAAAAACTCAACCAACCAAAAATCCACCAAAACACAACAAGGGGGTGGAAAAGACTGAGATTAACCATTCAATTTAAATCCCTGCTCTAAGGCAGAAATCACTACTCTATTACACAAGGTTTGTCCAACTTGTTCCTAAAAATCTCCATCAGCAAAGCCTCTCCTGATGTCTGCACAGCCTTGCCCACCTTCTCTTTCTCTTGAGAAGGAGGCTCAGGGGTGACCTCATTGCTCTCTACAACTTCCTGAAAGGAGGTTGTAGCCAAGTGGGGGCTGGTCTCTTCTCCCAGGTAACAAGTGACAAGACACGAGGAAATGACCTCAAGCTGTGCCAGGGGAGGTTCAGGTTGGACATTAGGAAGGACTTCTTCACAGAAAGGGTTGTTAAACACTGGAATGAATTATCCAGGGAAGTGGTGGAGTCACTGTCCCTGGAGACATTCAAGAAATAACTGGATGTGGCACTCAATACCATAGTCTACTTGACAAGGTGGTGTTTGGTCACAGGTTGGACTCAATCTCAGAGATTTTTTTCAAACATAAATGATTTTATCATTCTCCCTTTATCACCCAGAAAGGTTTTCCTAATGCCTAACCTGGACAAGCCAGCTGCTCAGCTATACACAAACTGAGGGCTACCATACATTCATGACTCTTAAATCCTATCTGTTTATCAGGGCAGACTGTTTGGGCAGCAGTAAAGCTAGCGAGACAGGATGCCCTGCAGAGAAGCCATTCTGGTTTCTGTTCCAGCAGGCAACATTAAATCCTCAGTGAGCCTTTTGCCCTTCCCCTCATAGGAATGAAATGCAGTTTTGGATTGGATCAACACTGTGGATCAACACTATCTGTGGTGGTGACACATGGTTATCACCAGGCTTTGCTTCAGAAAGGGAGACAACTACCCCCTGTACTGCAAGGGAAGAGGAACTAAAGGCTCTGTACCCAAAAAGCAAAGGACAAGACAAATAATCACCCCTGTAAGCACCAACCCAAGCTCCTCACAGCACAGTGGAGCAGCAAGCAGAGATAGCCCTCAAGCAGAATTCATGTGTTACCTCCATTATGGATTCAACCTGGCAAAGCCCTGCTAGCTGGTTCAAAGTTCCTTGGCCTGTACCACCATGGGCTTCCAGACCCAGCTAATGTGCAGCCTGCCTGCTGGCACACCAAAGGCTCCTGGATGTTGTCAGCTCACTGCACATGCCCTGCACAGCACACACAGGCTCCTGCCTGTCTCTGAGAAATGCCTGGCAGCCCTCCAGGAGCCAGCACTTTCTAACTGCAAAATGCTGCCAGGGTCTGACTGTCATTATCAAAGCATTTTACCTCTCATGTTTCACTCTGCTTTCTCCAAGAAAGAGAGGATGATTATCCATCTCCCTTGGGGTTTGTAAGGAACCAGGTGAATTAACATACCTGAAGTGCTGCAAGCCCTGCACCAGGTGGCCAAAGAAGTATTTTATAAGTGACTTCTGGCTCTAATTCAGAAGTGGTTTCCTGCTCCTGTTGGCTGCAGAAGCAATGTTCAATCATGTTTTCACAAACTTGTGAAAGAGGGTTTGGAGTTTCTTGATGCCTTCCACCACCCACGGGTGTCACCTGCTTTGCACAGAGCTGGTGCAGCAGTGATGAGCATCAATGTGAAGCAGGTTCCTTGGGCTGAATCATAGCAGTCCAGTGCTCAGAGGAGGGATATCCCCAGTGCTCTTCCAAAAGGTAGTGGAAATGTACCTTTTGTACATTTTTGTAATACATGAAGAGTGCTTTCTTCCATTTGTTCTGATCCATCAAAAGGACATCAAAATAATGTTGTTAAAAATACCTAATTTTGGCCAAAACTAAAGGGAAAATGGGGAGTGAGAGACAGCAGTGTGTGGTTTGGGATAAGGGCACTGAATTGAGGAGTATCATTCCTAAACCACAATGCCACCTCAAAAGCTTCCCAGAGATTTCTTTTCCAGGTGATTATTTTCCAACTTGTTTAGGCCCTGTTGCAGAATTTGCCAGAGCATCTTAAAGCAGAGAAGAACAGCTTGAAAGGTTTTGTTTAGCATAGTTATTCCTTCTCAGTGACTGACAGCATACATAGTGTTTTCAAGAAGCTGATGTATGTCAAACCTTCATGTCAACCTTGTGCCCCTGCCTGACATGAGCTTATTCCATGCTATTTGTGTAAGGCCCCCTGCTATTCAGCCATACCACTAGCAGGGACTGGTTCCAGTCACATATGCAAATGAGACAAACAAAACAAAATTAGGCACAAAATTTCACTTGGGACAGGTCTGAAGAGAGAATCTTGGTCAGTTATTTATTTCTTGGCACTGATGAGTGCCAAGATTTTAATTTCCTTATGGAGTGAAGACTGAACGCAGAACTTCTAAAACCAATGGGATTAGACATAAATAAATTCACTCTAACCAAATCAGCCTGGGGCATCCTATATCCCAAATTGATTTTGCATCTTTCTTTATTTCTCAATATATCATCTTCAAAAGGTAGATATTTGGCATGCAGGTGATGCATTAATCCAAAATTTCTGTGACGGTACAGGCACAACTAACTGGAAAACCCCACATGTCCCAGTACAGTGCAAAAGACAGCAACAGATTTACTGGAGCTTCAAAACCAAAATAAGTAACATTATTTTCCAGAGAAGGCCAGCAGCCAGCCCTCAACAGAAGGGTCACAGCAAAAGCCAAAGCAGGCTGCAGCTGGTCATTGGCACACGCAAAGCTGCTCTCCAGTTCCACTGGGTATGCCACGTGGCACCATCCAGCATGTGGAGGCCTCTTTTACCAGGGTGTAGAGATGTGCACACATTGGAGCACTGGGAGGCTGCTGGGTCAGCTTGTCACCTCTGTGCACAGTATCCCCCCCAAGTGCCATTGGGACACCTCCAAGGTGCACAGCCCTTTGATACAGTACAGCCCACCAGGCACCAGGGGTTGGCATTTTCAAGAAGGGACCCCATTTATTACCATACACTCTCCAAAAACCTTCCTGACATACTGGCGTAAAACAGAACTTCAGGAGGAACCGTGAGGTTTCTATGCTCCCAGTAGAACTTGCCCTTATCCAGTAGGAACTCATTTTTCACTGGGCTTTGGCAAACAAAAAGCCCAAACTATTTTCCATTTTAATGGAATTATGATAGTTGTTCTCCCTTTCCTTTCCCTGACCTCACCACACATTAAGGTGAGCAGAGTCCCAGTGAAAACCCAACACCCCCTTCCTATCTGGCTGTACTACACCCTGAATGGCCACATGGTCAATTGGACTAAGAGTCACTGAAAGGTCTAGGAAAGATGTTCAACTTGTAGAAAAGGAGACTGAGCACTCAAAGGCACTAAGAGATGCACAAAGGCACTAAGGCATGTATGACACTGAGGGATTAAAATTGGAGCAGGAAGCACTGAGGCTGAACACTTAGAAGAAACTTCCTTTAAGGTGCCTTACACCAGGTCATTAACCAGTCATTAAACACAGATGAGGAAAGGAGTAAGAAAACTAAGCCAAGAAAAATAATGGAAAGAAAAAAGACAAAAAAACCCCACCAAAACCTCAACAACAAATCAATCAACTTTTAAATCTTCAAAAGCCAATTATCACAACTTCATCTAGGGCTGGGACACTGTGTACCTTCCTGCTTTACTTCACTGATGCCAGGAGACTTTTAGTCCAGAGGATGTACCAAAAGTAATGCCTCCATTTTTATAGTGGAAACCTGCCAGGAAAGAAAACAGAAAAATCCATGCAAGCATCTATAATAGGTTGTGGTGAGTATGAAACAAGAATAGCAAGTCAGGGAACCTTCATATTTTGCAGGAATGGAACTTCCATTCCCTTCCACAAGTTAAACATGCTATCCCAAAAAGATTTTCTCATGGGAAAAAGTAAGCAATCAGGAATGGAAACAAACTGGTTAGAATTGATTATGTTGCTAACTCTGAGATGACTTCAGACATTTGTTTGGGGCAACCTTGGGGAATGTGACAAAACAAAGTATTTGAGTATAAATGAAAACCAATCATTTTGAAACCAAGGTTGATTTCTTAGACATTCAACAATAAATAAATATGCATGCATATATACACATAGATACATACTCCACAAACTGCTGACTACTTCATGGGTTTAAGATGGAAAGAAAAACATCCATATTGAATTACCTAATAAAAAAGTGAGAGAGGACAGAAGGAATTGGATTGCTTTTTTCAAAACCACATTTAGGTTGCATGGTTTTTTTTGTGGTGAATTTCAAGATTTTGCAGCTTTTGGGAGAACATGCAGACTGAACATTGACTTTCCACAAATAAACATAAACTCTAAATAAAACGAAAAGCATTATATGAAGTCTATTTTAAATAATGGACAATCAAATTTTATTTTTTAAAAGGGATAAATGAAGTTGGTAAAAGTGTGGTTGCTTTCAGACTCACCTGCAGGCATATATCCACCAAATTTACAAATTTTAAATGGTCTTTAAATCCAACTCCAAATCCACTTTGACAGCTCCACCTAGATGAACAGATAAAATACACTGGCCTCCCCTTTAATTAACAGAGGATATGTTAAATAGCATCTGTGGGAGGCCCCTTCAGAACAGGCATGCAAGACACACGTACTCTATCCAAACATACTCCATTTAAAAGGGCAAACAATCCCAGGGGGATGGGGGAGGGCAGGAACTATCTGTGATACTGACTAATAGCTTTAAATATAGTTTATTTTCCTCAAATGTAGCTGGTACCAAATGTCTTTCTGTACATAGAAAGTTCAGTGGGATAGGAACAGCTATTTTAGGGTTGATGGAAGGTCAGCAGAACACAAGACAAGCATTGGTGTTCCAAGGCTCTTGTAAGGATGCTAAACCTGACAGGGCTTTTTAGGAAAATGCATTTTTACTAAAGAGATGCTGGCAGAGGACTTCATAATGACTATATGCATTAAATGAAGAACTCCCTTTTTGATCAGCAATGTGACTTCTCTACTGGTTGAAGCTGTGTTATCAGGAATCTTTTTCATAATAAACAGCAGAAAAAAGATGGAATTTTTACTTTCAGGGTTTGGAGGTTCTTTATCGGGGGGAGGGAGTATTTTTGTGTTTGTTTTAAATTAAATTGAATAATATTTTAAGATATCTGTGCAAATAAGGTGATAATTTTCTTTTGTAAAGAAGATTAAAAAAAACCAAAACCTTTAAATGCAGTGACTTTTGTGGTCAGGCAAAGTTAACTAAGGCTTCAGACACACCCTGAACTCCATAGGTGCAGGAGCTAATCTCTTCTGCTCCCCATGCAAGACTACCTAGCCATGCTGTCCATAGCTCCAGCTTCTCTACAGCTGGTAAGTACAATACTTACTGTGAGGGTGGTGAGGCACTGGCACAGGATGCTCAGAGCTGTGGATGTCCCATGCCAGGAAGTGTTCAAGACCAGGTTGGATGTGGATTTGAGTAACCTGGTCTAGTGGAAAGTGTCTCTGCCCGTGGAAGGGGGTTGGAACTAGATCATCTTTTAAGCCCCTTCCAACCCAAATCATTCTGTGTTTTGTACAGAATTTAAAAAGGGAAAAGCACACCTTTTTTTTTTTTAATTTTAGCAGCTTTCCATTGTCTTCTGCACTACCCGACTTCCCTCAGCTCCAGCTACGTGTTCAAACTAAAGAAATCAGATAGATTTTGCTCTTGGCAATCTTAAAATAAGTATGTATGTCACTTACCCCTTCATGGCTGCACATCACTGATGCCAGCACTCCTATCACTACTTTCCAAGAGAGATTCCACAAGACCAACCCGAGCCCAGGTGATAAACTGAGCCACGTTATCAGCAGTGCAACAGAACTCCCAGCAAGCTGTTTAAATTTTATCTGCTCTCAGCATCCTCCCAGGTGCTGATAAGGCCCAGCAGCTTCCTGGAGCACAGTTGCTCCCAGAACAGGTCCTCTAAGAGCACACAGCCAACAGTGCCACTCTGCTTAAAAAAGAAGAGTCTCTCTGATGGAGACCCCAGCTGACCACTTGGACAGGTGTTGGGGTAGCACAGCTCAGCACAGTTTCTTCAGCTAGAGAGCAGCAATACACTGCGTTGTCTGCAAGCAAGGTGCAGCTCGGACCTTCTGCTCCTTCAGATCCAGTGCCCAAGAGCTCCTCTTATTTCAATCAGCTTTTGAAGGACTCCAGTGTGTGCCTTTCCATGTCAAGTAAACTCAACCTTTTCTTAAAACCACTTCCAGGGCTGAGAAGATACTTTCAGAATTCCATAAAAAACATCGATTTATTTTTGCCGACTTTTTGCAGCTAAGTTTAGAGTGATGGATCCAATTGTCTTGCTGGTTCTCTTCAAGGATTAATTACACAGTAACCTACACCCCCTAATTAGGATGTTTGTGACTCACATTTCTGAGCACAGGAACATGAATTGGGAGATTTAATTCTGCTAAAAGTTACACAGCCCAGGATGTGGAAAACTATCATTGGACGGCTGTATTAAACAGAAATAAAGGACAACTGCAGGAAATTAAACTTCATGTTACCTGTTCCTTGAGGTAACAACAAAGACAATATTCTGCTTTATCATAAATAAATTCAAGAAATGGAGAGTGAATACGGACCACCAAACTGCACAACTGTAAACACAGTGCAACAGAATTTTCAGGGAGTGACATCTCTACGTTTGAAAGAATCCAGGACATTGCTGGTACTCTTTATCTCTACTACAACATTCTTGCAGTCCAGCTATCACTGTGACTTTTGATCTTTTACCAAAAATACCAAGTTTTCAAAGGAATCAGGAAGTTGACCCAGTGGCCCATGCTATGTGAAGAAATCAAGCAAGTATTTTCCAAGTCTAAACTTAATGTCTATTTCTTTGCTTTCTACAGAGAAGACTGCATTCTTACCCATCTGTTTTAATTTTTTTTAGTCTTACATGTCTATGTGTGAAATCTTGAAAAAATTGACAGATTTAGCTGCCACTTTTAACTTATGCCAAAGGGATTTAGGTAGGTCTGCTAAAAATAACTGTCCATGACTTACTATAAGTAATTGTGGCTGCTATGAGTGAGGAATTGTCATCCTACATAATCTCTCGAAGACAAGCTTCAATTAACTCAATTAACAGTGAATGAAGCTGGTTTGTGGAACTCAACAGTAAAGAGGCTGGGAGGGTCAGCACATCAGTGAAGCACAATAATTGTTTCACTGTGCTTATTATCTAGTGACTACAGAAAGTGAGAACACTCAGCTGTTAAACAAGCAGTGATAAGCTGTCAGAACAATTTTGTGCCCTAGAGAAGATACAATTCTCTACAATACTGCTCCTGGAGGACAGGGGAATTTCAACCAGCCTAGGTGTCTCACACATAACAATCAAAGGACAAAGGGCAAAAATGAGAGGTTCCCACCCAAACTCTTGACTGTGATGTACCACCGGCTGCTCCATGTCCTTGTTCTGCACAGGTGGAAGATAGTCTCTACCTGATGTTTAGCTCAGGCTACAATTACTTGTGGTTTGATTTTATCAGTGTCCATAAGTACCAAAAAGTGGGTATCAAGAAGAAGGATCCAGGCTCTTCTTGGTGGTGCCAAGCAATAAGACAAGAGGCAATAGGCAGCAACTGATGCACAGAAGTTCCCCCTGAATATGAAGAACTTTTTTAGTGTGCAGGTGACCATGCACTGGAACAGACTGCCCAGTGAGGCTGTGGAGTCTCCTTCACTGAGGATATTCAGGAACCATCTGGACACAATCCTGTGCCCTGTGCTCTGGGGTGACCCTGCTTGAGCAGGGAGGTTGGACCCGATGACCCACTGTGCTCCCTTCCAGCCTGACCCTCTCTATGATCTCCAGATGAGCTGTGGCCCCCTGGGGAGAATGGCATTCCTCAGGCCAGGTGATTGTTGAATACTGGGTATTGATGCTATTCCACAACCAGGGCTCATTCTCAGTCCATCTGCACACAAACACCTGGAGAACATGGAAGCACCCAGCACCTTGCCTTTGTTGACAGTACCACCTTGAGCAGCCCCAGCCCTAACATACACCCTCTACACATCTAAGCCTTGCTCATTTCCTTTCCCCATTCAAGCATTCCTGTTCTCTGGTCATGATGAGTAAGCAGATTTCTTACAGAAAATGCCCAGTGTGTGAAACCCTTACTGAATTTACCAATTTCTTCAGATAAAATGCAAAGAATTACTAGTAACAGTGACATTCTAAATTGAGATTGTTAACATTAACGCAATGAAGATTATGTAAAATATAATATTTTACATAAAAAAATATATTCTCTTCCAGCTGAAGGCTGATACACATGTAGGCTTTTTGCCTGCATCACTTTTTAGAATCTTCTGCCCCAAAAGAAACAGACTTTGCATGTGTAGTCCTCAGCCCTGCAGCTACCTAGCACAGCGAATTTCTGATGGATCTTAAAAGACAAAAAGGCAATTTAACGTGCTAGGATAGAACAGAAATGAACACCCTGTGGCAGCCCTTTTTGAAATTTTTGCCATTTGTAGAGGCAAGATTTGTAAATCTCTTGTCTTCTTACAGAGCAGCAGAGTGATGCCTTTGGAAGGCTGTTTTTCTCCTCAGAAAGCAGAAGCAGATCTTTCTCAGGTTTTCTTGGATGAAAATGTACCCACCACAGATCTTAAGCAACCTAGAAATTTCTGCTTTTAACAACTGTCATTCTTGTACATAGTCCTCTGCAAGAACTATTGGTACAATAAATGCTGTAATAAAAAGTTTTTGGTATTATACTCTGAGATATGGCATGGATTGACTTGAGTAAACTCTCATACTTTTAAACATTTTCCCCTATTTTAATACGTCCCTAGAAAAAAAAAAGTCAAGTCTATAAACATCATCTTTTTTTTCTTCCATCTTACCAAATATCAATTAATGCAAAACCAGCACAGTTATCTAGGATCATAAGGGATGCAAAACTGAGTCTGATGACTATTTATATCTAATGGTTCTGCTCTCTTACACATATCCTCTGGTTAACTGCACATATTTCTGAATTCAGAGGTAGGTTTAAAAAAGACAATTGTCAGTATTAACTATGAGATCCTGCTAACAATAGTCAAAATTAAATGCTGAAGCAGAAAACAAAAAATATTCACAAATAAATGTTACACCTTAAGAAAGCCGAATTCATTAGAAGTTTATACTTTTGTTTTCTTCTTCTAGAGTTAAAAAATTAACAATTGTTTAAGTACACAATTTAAAAAACAGTGGCTCATGATTGACACATTTTCAGTCAATTTTCTAAATTACTTAAGGAAAATCAAACACAATTCCTACAGTTACAGCAAATCAACAGTCATACGAGGATATTTACAGTGCAATGTTCTAACTCATGCTCTCAGCTTTACAAAATGGCCATATAATTGATTTGAGTGTCACCCCCCCCCCCCCATGCAGACCAGTTTTAGGATTCCAGTCATATTCTGCTAAGAGGCTTAACAGGAGTAAATCAGGAGTTTAGATCTATGGCCTCTCCCAAACAGGGATGCAGATGGCAGTTTCTTCTTCCAAAGACAGCCCCATTTCCAAATCAGCCCAATCAACAGCAGCCTAATGAGGGGCAATGGGATCTACACCAGGATTTGTGTTATGTAAAAGATGTGCCACTAGAACAACAGTGGAAAAAATATGTTTGGCCAGAAGCAAAAAAATCAGCTCTTTTTCCTTCTGCTTCTGTGACTTAACAGAGATACACTCTTAACTAATTGCTTTGGCAGGCCAGCAGCCTGCCTGTGCTTAATGATACCATTAGGAATTCCACAAGCTTTCAGCTTCTAACACTAAGAACTTCCAACATGTGTTTTTTAAGAGTGAACCTCGGAATTCTTTTTCTTTTTAAAAGATTTTTCTTTCACTTCTTCCCACTGGCTGCTGCAACAGGCATAACGATACACAAATATGCAACATGCACTTTAAACTGGGCACTTGTCTGTCCCAGGAAAACTTAATACTTACAGAGCACCCCTGCCAACAAAATGGCATTCAGAACAACTCTGAGTTCACAAATAATAGAAAACTACCCCCTCAACATGACTGCTTCAGCCTTACCACATACATCCACCTGCACTTTCTCAAAGCTCAACGGCTCTTCATTTTACAGGTCTGAGTTGTGAACATGCACTGAAATTCCCTTTTCATACTTACAACAGAAAATGAAGAATCTAAACATCAGATAGGATCATATTTGTCCTTCTTCACAATTAATTTGCTTCCTCTTTTAGGCTAGGACAACACTTTTCAAATTTAGTAATCCATAAACAAGAAACAAGCAGACAAGCATTCGAAAGATGGCTGGCTTTTGTCCTCGAGGCTACTTTAAAAAAAAAATCATGTAACATTTAAAGAATATTACAATTTAAAGATAACATTGATGTAATTCAACTAGTTTTCTCCCTTATTTGTTTTATGCAGCAGAAAATATAATTGTCAGCTTCCTACAAACAGCTGACATTTTGGTTATATTGGAGATGGACTGGGGGACAACCAGAGATTTAAATGTAGAACCAGTAAGGATGTTAACATGCTCAAACGGCAGCTTCCCAAACATCTGCTTAACAGCCTAACTGTCTACATAAAGGGATTAACTGAGCCAGAGAGGAGCTGTGCATGAGCCCTACAGTACTGGCCTGCACAGCAGCTTGAACAGGGCAGGCTCAACATCAGATCATTCCCTAAGGCTTTTCTTCCCCTCCAATGCCCATGAAGTCTCTGACACAGTGAACATCCAGTTCTTTCAGTCAAACTGGAAATTCTACTGTTATGTTAGCAAATGCATCACTACTCTACAGCCTCAGTGTTATGGTGTGAGGGGCGGGGCTCCATGTGTGAGAACAGGGCTCTATGTGTGAGGGGCAGGGCTCCATGTGTGAGGGGCAGGGCTCCATGTGTGAGGGGCAGGGCTCCAGGCGGTGAGGGGCAGGGCTCCATGTGTGAGGGGCAGGGCTCCATGTATTGCTCACAGGATAAAAAATTGACAGTGCATAGTGTCATGCCGAGGTCACAAACTAAAGCCCACAGCCTTACACATCATTACCTGGCATCTCCACCTCTACACCTGACTATTTAATCAGCTCACAGTCTTTCTGATATTGCTCCAATCTCAAGAGACAGCAGCAATCTTCAGGAAACAACTGCAAGGAAAGAAACACTGCTAAAAACTACCTCTGGACATAGACAGGGCAAGATGATTAGGACCAAATGAGGGAAGCAGAGCCCTGCCATTTGCACTCCATGATCACTTGTAAAGGCAGCTCTGTCTGTAAAGACAAATACACTTTGTGCTTGGCATGACTGTTTTTGTGGTTCTTTATAGGCACGAAATGTATCTAACATGTGATGCAAACTCTTGTACACAAATTTGGATTCCAATATTTTGGTTGACACAAAATTTTAGGAGGTGTGATATGCAGTAGTGCTGTGAAGTCTGTTATGGATCAGTTTCTTCTACCACAGCATCCAGGAAAACTAAAGATCTAAAGATGTGGCTACTACAGGTATGCCAGAAGATTACGTAATCTGAAATGACTGGCACTTCACAGCGTCAAAGAACCTCCTGCACCTTAAAAAGCACAAAAAATATTGCAAGGAAGAAGAAAAAGTTATGCTGGCAACTGTGAACATGGAAAAAAAATCTGCATCTCAAAGTGAAAAAGCATCTTCTGATCAAAGTCTCCTTCATTCCCAGACCATCTTGTACACAGGGTCTCCAACTTGAATTGTTCCAGTTTTGTCAACAGCAAAGTATTTCCCAAAGAGAGGGCTGGTTTTGTAAATGTGCTTCTCAGATGGGTCACATAAACGGTAACTGCAAAGAGAAAGCCCTTCTTTAGAATAAGTGCTAACAAAAACTACACATCAAAATATGTGTGATGAAAGAGAGGACATGCAAATAATGATGCCTTGCCTTGGTCATCATATTAGGCTAAAAAGACCCAAGCAGGTCAAATGGAGGGGAAAAAGCCTGACTGTATTCACACCTTCATGTTTAATATATACAAAAATATTTTTATAAAGAAAAGTCAAAGAAGCAAAGTTAGACCTTTAGATACCTTAAATAACTGCTACCCCAAGCTTTCACTGTAGCAGATATAACAGATATAAGGAATATGGAGTTTGCAAGAAAGAAGGGAACATCCTGAATTTTCTTACCACACAGAATTTCAAGAAGTAGACTGGAAGCCAATATACACAGACCTTCACACTGCATTATTATGTCCTACACACACTTCAAACCACCTTTAAAACACTAGTCTCACATTTGTCAGGGTCTAGCCCAAATCCTCTCCCACAGTCTAAGAAACAGTAGTATTTTTATAACCTTTTCAATGTTTCCAAGGGCTCCTTCCTGTCAATGACCCCAGTGTCTGGATTAACAGTTGTTAAAATACACCTGCAATGACAAACAGTTCCAAATCAGTCAGGGTTTCTTATCATAAACCTCTTTGTTCCTATGTAAAATAAAGGTCTCCAATGTTTACCTGCCACAACACACGGTCCCTTTCATTTCCACATCACCAATAAGGATATCCTCCCAGGTATCCTGAGGGAAGTAAACATTAGGCACATATTAGACATAAGCACATGCAATTACTTTTCCAGAAGTGGCACAGTCATTCACAAAAAGGTGCACCATTCCAGATCACACCTTTACTAGCACCTTCAAAATATGCACAGTTACACTACAGTACTATGAAGAAAACCCTACTGTCATTGCATTTATCCAATTCAGGACACACTAATAATTCTATCTGAAAAGGGAGACACACAAGTAACAAATCCTGTTCTCCAACATATGCTTGTCTGAAGCACCGAGCCTAAAGCAATTTGTTCTTGCTGTTCTTGCTGTATGGGTGATAATCTGGTCTGTGGCCTCTGGTAAATCTACAGTTTTGCAGAAAGGAAATTTTCAGGGGAAGTAAGTTTTTGCTCGTCATCTACACAAGCATTCTATTGCAAATCCTCCTGGGAGATAAAAATCTATTCTGGCTTTAGGAGCCTTTTCAGTTTGAGAAATAATCATTCATAGATCTGTGACCTCCATCAATGTTTCACATGCACTGATGTGAGCTGAAGCTTTATCTCTCTGGAACTCAGTTGTAAAAATCACATAGCAGCTTTCCTCACCCTTGTTGGCATCAACACAGAAAGCAACTGAGTTACAGAGAAACAAAAGCAAGCCTTCAAAAAGACATTCAAGACGGTTATTTTACCTCCTCAAAAGCACTGCAGTCTGTTACAAAAATATTTGGCCTGAAGTTCTGTATCTTAGCTTTCTTTTCCAGCCTGGTATTTAGATCATCCATCGAAGCTTCGGAGATGATCAACACTGGACTGCAGTCAGGATACGCGACCTACAGAAACAAACACCACCAAATCCTAAGGTTGCTGTACGAGCATGGGAGGAAAGTCAGTGCACAGCAAAAGACAGATATTGGAACCAGTGGTCTTTTAGGCTGCTCTGTTCAAGTTTTGATTTTCCTGGAAGTAGGTTAACAAGGAAAACAACAGGCTCTTCCCTATTTCAGTCACCATGGCAATTTTTGTGTGCTAAAACTGCCTTATCACAACACCAGAGGGAGTTCTACATCCAGAACAGCCCATACTCAATTACAGCTGTCCATTAATCAGTCTAGGATGCCTGGGCAGTGGGAGGGCCATATAAGCAAATAAGGTAAATGAACAGTATTTAAAAACCTCTAAGCCTCCAAGAAGTGGAGTTCCACAGAGGTGGGGGCATTAAAAAAAAGACATTTTGGTAACAATTTTACTATATAACCCTCCTGCCTTTCTCTTACATTAGTCTTACTCCATTTTTGTAAGTGCCTTTCTACCACAAGATGGTGAGCATTGAAATAACTATCCAAAAATTCTGCCTTTTCTTTCTTGCTATGATTCCAGAACATCAGCCCTCCTAATCTGATGTCCCTATTGCTGAAACATTGTGTCTGTATTGCTCTCAGTGCCCTTACATAACAAATACATATCTATAGAGGTCTATAATTGAATATACCTTCTTCTCTTTGAGCAGCAACAAGCATGCCCTACAAATAATAGCATCGCTAAAGCAAGGTACTCACAATTTTAATTTGTTTAAAAACCTTACATTTGATACAATTCAAAGTATCTTCACCTGAGAGAATTGTTCAGAAAAAAAGAAGGGCAGCAGTGGCTAAAATGATATAAGGATGTCTGAGCACAGCATCTCCTTTCCATACTTTTCCATGACATTTCTTTAATAACATACCTTCAAGCCTCTTCCACAGAAAGAGGCAAAACCTCTGAAACTTCCTTTTAATTTTAATTCCTAGGGCCACAACTGTAACCAGCCTGTTTAAACATCATTCCTTTGAACAAAATACAAAGTAACACAACTTGTATCAGTATACTCCCAGACTTAACAAGAGATAGGGAGTGTAATCTTTCTATGCAACACAGATTGCACCATCAAAACATCATTAAAGATGTAACTTTTTTCTATTCACTGAGACACAAAAGAGTATTGTATTCTGCAATGTAATAGTTCCTCTTCAAGGATCAGTTTCAGACTCTTTAGCTGTGAATGGTCAATAGTTTAAAACCAATTTGAAGTAAAAATTAAGGAAGTCACCTCTTCACAGAACAGAATACTCACATGGTTTTATTACACAACTACACACCTTGCTAAACTGGGTTCAATCACCAAAGACAAAATGGGCAGTTTCTGGTGGGTGGGTGGAAATGGTTAAAAGGACATACTTCTGAGAAAAAGTGTTTATTTACCTCATCTGTGTTTCGGAAAAGAGCTATTGTGTCCTTTGACTTTCTTGGCACCATGGAGGGCTCAAAGTGCACCAGTCGACAGGGCTCGGAGTTCAGGAAGGTGGTGAGCCATTGAGCAACTTCATCACCACAGTCTCTGCCTTGGATATCCTGTCCAAACACCCTGGAGAGTCACAACAAATCAGCAAGTTAGCTGGAAACATCACGGTTCAGTGAAGCTTCTTATTCAAAGGTAAAAACCATGTTTTAATAGTGGTAGCAATATATAGAAAATGAATAATTCCCAAAGGGCAACCTCCTTGTGGCCACTGTGTTTTGAAAGCTAAAGAACATACACATGACCAGACAATACCAGCTGGTGAAAGAGTGAGCTCTGAAACAGTGTTAATGTGCCCAGAGCTGACTGCCCCATCAGTGACAGTAACCTACCTGCTCCCCCTACTTTGAGGGAAAAGGGGCCTGCTCTTGCATTTGCACGAGACTGCTGCACCAAATGATTTCTACTGAGAAATAACTAAGAGGTAACTAATTTCAGAAAATGAACGATAGTTTGAAATTATGTGATTACTTTCCACAACTGATACGTACACATGTTATTAATTAAGTGTTCCTAACTGTTAAGGAAACAAACAAATTCCTTCAGATTTTAGTGCTGTCAAACTTTAGCCAGAGATGAGTGAGACTCTTCAGCTCAGACTTCACATACAAAACAGCTCAGTATCTTAAAGGAGGTTAAAGATTTCTACTGGAAACAAAGTCCATGGGGGTCAAAAACCCACGGCCAGTAAAATACAAACAAGTTTATGCAAGGAACATTTTCCTAGCAAAAACCTGAAAAGAAAAGCACATGAGAAAGACAGCATTGAGAGAGAGGGAAGGGGGAAAGAAAAATCCTCCTTCAGTACCTGCAGTTGTGGACGGGATTTTTCTTGGAGAGCTTTACAGGCACGCTTATCTTCTCCATGTCCCCGGCCTCCAAGACCAAGTGCCCGTTTTCACAGGTGGCAGAGATAAGGACGAGTCGCGGCTCCTGGCGAGCTGTCACCATGTGCCCGTCCTCCCTGATCACGAGCCAGAACCTGCGGGGGACGGGGCACAAAGGCGCCCAACAGCGTTAATGCCGGGCAGGTGCTCCTTCCCAGGCCCTCAGGGAAACAAACACCCGACAGCCGCCGAGCCACGCGAGGCTCCAGGCCCCGGCCGGCCTACCTATCCCGCAGCTCCCCGCTGCGCAGCCCCATCGGCGTCACCTGCGCCCGCCGCACTGACACCCCCCGGCACGACTTCACCGGGTACACGAAGAGCCGGAGCACCGTCCCGACCCGCTGCAGGCGGCGGCGGCGGCGCGGGCCGGCCCAGCGCCAGGCCCCGAGCAGGGTGCCCAGGGCCAGCAGCGCCGCCGCCCCCCAGAGCCAGCCCTGCCGCGCCGGGCCTGCCGCGCTCCACAGGCCGCTCATGGCGACTGGGCCCCGCTGCGCGCGCGGAGCGGCCGTGGGCGGGAGCGGCACAGCCCAGCCCCCTCACACCGCCCCTCACGCCGCCCCGGCCGGCCTTCGGGGCCTGCCACCCGCCCCGGCGCTGCTGCAGGCCAGGCGCAGCGCAGAGCTGCGACCTTCGGTGCGAGAAAGGGGGCGGTGCAGTGGGAAAATACACGGCTGAGCGTCCGGCTTGGCAAAGTACCGGGGAATGATGTGTTACGTCTGATACGCGGGCTTTTAATGAAAGCAGCGCTACAGGAAGCGTGGTCTGTGTGGGAATGCACAAGTGCGTCAAATTCGCGTTGGGTTTGTCTCGGGGAAGAGGGGAACAGGTGGATGGAGGCGTGGAGGGCAGCAAATGGGGCGTCCAGTGCTGTTCGGCCGCCTTGGGACATCTGCACACCCCAGCTGCCTGGTACCAAACTCCTGAGAGCCCTTCCGAGAGCTTCCTGCTTGCTGGCAGGGTCTCAGGGAAGTTGCTTTGTGGGATACCCAGCTGCAAGGCAAATATGACATCAAATACGGGCTGGAGCGACAAATGGCACTGTTGCCACAGGTTTGTTCTCACAGGCAAAGCAAGAGCTTTGGGATCTGATGGCCAAACTCACAAACTGAAATTTTTATGATAAGTCTGCTGAGAGCCACGTCCCAGAATACAAAAGATGGGGAAGCTCAGTGTTGGGCATTTCTGGGGAGATTCAGACAGCCCAGCCACAATGGAAATACTCCATCAGCAGCATCCTGGTGGAGAGGGATGTTGAAGATGAGGCTGTTGTGAACCTTTTTGATAATGGGTACGTGTGAGCAATCAAGCCAGGAGAGTTCCTCACATTGACCTTAAGAATCACTTGATCATGACCAGGATCAGAAAATGTTCCTGTGAGTGGGAATCACCACAGATTGTAAGAAGTATGTTGGGATTTGTGAAAATCTGCTGGTGGATGAAGACAATGTGATGGATGTCAGAAGCAAAGGCAGTGACAGCAGATCTCTCCCTATTGGTGTGACCCCCAAAATCTGATTTTCCTCATGGGCAAGAAGGGAGTCCTTTATTAAAAGGACCAGGATATGACTGTGGGCAGGAAATTATGACACAAATAGTGCCAATAGACAGACAGCTGCCTGAGCACAGAGAAGGGAATTAAACCTGGTTTTGTTGCAGATGACTTTGCCTGCTTCTTTCAGATGAGGGGTGCTGGGCAGGCAGCAGTGCTGGGACACCAACAGTCCACCTGAGTAGGGGTGGTACAGCAGAGAGTAATGTGTACATTCCTCATCAGGATGCTCTGAATTACTTTTGTGGTCTCCCAGCCATTTTGGGTAGTTGTACCTTGTTATTCACGTGTTACTAATTGATGTTGGGATAAAGGTACCTGGTCACATTAGCTTTGTGAAAAGACAAGAAGGAGGGACAAAGACAAAAAGACAAGAGAGCCTTTGCCCTCTTGTTCACCACTTTGCTGTTCAAACCATGCCCTGATTCCAGTCATAGGTTTTGGGACCTTTCTCCTTCTACAAGTACACCACAACATTAAAGATAAACAGAACTTGTGTTTATTTTGAATTTGCCCCCTGAACAGGCTCAGTTCTGGAAATTAAGTATTGATCAGCAGAGCCTTGTGCTGCTGTTGGATTGTGTGGGGGATGTGCAGAGACAGCCTGCTGCCTGCTCACCTTCCATGTCACTTGAAAGCCCATCTTATGCTACTTTACTGGGACACCCTGTCCTCCACATGCCTGGGATCCCCACATTGCTCCAGGTAAATCATAGGTGTTAAACTGCTTGGTCTGGTAAAACCAGACCTGCCCCACCATCTTCAAATCATTGACCCACTGAGTCAAAAATAATTACTTGTGATTGCTTTTCTGACTCCTCCACAGACACAGGAGGGGAACCAACCCTGCTAAACAGGCTGAGAGCCCTTGCACTCTTTGGTAACCGTTAATCTTCTGATTTGACATGAAGTCTATATTTTGTTGAATTTAATTGAATTCACACAGAGGTCTTTAATCTGCACCTGCACCCACATGAGCAGAAAAATGCTATAAGGGGAACTAGGCATCTTATGTGTTAGCAAATGTTCAACAAAACTGCAGCAACTGTCTAATGTCTGATAAGCAGTGCTTGCAAGCAGGAACCAAAACATACTAACAAAATACTAAAGAGAGAAAAACAAAAACTGGTTTTAGAATTTAACTAGGAAAGCAATGCATCACATGAAATAAATGAAAAAAACAAACAGACTACTATTTATGCTGGCCACTCCTGACAAACATTAATGCTTATTTTCACAAACTTAAGGCAAAAATGAAGAACTAACTCCTGTGGTTTCTTTAGCACAGTATTCTCCACTGCGCAAACTACAAAGTGCAGAATGATTTTGCTCTCTGAGCTTCTGTGTGTGAAGCATCAAAATAACAGAATTTAACAGAATTTTGAGAGAATTTTTCTGAAAAAAAATTGGGTGATTTACTGCTTGCTTGCTTTGTCTGGGTGCCAGAGAAAATAGGCCTGAAGCATGTGTATACTCTACCAGCATGAGAATTTGGAGAAGTACAGACCTTGTTTGGAGAAGTACAGACCTTGATGGTTGTGAGAAGCTACAGCTCTTTCCTAGCTGCACATTATGGGCAGTACAGCAATGTAAATAAGCAGTTCTTTTAGTTCAAAGGACTTGTTAACTGAATTCAGAAATAACTCACTTTGGCTAACATTCCAGTGTTAATTTAGAGAAAAAATATTTCAAAATCCAAGAAGGACCTTAAGCTTTCCCTAGATCTACTGACCTAAGGAGCCTAAAAAGATTTTATTTAGACCAGCCCTTCTGTTACATTCAGCCCTAACTCTTCTTGAAGAGTATGGTGAGAAGGAGCTTAAGGAAATAACAGAAGGCAGCAGCATCTGTATAATCTCTCTTCTGCTTTGAAACGCAGATATAAAATCAGAAATTGCTGTGGACAGCACAGTTGTGGCTAAATGTTTCAGGTCTGAGTCTGCAGGCTTTGAGGAAAGCCCTCTTCCCACATGCACCAGGTATCTCCCAAACAGTCTGGCCAGCAGGTTTGTTTCATCCTCCATCCCAGGCACACTGGTTCTTACCTAGGAGCCATCAGCTCCTTGCCCTGTTAAGCAGTGTGAATAGAGCCACTCAGACAAAATAGGTACTGGTTTTGTTGCAATCCAAGCAGAGCCTCTTGCGTGACAGAGCTGTGTTTGTTGTAGCCAGAGCAGGCACACTATTCCTGCCCTTAAAAGCAAATGACCATGTTTTCAATTGCTGATATCATCAGCAATTGAAGTTCAGGACAGTTGTGTTGAAATTCTCTGCACCAGGATCTTGTTTCAGGTTTCCTTAAAATGTGTCTGATCATATGAAAAATTCACAGTGTCAATCTTGCAGCAAACTGGGGCTGGGCTCCCTCAGTCATGAAAGTGATGATGCTGACATATCTTTTAAAAGCATGGTGTTAACTCAATAGCACAGGACAAATATTCAGGTAGAAAAAAATTTTATGGAGAATGTAAAACGCATATCTGCCTTCAGATGTAGTGGGCAATTCGAGATAATTCTAGAGACAAACCTAGACACTCTTGTAGCAGCAGCTCAATCAGAGGCCTAAGATAAATGGTGAAGAAAGAGTGGAACAATTTTATTTATTTCCACTACAAAAAAGACCAGCAGCTGTGGATCTTCTAGGTCTTCATTGTGTACACAGTGCTGTACTTTGCAAAAGGTATATATTACCACATTGAGGGGAGAGGTTTGGATGGACGTTATGGAAAAAACAGTGACAAAGACAGCAAAATGCTGGTCTCAATTAGGTGTCATTGTGTTAGGATAGAGCTAAATGTAGCCTGGGCTTGTCTCAGTAAAGGAATTAAATGCACACATCAGGGCTATGGCAATTGTTTTTTCAGTGACTCTGATAATTCAGCAAAAGGCAGGGATGAGGGGATAATGTCGCAAAGTACGCTGATTTCAACACAATATGATAAAAATCACATTATACTCACACATACACAAATTATATCCTTTATATCCTTTTTCCAAAGTTAGAACAGACAATAATTTCAAAAATACCTTCACAGAGAGGAGGGGAGGATAAAAGCATTGCTGTTTCCTCTTAAAATCTTGCAGGATATCAGAGTTCAGTGAATCTTGCACTAGAAATGAGCTCATTGAAATTCATGTGTGGAAAAATCTCAGGTGAGTAATTGGTGATGGTAGAGTTATAAGTAGAGTCATTAATAATAGATGCCTTTTAATGGAGCCAGAGCAAAGAAATAAAAGGATCTCTCATTTTGATGAGGTTTTTCCTCTACGGAGAATTATTTATACCTAAAACCCAGGTGGGTTGATTGGCTACTTTGGTAGCTATCAGCTGTAACTCCAGACATATAGGAAGATGAATTGAAAATTCTCTTTTTCTTCCAGTCAAAAGCCAAACTACAGTCTCTCTAAATGCATCAGGACAGCACAGAGATTGTTTTTCCTGGCAAATGTTTGGCCCAGTATTAACAGAGGCTGTTGACATTATGAGTTCTCCCAGTGTTCTGTAAATTCTATTTTCCATCTGAATATAACATCCATCAGCAGCTACAGGTGTCTGGGGAGTCAGGGTAGAGCTGTGTGTCACCTGGGAGCGCAGGTAAGGACCAAAGGAGAGAATTTGAGGGGAGCAGGGCATTTGTTCTGCAGCACAAACATTAACACTTCTGCAGCTCTGGTTTATCAGCCATCGCGGGGCAGGATGGGATTCACCAAGGACAGGAAAGTCCCCACCCTAATTCAGGCACAACTGAAAAAACAATCTGATGCTAGTTCAGTGTCCCAGGAAAGGAAGGAGCAAGGAGTCCTTTACAGGAAGCAGAAACAGGAATACAGAAAGCATGAGGAGGCAACTACTTGTGGTTTGCTGGAGCTGGGGTCCAAGGCACTCCTGGGGGTAGGGGAATGTCTCATTCCAGTCTCCCAACCTGCACTTCAAAATTCCTCATCTCTCCAGAAAAAGATGAGATTTAGAAACAATAAGTGGCCGTGGCTCATTCCCTCGCCTTCAGTGAATCTTCTTTAAGGAATCTTTGAGAAGCAGCAAGAACTTCGGGGCAAAGTACAATACATTTTTAAGTGTTGAAGGAAAAAAAAATCCAACACAAGAACAATGTTCCTATGGCTTTACATTTGAAACACTTGGACAGAGAAGGCTCAGGATTCCACTGGGTAAGAAACACTGGTGTACAGAGGTGGAGGTTACATTGCTGAGACCCCACATCCTGAGGATGGCTCTGGACAAACAGGGAGGCCAGCCTAGGGAAAGGCAGGAAATCCCTGAGGCAGAACAACGGGCCAGGCTGACGAGGCTGGAAATCTGTGGGATTTTTTCCAGGAGATGGCAGTGAAGGACAACAGGCTTTCAGCCAGCAGAACACAGGGAAGTGGAAGCAGTGGTGGAAGCTGAGCTGCTCCTCAGGCAGCGCTGCCACCCTCGCCAGTCGCTTCTTGTTACCAGGAGCAAAGCTTTATTCTTCGCGTCAGTGCTCCTAGCGAGGGTGAGGAGCTCAGACTTCTACATTTCCATACAGTAGGTAAATTAAAAGCTTTTTGCTTACCATGGCAGAATCCCACTCACAACCTCATCCAGACTGGAAGAAGCCCAGGAGGTCTCTCCTCCAGCATCCCGCTCACAGCTGGGTGAATGCTGCATTCGCATTGGGTTGCTTCCTGAAATAAACAAGGGCCAGGAGACTTCTTCTCCTTTTTAATGCCTTTATTAAAAGTGATCAGCTCAGGATTGGGTGGCTCGGCGGGTCTGGAAGTCCCGTCGTCTCCCCGGGCGACTCAGAGGAGGAGGATATGCGCAGCTCTGTCCACAAGGGGCAGAGCTGGGGGAATCCAGTCCTCGTGGGAGTCTTTTGAACGTGGTATCCCCTGTCAGGTGGTACTTCTGCCGGCTCAGTCGGCCTGGTCTCACCACCGGGGTCGTCTCTCTTGGTCAGGGCGAGAGGGTCCGAAGGTGTTCCGCATCTCTGCAGGCTCAGCATTCGGCTCCTCACGTCCAGACATCACTCCAGTCTCTCAGTTCTTAGGTGGCTCGTTGTTTTGGGGTTTTCTCCGTACAGCGGGGGACCCATGCTGCATTGTGGTCTTGGAGTCACTTTGCATAGCCCCCCTCACCTTCTCAGGTCTCTTCTACTGTTCGGGAAGGTTCCCACCCTTCTGGGAAAGGTACAACTTAGCCTCGGGCGAGGCTCTGCTGATACAAAAGGAGCGATTAGCCACAACGACTCGTGATTACAATAACAAAACACGAAGAACTTCAGCAGCTACCCGTGGTCTGGCTGCCTTTTTGTAACTTTTTCTCACAAAAAAAATATTACCCGAATTTTGTTCATAACACTTCCCACTTTGTACAGTTGTGTCTTGAGACACTCCACAGACAGACTTCAGCCTCCTGAAGTAACCTCTTCTCATGCTTAATGATCATATTACTGCTTTCCCTTACTTGTTTCTGGCTGACAACTGCACAGTTTGGATTTATGACCATGACCTCTTGCTGTCTGGCTGCAGACTTCAGTAAGGAGCCTGGCTCCACCATGTTGGAAACCCTTTCTTATGTATTGAAAAGCTGTTGTCAAGTTTCTCCTAAGTCTTCCCTCCTCCAGGTGAACAAGTCCAGAGCCCTGCATCTCTCTTTGTGCACATTGCAGGATTCAGAAAAGTGCACTGCCCTCTCTGAGCCCGGTCTAGACTTCACCCCAAAACAGGCCTGGCAGCATAATACTGCTTCCTAAAAGGAGAAAAAAGGGAAGGATTTTATTCCTTTATCTTCTTTTAATTCAATTATCTCCATTAACTACAAGTTCTTCAGGCTCTCTACTTTTCCTTGAAGAAACAAGGATTTCCAAAGCACACTCTGCACAGGTAACTGCAGCAACTTTGTGCATATTTTAGGATCAGTTTTGTCTCAGAAGAGGCCAGTGTTCAGCTAATATGGGACTCAGGATAGAGAAAGAGAGACAATTGGTTTTACTGCACTCCAAAACAAAACCTTCCCCTTTTCCAGTCTTACAGACAGGCAGAGATCAGAAAGGACATTAATCCCTGAAGTGATCCATGACCGGGAGGGGCAAAGATCTCAAAGTGCTGTGGTGTGGTACAGCTCTCCTCAGTCACCGCACTTCCAAAGCATGTTGTGCAAGAGTGCTTCCTTGCTGCAAACATTACAGGACAAAGGACAATAGCCCTGAGTTCTCTGCCATTTCCTCAGAGCCTACAGTAAGCCAGAGGAGTAATTAAATACTCTGGCAAAACCAGCAGAAATATGCTTTTTTTCTGCTCTGTGACTCATTGGGCAGTCACCAGGAATAGCCAGGATTTTAAAGTAAAAGTGACTTGCCAGGCTGTCTGGTTAGTGGAGTTTGTTGCTGAGAAAAGCACGGACAAGTTCACTACATATTTCTTGCCACTCTTGCATGTATTCACGTTCCCAAACCTATTTATCCTGCCATTTTTCATAAAGCACAGTGAAAGGTATATGGGAATCTGAAGAGAACCAGATAGGACAGCAGCACACCACTGGAGACAAACCTGGCAAATGAAGCCATGGGTAGAGGCTTCATGAAAGGGGCTGAAGGGAGGAACATATTTTGTCCAGCTCAAACATCAAATCAAATCTTCCCCATGTACTCACCATGGTATCCACCACATCTCACATTGTTTATGAGCAAGTCAAACGTCTGTTTTGTTCCTCAGAGGCACCAGGAGTTCAGCTGCAGGCAAGCCTGCTTTAATAAGAGAGCCTGTGTGCACCTGTGGGTTGAAAGCTGTCCCTGCTGGGGTGGCTTCTGCAAGGACCACTTTGCCAAGAATACACAACCCCTGTGACAAAGCCAAGATTCAGTTCCACACTGCCCTCATGGCTTGGCACCTGCCAGGGCTGGGAACCCCAGTTCCTCACCAATCCCAGCCTCCTCCCCATCACCAACGTCTTGCTCTCCTTCATTTCACATGCAGACTTTCAGCATGGCAGATCTGCTTCAGATGGAGGCTGCCTATTTTGCTGGCCGAGCAGCTGACCTGCCAGCCGATGTTGAGGGGGCCAAGAAACATTTCCTCATCTCTCATGTCACTGAGACAACATTCAGCCACAGAGCTGCAGGACCTGCCCTGTTCCACCGGTTTGCACCATAGCCAAGCCAGACCTGGCCCAACAGAGATGCTGCCATGACTGACAGGGAGTACAGCCCTCTGCCATCCACCCAGCTGAAAAATGAACCTCACCCTCTGGATTCAGATTTTCTAGACACTGCTTCGTGAGCTGGCCTAATGAAGAGAGTAGCAAACCCTGAGGCCAAGGCTTGGCCTCACAAATTCCCTTCAGGAGCTGAGGAGTGAATTACTGCTCAAGGAGAGCTGATAAAGAGCACTGATTGGTAACCTCAAGGAGAACCATCAGTTCGAGGGAGGAAAATGAATCATTAGCTGGTTTATTGCAGCAGCACAGGTTTCTCACTTACTTTTTCTTTCTTTGTCCTCTTTCTTAGTTTTTGGTCTATTTTAGAAACATTGGCCAGCCAAAGCTGACTCACCAATATGCCTGAGGCTTTTCTTTTCTCAGGCTCACACAGAAGAACCATGGACATGTCATTCAGGTTCTGTATGGATAGCAACCAGGTTATTCCCTTAAAGTTCCACCAGGTGAGCAGAGACTGGATGTCAGCAGGCAAAAGTCCACTGTGCTGAGCAGCTCAGGAGCTAAGGTTCATGTTTACCTTTGTGGAAAGTCTGAACGGGCTGGACTCTGTGTGTTGCAATGAGGGAGCAGCCTTACTAGTCAGGGGACATAGAGACAAATAGGTGGGACACTCACTCCACACAGAAAAATGGAGACACAAATCTCTTCCTGCATGGCTTAAGTAGTGTGAAAAAAGGTCTAATGATTTATGCTGTAAGAGCACTGTAAAACATGGAGGGGTGTAACAAAATGTAGTTAATCTTAAACTCTGCAGGCTGGTGTGGCATGTGGATGTTAGGACAGCCCTGTTCTTATTGCATTATAACAGCCCTATGGCATGCTGGTGGGGCAGACAAGAGGGACAGGTCTCAGGACGCTGTCGAGGCAGAGACGGAATGAAGGACTCCATTCTGCAGAAGGGGAATCATAAGGCTGAAGGCCAGCCTAATGAAAGTAGCAGGTCCTTTTGTAATGTGGCTTGCTAAGGTGAGACTTGATTGGTCTCAAAGTAAAAACCTCTCACACTATTGGTGAATTATGAATAGCACACTCTGGAGAATTGTATCTATAAACAATGGTTACAGAAAGAGAGATAATAATTGTTTTAATTCTTTTCTCTAAGTTTCCCACAGCTTCTCACAGCTTCCCAGGAAAATCCTGGCACAGCTATGTCTCTCTGTTCAGAGGATATGTGATTCCTACAGTCTGTCCCCACATAAAAGCTCAAGAGAAACAACTGAAGGTATGAAATCAATGAGCAAAATGCCTTTGTGGCTTCTCCTACCCCAGCTTCTGCAGCCTTAGATCCTCTGCAGCCTCATCTCCACACCTTGCTGTTCCTGAGCATTTCCACACGGTCTGGGCTACAATCATGTCCTACCAGGGCCCTGAGGCCACAGGCAAAGCAACGTAGGGAAGTTTACACTGCAGCTTCCCCTCGCTGGCTGGGTTGCTGCTGAGAAACTCCTCTTTTGTGAGCTTACTTAGGAGTGTAGGTAAAAACAGACATGGATCTCATGGCTTTTATTTACAGTCCAGTAAGAAAACAGCATAACACCCCGCCCTCTCCCCCCCCATCTGATTCATTTGCTACATTTAAAAGAAATACAGTGTGGTTTGCCAAGACATACAAACTCCTTTGTTCTGAAAAGGCAAAGAAAGCAAGTGAACAGCATTTTTTTCCAGTTAAGTCAACTCCTTGATTACAAAAACACCATCAAAACTAGAAAGATACATAATACACAGAGAAAGTGCTAGCAGGGAAGTCAGTTACGACCACCACAAAAGACTGACAGAAACAAACCAAAAAAAAACACCCACAAAATTTTTAAGGCCCATAAACCACCTTGTTCCTGTGTCATCAATATATAGCTTATGTCCCTGGAGGTGTGACATGGAAGCTGCTGCATCTGCAGCACTAAGCTGAGCTATCTGGTATTGACATCCTCTGCTTACAGCTTCCAGGTACAGAAATGATGATGGAACTGGCAGGTTATTTGGCCCCATTCTCATACATCACACCTGTACATTCTTATACCAAATGCTGTATGTATATTTTTTTTCTCAGATGCAGCTGGCAAACATTTGTTTTTGCCCTGGTGAACACCACAGAATTAGGTGTAAAATGCCCAGCTTCCAGAATCAAGTATATCACATATAAACTCCACTCCCAGTAAAAAAATACATGCAGATTTCATAGTAGCAGAGGAAAAGTTTAAAATGTTAATCACAGTGAGCCTTTAATGCCCCAAAATCACAAATACACACCTTGTTTTCTTTCTGTATTTTTACATCTTTCTCATGATTATTTAAAGGCTTGTGATGTCCAGGGTTTGAAATGCACAACCATGGTGCAGCAAAGCTCTCCGTGTCTCAGGCCACATTCCATTTATGTCCAAGTATATTTTTAAGTACACTCATAATCTTAACCCTCTCAGGTAAAAAACCACAACAAACTCAGAATCTCAGAAAACCAAAGACTATCTTTTCCTAATTCTCTGCTATCTGTTCCCTCCACTGTTCTGACAATTTCTCTCACTATTCAAACTCATCTCCACCTCTCCAGCAGCTCTGCCATCCTCTGTTGTCCTTCCTTTCTCTCTCCCTCATCTACTTGCTTTTCCATTTATCCTTGGCGCCCTTCCACACAGCAGGAAGCTCTGGAAAACCAACTCAAGCCTGAAAACAAACTTCAGTTCAATTATTCAAAGATTATTTTCTCATCCTTATACTTCTTTGACTTGATCTGATTTTACAAAGCACCAGAATTTTTTTCAGAGAAGAGCACTCAGTCTTGGAAAGGGCCTGGTGCAGGGGTTCAGGGGTGTTGGTCCAAGAGGTTTTTCAGATCCAAGTCTCAAATTTAATCCTGAGAAGGCAGCAATGGCCTTGTGTCCTCTCCCGTGGGGCACAGGGAGCTGCGCTAGCGGACGAAGGATGCCACGTGTGCTGACACTCCAAAGGGAGCAGAATAGGCTGCTGCTAATCCTTGCAGGCCAACCACCAAGTAGTGACAACCCTTCTGCAGAACCTTCCCGACATTCTGGGGAGAGAGATGAGAAAAAGGGATAAAAAAAAGTCAAGGTGAAAGAAAATACCTTCACATAAAATCATTCCAACAGCCAGTGTTGCAGCCCCAGAAAATGAAATCCTCCCATAGCTAACAAGGGCTGAAGGGTGGAAAAACATTTTACCATCTATTTTTACATAGGCCTACACACCCACAGGGTATAGTTAAACTGAAAGGATGCAGCCTCCACAGGAAGCCAGGCTTTTACATGTGATTCTATTCAAGAATAAAATTAGTTTAAATTCACCCTAGTTTCTAGAAGTACATAATTCCCACATTACGTGTTCTAACTATGTTAGCAATCCTAGAAGCTCATAATGTGCTAAAACTGGAGGTAAACAAGAGGGCAGTAATCACTGAGAATATTTTTAAGGAAATGTCACTGCTTTTTGTCAAAATAAGAAAGTTTTGGTCCACATCAGTACACATTCAGGAAGTCACCTATGTACTGCACTAGAGATAAACTTGCCATTGATTATTTAACCGAAAACCTTAATCTAATTTTAATTTCATTTTTGATAGTTTTTGCTCATGCGGCTGCTCTCAACTGGGGAATTAATACAATGTAGTCAGATTTGGAGGAAGATCAGAATTAATTGTTAGTAACTCCTTATGGTTACGTAGGACTAGATTAAAATGACCTCTTATAACATGGAAAAAACCAAATCTGAGTAAGTATTTTTAAATCAGTGAAATCCAGTCAATATCTATTATATTCTTATGATTTCTTAAAGCTGGATTACAGAGGTTCTAGCATATAAAAACCTTCAGCTGTCATGATGCAAAAACAAGTTAAACTTTGCTGGTTTTACTCCCATGGAAACTTACTCAAAAGGAGTAAAGATGCCAAATAAAATGTGTCTGGAGCCTGGGGGCAGATCCTGAGGCTGGAGGAGGAGATGCAGGGCCTTCTCTTCCCACATCTGCCCCTGCCTCACTATGTCATGCTTTCCCCCTTCCTGCCCTTCACTCACCCAGACCTCACCTGATCTTTGTTGGGTTGTTCTTTGTGCCAGAGCCAAACTGGCAACCCTTCCCTGTGGGAATGTCATCTGATCAACACAAAGGGGAATACAGAGTGCCCAAGAACCGGCCTGTGCTCTAAACACCATTAAAAGCCAACAGCAACAGCACCACCATCAAAGTCATGACCTACTGCAACCATTCTCACAAGACTGCACTGTACAGATCAGGCCTACAGGCTTGAGACAGCTTCCTACTGCACGGAACCTGGAAAACACAGTGCTGGAGACTCAAAGAATCAAATTCATCATGAAAGAATGAAATATTCTGGTAATTTCTTTATGAAACAGTAGGATTTGGGAGGCAGTTACTGACAATGTTGACATCTGTAAACTGAATTTCAAAAGTAACTTTGCCAGGCTTAATGGCATTTTCTGCATGTCAGACATAGCAAGCATATCTTTACCAAAATGATGCGGTTTTTAATAGAATGCAGTAGAAAATCATATCTCATGCTGACATCTGTAATGTCAGCAGCAGGAAAGGATTCCTGACAACAGACAGGTTTCTCCTGATAACACAGAAACTATTTTTTACTACGAACATCCAAGACATACCTGAAATGTACTTAAGTGACATGAACAAGAGAAAACAATAGAATTCTTCCACATGGCAGTTTTGTAACCAAAGGCACCCATCTTCCGGTGGGAGGAAAACCAAACCACCAGACTGTAGGACTTGTGATTTCCCACACAGGAAAGCAAAAGAACAATTTTGATCCAAAATTGTTGTTGCAGATGAAGAACAAACTGCTTTTTTTTTTCCCTGTAAATCACAGCAGTGATTTCTAAGGGTCACCTTGGCCAAGGAATGTCCTGCAGGGCTTTTTACCGTTTCTTTCGGGCACTTCAGTGGAAGGGAAAAAATGCAGGCCAATTAACTATTAGTTTTAAGAAATAGTTTTAAAATTATGACGCCGAGGAACGCAGAACCAAGCGAGACAGCACCCGTCCCCGTCACATGGATCAGCTTAGTGTCATTTTCACTTCGAGCAGACAGATTTTGTGCTCTTTGATCCAGACGGTGGGCGTCCGCCCCCCCGCCCCAGCAGCCCCGGCTCCTTCCCGAGCAGGTCCACAGCCGGCGCTGACCCCTCCCGGAGCCGGGCGCTGGCTCCGAACCGCCTGCGGGACAAGGGGCATTCCGAGAGCCCCGTGGAACTGCCGGTACCGCAGGCCCCGTGCCGGGGTCCCCGTGCTGAGGGTCCCCGTGCTGGGTTCCCCGCTCCGGCCGTCCAGGGCGCGCTGTGTCCTCACCTTTCCGTACTTCTTCAGGCGCTTCCCGTAGGGCCGCTTGCCGGGAGCCCGCGGCGGGCGCAGCGGCTCGTAGGAGTCGGGCAGGACGGCGAAGCGCACCTTCCTGCACCCGGCGCCCTCCTCCTCCTCCTCCTGCAGCGCCGCCGGCCGCGGGGCCCCCGCGCTGCCCCCGGCCCCCGCCGCCGCCTCCTCCTCCTCGCCGGGCAGGATGCACACCTGGTCGTCGCCGGCCCCGCGGCGGGAGAATCTGCCCCTCACCTTGGCGCCCAGCCGCGCACCCACCGTCATGGTGCCTTCGGGCGCCGACCCGTCTGCGCCGACCTCGGGCGCTTCCTCCGCCGCTGCGCCACAGGTGTGGCCGGAGGCGGCCGCTGCCCCCTCCCCGGGGCGGGCCGGCCGCGGGAAGAGGCGCCCCGGCCCGGGGCAGGCGGTGCCCCGGCTGCGGACCCCGGCCCTTCCGCCGCTCCCGTGCGGGAAGCCGGGAGCCGCTGCGGAGCCCGCGATTGGAGTCCGTCAGCTCAGCGGGGACAGGCGAGCGCTGCCGGGGCGGCACAGCCCCGCACCGCGCCCGGGCTGCTTCGGCCGCGGCTCTGCGAGGGCCGGCGAGACCCTCGGAAGATCCTTCCGTGGCACCGCACGCACTGCCCCAGCTCACGGCAGGTAACGCTCTTTCCTCGTCAAAGGCCAAGCTCCTTGGACATCCCTCAGTTATAGGTGTTCCTACTAAAGCCACGGATGAACAGCATCTTCTGCGTCCTGGGCTGCATTCGAATGCCCCTGGACAAGGGGAAAGTGATGAAGTTTCTCAGTGCCTTTGCCCAGATGCTGGGGGAGGCTGTGATAGCCCCACCTCCGCGGCTGGGGTGCTGCAGTGTCGCAGCTGCCTCTCCTAAGCGGTGTTCCTCTGCTAGGGCACATCAAGAAACACAAAATTGTACAGGGAGGACAGATACAATTTATTAAACCAGTTGGTGTATTTATCAAGATTTGATATGCATATGAAGGTTTGGACAGGCAGATGCAACAAGGGGACAGACTAAACCTTTCCCCTTTAGTAAGAAAAATCTAAGAAACAAAGCCTTGAACCCGCATCTCCCCAAGATGTGTGTAACATTCAGAAAGTAAATCCTGCACTTCACAGTCTTGCCTGCCCCAAGGATGGTGATTCACCACCTTCACAGCTCCAGAAAGAGCTGTGTAAAGAACAGGGGGGCGTGTCCCTGAAGGGAGGAAGGTGTGAGCTAAGTCTCGGGACTGTCACTACAGGAGAAGAGCTCTATCCCAATAAATGAGAAGCTCTGAGGTAGATCATTTTTCCCTATCTTCCCAAGAGAGGCAGACCTTTCCCCACAGAGTTGGTTTGCACCTTGCAAGCTTGCTTCCCTTTCCAGAACTCAACTATCAAAAGCCTCACAGAATACATCTCTCAGCTGAGATTTAGTGTCTCCATTTGCACGGTGGCAGGGGAATCATAACATGTTCTGAGATGAATAGGTCCAAGGTACCCTCAGGTGTATGACACCAGATACCAAAACCTCACATCTAAACAGTTCATGGAGTTTTAGCATCATCCACTACCATATGGCATAATGACCCCACTTGGTTCCCAGCAATGCCATTCATTCAGTGGACCAGGAATGACTGTTCATTGTATTTTCACTGATTTATATACATTTTAATATTTTTAAACTGGACTGTGTGAAAAGAGATGCACTAGTTTTGGAAATGTTGATATACCTGAAAGCAAGAAATGCAAAAAACCTCCCAACCCTGACTAGCTGAACCATGCAGTAACCTCACTGCTCACCCTCCACCCATCCCAAATACCCTCCAGAGATGCTGCCAACAAATTACAATTGAATTCATGAGGTCCCTGAAAATTTGAGGCACCTGTATCCTTGCCTCAAGCTGGGAAGTTTGATGTGGCATTTAAAAACTCTTTTGTATTTCTAAAGTTAAGGCTGTGCTGATAAAATGCCACACCAGTTCCCTCCCACATGGAAGTTGGGAACATTTGGATCTGAAATGCAGCTGATCCCACTCTTACCTAAGGAGTAACTGATAGTAAACAGGTCCAGCATAAGGCTGATTCCTGTTGAGGGAGCTGTTGAGGGAGCCCAGAACCAGACACTGAGGCTGGGTAGGCACCATCTCACTGATCCCAGACTAAGAAGACTCTGCTTGCCAATAAAACATGAGACCTTTCTCAGAACTGCTTTCTTTGATATTCCTGTCTTACTCCTGCTGGGGCAGCAGATTTGGAAAGCCAAATGCTGCACTTGTGTGAACCTACACCTTTTACACTCAGACTGTGTCCTTGAGGAAGCTCCAGGTGTATTTGCTATGGAGAGCATGAGGTGGGTCACAGCTCGTCTTCCGGCAAGGCAAAAAGAGGGCACAGTGTTTAGGAATCAGGGCAATTTCACACGGCTGGCAGTCACTGGACAGAACACCATTTGCAAGCTGCTTTGATATATAAACATTAAATTGGCAGTGCCATATTTCATGGGAAAGCTGAACTAAAATTTGTCAGCTCTGTCCTCTGGAAAAGCTGTGTCTTTTATGGAACATTGCTACATTTCTGGTTACGCGGAGCAGAGAAAACCAGCGGCAATCTAGGGCAAAGTTAGCCATGGAAAAACAGTGCCTGTAAAACGGGAAGCTCTCCTAAGTACTTAATCTACTGTCTCACAGCATGACCTATATTTTTTTCCACTGAACCTTCTGAAAAGGCAAAGGGTTTTGTTTCATGACCAAGTTCACATGTGACCTTAGATTAGCATCACGGTTACATTTGAGTTGTGTATTTTTAAGAATAATCAAACATTTATAGCCATTTATGGGTAAATTGAGTAGACACACAACTTCCTCCTCCCCAGATCAATTTTTGGTGAATTCCTGTAAAAGCTCCTGGACATGCATTTCTCAGCAATGCTAAAGCACCAACAGTTTCTGAACACTGCAGGACCACTGAATCTGTGCAATGCTAATTCAGAATTCCCACCATGCTGAAGATGGAGCCTCTGCACCTTGAAACTGTTTTGCTACCTGCAGTAATGACTGTGCTTTTATAAAGGGCAAACAACAAGTATTTTAGTATGAGAACTGTTCAAGTAAGTTTTAATAGAGTGCACCAGTGAATCAAGATGACTTGCATCAGATTTGGTTCAATGAACATCAGATGAAAAAAAAAGAAAAGGGGCTACAGTTCTTTCTTTCCAAACACCACCCTTTTTCTAAGGCAACAATACACGTCCATTTCCGAACATAACTGTTACATAGGAAAGCTACATCACAGTACAGTATGTAAAGTCCATCTTGGTCAAGAAGCCATTAGAGAATGGCACATTTACTACACTTACAGCTTTCTAACTTAGGGTTACAGAGTTTACCACAGCTTTTTTTTTTTAATTTTTATTTTTTAAAGTGACGATTTCTTAATGAACTTTCTATTCTTCACAAGAGTGTGCAGATGGGGCCCATATGTTGATATTACAGTAATTACGACATTAAATAACATTGCACAACCAACCTCTATGGTTAATTCAGTACAAAAGAACAAGTATTAAAATGTACCAGTACTAGTGGTTTTACATAGTTTATAATCATTAATTATGAAGGAAAAAAAAAAGTGGGGCTGTTTTTTTTCTTTTCTGTAGGCAAGTGCCTAATTACAAAGCTGCACATTACAGGCATAATGATGTGGAATAAATACAAGAAATCTGGTAAAATATTAAACACAAACAGGTTACATGGGAACAAACTGTACAACCACAAAAGCATAAATCAACAATTTATCATTATAAACAATGTATGTTTAGCTGTAAAATATTATGTGGAATTGCATGTATTCTTTGGGGGCACATGTTCCAAAAGCCAAGCTAATTCCTGAGGTGGTGTTATTAACTTACACAGTTGGTCAACACTTCAGATTATCTTGTGCTATTAAACAGTCCCAATCTTAATAGAGTTCCATAAAATGGAATTTGTATTATTCTGAAGGCAGCAAATAAGTGATATTTTACACCAAGATATTAAAATGAAATTATTTTTTATTTTGGTGCTACATTTGTTAATGGGCCATGGGAATAAGCACTGGAATTTGCAGACAGAAATCACTTATGCCTGGTTTCTGTTCTCCCACAGCTCCAAGCTGGCCAAAGGCAGAACAAAGTTTCTAAACTGTAAGTGCCAACACTGTAAACATATTTGTCTCTTTTCTTCAACTAAACACTATCCAATAACAAAGATAAGAGCCAAAGATAAGCAGGAACAGTCTCATGTAGAACAAAAGCCAATTACTCATTGACTTTTGGTTCAACTCATGAACTATTTTTAAATAATTAAAAATGGTCATGCTACAGTTGTGAAAACTAGTTTGTGCATTTGACTCAGGACACAAGTTTTTTAAAAAACGCATGGTAGAGGTAAGACTTATAAAACTCACCAAAAATGTAAATGATAGGGAAGAACTTTTCCAACTCAAAGCATCAAACATACATTTCTGTGCAGAAATCTAGACAACTATACAAGGTCTGAATTTAAGCAGTCATCTTTTTATTATACAACTCTATGAACATAAAATGAACAGAATGCTCTATATACTTACCTGTACATGTGAACATAACTTCTTTAGCTACAGTTATTTAATATAGGTCATACTGGATTTAACTTTACAATTCTGAATAACTATGTATAACCTTATTGCAATAAGGGCAATTTCTACATGGGGAGTTTCACAGGCCAATCACATTAGGCAAAACCAGTACATTCAAAGTGTAGATCATGTATGAATCTTCCCTGATCCCAAAGAATTTAGGTTCTCTTTACAGCTTAAGCTCGTTTGCTATCTTGGATGCAATGTTCTTAAATGCAATAGAAGTCCCAGATATTCTCTTGAAGCGAACTCCATTGAGCGACAATCGTGGCAGTTTGCAGACTTCCATCTCCCACTGAACAAGGCTGTCTTGTCGTGCATCACCGTGGACACAGAAGAGCAAAAACCTCTCTTTTTGTTCATAATCACAGTTATTGGCATCTAACACTTTCCGAATCTCTCTCATCATATCGTTCGGGTCCATAGAACTTGTGGTCTTCATACTCCACGTGAAGCGCAAGGAGCGTGGCTTTGAATCTTTGCTATCCTCCTTCTCTCTGTCTTTAGGCTCCCCAGAAACACTCCTGGAACAAGTGACACAGAGCCAAGTCAAAACCAGAACAGTGTAGCTGAGAGAGAGAAGAGAAATACAGTTCTTGAACAGGGGTTTCTAAACTGCCATTGAGATGCCATGAGTCAGGGAAAGCTAATTCAGAGAGTGGATGAACACTGCTGGAACAGCCTGCCCCACGTGCTGCGTGCGTGTGCTCAGCACAGCACTGTGCCACTGTAGTGGCACGCAGCAAAGCAAGTTTGGAAACCCCTGCTCTACAATGTTCTGATGACAACATATGCAATGGGAACTGCAGCAGACACACGTTACTCCATACTGCTCCAAAGAAAGTGGAATCTATGTAAAAGCATGACTGAAGTTCTGCTGATTTCATGATTTGGAGCATGCCATACACCAACAAAACTGAAGTTGAGGGACACAATCCTGAAGCAGAAATCATACGGTAAAAGCAGCAGAGGAAGAAATCCCACCCTGCAATTCACAAGTTTTAGTTAATTCCCTCCCTTCTATTCTGCCTCCCTCCCCAAACCCTTTTGTATTTGTTTAGATTTTTGACCTCTCTCTGTGTCAAAAGACCTTATAATAACATGTTTTATTTTAACTGATGAGGAAGATTTTGGACTGTAATTTGGTTGTGAACAGCCTGTTGGTCACCATTTGAGTACATGGCCAGCAGCTTTTACAAGTAAGCAACAGCAATGTGTATTTTACAAATACAGACAAACTATTTTATTTGATAAAGGACAAAATTGCAAGGGAGCAATTTCCAATTAATGCTCTTAGTCTGATGCTTCCTTATCAAATAGATTACTTGTTCCACTGCAGAAAACATTTTGAGAACCAGCACTAATTATTTTAAAGTAATTCCACAGTCAGCTGTTATCTGCTCTTGCCCCAGGGTACTCCTGATGCTGAGGCCTCCCCATCCATCACTGGGGAAAGGTGCTGCTCTCATTTCAAGTCTATACACTGTCATCATTATTCAGAGAGGAGTCAAAATAAGCATTTTTAATTCAACTTTGTGTGACCCCCAGAGAACCCCATTGATATTAAGAGATAGAGCAGGGATAAGATCTCAAATGACTTTAGCCCAAAACAGACACTGTAGGATGACAAAAAGCAGAGAAAGCTAGAGAATGAAAGCAAGAGCTGAAAGCAACTTTACACTTAATTTGAACACTCAGTCTCTTTTCCCTTTCCATAGCCAAGAATTTGACAGCTAAGAGACTCTGAATTGAAAAGGGCTAACTTAGATAAATGCATTGTGCATTATATGCAGTCTATCTGGGTAAAAAAGTACTGTTTATTTTTTTTTTAATAGAGGCTTTCTGTTTTGAAAACTAAATCAATACTTTCTGTAAGTGACCAGTTTAGAATGAATGCAAACTACAATGCCTGTTCATTAGAAAGCAGAAAAATAAAGAGGTATGTACTGTGCTTAAGCACACCAAAAGCAGAAACATGGCAAAATAGCAGATATACTGGAAAATGAGCATATGAAGAATGTTTTATTGTTAACAAAGCATCTATACATTTGTGTACAGTGGTTGCCACAGAAATTCAATATTTGGCAGTCACCAACCCTTCTGTCTGAATGTCACTTGCTTTATCTCTTAGAGCAAGCGACGTTCATTTCTCAGGGACTATAAGGTGTTTACTTATGGCAAGCAGCAGCTTTAGTAATGAGCACGGTATGTAACTATAATAAAAATTTAATAGATGCATATATACACACAGACACACAAAGTATTTACACTGTCCACTGAAACCAAAAGTAAACACATTAAATATTTGTAAGTCAAATCATGATTTTAAGTGCCTAAAGGATTGGTTAACTCCTACAGGGGGGTTTTACTGTTCAAAGGAATACGCTTACGTAGTTTTGTATTAAATACTTCGCAAGAAAGCAGAAATGAGGGAGAAAAAGGACCTCAACAAGACCCCCTCCCCCCAAAGAGAAAACATTTTTGAAATACAGAATACTTAAGCACTATTCTCTTTTACATCCTGATTTAAAAGGTTTTAAGAAATCACTTGATTTGAAAGACCTAGGAGCGAAGTATTAATAGTGACTCCTCACCTTGAGGTGTCAGTTCTGCCACTGGCTTCGCCTTCACTTGGATCCCTCAAAACAAAGTTAAGGTTGAGATTCAATGATAAAGGTGAAAAATAAAAGTTAAGAAAACCTATACCTAGAACAATGTTAAATAGCTACTGACAAAAAAAAAAAGAATCAGTATAATAATGTTAAGCCTAATACTATTTAAAAGAATTTTTTCACAGCTGTAATTTTAGTTTCCCTTTATGACACCTTAGTTTTTTTTCTGGCTCTGACATGTAATTGTTTAAATTTTTTTTCCCCAATTGATGTCAAAATGAACATGTTGTTCTGAACCTACAGCAGACAGAGCAATGGCCACATGTAACTCCAGCAAGCACCGAGGAGCAGTTGGTCAAGGTGGTCCAGGGGGCTCCACTCTGCACCCTTGTGGGTCAGGCCTTTTGTATCCCTGAAAGCACTTTGAGACAAGCCCATGCTTAAGCACACTCAAGCAATTAACAATAAGATGTGCCTAAGAGTTTGAGAGACAAAATGTTTGCAGCCCAGTTCAGGAAGGTTACTTCGACATCTGCTTAACTTTAAGCAAATCAGCTGTTACACTGACTTCAATGAGATTACCGAAGAACTTGAGATTAAATGTTATCTTTAACTTGTTGCATTAGAGCTTTGCAAGGAACTGTTTTATATTACGTAATTTTAGTATGAAGCAACTTGAAATAAATTCCCAGATTGCGTAAGCCACGTAGGTATGTTCCTAGTGCTGCTGTACCAACATTTAGCTCCTAATTTCAATTACCTGATTAATGTAATACTTTCAAAACACTAATACTTTAGTAACTAACACCAGGGAAGTATCATTTGACATAAACCATTGATTCAAAATACTTCAATACCCTATTCACTAAGCATTCTCATTAGGCATTAATTTTATATACTTACCAGAATAGGCATTTACCCTTGTCAAAAGTTAGTAAAAAAAGTCTTTCATGACATCTTCTAGTAAAAATATGTTTTAAACCATTATTTCCTGAACAATACAGAAGTTATGTGATCCAACTCAAAGAACAGCAAAAAAATAACCCCCTGAACCTCCACCCAGGTAATCCCAGCCACTAAGTCTTAAACAACCGAAATGAAAAATAAAAAA
Organism: Melozone crissalis; assembly: GCF_028551555.1. NCBI lineage: Eukaryota > Metazoa > Chordata > Aves > Passeriformes > Passerellidae > Melozone > Melozone crissalis. The sequence continues at coordinate 1,357,151 of NW_026535805.1, forward strand.
TAATTAAAAAAAAAACCAACAACAAAAAAAACCCCCTACCATCAGCAGTAACAAAACAAACAGACATCCTGCAAGGCCATGACAAAATATATTTTTAACATTATAAAGCATACTAGGAAATTGTATAAAATCTTCTATAATAAAAATAAATTTAAAATACATAAATTTAGGGTATCTTAATTCTAAACACATAATATAATTTTAATATTTTAAGATAATGTAAACATTATTTCTTTGATCTAACTCTTAAAAACAAAGTCAAGATACCATTCCTTGCAAAAAACAAGGAGCTATAACACAAAAAAGCAGCCTGTACTCTTGAAGTTGATTAGTTACTCAACAGAAAATACCTTTCTTCCTATTTAGACATCTACACTGAGAATAGTTGACTAGCTTTACTGTAATACTTTTTTGCTCTTGAAAATCAGAGAACAATTCTCTCCTTACAACTTTATAAGTGCTGGAGATACCAATAATGGAAGATCACAGTCCTGTATGTTCAGGTTTCTGGAAAAAGAAAATAATTCATACACTTTTTTTCTTTTTAGGTCTTCATAGGAGGTATTACTTAGACACACACTGATGCACTATCAGCTCATCAGGTGAAATTCATAGATAAATCACTGGTAGAAAGAGGCAACATGAAAATTACGTCCCCTTTTGGGAAAGCTCTTGTGATTGCTAAGTCAACAGTCATTTGATCTTGAACAGTGTATTTGTAAACCTTTCTCAGCACCTCTCCTCACAGGATTATTACTGATCGCATCATCACAGGAATGAATGCAGATCCAGGATGTGTGGGTTTTCTTCTTTCAGAAAACTGAACTTACATTTGAAGAAACTGCTGACATAATAAAACAGGCTGTATGATACTGAAATACTATTGTTTCTGCACCTCCAGATTTCTGCCTGCTTCTAACTTCTCATTTATTCACAGATTTTAGAATTACCTGAAATAACTTGTGAACACCTACTCCTTTTATGCACAGCAATTAAGTGATTGTAAATATCATCCTTGCAACAAACTGCATCCAATTAAAAAAGTAAATAAAGTAAAATTAAAAGTAAAAAGTAAAATAATGATTTATTTTGAAGTCACTCTTTTCAATATTTAAATGAATTTGATTTTACTTTAATTGTATCACAGCTGTGAAACAGGGGTAAAAGACCCTTTTGACCAGCATTCTCTTGTTCCTTTAAGGTAAAGAACAATAGCTGGTCAAACAATGGTTACAATATATACACAGAAGTGAAACAAGTCAGATTCTGGAAGGAACACCCAAACAAAGCAGCATTCTAACTAAATTGATATTTACTTCAGAGTTAAACTGGAAATTGTCAAAGACTTTGTATTAAAGTCCTGCTTACAGGCTGGGCTTTTGTGATTCTTTTTTCTCCTGAAACTCGAGGTACCAACCTGCGAACGAACTTGGAGGTGATCTTGCTGATGATGCCCGTGGACGTCCCTCTCCTGGCGTGCGCGAAGGCGCCGGTCTCGTGGGAGGGCGAGGCGGGCGGGCCGTTGTAGGTGGCGTTGCGCCGCTCCCGCAGCTGCTCCCCGTGGAACGTGCTGCGGCTGGAGCTGCCCCGCGGAAAGCGGGTCCGGTCTGGAGTGCTGGTGCTGATGCTATGAGCAGATGGGGAGGCAGCAGGCACTCTCTGAGTTGCACTGCTGGGAAAACAGAAACATAAATAACGACAAAGACCAGGCTAAAAGCCCTCCTACATGACAACTGTTTCTCAAAGATGGGAAAGAAACCCTGCTCTTGATTCTTTTAAACAACTGAATGTGCTACTCATTTGCTCTTAGGATTCATACTTGGTTTGATTTTACAATGAAAATATCTCTTATTTCTATCTCAGGTATTAGAGCTGAGATATACTGTGTATATATACTTAAAAAAAGTATACACAGATAATAAGACAAAAGGAAAAAGGTTTAAAAAGTGTGTAGCGAGATCTGAAGGTGCCCCTAGCATTTTTCTGGAAAAATGTGTTCATTAATACCCTTAATGCACTCCCAAAAAACTTCATGGATATTTCTTAAGTCATAACCTGACAGAAATAAGTGTCTAAAACTATTCAGGCAGATAATAGAAAGAACAACTATACCATGGTGCTTTTAGACAACAACAAGTTTAGCAATCTACAAATCAGAAAGGTTTACATTCCAGTATTTCATTTCAATTTATGGTGGCCTGTGTTGTACAAACCCATCTAAAGTAGTCAAATTTTTAACTACTTAAGTTTCCAAGAAGTCTCTGGAGGGAGGCAGTCAAGGAATTTCTTTAACTGTATACAAACATGTGCCATGCACAACATCAGGTTTAAACCATCATTTAATACCCACAATACTCGAGCAAGCTCCTGTTTAAAACCAGAATGCAATGCAGCAGTTTTGACTGGATTACAAACACTTTGATGTCTGTCACAAACTGAACAAGAGCACTTCTGAAGTGCACAGCAAAAAAGAAATGCCCACCAATCTGTTACCTTGGTCGGTAAGCTTCAGTACCATCTTTGATGGTTGGCAGTGTGACTTTGATAGGGTGACCAGAGGCAGACATAGACTTTTGATGCCGAGGGCGTGTAGAGACAGAGGCCACTGCAGAGCCTGCAGAGGATGTGCTGCTTGCAGACATTTCTGTCAGGCTTTTCCATGGTAGCAAGGCAGCAGGGATGGAGAAATGGGAAAAGAAAGGTTAGTGTAAAACCCCTTACAAAAAAGAGAGAAAAGAACTAATTTATTCTTTTAGAACTCAGCAGTACTGCTTAATTAAACAGAAGACTGGGCGACCAGGCTGCCTGAGTCAGCTAAAGTAAAGAATACAAAACTCTAAAAAAATTATGTTAATCCATAAATGAACTCTCCATATACGTTAAGTTAGGCCTTTTCTTTGCTCCCACAATTAAAGCTTACACACACATTATTCAAAGTAATGAAGAAAGACTGCAATGAATACCAGGACATAATTAAAAAATACTGAAAAAGAAATTCACAAAGATTGATTAAACAGATTTTCCTTTTGTGAATACTCTTATTTGTAGTTAAAACAAACATCTAAAACATGAAACAACTGGAACTGCTGTCACATTATCACTTGGAAGTGACTGGTTTTTAAAGGACCAATTTGTCGTCCTCTGGACAGCGTCCTCCAGATGCTGCTGGGCTGGGTCAACCCTTTCAACGTACAGTTCCTTCTATCAGTACTTTTATTTTTCCTTCCTTAAGTGGCAAGAAAGATGAAAGTAGTGGTGAAAGTATTGTGCCATTAATTTTTTAAAACAAAAGTCAAATGAATTAAGGCAAAACACAGCTTTGCCTCTACAAGCATAAGTGAAATTGCATTAATAATGTATTAGCAACTGGAGTCCCACAGCTAAATATCAATAGCAAAGAGGCAGCGACTTCAGATGAATAATTCGATGACACAAGACATTCAGCTCCACCAAATCCAAATTCAACTGCAACATAACATCTTGTAGGAAGGGCAAATAATATAACTCAAAAGAAAATTCTTCCTAATGTTTCAGAATATGCTCCAAGAACTGAGCACAATATTCACTGCATTCATGAAAGGAATAAGGATTAGGGATCTTTTGATACTATATAAAAAAATCAACTGTAAAATGAAAAACTTTGGGAAAAGTCCCTTCTCTTGACAATATTTTATGTATTAAATCTCTTGAAAGAAAAATATCTTTGTCAGATCAGAAAAGTATTGTAATACATATTATAATGGTCTATCTAAGAAACATCTGTAATCTGTTTGGTTTTTTTTTCAGAGAAGGATTTTTACTACCTTTGTTCAAATACTTGAAACTATACACAAAAAAACCAAAAGTGTTTGGGAAAACACTTTTGAAAGCACCCGTCCAGTAATTTGAAATTAAAATGCTTTAAGGAAGTACATTAAAAAGCAGAAAACTAATTTGAAGTGTTTAATTAAATAGTTGTCTTTCACATGTTCCACAGCTCATAATTTTACTGTAAATGAACAACCCTGTACTTCTTATTCCCAAAATTTTATGCATCAGTAAAAAATTCAAACATTATGATGGAAAACACAAGAAGACTAGTTTACTAGATTATGCTACTTCATGCTATGAGTTTTTTATTCATTTTACAGTAACTGTTTTATTTGAATAGCTTGAAAAGCATCAGAGTAAGAGCTGTTATTTGAGTCTCAATTTTAAAAATCCAGTTTTTATTACACTCCATTAAAGCCAGTATTTTATTTTTCAGTCAAGTACAGGGGTTAAATAAGACCAAGGGTGACCAAAAATTTTTCAAAAAAGACTAACTGGCAGTGTTAAACACAATACTACTCAACAAAACATACTAAACTGAGCTTCATAGTCATCCCACAAACAGACACAAACTGGTTACCATCACTATGAAAATACTATTTAGGCCAAAAACTTCTATTGAAAGCAATCGACAAATTTTAACCATTTCAGCTTTCTGAGTGGTTAGGGGAGAAATTAAAAAGGATCAGGCTACACTCTCAGAGTAATCCATCTGAAGCTCTACACAGCACAACTGCCCACTGAGCAATTAGTTGTTAGCACAATTACTTCCTCCTGTGTTGGAAGACAACCCTCAGTAATTAATGTGTCCATAAAAAGAAGCAAAGGCTGACTGACACATTTAGCTTAAAAATTCATTGCAATCAAAGAAGCAGCAGTGGAAGATAAAAACATTCACTTGGACTTTATGTATTTCACATTGTGATTCAGTTCTTGTACCCAAACTAATAAACAAGGAAAGGTGAACAATACCTGTTGTCCTTCCCATTCTGTATTGCAGAATAGCGATCTGAAGAACGTTCACAAACATAAGTGTTCCTCCTTGTCATTCCACTGCCAGAAAACACATTATTCTAGAGGAGGATTAAGATTAAAGTTAAATACTTTCTACTGTATATATATTGGACAAAAATCTAAGCATTGGAAGAAGCAAATCAAAACAGAGTTTCAGCTACTTATGTATATTGTTAATGCATTCAAATGTACTAAGTCAATCTGTCAACACAAATCACTTACATCATCAGCTGTTTTTTCCAATAGCTCACTCACCATCTCATTACTTCACCACTGAGAATACACTGAGAGAACACAGGGAAGTGTAATTTTGCTGACACACACTACTAAGTATTATTATGCAATTCCCACATACTGTATTCCTGTATTGTTTGTCCCTGGGATCGAATAAACTGGGATCCCAGAGAACACACCTATGGCTGACTGAAAGGTTTTCCTGCACAGCATAATTTTCCAACAAGCACTCTGGTTTGTTGCCCCTGTCAAAAGAGCTTTCAAGAGGAAAATGGAAATACTGTCAATCTATGTCAGTCAACCCAGAAATTATGATGCAAATAACATGGCAAACACTTCTTGTTGCAAAAATACTGATGGTATTTCTTTCTGTTGCTAATTTCAATTTGGACAGACTTCCTAAAATAAGCACAAACATGCTCTTCCATCCCGACCAAGCACAGGTTAGCTACTGAAGGCTTAGCTTTAGTACATGACATACAATTCTCATTTTCAACACACTACATACTGAATTTGGGGTGGGAGAGGTTGTGCTGTGCCAACATTACATTCTGATGCCTGCTGGCAAATGATTTCAAATACTCTAGACTCAGGTACTGTAGGACATCACAAACTCTGCAAGATTTACTATGTTTAGGTCTCTCTCACCTGCAGTTTTTCAACATTAATATGAACCCACAAAGATCACTTAATAAACTGTTTTACAGCCAATTGTAAGGAAGATTAACAACTGCAATAACTGTTCCTGAAAGTCAACTCCCCTGAGTCACACAAATATGACTGATGGTCATAAATATGTTTTCAAGAAATTCTGCCTTTCTAACGTCATGTTACCCCCAAAGTTACACAAAAGTATTTTTAAACTATCCACATTAAATTAGCTTTTTTCACTTTAAATGTTTGAGTTTCAAACAAAAATACTCACTATCTGTGTAAGCTGTTCAACCTTGAACTACTGTTGTAATATCAGACACTAATATTCCCTAATCATGCCCATCACAAAGCCTTTCAAAGTCCCCAGTATAGTAACAGAGCTAAAAATGCACAAATATTGAAGTTGCCATTAGCAAGTAAATCAATTTCTCATTCTTCACAGCAAAGATACTCCATTTACTTAGTTCTCACAAAGCAGAGAAATGCTTGTGACATATCAGCTTGTACCACACGACTCTAATCAGCTTTGGGGCAAGACATTTTGGAAAAGCTCAGATATGAAATCTAATCTTAGAAGACTCAAAGTTCCTGCATGCAATCCACACAACCAATTTCAAAGATTTTTGCAGGGGTGGGGAGACAACAACCCTATTTAAAATAAAAAAAAAATTAAAGCATGTGCAGATGTACAGCAGACACAGCCTGCAGAACATTAGGAGTTAAATGAACTTCAGCATTTATTTTGCTTTCAGAAAATTCTAATAGAAATGCACATCATTTTTCCAGAATATCCAAGATGGAAGCACACCAAATCCCAAAGGACAATGAGAATTCCTGCTGCCAGTCAAGTGTACTGAAAGAGGCAAGAGTTTTTGCATTTAATAGACCATGTCTCCTTAATAGCACAAAGTATACTTGAATCTTAAATCATGATTCATGCATATTTTTTTCTCCTCACATGAACTCCTGCTCCTAAGTAGCTGTTTAAACACCATGCAGTGTTTAAATTTTTTCACTGTGAACCCTAAACATCAATCCTACTGCACATGAATTACCAAAAGGCAAAGTAGATGCTTTCACAGTAGAAGAGACAGACTCTCCAATTTGGAACAAAGGTGTTTGAGGCAGTAATATGATAGCAGTTTACAGAACTGTGAATATTGTAACAGAAGCATTAAGAAATTATTCATTTGTTAGTTCAGTTCCTTAATACAACAACCAGGTTGTAAACCACATTAGCAGGCACATGCACCAGGGAACAAGTGGGTTGTTCCAACTCATCGCACTCCCTTTCTGAAGCTCAAAATTAAGTGGTTTCAGAGAACCCAACAACCAGATTTACAGAGAAAGTTCAAGAGAGATATTATGTAGGATTAATCAGATGAAATCCCTGAATCAGAAGTCCCTTGACTTCCTTTGTAGAGAGACAAACATTAGACACCAGAAAAAGAGCACCCCATATTGGCTGCACTCTTATGTTCTTTCCTTAAATATCCAGTATTTTTCTTGACAGAAACTGAAGTTTGCCCAAGTGCAGACATTCTCATGTTTACTGTTATGTTAGTGTTAGAAAAAGTAAAGTTGAGGGGGAAGGGAAAGGTTTATTTTAAAAGGCGTCTACTGTAGCCTATTTCTGTCTGCCAGTAAAAGTTACCAGAAATAGATTTAGTGGCTTATTCAGTACCCATTATGTCTATAGTAATCTTGTGCTGCACATTTTGTTTAAATAGGGAAAAATAAATATAACAAGCCAAAAGCACACCCAACTCACACTGGTAACTGCACTTGACTTCTTTCTTTCTGGACCCACAAGTGGACTTGCAGCCATCTCTCCTTTGGATCCTACTGTAGTGCTGCCGTGTTTGCGTGAGACATCCTTGTCCCAGTCTTCTTTCTGCTCACTTTCCACACTGTTTGCCTGAGACCTTTTTGTGTATGACACAGCAGGAGGAATTGAGGGGCCAACTGCCAAATAAAAATAGAATTAATAAATACCTAAAAATAATCACTGCATTTTTCTTGGCCAAAGTAGCCTAAATATAATTCCCTGAGTCCAAAAAAAGCATTTGAACAACTCTGACGGCAAACTCAGCACACAGACCAGCCTACTAAATCGAGCTGTGCTCTTTTTACCTACTCTCTCTTCAATTCCAATTTGCAGTTCAGAATTACTTCCTATTTCACATCAATATGTAAAACCTAGAAGAGCATTTTAATTCTCATTTTAAATCCATGCAATTTGTACAGTATTATGAAAAAAGGAATTAAAATATATTTTTCAAATTTTTTTAGTACTTTTTTCTGTATACCTTTTCTTCTAAATACTATGAAATATTATTTTCCCCTGAAAACCCTAGGCCTACTTTGTTTACAAGCATGTCTATACTTGAAAAATAACACAATTATTTTCCCCTCATCATTCTTTAAAATGTTTTGGGAAAACTCCACCATCAGCAGACCTTTACATTCCTGTGAAATAAAATCATATCAGCTAACAAAACGCAGAAAATAGTAATGTAAATTAGGCAGAGAAAAGGGCAAAACATTTTAGAAATGTTTATAGCAATTTGACGGCTGAGGAAAAAAATAATCTTTCATTTAATGTTTCAAATATGTATTCTCTTTTCATAGAATAATTTTCACCTGAAAATGTTTCCTGAATACTTAATAAATTTGTTGTCTCTTGGAAGCAAACAATTCAGCCCCACAGCCGAATGTAATGATAAAATAATTGGTGTGCTGCCCTTGGGGTTATCCAGAGCAATAGCTGCCATTAGTTCCTAAGCACAAAACACCCTCAGTGTCTCATTTAGTGAGTCAACCAAGTAACAAATCCAAAGAATTAAATCTGTGAGGTGCGCAGATCCAGATTTACCGCGGAAACCTTCATACAGACACACATCCCGATCAGCTACACAACAAATGCACAGAGTGGGGGCTCTGCAAGGCTTACAAACCCCTGCCCACTCCCACTGAGCTGTGTCTGTAAGTTCACTTGTTGGAATGCTATCCGCACCGTGGTCGCTGAAGCGACGCTGTTTCTGGTTGGTGGAGATGCTCCGCTGGACCTTCAGGTGAGCAGGGGACTGCACCGAGCTGTTGTTGAGGTCACTGCTGGGGCGAGACCTCTGACCCAAGTTGCTGCTGGACAAGGAATCACCTGCTTCAAACTACAAGGAAAACAGGTTTTCAAAGCATAAACAAAATTCAACACTACTGGTACTTCTATAGCATTATAAAGCGAAAAGTTCCAATCAAGGTACTTTAAAAAAATTAACATTGTATGCAGAATTGAATATTCTTCAAGATTAATTTTATCATTTCATCTCTGTTTAATGTGCTTTAAAAACACACAGCTAAAGCTACATAGTTAATGAATGCTCAAAACAAAATTAGAAGGATCATGACAGAAACAAAAACGGTGCTATTTTAAAACCAAAGCCATAGAGTGGTTTTCCCTGACTTCTTAAATTTTATTTTTAATCCTAAGAGCATTCATAGCTCCAGAACAATTTTAAAATGCACTGGACTGAGTCAGAAGGACTAAAAAAGCAAGTACTGACTAAAGGATCCTTTATGGCTTTCAAAACATCTTTATAAGGTCTGTATCTCAGCCAGTGATTTGTTCATCTTTAAGAAGCCTAAGTTCTATGTAAATGCAGAGGAAAAGACAAATACCCTCTTCCAAGCAATTTGAGCCAAAATGATTTTAGACCAATTCCCTCCATGCTCTGCCATCAGAAGGGAATTCTGGCTCAGAAATGTGAGAAAATGCACTACTCAAGGATGCACATATCAGATCCACACTTTCTTGGAATTGAAGGAAGGCCAACGAAGCAGCAGGGAAAAAAATTCCTTCAAAAAGAAAGCCTCAGTCTTTGATTTCTTGAAAAATCCATGTGGTCTAAAAGATGTACAGATCATTCCAGTTCCAAAACAATCACAAGATTTTCTGCCACAAATCTATTAATTACTACAATGCAATAACTTACTGAATAATCCAGTATATTATAAAACAGTATATGAGTGAGAAAGGATGAGCATATTTCTGAGAAATAAAGGATGCCACATCTGAGTAGCCAGAAAAGTAATTGTTATTAACTATTTCAGATTTTAACTGAAAACATACACGACAAGAAGAAAACTCAGCAATTAAAAGTCATGACACTTCAGATTAACAGCCAGCTTTTTAAAAAAGCAATTCAACACATTTACAAGCAAACATGAACATACTGGAGGATTTAATTTATTTCTTCATATGGGAACTAGCAAGATATCCAAGAGGATATGAAAAGGGAAAGACATTCATAAGTTATCAATCACAATAAAAAAAAAAGTTACAAAATAATTTAAAAAACCCCAGCATTCAACCCAGCAACATATAAAGGCCAAACCAGAAAATGTAAACAGCACTTACTTCAGGTGGTTTTCTACCTAGAAGCAGGTAAGTGGCCATGACTTCATCATACTTTTGGTTTACTAAAGATTCATGGATTTCTTCTCTTGAAAAGCCCATTGTGACCATAATGTCTAAAAGTAAAAAGAGCCAGATATATCAGCAGAATGTGTTTGGGTTTACTGACAACTTAAGAACAGTGAAAATAGAAAAACAGCCTTAAATTTACAAGTAACTAAGATTCAAATCAACCCAGTGAGGTTTTCTTGCTGTGCAAAAATAGAAAACGCTACTAACTCCTCTCTTTCTTCTTATTTTTGTCTTGAAAACTCCCAACTACATTATACAACTCTGAACTAATTTATAAAACATTCAATGTTATTCAACAACAAATAAAGCAGTGGCAAACAGAAACTATGAATAGCTACTGGGCCAAAACAGTTACTTTCTCTAACCACGGTGGGCAAGAAGTGTTGCCTCCATAAGAAAATCTGCCTCTTTCAGTCTGTCAAATTCTGTAGTCTTATTTGTCTTTTGCTGTGCTTCAAACTAAATTTCAAGACTGATGTCAGCTCAGTGAAGTCACAAAAGTAGTTATAAGGAGGCCATTGTAATGGAATTTCTCATTTAAATAAAAAGAATGCATTTTACTTGTATGATGAGATTGTAGGTCAAATTCGTAAGAGCTTAGTTTGCCTTCCAAGATAAAACTGCTTGTGTGCACCAGATGTAACATCCTTCTGAAAGTCTTACCTATTCTTTTGGTGTCATTGAAATCTGGTTCAGGCTCAGTATATGGCTTTAGTTCTTCTTCTTCATGGCCAACATTCATCCACCGATCCTTCATGATTTGCTAAGAAAATAAAAGAGCTTTAGGCCAACATGCTCTTTACCATACCCCATTACACTTGTGCTAGCTTGTCTGATGAAAAGCAATTTAAAGTTCATAATAATCTGAATGCTGCTTGCTCTTTCCCTCATACCTTTTCTCCTCACGTCTTATTTTTCTTTTATCTTTCACATCCTTATGCTCCCATAAATTCATTCCTCCTATTTACCATTCCCTACACAATCACCCTGACTAAAATATCAGAAAAAACCACTGAAAAACAGAATCCTTCATTTTGTTCCTTCGCTTCCATGTGCTCTTCTTGGTTAACATCCTAAGATGCTAATGCAATACCAGCTCTATCATGATAAAGAGCTCCTTTGAATAATAGCAAAGGTAGTGTTTAAAAACTAAGGTATAATTCAGGAAAGTGCTGATGCTTCCTACAGTCATTAGTTTCAAGATCACGATGCCAACTGGTCATTCTTTCCTATGGATCTGCTCACTGCACTTGACCTAAATATGTTTGGCTGGAGGGACAAATGCCTCTTAACTCTATAACATGCATTTATTTACTTCAAAAGTTTCTCCTGCTTTCTTTGGAAAATTTCCTTCAGTTGTGGCCTGGATCTTTTCATAGGCCTTCAAGATTGATTGCCCAGAATCCCTAACCATCACAATTTTTCCTTTAAGAGCATATTAATCTTCAAACAGCTAAAATAATTTTTCCTCCTACAGCAACCGGCACGCGTGTCTCTTCAGGGGCAGATGCTAATACTGCTCACTACATGGACACAAGAACAAAACAAATGCCAGCAAGTCAAGTTTCCCACAGGCTCCAAATCTGCCTCACAAACACTAAATTAAGTTATTTCTCACAAAGAGCCGAAGATTCAATTTTCCATTGATATAACCAAATTCTTTGTATGTAGTGCTGCTGTCAAATTACAGACCCCAACAGCTGTATCCTTACAAGAACAATACAGAACTTTGTGCCAATTAACATTTTGCTGACAATAACACTTAAAGATTTTTTCTATCATGGAACTGATTTTTTGGCTTTTGAGGGGATAAAGAGGGAGAGATGGTGAACACATACTGCTATACTGTATTTCTGACATACAGAGCACAAGTCTACTTGACAACAGACTTGGGTTATGTATTTGTAGTCTTGCAGGAACTGAACAGACTCCCCAAAGCGTACTATGCACTCTCTGCAATCATAATTTTGTAAAGATACTGTTAAATAAATCTGAAGTTTAAGCATGATGAAGTGGATGACAGAAACCACTGCTCAAATTCTACCTCCCTTTTCTTTATCCTTCTTGAATGAACCAGCAAGCCTGGAAATTCCCACTAACAGTTTTTCATGGCTCCTCAGTAGGTGGATCTAGAGTTCAACGTAATCTGCTCTCTGTTTCCATCTACATTTCTGCTGGCTTTTGCCTTTTAAATACATGACCTCAGAGGCACACTGAGTTATTGTACAACTCTTCAACAGGCTCTTACAATTAAGCATTTTGAAACGACACAAACAATCCAATTCCAGGATCAATACTACATTTGTGTAAGTTCTGCTGGGCTTTCAGTCAGCTGATTAACGAGAAGCAGCCTTGGTGAGGGTATTTAGAAATCTGACTCAAACTGTACTTCTTAAACATTAATCCAAAATAAATTTCAACCAATTAGATATTATTGATGAATTTTCTCTCAATTTTCAGGAAAATTAACTAATAAAAATCTGGTCGGGCTCAAGTCCTGTCTGTGTCAAAATTATTTTGCTTTATTATACTCTGTAAGCATAAATCTGCTCTGGAGAAATTTCAGAGCAACATTATGCAAAAGAATTCATGACTGGGGCAGAGGGAAAGAGGAATTTGTTGAAAACCTGACAGTTAAGAAGTATTTTCTGACAGTATATTTTTCCCATCTCTTCCTGGGAAGATTTACTGGTTTATAACAACATTCTCTTGTTTCGAAAATGTTTCTTATCGGCTGCAACCATGAAAAAGTTGAGAGGAAGCATTTTAATAAAGATTTGCCTGGTCCTTACCAGAGAACAAGTGCTAAACCTAACCCATATGGTGCTGGACCTCTGTGGATCTCAGCTTTGATGCTGATGTCACTGACAAACATCCCTTTGGATGGTCTGCTAAAATCATGCATGGGAATTGAGAAGCTGTATGGCTGGGACTGAGCAAATATTCAGAATACAAAGCACAAAAAAAATTCTCCTCCCCAACCTAAGACGACATTATTTTTCCACTTATAGAAGCTTCCAAAGCATTTATACTTTCATTCTAAACATGTATTTTTAGAAGTGTTCAGACAGAAATTTCTTTCCAAACCACATGCCACACTTTTTAATCCAGCAAATGTGATTTCAGGAATATTCCTTCGACAAAAAAAGGTTGTGATGCCTCTCTACCCCTCAGGTTAGCATACTGATCAATGCCTGATATCAGTATTTTGGGACTGGCCCAAGACCTTGGTCACACAGAACATCTACTTTGTCTATTCCACACAATCTGACAGCCTTGTCCTTTCAGTGAGGCTGCTATCCAACACCTTTCTCCAGGGCCAGGAAGGAATTTTACAAAAACTGGGTAACACTACAATACCTAGAATGAAAGTGAAAATAGATTTGAAGAGAAAGTGCTGAAAATCCAGAGGAAAATCCAATAAAAGCAAAAACTATTTCCCTAAAACCTAAATATGACACACGTAAACTGTGATCTTTGAAGTGACTACACTCTTACCATTATGTTCTTTAGACAGTAATCACAGAACATAATGAGCACATATCAGTAAAGCAGACGCCATCATTCACTAGTCTCTTCAGTAGAGATTTTATTCAACTTAAAACTATTTATAAAAAGCCATAAACCAGCATCAGCTCAGAATGAGTTGCATGCAGACAGAGCTCAGTGAGTGCATTCTTCCTTGCACAGGTAACCTCCATGCCAGGAAGTGTAAGTCATGCCACTACAAACAAAAAGCTGCTTAAATGGGATTTATTCTCTGGAACACATCCATTGCTGCACAAGTGTAGAAAGATGAAACAAAAGTCACTAGTGATTAACTCATGCCAATACTACTTAAAAAGTATTCTATTTATCTTCTGCTCTACTTTCATCTCTATGGTAAGTAGATGTTATTTTAAAAAATCCTTCTCTGTTAAAGAATTCATACAATAGAACCAGGCAGCTTTTGGAGTGAACTCTACACCAATTATTTGTTAAATATCAGCTATGCATCGAGTATTATCCAAGACATCAATCTTGAACAAAACAGCCCCTTAAAAACACGGAAGCTTTCACACAACTTACAAGTTGTGCACAGATCTTTTCCGAATCACATGAAAAGAAAACATGATTTACTAACAACAACAATCATAACTCATTAGAAATCCTCAAAACAGATTTTACCCGAGGGATACAGCAGGAACTATTGTACATATAAAATTTCCAGCTACTCAGAAACAAAACTACCAGAAGAGGGAGAAGAAAGGCTCAAACAGAAATAACTAGCCATCATTAGCTTACTGTTCACAGAATTTGTAGTGTTTACATGTATTACAGCACTAAAACAAACTCCACACTCTTTTCCATAGTTATTCCTCTTCCACCTATCCTTTTTAAGAAGTCATGAAAAAGCTAATGGTATTACCTGCTGCTGGTTGCTAGTCTTGTTTTTTATATATATATATATATATATATATATATATATATATATATATTTATGGAAGATATTTACAATCTTGTCCTGCTTTCCACAGATTTTGAACTAGCTCCGTTATAAGACTGAAACAAGTGGGAACAATTTGCACTTTGAAATGCTCTTATTTTAGTTGTTAATCAGCTGCAATTAAGGTTAGGTTTTCATTGATTAACACTTGCTATTTTCAAGCTGCGCTGTTTCTGGAACATTGCCTCTTTTGTTTTAACAAGACTTTTGGGCCCTTAAAACAAAAACAAAGTATCTATCCTGAAAAATTAAGAACTCTCAAGCAACTGTTGTATGTATTTTATTCTTAATTTGAGTCCCCTTTCTCCAAGACAAAATTACTTACTTCCAAGCTGCCTCGTTTTATTGGATTCAGTACTAGTAGCTTCTTCAGTAGATTTTCACAGTCTGTGGACATATAGAATGGAATGCGGTACTTCCCCCTCAGCACGCGCTCCCTCAGTTCCTGTAAAATCAGAGTTTTTAAAGATGAGCTCCTAATGACACAGAAAATTTAAAGCCAGCAGAAGCCAAGCTTTCATACTGTAACTGTACCTTTAGATTCTGACCATCAAATGGCAGTGATCCGCTCACTAGTGTGTACAAAATCACCCCAAGGCTCCACACATCCACTTCAGGGCCATCGTATTTCTTTCCTTGGAAAAGTTCAGGAGCGGCGTAAGGCGGGCTGCCACAAAACGTGTCCAGTTTATTACCAACCGTGAACTCGTTACTAAACCCAAAGTCTGCAATTTTAATGTTCATATCTGAATCAAGTAGAAGGTTTTCTGCCTAAGAGGAAAATAAAAGAGGAAGATGACAATTTTTATATCAGATTAAGTATAAATATATATATATATAGTGCAATATATAATTTATCAATAAATACAAAAATGTTTTTTCTAAAACAGTTCACCATCTGCCTCTTTCTTGCAGAATAAAAGAAACTAATGCCCCATACATGTTACAAGGACTGAAAATCAGGAATGTTTATTCAAGAAAATATAACTATTAAAAGCAGCTAAACAAAATTAAAGGTCAGCTGGTCAATCGACTATGAACATTTTATATTCTGGAAGAAATAACTTAGTTCAGCCTTAGAGTGAAGTATCTAGACATCTCAGAATAGCAGCTGAAGCTTCTGACAGGTTCATGCCAATTTCTGATGCCAAGGAGAGTAAATCGAATCCCAGACATCATCTACCATTATGGCAGAGTAAATTTTAGAAGGAATTTAAGACTTAAGAAAAAGATACCTTCTGCTTGTAAGATGAAACACTTCAAGCTACACGCTGTACTTTACCATTCTGTACAAAAAAATCCTCTCCCTCTTATTATTAGTGCTTGCTTCAGCAACAGCCACACCAGGGTGTCAGGACCCAAGTATTTAATTCTTTTCACACAAAACATATTCTACACATCTAAAATTAATGCCTGTGCAGCAATCATGTGAATGCAATGCATCATACCTACACAGATGCAAGTGTACAGGTACCTGCAGAGTCAGTAAACAGTATCTTTAGCATCACAGGTAGGTAAAAAGATTAAAAGGGTGAAGTTACAGAAATACTAATACATTATTGGGGGAATATATTGATTTCAAAATGCAAGACTGCTGTGCAAGGAGTGCAGCAGAATTGGGTAATGTTTATTCATCTAACTGGGTGTCAGCTCCTGATCTGTGTGCCAGCAACACAAGACAGCACCAAGCAGAGCACAAATCATACTTTTTCAACAGGAGGCCAGATGTTAACCAGACTAGAGGGTTCACCTTATTGCCAAACAATAGAATCACAGCAAAGAGACATCTCTCATCAGATGCTGTGCTCAGAATTGAGCCCAGAAAATACAGAAATGTTTTGGCTCACAATCAGAGAAGCAGCAATCTAATTGTCAGCGGATTTGATTAAAAGGGTAAACATGATTTTGTCTGGGTTTGTTTGAGCTTATTTCTAATAATTTCACTTACACTCTGTGAACAGAACAGCAGACTATTAACTACCACTCTATCAGGCCAATACCTGCACAACAGAATTTAGCCTTTATCAGGAGTAAAATACAGCCCATTTTTACAAACTCTATCCTGGAAAATATTTTATTTTTCCAATTCATGACATGTAATCTCAGCCGGTTCCAGCAGACAGATCCACAGAGCTGTTTTCCAGATCTGACAGCTTTCTACACTACTTCACAAAGACTTCATTTTCCTTGTAGGGAAAACAGTACTGTCAGTGCAGCTGCTCTGTGATTACAATTGTCCTCCTAGTTCAACAGTACTGTGCTACCCAAGTGCCCCATGCTTACAGGTTCCTTACTTCAAACAAAAACACCAAAAGATCTTTTTAATATGCCAAATAGAAAGACGATGCTCTTTTTGATTACGTGTTCAGAGCAAAAACTAGGACCTGAAAAGGTAAGTTCTGTGCATCATAGGATGAGCAAAACTGGAATTGGTTACAGCCCTCTCAAAACAAATTGTTTATAATTACAAAGTAAAAAGGAGACAATTTTTCAACCAGAATAGCCTGGACAAACTCACATATTTTCTTCCACATCTCTCCAGTTTAGTCTGAAAAAACTTGTAAATAATACAGTTTACCCAGTTATTAAAACCAAAAAGTCTTATCAAAAATATCCAAAGTGGTGCAAGATCTCTGTCTTGTTGTGCTGCAATATCAATTGCTCAATGTGCTAATATCCTAGAGAGTCAACAGAAGCAGATGAGAAGGCAGACACCACTTTAAAGTTGCTTTTCCTTCTCCACAGCTCCATGAGAAGAGTTTTAAATGAGACTGAGATGTCATATTACTTGGAAAGAAGAGATGAAGCAGAAACACCTCCTCAAAGCCACACATTTAGCCTTTTTTCCTCTGGAAAATACATTTTTCATCGACTAGGCTGACTGGCTCTCAATCACACTTTACTCTGAACTTTTCAAATGAGTCTAGCATAACTCCAGCCAAGAGAAGACAGAGAAAAAATAGAAGTTATTTTGGAGCCTGCCTGGCTGCCTTGCAAATAGGAAAGAGATCAGCAGCAGACTCCTAATGTTGCAGGTAGTTCCGGTGTGAATACTGCAAAGCTGTTTAGCACAGGCTTGAGAGCACGGCCTGTGAGCTGTGTGTGCTATGGAACTAAGAAATGGAACAGAGGTGGAGCCTCTAAGGGGCTCTGGGAGAAAGTGCAAGACACAGGATGCTGAGTAACTGCAGGGGTTAATGAGGCAAGATTCAGTCACACAGCTGGGCTGAGGGAGCCAGAGCTAGATAAGCATGAGGAAATGGCTGGCTCCCTACTCCCAGCCAACCTAGAGAACTAGGGAAGGGCTTGTTCTGGCTGCCCAAGAGGTCCCTGGGTGCAGTCTTCTGCAAAGCTCAATGGAAGTGGCTGCAGTAATCTCCAGGGAGCTTGACAAAACATCGACAGGCTCCAAACCATCAGGCAACATACAGAGGAATTTTTTTTAATCACGATTTCAGCAAGATCCAATTCTTTTTTTCTTCCTTGCATTCCGACTTCAGAGTGCTGGGCAGGCACCTCCACCATCAGATGCCAACACTCCTGGGGCAGGGACAACTCAGCAGAAATGGATGTATTTATTTGTAATCCATCCTCATGTGCACATGCAGGAGCTGGGAGATTTGCAGGTATCAGGGAACAGATTTGTAGGAATGAGGCTGAAATTGTGCTGCAGTGCATTATAAGATAAGACAAAAGATACTGGTGAAGAAAAACCCTTAGGAATTATTCAATCTCAGCTTTTCACAAGTATCCAGATACATTAGTAAGAAAGAATCAACACCAGGGTTTTCTTTGTAAATTTTCAGAGACATCAAAGCAACAGCACAAGACAGCTTCTAAGTGGGTGAGGATGATGTCCAAGTCTCACGATACCTAAACTTGACATGAAGACAACTTCAGGCAAGGCTTAGGTTGTACCTGAATTTGCTTAACTCTTAATATGGTCTGGTGGCTTACACAGATACATAAACAAAAAATATATATATATTAAAAAAAAAACACAACTAATTTCTGTTTACCTTTAATTGATTTTCCTGTCCAAATTAAACACTAGAATACACACCAAAAGCTCAAAGAGATTAAAAACTTAATGTATTTCTTATAAATCACTGAGGAAAGAGTGTTTTATATATCCTTGCAATACACCTTAACTGGAAATATTTTAAATAAGTAGTGATGACTGGTATCAATTGATCTTCTGCAGCTTCACTGTGTAGATACCAGCATCACAGCAGGTATCATTCTCTGGAGAGTATGTCTTTTTCTTAAAGCCAAAACTGGAATGAAAGTAACACATGTTCTATTCTTGTCTCTTCTCTGTTCCAAGAGGCAAGCTACATTATTTTTGCGCTTCAGGAAATTGAGAATGAAATACAAGTGATAGAGTTCCTTCATTCACATGTTTGAGGCATTCATAGGCAGTGACAAGGACTAATACATAGAATGAAATTAAGTCTGTATAACAGGCAGCAAAAATAAAAGAAGTAACAACCTACCTTAAGATCACGATGAACTATGCATTTTTGATGACAATACTGTACAGCAGATACAATCTGAAACACCAAGATGATCAGTGAAATATTTTATTTCAACTTCACTTACATTTTTGCATATAATTTAGTAATTTTGTTTCCTGATATGATTCATTAGAACGTAAGAAATGAATAAAGTGTTTATCTTAAAAAATATTCATCTAAGTTTCTTTCATTAAGGCTTAGATAGTAAAACCAGAAAGTCCCTATAAGCAGCTCATTTTCCTACTAAAAAGTTTTATACATACCATTCAAGATAACTGGAGAACAATATTTTTAAAATGCAAATCACCCAATGGCAATAACTATTGAAAGGAAATTAATCCACCCTTCAAGACAGTAGCCAGATACATCAGCTCAGAATTTATCTTTTAAAATATCAACTGTGTACCTTTGCAATTCATCCCTAGCAGAACAATTCATTTGACATTTTCATGTCTTTCACATATACAACAAAAAACAAGTCAGAAATAGAAAGTTAAGAGCAGTTTCTTTAAATGTTAATTATATAACTTAATTCTGAAAAACACCAAACTTGATATATTTATCTGATTAAAGCTTTTCCAAAACAATCACTAAAACCAGAGTAAGAAAAGGATTAAGATGAGAAAGTCTGTAATAAGAATATAAAAGCCTATTACAGAATAGCCTTCATACGAAACAATGACATGGCACAGCAGTACCTGTCATTGTATCAACATCTCTAGATAGAACAGCTGTAAAATTCTAAAATATTCAGAAAAGGATTTAAACCTCAATTGAGTCACAGTAAAAAAGTGACTCTTAGGAAAACTGACTAAAAGAAAATGTAAAACAATTTTACTATCTTTAGACAGTATATAAGAAGTAGGTATTTTTCTCTTCTGGGATTTTTTCCACTGCAGCTGTAACAGATGCTATAAAAAACATTTTGTTAAGTAAAAAGTTTGCTCACAGTCATGTCTATCTGAAAGCAACATAAAAAGAAACAACAAAAAAGAATGGACACACTAATTTCATACCTGCCTGAATTTTGAACGAGCCTCTTTCTCTTTCATTCTTCCATGTGCAACTAGGTAGTCAAACACTTCTCCTGAGCATGACAAGGACAAAACATCAGTATTAATTTTTTTTACTATCACACATAATCAAAACATGCTTGAAAATAACACACACTCCATAGTGCTCCCCTTCTTGAAGGGAAAGCAAATAGAAGCAACCAAGAAAAATTCGTTCTGACTTTTTGTACCGGATTTCATTCAGACAAATAATAACTAAAAAGGAAAAACTAAGTAGTATGAAGGAACCCTTCACACTAGGACTTCTTCAATTTTTAACATAAATTTACTTAATCACTGTGAAACAAACAGAATCAATAATGAAAAATAGTCACATCATGAGTAAGACACATTGGGAATTAGGCAGATTTGTTTTGCACATCTCTAGTGGCATCACTTAATGCTATTTATACGATTTCTGTTTATTCCCTCTCATTCTTTTCCTACTAAAGCTGCTCAAATGCCTTTCAGATCCTCATCTTTGCACTGTCTCACATCAGCCTTTCCTAGCTGGTCACTGGCACTGTGCTGGATTCTCTTCCTACATTCAAACATTTCCCATTCAGATGCTAAGCAGCTTCTCAAGCAGGCACTCACTACCCCTCTCACTAAGAGCCTGCTGGTTTCCCTTCCTGTGTTACTGATTCCCATCCCCGGATCTGCCTCTTCAAGAGCTCTGGCACACATTTGCAAGATAAAATGAGGCACCAGTGCTTGCCTAAATATAGCTGATAAATACGAGTGGAGAGTTTTTGCCAGAATCTGTGCCAGATTATCTCCTGATACTGCAGCAGGAGCCTCAGAATGAGAACTACCCTTGAGCACAAATGTAAGAGGTTGCTTAACTGAATCAAGAAATCCTGCCCTGAGAGGTCTGCTGGGACTGCTCTGAAGGCCAGATTGAAATAACCCATTAAATCCTTAAAGCGTTTCTAGGAATGTAACTGGCATTTCAGTTTATCCCTAACGCACATTTCAGAATCTACTTACCCCCACTGGCATATTCCATTACCAAATACAACGTCTTTTCAGTCTCAATAACTTCAAATAATTTTACTGCAAGAAAAATGAATGAGAGAGATTGCAGCCAGGAGTAAAAGCACAGCACAAACAAAAAATTATACTCATGGAATGAGTATAATTTATGGCCAGTGATAACACTAAATCATACAGAAACTTTATATCCTTTAGGTAAGCGTTCTTTTGATAGGGAAAAAGACCAAAAATTAATTTCTAAATCACAGTTGATAATAAAGCATATTAATTCACAATTTTCTCAGAAGTTTATACGTACAAACGAGTTCATGCTGAAATTAGTTTCATTTGACACAGACTTCATTTAAGATCATACAAACCTCCCCTGTTTTGCTAGCAAACTGCTCACAGTCAGAAATCCAAAATTCTGACCAACTAAAACCAAGTGGATACCAGAAATGTTAAGTTTGACTTTCCTCAGATTGCAATATAACCACTCATTTAAAACAAACACACCCCCACCACCACCCCCAAGAAAACAAAAAACAGCAGAAGCTATGAATGCTGAAAAGCAACAAACAATTTAAGGGATGAGAAGGGAGTGCCTAGCATGTAATAACTTGTACACCTCATCCATACCTTGTATGCAACAAGCCCTCTGGCCAATTCAAGACCATTAACTGTCTCTGGAACAAGACTGTCCAGCCCTCCTCAGCCAGAAGAATTGTCATCACAAAGTAGGGCCCTGAAGCTGTGGGGTAGGTGAAAGAACTAAAGCAGAAAGGGAAAATTACATACTTGGTAATTCTAATTTTCTGGAAATATCAGTCAGCAGGAGTCTTTCCTAGACTGAACTAATGGAGTTCTGCTACTCTCACCTAAGAAACTCATGCTTTTGGGTCTCAAGAATAATTTCAATAGAAGAGGGGAATTGGGGAATTGGAGAGCTCACATCTACTCTGTGTAAGGCTTTCCTGGACTGAGCAGTTTACCTCCTCCGAGCAAAATTATTGATGCAAGTAGAGTCAATAAAAGAAGGGAGACAATGAAGCATTTACTGGATGCTTACTGTCCCTATTAGCTCCAGAAAAAGTTTAACAGAAGTACATTCAAATACAGCCAAATAGAGTAAAATGTAAACAGTATAATAGAAAAAAAGGCAGCAGAAATGCAGGGCTCCTACCAATATTGGGATGATTCAGAATCTTCATTATTCGTACTTCTCGAAACAGCTGTCAAGGAAGCAGGACAATTTCCTTAGAATGTGTTTATTAGGGAAAAATTACACAAGATATGCAATTTTAAATGGCAAGAAGACAGAAAAGGCTGTAGAAAGTAGCATTAACATAAAATACAGACAAATATAGTGCAGTGAACTCCAGAAAATATAATCTACATCTTATGCTTTAAAATAAATATAACAACCTCAAATATCTACATACCAAAGCTAAGCTAATTTTTAAGCATTATGCAAAAAGACACACTAAGTTGCACAGCTCTTTCTGAAGTTCCTCATTGACCAAACCCCACAGATTATTCACACAAGTATTCACACTCTCTTTCTCTGATTTCTTTGGTGACTGGCAAGCTCAGCCAACTACCCTGAACATATCAAAACTATAGGTGCAAGTACAAGGTGCAGCTCTAGATAGAGGTCACATACAGATGTTCAAATGGAATAAGCTACCAGGAATTCTGACATCCTCCAAGTCCTGCTGATCCACAGAGGTGAAGCAGGCAAGTTTGCTTTCCCCACAACTACCAAATTTTACACCGGTCACAAGCAGCAGTGATGCCCCCTCTCCCCCCCTGCAAGTCCTGAAGATTTATCATTGCTGAAAGTCTGCTGTATGACACTGAAACACATAATTATAAACAACTGGACAAACTTAAAGCCCTTAGTATACACACTTCACACCGATTTTTTTTTAAACAGAAACAAGAGGTTATTGGTCTTAAATTTCTACCATTCATGGCTTTATTAATTAGAGGTGTATCAAGATTAACCTAGGGGCTCAAAGGAAAGAAGGCAAATAAAAGAAATAAAAAATGCCTATGTAGTTTGGTGCCATGTACTTGAAGTTGGCAATACTGATAGGTTTGCACTGTTTAATTCAACAGCATAGCCCCTATTTAATGTGCTGCACACTCTTTGGTCCCTTATTGGGCTAACTCAGGACGCTGAAAAAAATTAAGAAATGCTCACTCTTCAGTGTAATGCTTAGACATTTTGGAAACATCTTATAGTCCTCCTTAGAGAGAAACTGGGTTCAACACATTAAGTGTGTTGCTGCTGTTTTGCTTCTCTCATGTTGCAGAGACATCTCACTCTTTTCATTTTCAAAATGAGTCCCATTTGATCAGATGCAACCACTGCAAAAGGGTACAGTGATGCAAGGCAGAGACTGAACAGCTCCCTAAGAGTAGCACTTTAGGGTATTTTATGTTTCTAAAATTCTGCATTTATTCTACAAGTTAAGACTACAGAGCAACATCTTATTGACACTCAGCTTTTGATCGTGTACGTTTGCTACAGCACAAGTAATAATATTACAGATGTATACTTGCATTATTCGAGTATTTCACGCTAGTTACTATGCATTTGCCTTATAACTGCCATTAAAACAATTTCAGAGGGAAGCAAAGACTACAAAAGCATTTCTCTGAGCAAATATGAACAGACGCGGTTTGCTTACATCCAAAACAGAAAACAAGGGTATGTAATATTATGCACCAGAATTAAATTCAGCAAATTTGTTTTCCTCATAAAATCAGCCATTGTTAAGGAAAAACACCACACCAGGATGTTCACTGTGAGTTTGTTGTTTTTTTAAGTGCTGGAGCTTGTTGCACAAGAATAAATTTCTCAGCTAAATCAAAATAAACTAGTCAGAAGCTAACAAATCTAATCCTATGGATGGTACAGCATCAGT
The DNA here is from genome assembly GCF_028551555.1 of Melozone crissalis. Lineage (NCBI taxonomy): Eukaryota > Metazoa > Chordata > Aves > Passeriformes > Passerellidae > Melozone > Melozone crissalis. Next base: position 1,381,312 of record NW_026535805.1, read on the forward strand.
AGAGCTTCTAAGCAGGTATGTGGAAAATCAATTCCTACCCTAAAGACTGGAAAGACATTTCATAACTTAAGACTGGTCTATGAGGTATATATCATAATTTAATGCTGGTATAAGAGGTACAGCTGCAAGTCTTCATAAACTGGATTACAATGAGACTTCTATAGAAAATAATTTCAACCTCCACATTTTTATATTGAATGTAAAGTACATGGGAATTGAAAAAAATGACGCACATTATTCTATTCAATATTCTCAGAAGATTTAGAAGTTTACTAATTGGTTTAAGACTCTAATTGGTTCAAGATTCAAATTGATTTTACAGCGAAAAGAAATTTTGTTCCACAACTATTTCTGAATAAAAGCCTTAACAGTATTCAAGGACATGACTTTATATTGCAACTCTGCATTCCATGAAGCATTACTTTGACATTAATCTCCTCCCCCACACTTTCCCCATGCAGAAGCACACTGGTCATTAACACCTACAATGCCAATAACCATGTATTTACAAACATAACCATCTTTGAACAATAGCCACTACACCCCTCAATAACACCCAGGATCCACTTCTTGGCATAGAGAGGTATTTAAGCAAAAAGAGCACAATTATTTCCTACAAAGCCAAGTTGGTTAAACTTACAAAAATTGGGACAGAACAGTGATGTTTGTTCTCTGAACACAAGGCAATCTGCTGCAGGATTATGATCTATTTTACTGATGAAAAATAGCTTTTTCAGAATTCAGACACACCTGTATTTTCCTGAGCAGCAGTGTCCTTCTCTCTCAGAAGGTGTAAGTGACTTATCTCCCTGACTTATTTCTCATCACCCCACAACATATTTATAGGACCACTCTCCATTCTTAAAAAACGCTATCATTCAAAACAAGCTCTTGAACAGGCATCTCCTTGTTGGAAAGGTGCTGCAGCCTCAAAAGCTTCACTTATAAAAAGAGACAGCCAGCACTGTACTTGGTTTCTAAAATTTATAGTTAGGAAAAAGCAACAACACTTGAAAAATTGTTTCCCATATTTCCAGCTTAATTTTTCAAGGCACAAACTGCAGAAAGCAAAGATCTGCCACACCATTAAAAACATTTCTACTTGTTGTCAGATTAAAAAGTAAATCTTAAACATAGGTATCAAAGTTACTACAAACTGAAAATATTCAGTTAACCAAGGCTCTGTCTTCTTTGAGAAACATGCTTGAAAGCTGCTCAACTTTCTAAACAGTTACTGAGAAAGGATGTGGCAAAAGGAGCACAACTCTCAATAGGTAACACATTGAAATTGTTCCAAATCTTCCACATTACTTTACTTCTGTTCTGCTTTTCTCAGCAACAGAAGGAACTTCTCCAAACATGTTTAAAGAATAAAAGCTTGCTGACCCCTAGAAGGGTTATATCTGAAATAACCATTTCCTAATTGCACCTATTAATGGAAAAAAAGGGCACCTTCTGCTCTACTAGCAGTTTGCAGAAGAGCAACAGAATGCTGTTTCAGAAACACCCCTGGTGAAGCCAGTAAAAGACAAAATTTTCAATGTAGCAGACATGAAAAATAGACCAGCTATTTTGATACAAACTTGTGTAATGACAAAACCCGAATACATACATTTGGAAACAAATTACAACAGTGACAGTGGAAAGAGCTAAGTCAGTACAGTGAATTACCATCAAGATCGCAAGCCAATAAAGCCAGCTCTGCTCTAAACAGATGCTCACCAAGTACTGTGGTAAGCATATACTGAACAAACTGAAAACAAAGTAGAAAGGCAGGACCCTTAATTCAACATAGGATTTCTGTTTAAAAAGATAGAGGTCCTGGAGCGAGAAATACAATGTATGTTAAGACAATAACATAAGCTATCACATTGCATCGACAAGAAAGCAAAATTAAAAATTCACAAGGTCAGCTAACTCAAGCCATCAAATGTTAGGCCATGACACAAACTAAAATAACTCTGTCTGGAATACCCTGTGCATACAACAGGGCATGAAAATCACTGGTGAGCAGCTAGGAAGAAAGGAAACACTCTTTGCTTTTACACCTGTGACTAACTACAGACCCAACTTGTATAACACTTCCAGCAAGTGAAGTATGCGCTCAAATATTTCTGTTTACAAAACAGAATGGTGCATGTGAAGACATGATGACTCATTTCACTTAATTAGGTCAGTAGCAAGTACTGTAGCAAAACTGACTTGCACTCAGTATCCTTCATACTTTGGTGAATGGAAAGGGGATGGTTTTGTAAATGACCCTACACCCAAAATAACCAGAAATTTGTCTTGTTTGATTAATAATAATCAGTAGTGATTGAAGATCTAAAAGTTTTGCTGAACTGCAAAACTTATCAGCTTTGAAGTTCTAGAGACCATCCTCTCAACCATGAGAATTTAGATGGGTTCAAACTCGGGAGTAGTATTTTTGTGCCTGTAACATACTCCAGTATCCTCTATAAACCTTCATTAGATAAGTATGCTCCTATCAACACAATACTACTATCACTGCTTCCCACTCCCAACACGGCCTCCTGAAGAAAAAAACAACCACTTAACAGCCCTTTGTACAGCATAAGCCTGATGACAAAATTATAAAACTTCACATTGCAGACATACTAAATGGTACAAAGAGAATGACAAACAAAATGTAATGGTTCAGCGCAGAAAGAAAGAAAAGAGTGACTGATTTCATAGAACAGAACAAGAAATTTTATTATTTGACTAACAATCCACAAATGACCCACTAAAACGCTAACAGAAATTATCTTAACCATGCTAATGAACCACCCTCTCATCCTTATTTGCCTTGTATTTACAATTGCTTCAATGACTGTGAAAAATTGTGTTTAAGTTTACTTTTTCAGGCAACCAGTATTCATTCACTCAGTCACAGCTAAAGACATATAACACTTCAAAACAAACAATTATTTTTTCTGAAAACCATAATCAGTATTTTACAAATGAAAACATGATCCCAATAAATTACCCAGTTTTTCAGTGTGAGCAGAAGATGCATCAATATATTTACAAGTTACTGAAGAATGAAATTCCAGTTAGATCACTAAATTTAAATGTCTATCCTTAGTTCTACTACAAGCAGCTCCTAACAGCACCTAACACTGTCTTGTTGCCAGCTTCCCACTAAAAAAAGCCAAATAACAGCACCAATGTCCTATTGCATGAGTACTTTATGTACTATCTGTGCAGCGTGACAGCATCTTTTGTATGCTATGGAAGTCTTATTTATACTTGGAATAGATTATTGAATTATTATTGAGTATTTTTGTATGAAATACAACTTAACACTAAAACTATTCTCCCAAAGCTGAGTTTTTCTCACTTAGTTTTCTAGAAAGTTTTAACATATTTTAGCTTCTCATTGCTCAACTATGAGACAAACCCAGCCCTAAAGTGTGAACAGCAAGCTACCTAGGAAATAAGCTATGTGAGCAGCACAGGATTTCCACAATGGGCTCTGTCACACACTGCCCCTGTGGGTCTCTCTTCTCTAGCTCAAATATTAGCAAAGAGATTTGCTTAATAAAGGATATATAGGACTTAATAGCAAAGCCTCTGCATGGACTGCACAGCAGGTTGAATTTAAAAAAAATCCAGAGGAACTCACACTCAAGTACTACAAAGGAGACATTAAAGCAAATAAAGTATAAAAGAGACAAAAGAAAGACAGAAATTAAAGGAAAACTGCTTACAACTCCCCATAACCAAAGTTACACAATAAAATAAATTGTAGCAGCAGCCAGAGATAAAAGAACAGCAATAAGCCCGGGCCTTCTCCCATTTCTACAGCAACAAACAGCAGTCTAATATTTGTAAACAAAAAATACCCCAAAATTTTATAATGGGCATCCTCCAGTAGGACAATACAACATTTCTGTGCTTTAGAACAAAACATACACAGAGTTAAGTAGTTAAAATCCAAAGCAAACTAGAATCCCCAGGGTTTTGATAAAACCTTGATCACAATGACTATGAAAGACTTCTGAATTTCTATCTACAGGCATAAACAACACTGCTTTGATTATATTCACTCATTTTGTCAATTCTGTGCACAAAAAGTAATTGCCACAGGTCCCCTGAGTTCAGCAAATATTTCATTAAAGTTGAAAGACTATGAAGACAAACGTAGAAAAGCCCATTAAAGCAACACAAGTTGGTACTCTTAAGTCCACAAAAAAACCAATTAGTACATTAAAGAAAAAATCCAAGAATACCATCCTTTACAGCATTAAATCTTGGTTTAGCATGTAGACAAACAGTTTGTATACCTAATTGGAAAGAAATGTTACTGTTGGCAAAGAGGAAAGCTAGAGGAGGAAGGAAGAGCAAAACAACAAAGCTCAGATAGGAACCACATGGAGCCACTGCCCCCAGACAAATGAATGTGCACATTATAGCAGAGAGACTACGCTCTCCCAAGGTCACACACAAAAATGTTGTTTACCAAGATAAGGGGATCAAATATTTCTGTCAAGTAAATAAAGGATCATGGCTCAACTGTTTACAGAATTTCAGATGTTATGGTCTATTCTTACCTTTTGCAGGCTAGTAGGATTTAGCTGGGTTTTGTCTATTATTTTGACAGCAACCTGGGGAAAAAAACCAAACAGCTATGTATTACTAAACTTAGAAGAAGTTTTGAACAAAAACATGCTGCACCTCTGTGAACAAGAGCATAGATGCACCTCTAAAACATGCATGTGTGTCTACTTCTACACATTTCATCAAGCAAAATTCCCAAACCTATTAAGATTTACCAGTAGGAGCTTGGAACTTCGTCACCAAGGAATTAGTTTTATACATCTGTCTGCATTTGGACTGAACAACATTACCTTGTCCAGGCCCTCTAAACATCAGATTTACCTATTAACAGATCACCAATATCAATGAAATCTGCCTTCAGTTTTAGAAATGCTTGGGGATGAACAGACACCTTCCCAGCCCCAAAATACCGTTTGATGCAGAACAAACATTTTGATCCTTCCACCAAGAAGCTACATTTTAAAAAGGGGGCGGGTAGGAAGGTGGGTAGGTGGTAACTCAGGCATGTCAGGTAACTTCTTCTATATGCTGAAACATCCTCTAGAAACACTTATTATAAAGATAGCCAAAGAAAACAAATCAGACTGTCAGTCTTTTTTTTTTTTTTCAAGGCTTACCTCTCTTCCAGTAAGCACATGCCTTGCCAGCTTCACTTTGGCAAAATTTCCTTTTCCTATTGTTTTCAGTAAGCGATAATTTCCAATGTGAGGATGCTCCTCATTTGTGGATGTTATGGAGTTCCTACATCGGGGGATGTTTTGTCTGCTACTTGACTTGATAGGCTGAATGTGTGGTTCAGTGTATCCATCCACAGAGGTGTGCTGCAAGGCAGACAAAACAGTTGGGAATTTAGCTACTTGAATTTTAGACAATTGAAACAGAATAGACCACAAGTATAAAAAGATGTAAAGGGGAGTAATTTATTTAACTTCTACAATATAACTGATAACTCTGGATGGCAGTCTAAGGAGAAAATGCTGCCTTTGGGCAGAGTACAATACATGTCTCATAAAAAAGTATGCAGAAAAATTTTACCAGCTCTAAAAGCAAAACTAGATACCTATGCAGTAATCTACAATCCATTGAAGACTCTTTAAACATGCCAAACACACACTATAGCTCTATGTTGCAGATAAATCTGTCTAATTATAATCAAATTTAGTCTTTTAAAAATACACTATGCAAAATATATTTGTACCTTGACATATTTGGAAACAAGGTTTCACTCTTTTTTTGTTAACTTTCTTCAGTCAAATGAAATTACTTTTTTTTTCCCCCAAGTAAACTTCATTCCCCAAACATGTTTGCATCTTTTTAAGTTCTTGTTCAAGTAGCAAACTATCTACATCTTTATTTAAAAATAACCATTTTTTAAAACTTTGTGAGATTGCATAAAATATTTTAAACCTCAAAAGTCTGAAGAACTAAAAGGAAGTTATTTTTAATGCATGCCAACACATCTTCCCACATTAAATGTTAGTCACTGAAATCTGCTTCTGTACTCTAACTTCCAAGTATATAAGGGGCAAGTTACAGATGGGGCTTGGAATTGTTCCAAGGAGAAACCAAAGTAATGAAAAATGTCAAAGGAGTGCTAAGTGTTTCAGTATTTCAAATACTTTCTAAGAGTGGCAGATGGGTACAAATGTTTAACAGGTAAAATTTAGCTTCTAATCTTTTAAGTTACAGACTTTGAAAGCTGGTAAATACTGGAGGTAGAAAGAATGTCTTCCTAGAGCAGTTTTTAGTTTTGTAGCAGGAAGGCATGATTACTCCCAGCTAAGCATAAAGCACCAACAGACACGTGAATATTACCTGAATATTTTCCCATTACCGATTGCCTCAATTAAAAAGTGGGCATCTTTGTACAGAGCACTAACAAGCCTGTTCCTAGATCCATGACCTTAAGCTGAAAGTAGTCTGAGGGTAGCTGGAGTTTTACTGCTTCTCCCAATACCCAACCTAATGCCGGGCTGTGCTGATCTCATCCATCATTCCTTATGGAATTATTTTCATTTACAACCAGAATTTAAAGAAGTACTTCCAGCTTCAGTCTGCATTAGTCAATCCTCTCCTGTAAACACTCAGGGTGACAAGCAGTCCCACTGAACCAGGCAAGATTATTTCAGGACATAAGCAGTAGTGGAATTGGGAAAAGTAGCAAACAGCTGCAACACAACCGGAAAAAACAAGGAGAATACCACAACCAGAATGTTCTTCCCAAATGTAGCACAACCCTGTTTACATCACCTCCAGCATTATTAATTATTCACTATAGCCAAGAGAACAGCCCTAAATATAATTTTGTTTGTCTTTTCTTTGCATGAGTTCTTCCGCAAAATACTACTGTACTCCCACTGCTAAACTGTTTTCCAAATTACTGGAGAACCAAGCAAGCCAGGCATGTTTAGATTCTGTATATCAGACAAATTTATTCAGCTGTGAAATAACACACTAGCAATAGTATTTATTCTTTAGAAGCACATCATTAAAATACTTTTTGTGGACTTTGAAGAAGAAGATCAGAAGGGCAGCTCCAGGCAAAAAAGGCTCTGAAACATTCTTTCAGCACTGGACACCAGCCCCACATGTGATAAACCACAGCCCTAAAAAAGTCTCCCCTAAAAATACACTCTGCAAAATCAGTATGTGTGTGGTGCTAACGACAAATACTTCAGCTGTGCTTAGAATCCCAGCCCGGGCTACAGCACTGTGCTACACAAACAAGTTTTAGAAGTCTTTAAGCCTCTTTACTCACCAAATTAGATCTTCACTACAGGAAATACAATGCCTACCAGAAGCATTAGCAACCCTAACATCAATTGCCATTCATATGCTTCACAGGATTAGACTACTCCCAGCAGATACCTGAAGGGATCTCTTCAAGAAACAGTTGGATAGACTTAATCAAAGCCATGGGCAAATAAGAAGATGCCTTCACAGAATAGATCATTTCAATGCAGAATGAACAGGGAAAGCATTATTTAACCAAAATGACAGTATAAGAGTACCAAACCTGAAGAGGAAAAAGGAGTAACAAGGTTCATGGTCATGATGATTCTGGATTTTGGTCTTTTTGTGACAGAAAAACGAAGCCACTCTGGATGGCTCCTAATTATTCCTTCTCAAACAGATTCTCTTCAGAGTCAACCAACCATTCTCTCCAGCTATGCCCAAGGATGACAGAAATCATGCATAAAGGTCAAATTTCCTGGTTTGTGAGCCACACATAACTAAATATATACAATTTCTGAATTTGAACAGCACTAAATGAAATTCAAATTATTCTTGTAACAGGCCTCTTTTCTGCACAGCAACAGCTCACTATTGTTGGAAGGTAAAGAGGAATTTAAAGTAGAAACTTATCAACTTCTAGAAATCAACATTCAGTGAAATTGAAACAAAAGATTAAGAAGCTGAAAAAAATTAAAATCAAGGTCAAGTAACAGTATCTCAGGGATTATTTCCAAAATATACTGAAGCTGAATTTCACAGAAGTATGCAACATCCACACTGTCTAGAAGGGCAGGCTACATAGTTTTCAGATTCTTCTGGTCCGTTACAATGCATTCATTATGCATCAGCTACTATGTGGCTATTTAAAATGCCATCTCAGTAGGCCAATCTCTAAATTCTGAGAAATTTTTCAGGGTGCTGGAAACAAGGGGGCTGTAGAAACCAAAACTCTCCTTGCAAGTTCACTGATTCACCGTCATCCAAAAACAATTTCAGTCAACAAGCTGCGTTTTCCACACAGGATTTCAATTAGAGATTGCGTTATTGCACTAGATATCCTGATTTTATACACACACACACACATATATATATGTATGTATATAAAATGTAGTGGGAAACACTACCTTACTAGTACACCATAAACATGACTCAATATATTCATAATTTATGGCAGTGTAAAATCAAGTCTCTAGAAATAAACATAAAATTAGATGTTTCTTAAAATAAAATGCTATTTTAAACAAAAATAGGGTGAAGCAAGTAACAAGCTTAGAGCTGAAGTAGTTTATTAGAGTATTTAGGTATTTGCACATTAATCAGGTACTTTAAAACAAGAAAACTCATGCAAAACAAAATCCACCTTTTCAGGAATCCTGAAAAAGTATTTCTAACATTCAATTTTAAATTGCAACTGAAGAGAGCTCGATTAACACTTACTGCTCCATACTAGGTCTGCTTCTGACATATTCAAGCAGGGTTGTTACAGAAAGCCAAGGGCAGTAAGACCACAAGAGAGTTAATCTGACCCATTGCTTCCCAAAGCTATAATTTTCTTTGCTTACCCATGGTAACTTTGCCAAAGCAAGATGACCCGAGGGCCACATCATCATTAAGAAAGTGCAGAAGAACTAACCCTACCAAGTAGGTACAATGTGTAGGTTTCACTACTTTACATATTCAGCATCCTTTAGCCACTTACAAGCCACTGGAGTGGTATTCTTGGGGATTATACACTGTAATCAAACTTACAACATCACCTATATTAAGTGCTCCTACAGCTTGGTCTTAAAAATTCCCCCAAACCATTCCAGTCACCAATTCACAGAGTCTTTCTCAATCAAAAACACTGAAGGCCTCTATAGTCCTTCATAGTAAGAGGGTAATTTCCACACATCAATCTGCCTACAAACACACCTCACTTGATTAAACAAGCCTCTCAGTCCTGAATTTTCCCCATCTTGATTTATCACAAGGCAAATTCCTTGGTAGAGCCAGCCCATGCAAGCAAAGTCTCACACACAGTTCTACTTACAAAAGTCAAATTATCACACTTTTCTCACTCAGTTTTTCTATCTTGTCCTGGACATGAGTATCTCGCAGCCAATTTTTATATTCATTACTCCTACCATTTCCAAGCATGTGCCATACACACGAACATTTATAACAGCTGTCATATTTTTCAAACATGCAAATATTTTTCCAAATAGCTAGCCCAGACAGAGGGTATCTGAAGGGTTGAAAAGATAGTCTTCTAAATAGCTCTGATCTGCAACAGTTTTGCTCTTAATATATGTATATTGTAGGGGGAAATATCCCTTTACTAGTACAACATAACAGGACTCCTGATATATTCAGTTTATGTCAGTATTAAACAAAGTCTCCAGAAACAAACACATTAATTTTAATTTTTCCTTAAAATACAGTGCCAGGAAAGGAAAGGGAACAAAGGCGTGAAATACTGTCCTGGATGTCCAGCTGCTGTCATGTTGCCCTCTGTCACTAGTCCTTAGGACCTAGGAGCTTATAGCAAGCCACCTCAAGAAAGATTTTTGCTGAAGCAGCAAACTGAACTGAAAGAGTCCAATTTACTGAAAGTCCTTGGTGAACGTCAAAGTAGAAACCATCAGGATGTTCAGATGAGCTTGTTCTGCATCATGTGTCAAGAGCAAGCAGGTGGTACAGGTATGATACAAACTGCACACAATTATAGTACCTGGTTCCCCAGTTAGGGGCAGAGGAAGATGGAGATTCCCTCCCCCCCTTCCAGGTAAGCCTCACATCTGCACAAAACCACACCTTACTCCTGCCACACATATCTATCACACCATACTACAATTCCTAAAGCACCTCTGCTCTAATAAAGCACTATCTAATTTTTCTTCTCAGACATGTGGAGAAATGCTTTGGAAGGGCCAATTTAAAAGATTGAATGTATGTACACATGATTTTTAAAGTTTCTTAACAGCAATTAAATGCATACTAGATTCTGAATGCATGATAAAAACATTCCTATTAAAAAAAAAATCACCAAAATGCAAAGCAACCAACCTTCCCCACTGAAAGAGGGGGATAATATGCTGGACTAAGCTCAGAAAAAACAAAGCAACGATGGCAGAGTGAGGAAAGAAGCAGTTACAGTTTGTATATCAGATACCAAGATCAGTAAGGCAGACAAAAGAATCAGACAAAACTGTGATAAAATGTAAAATGCACCCATCTCCTGTGCCTGCTCCTGCACACTTTCCAAAAGTGCAAGAAGAAAACAATCAAACATGTGCATGTACATCTGTCTCTTTAGATCACTTATATAAATACATTAAAATGCCAGGCATGATCTTCTTGAGCTTATCAGCTGTAAGATAAAAAAAATTGTAGAAAGCTGGCCTGAGTCAAGCATATACAAACATTTCATTATTTGATGCTGCAACTCTGAAAAACATTTTATAAAACTTTAATAACTCCAAACTATACAGCACCAAGAGACAAAATAAACAAAATAACTTCCTCATTTTATTTTCACATCTCTTCCTTTTTCTTCCCAGTTCTACTATTGCGTATCTCACAAAAACAACTTCAATGGTAACAGGAAAACATTTCTACCACAAGGTGAAATAAAATCCCCCAAAGCCAATAGACAAATAGTGTACCCTTCCCAAAAGCAGACATGTGCACAGGTGACAGGTAAATTTATGTTGAGCATTGAGTAAATCTTAATCTATGCTTGTTACTATGGTAACTAAACCCCATGGAAGTTTTGTTGGTGGTTTTTTTTTTTGGGTTTTGTTGTTTGTCTTTTAAGTGCTCAACATATGTGAATCTATGTGAGACATACAGAAATAAGTTTGCCAACTTTGAGACAGAATTGGTTTTTTCACCTTAAGCTACAAAGGATGCAATGTTTACAGCTCCATACTTGAAGGAATCTAGGAAAGAAAACATCCCATGATGTACCAGCACAGAACTAGACACAACTAATAGGAGTTTCAGAAGTTCATCCTAAAGGATCTTTGGAATAATTCTCATTTTCATGTAGTTACACCAACCTGTATTAATCTTGTGCATGATACAGTATGCTCATTCCCTTTTCTAAAAAAACTCTGCAGTAACATCATATGGAAGGGTGGAGTTCATTATCACATGAATTTACTGATCCTTTTTACTTGATAGATAAAAAACCTTAGAAATGTGCTGGTCATCCCCAAGATGAAAGCATTCCAGAAAAACAAATACTTCCATAGCATGAAATCAGGTCTTGTAACCTGAACTCAGCTCACGTTTCCTTCTCTCCCTAGGCCTGAAGCCCTCAGCCTGGCCAGGCATGCAGGTGCAGCAGAACAGGACCTTCCTGCCTTTGTTCTATTTCACTCAGAATTGGCACAGTTATTTCAACCTGGCACTTTCCTTCCTGACTCATCCCAAACACACAAACAAGATTTTCCAGGGCTAATTCAGGACAACCAGCCCATATCATCTCCATTAATTGCTAGGTCAAAATGAAACCCTCCCTGTAGCCCCATGAAAACTGAGACAAGCCAGCTAAAAGCTGCTGCAGCAAAACCACAGGTGGAACCAACAGGAGGGGGAGGAAAAGGATAAAGTTTTTGTAAAATCCTCTTGTTTACTCATTTTTGTTGTTTGTACAGTACTAAAAATTACTATGTGCCCTATCAAGCAAGAGAATAAAACATTTCCTATCTTGTTAAAATAAAATGTTAAATATGCCTCACCCATGAAACCTAACACAAAACTGTTTTTTTTAAGGAAAGCACTTACAGGAAGGAAGGAACAAAACTATTCCTGCATCCTTCTGGACACATCTAAACACAGCCCTTCACAGACAAGAGTTCTTTCAACATTTCTTGCCAGCCATTACCCTCTCCTCAGGAGGTGAACAGTTCACCATGCCAGTCTTTTTCAACTTATTTCATGAGATCTTCAAACCTGCCAGCAGAGAGTTCCCAGTGAGCATTCCCATCTCCCCCAGGACATCCTGCCAGCACTTGGAGGCACAGGCACCTGCAGGGCACTACTGATTCTAAATGCCACAGCACCCACAGTTTACTGAAAAATCCCCTGTGAAACGAAAACTAAATGCAAATGTTGGTTGTTAATTGACCCAACCAAACAAGAACAGGAACACACCCAGAAAGTGAAACTTCCGGCAAAGGAAACTGGCAGGAGTTTCCACTGCACTTAGAAATGATGCAGCCAGGTCATTTTTCAATCGGCCTGATGAAAGGCAAAAGAAGGGAGACATGAAACAACCCACAGTTCAGGATCATGTCAAGCACTTGGAGCTCCTCAAACATTTGCAGGGCTCAAGAAGTAGAAAATGCTTTAATATCCAGCTTCAAAACTGAGAAGAAAGGGCTGTTTCTACAGTCTAGAAACTGCAATCCTGAAACCTGAGGCTTGCCTCCAGACGAGGAAAACAGCAGCAGGAGGCAAGGTTTACTCACAAAAGAGCGACCAGATTAGAGTGTGAAGCATGTCTGACACTCAGGATCAAACAAGCGCTCTTCTGGGTCAGCTAAGGTTTTCCTACAGAAGGAAAGGTTACAACAGCTAATTGGGACCAAGCTCTGAACTGCAACTCATTCTTCCTCTCAAAGTTTATGAAATGGGCATTTTTCCCTTATCCACTGCATACCTACAACAACTCTGGAGGAGTCCCCATGTGGCACGATAGCTGCTGAAGCTGATCCAACACTGCTCCCATGCCCACACACGCACCTACAACCTCACTACTGCTGGGGCAGCAGGACACAGGACAGAACAGGCAGCCGAGACAGAGAAACCCTCGCAATTCTGTTGCCAGGGTCACCTCCAGCTGAGCACAGGCACGCCCTGACACCGCCCCAGCAGCAGCACGGGCACAAGGACAAAAGGCATCACCCAGCACTGGGAAGACAGGATCACATCAGCTCTATGTTAACTGTTGTGGAACTGTGCTATCAGGACAGGAACATGGAAAAGAAAATTGATCACACTACTTTTCTTGATAATCCAAAGGCAAATTGACACCAGTAGTGAAACTTTAGTAGGACATACTTATTCCAATTCCACAACAAAGTTAAAACACACAAGGACTCAGAAAAGAGTCAAAACCAACACAACAAAAATCCCCCAAAACACAAAAAGCCTCAAACCAACAAAAACAATTCCATAAACAAGGCTTGCTTACTGCTGTTGTTTATCCTCAGAAAAGCACACAATGTGAGCTCAAGAAGCTCCCCTTTAGGGATGACATGAGTGGCAAAGCAGCATCCCAGCATTTTGCTACACAAAAAAGTTCCTCCTCCAGCAAGCTGGACACTATTTCTAAAGTCTTTATATACCCATTACTGGATTCATCCAGTAGATCAAATGACAAATTCATCAAGACAGATCATCATCTCATTTTGAAGACTATCTTACCTCAAGGTCTTATTAACTTTCTGAAGTAAAGCCAGCTTCTCAAAAGTGAAGAGATGCCCAATTAAAATATCCAACCTGATAGCAGTACACACTAATTGATGCACACATGTCCTAGAAAAGAAACCATCCCAGGCAATGCAGGATGATTTGGCGTAGGCAGATAGCGCTGGTTATCAGTGCTCCTCACAGGGCTAAAGTAATGAAAGGCTGGTGGAGATTGTTTGATGCTGGCTTTACCAGACCTGTGACTCCTATAATGCCGCAGCCTCCAAGTTTTAGGAGCAGCATGGAGCCGGCAATGGGGGCATCTACGTGGAATGTTTGAGGATCACATCAAGCTCTGTTTCAAATGCCATTACCCAATGTTCAGCATGATTTTCCCATTTTCTCTTGACATTGTCCTTTTAGGGATCTTAAGAATTCCCTTCATACAATACCGTACATTCAAAATAAATGTAGATAGAAGTAATTCTCAAAATCAACTTGTTGCCTAGACAGAAGAGGGGAATAGAAAGCATGGATCTACAGCGGATTAACAAGGCTTATCTCAAGCCCTTCCACAGAGCCTTCAAGGGAGGGCAGGGAATCCTTCCTGACCTGAAGAGCATTTTCATGGCTTCTTGCACTAGAGCAGACCAGTTTAGTTGCTCCATCTCTAAGGCTTGATAATATGTGCTGGTCCATCACCCTGCAGCCAAGGACTTCTGGTGTCAGTAACAAGTCTTGCCTCAGAAGACTGAGCTGCAGAGGGTCTAATGGACCTCATCTCTCAAGGAGACATAATTTCATATTTAAGCCAGAATCTCATCAGACCCAGCATTCTGCAGACATTTTGTTTTTCATAAACACAAGGTTGACTCTGAGGAGTAACACATACCTTCTCACGGGAAAACCATAACACCTTCCTACGAGGAGGAAGCACCTTAGCTGGCATGGACAGCAAGCCTGCACTCAAGCAGCATTCAGTAACAAGAGTTTTGTCTCCTGAGAACAGGCTAGCAGAGCATGACCTGATGGTGGGAGATACAGATAAAGTTATAAGGACACCATTAAACTTAGTTTATGCTTTCAGAAGACCAACTATGTTTTACAGCAGAGCAAGATTAAGACAAGACAATGTATCCAAGTCAACTGGCTCAGACATGGCGAACTCAAAACAAACAGCAAAATGAAGAGTGTCTTTTGCTGAGTGCTCTCTACTTTGTTTTTCATTCAAGTGTTAATTAACAGATCAAATAAAATGTCCTCAGTTGAGTGGTAGTAATTATTTACCTTTATCTGGATAATGCTATACCACATTTCAACTTAGCAAATATATTTACAGACTTGCACAGATCTATGCTTAACTTTAAGCTGTCCAAACAGCATCTGGCCCTTGGACCTATCTTATGATCAAAGAGTATATTTCTCACAGAGCTCAGATGACAATATCCACAGCGCCCCTTGTTCCTAAAGTCGTGCAATCACCCTGTTTTAACCTTTGGGCTTCAATTATTCATGATCACAAACTGCAATGTAGCATTCCAGAAATACATGCAACTAGGAAGCTAAATTGATATATGGAGAAAAGCAAACAGCAGCAATATTCCTCAAAGATTTTGCAAAGTATGTAAAAGAACTAGAAAAAAAGAACACATTTCTTTAGCTGTTTTACACTGAAAGACACAGTGATACAGCAGCTAATGAATACTGAGAAGCACACACATACAGCATATAGATGTCAATGTGCTGAATTCAAACCATGGACAGAAATCACACGTGAGCGTAACTGAGATGTAAAAACCAAGCACAAGAAAAGGAATGAACAAAACAAATTTAACAGACCATGTAACATAATTTGGCTACGGAAGTAAAAGAAAAAAAAAATCACAGGATGCAAAGAAAATACTAAAACCAGCAGATACTGCATTTACCCAGATGACTAAAATAACAAGTTAGGAAAATGTGGAAGAAATAATACACACACTTATATAGGTAAAGCTTAATAAAACAAGTCAGATAATCTGTGATTAGAGGTTTGAACAAATCCAGTATGTCTTCAAAATGAATACAGTCATTAAAATAAGCAGCAAATCCAACAGTAAGAAAAAAGATGTATGACCTTCTCTAGAGTCCTTGACAATTTGTGGGTGAGGAACCCCAGATCCCCAGCTATGGGCTTTACACAGGAGCCCAACCTGCAGGCTGTAAAAACCGGGCCTTTCAGACTCCTTCATCTAAATGGTGAGACACCAAATTACCAGGAGCAGCAACAGCAGCCTCCAAGCCCACCATTAGCAGGGGCAGCTCTCAATTCTGTCCTGAGGTGGACATCAAACCAGTTTGAATAATACAAGAGCAGCATGCCTAGAAATTCCCAGCTGAAATGCCTTACCAAATCAGATGCTGTCTCATATTAAAACAGGAACTAATTTGATTCAGTCCCAAGGAAGGGAAAGTCATAAAAGCAAAGGAAGTCATGGGGGCCTGAGGGCAATGTCACAGGTGACAGGGATTATACGAACCTCCCTAGTGGAAACTGGGAATTTGTCCCCAAACCTTAAAGGAAAATCATCTCTAAGCAGATTTCAAATGGACACAACTGATTTTTTTCAGGTCTTAGGATGAGCCACCAGCAATGTTTTGTTCTCTCTTCCACCATCAATGTGTTTCAAAGGTCCTTTTCCCACCCACACTGCCAGAATGCCCCTCGCCTCTTAGAAGATGAGGAAAGCCACAGCATGGGAGAAAAGATGATCACATATCCCTTTATGCAGCACTGCAATCCCTGAATTAGCACAGGCTCACTGGGAACTCCATTTTTTCTTTAAATATACCAAACCAACTAGAATGCTCCCAGCCTCTGGGGATGGCAACTATTGTGTTAAGATAATATTTTTCCCTTTTCAACAGTTAAAGAATCTACTCATTTTCTATTGCCATCCTATGATCCAACAGGTGACCTGAAATCAGGTATAGTTTTGGAGAAAAGGCAGGAAGACATCTGGAGGTATACTTAATTCCAATATATATGTGTGTGCGTGTGTGTGTGTAAACCCAGGCCACAAACTTGACAGTCCTCAGTCTGCTTTCTTCTGTTCCTCTGTCCATGACTTGCTGAGTTTAATCTTCAATTAAATCAAGACAATATTAGGAAAATGGCTGATGCACCATTAACACTTCACTTGATTGTAATTCCAACCCAATACTCAAGTGCTGTATTCAATTCAGCTTCTTCAGGTTAGAAATTATTTCCTGAATGTAATGAAAACAAACAGATGGATACAGGAGTCCACTTTGTCTGTTCTACACCACTCCAGAAGGCTTGACGCCTCTCACTTGAAAATAATTCTAGTGAAACTTAATGTTACACACCACTAGGAAATTAATTTAATGAGTAACAAAGAAAAGGTTTGTACACAATACCAAAATACAAAGTTTTGCAAAAGGTCACACAAAAAACTAATAACAACAGTAATAATAGCAGCAGCAATAATAATGTTATCTTGTACTGTTTCAGAAACACTGAACTTGACTTTTATGAGCGCTATACCTCAGCATACTTCAATCACTGGATGAGCACAAATATCTTTCCTAAAAAGGACCTTTAAATGCAATTTT
The DNA here is from genome assembly GCF_028551555.1 of Melozone crissalis. NCBI lineage: Eukaryota > Metazoa > Chordata > Aves > Passeriformes > Passerellidae > Melozone > Melozone crissalis. Next base: position 1,398,628 of record NW_026535805.1, read on the forward strand.
ATCAGTCTACTTTGCATAGGCTGTGGGATTAGACTTCCCTTAGCCTGACTACAAACACTGCTGGAGGCATACGTTCTCTGATAACAATAATGTCTTCCACTGACTAATTCCAGCATCTATATTAGCGCAACCCTCATTGCTCATACCAGGTTTGAGGATAAGATTTCACTGGACTCTGCAGCAGATGGAGCAAGAGTTACACTGTAAAAGGCTTTCATAAATTTTCTTTGTTCATGTGCATCTTATGACTATCACTGGAAGCAAGAAGTCTAAAAAGCAGCCAGTCTTTTTCATTTAATAACAAATGAAGAAAAACAAGTTTTAAAAGCTATTACCCATACATATGTCTGCTAAAGACTACTCAGAACAGTATTATTAATATTTTCCGTACCCATTTCATTGCATTGAATGATTAAAAATGCTATTCCTTTGGGAGTCTGATCTTGAGGAAAAAATACTATTTTAGTCCTCCAACAAGTAAAGACATTAGTTGATTTTTTTTAACCACCAGTAGACTGTCCCTAGTACAATGGCAGGGGGAAGAAAATCAGATTACTGTTGGAAAAAAATTACTAAACAAAACGCCAAATGCTTTAAAGAATTATATTACCTCCAACCAATAATATTATCTGGAACAAGATATGAGTAAATACATTACACATGTAATCCATTTGTGGAAAACAACCATATCCTCTCTAAGAGCTCAATGTAGCATTTTATAGACTAAGGTAATTTCCATGGCAAAAACAAGACTCCTCTTAACACATAAGATTCTCTGAATTTCTGAGCTATGTCTCTACTTCTTTTAAGTGAAGACAAACATCTAAGTAGAAAGATACATATGATTGAAGCCAAGCATGCACTCTCAAAAGGCATTTCAGATATTTACTGTTTAAGCACAAGTAATTTACACTGCTGCTACACAGCCAGCAGTACACCCTACCCTCCCCTTCTCCAGCTCCTCAACTCTCACCCATTAAAAATTCCTCACATATCTGAGTGTAGGGAGAGAATCTCTAGGAGAACATGATAAAATTGTATGTCCTGTGTAAGTAATCACTATGAAGCTTTGGTTACTCTCTGCTGTTACCTGAGAGAAGAAAGCCCAGCCCAGTAACTTTACCAGGGTGGAGGGAAGGAAAGGTGGAATGAGGAAAATATGGTCTAACTGATGAATATTTCAAGTTGTAATAATCATTTTTGCTAATATTTGAAAGAGCCCCCAACACAGAAACAGGTCTTCCCAGTCCACCAACAGCAAAGAATGTTCCCATTCCCTTTAGCTTTACAATTCAAATTATTCCCACATTAAAATGCTCCTTGAGATTCCTACAGAAGGGTATTACTTGAAGGATAAACAGGCGCTACAACTACATGGCTTTTATAAAGCTTTGTATTGGGTTTGCTTATGTCATTAAATGAGCAAAACTGGAAAAGGTCCCAGAAAGAGTGAGAAGCATAAGGAAGCTGGCAATGAGTATGCCAAGTTCCAGCACAAAGCACATTAGTAAGCAAAATGGGGGAGAAAACAAGGGGGGTGGGGGGAGCCAGAATGTGAGATTATAGCAAATTGCAGGGATTTAATGGCCAGCACATTAATCAACAGAGTCAGTTCGAATCTTGCAAAGACAAATTTTGGATATGTAAGGATAAAGCTGATGTGATGGCAAGTTATAGATTAGCACCAGGTTTAAAATTAAATTGGTCACATTTTTGAGGGACTAAATAAGAGAAATTATTTATGTGACAACCTTAAGATTAAAAATAAATGGCCTTCTCCCTTCAGAAAAAAAAGGCTGCTTGAAGACAAGTAAAAGATGTTTTACTTCATTTTTCTATTACTTTCTTCTTGAGCATTGAGTTAAGCTGAAAAAGATAAGAACCAACAGTGGGGAAGGGAGGACTCCAGGAGGAAACCTTCCAGGAGAGATTAAAATAGTACTCTTCCCCAGTGACTAAGGCTGAGCCTCTGCTTACAAGGAGGTGTGTGTTTTACTGCACCGCGAGTGAGGTGTGGGCCCCCTGCAGAAGCACAGCACAGGCACTACAGGTTTTACCACAAGTCTCACCTTAGGCAAGAGCCTTTCCAGCAAGCCCTGTTACTATCCAAACCTTATCTATTTTCTTCAACCACATCTGTCTAATGAAAGATATCACTTCTCTCTAACAACCTTGCCTAATTCTGTGCCTGCTTAAGATTTTAAAAGTTATCATGCACTACTTTACTTCATAATACAAAAGCAATTAGACTTTGTCACCAGTAATATTATCTGCTTTTGCAAAAGACTGCCATGGGCTATCCAGTAACTCTGTATGTTCAGCTACATGAACACTGATGTTCTACACAAGTGCTTTCATCAGAGGTGAAGTAAAGTTCTGTCTTATTAGTCAACATATCACGACTGAATGTGTTTAAAATACCATTCTGCAACTCAGTTGGACAAAACTCCTTATGACTGATCACTTGAAACACATATTAAGTTCAGACATCATTCTCTACTTTGATTAAAATTCTGCTACTTTTGTGAATTCTAGAGGTGTTTAAACAAAAACCAGGATAATTATTCTGCCTCTTCCTAGCACTTCAGTAGGGCCACAGTGAACAAGGCAGAGGCTGCTCTGAAGTCACAAACCTGATTCATTGTGACCTCAGTAAAACTCCATTATGTGCAACAACTCTTACCTCAGAAATCATTATGGCTATGATACACATATCAGTGTGTGGCCATTCAATGCTCTTTTGGGTTGGGTATAAATCTTGGACATATAAACAATTATTCTGGCTAAAGCTTACTGTAAGAGTCCTCTTTCTGAAGAAGGCAAATGTAAAGAAAAAGAACCCTTATCTTCATAACACATTGTGTTGCTGTATTTTATATTTAGGTCTCTGTAACAAGCATACACTTTTATGAAACATTGCTAACTGAAATAGTTTACACACAAATGGACAGAAGCCACTGGTACTGAACACTTAAATCTTGAACAGCCATGAAGGATTCTCTACAAAAGTCATCTTAATGGTACGGTACATGCCTGCCAACCAAACAAGTGGAGTGCAGACTACTTCTCATTCTCAGATCACAGCCTGTACCTAAGGTGTCCCACAAGCACAGGAACAGCAAGATAAAAAAAGGAAAATTACTTTTTCCTGAAACCACATGCAACAGAAGACCCACAAACACATTCACTCCAGCAAGACAGCCTGCTTTCCACAAGGATTTAAGCAATGTGAAGTGACTGTTCATCAGCTGTCCTGATCCAATGGAGAACTGTAGCACAACAATGATCTTTCACTTGACAGAGATGCCCAAAAAACCTGCGCTTTTGGGTTTCACATAAATACAACTATTGATCAATCATTAGACACTAAGCTGTGGTAGTGCTCCATGAGCATGTCTGGCTCATTACTTTTAAGATTAACTGCAGCCCAGCTGAATTTAACTGTGCAAGCACCCTCCTACAGCTGTGAATATATGTCTCTCAGCAGAAGTTGCTGTTTTCTTTGAAAGCATACAAAAAAAGAAATCCCTGAAAAAAATGCTTGTGTTAAAAAAAACAACAAAAAAAAAACCCCAACAAACCAAACCCCACCACCAAAACCAACCAACCAAACTTTTTTTTCAACTGCGGTCCCAGATCAAAAAGAAACAGGATTATGACAAACACAGAGTGTGGTTTCAAAAGTTCTTGCCTTCAACTATTTTCCTGCAATAGCTACTGCATGATTGGTCACTACTTAGGAAATAGAAGTTGAAACAGTCACAGGGAAATGTACTTTAAAAACAAGGGCCATCTTATCATCTTGGAATTTTTAACCTTAGATTCACTAGGATGCTCACCAAAGCAATCAAAGCTGAATCATCACATACAGCTATGAAGTCTCAAACTGACCCTGAGACCTCAACAAGCCTTTGATTTTGCTATTTTACTAAGTTATTCACAGAAAAACAAAGATGATTCATTCTTATGTGAAATACAACTGGCCCAATTTAAAGCTCGGTTTAGCACTGAGCATGGAGAACACACCAAAGAAAAGCTAATTGACAATGTGAAAGAAGCAGAGAAATGCTAACAATTAACCAGGCTTGCTAGCTGATGTGGAGAAACAGCTTCTTATTAAAACTCAGATGGAGATGCATTATATTCATTACACTGAACAATGTGAATATTTTGATGAAACTTTCCTGTTTTCATAGCTGTTTTCACAAACAGTCAACTGTGGAAAACATTTCTTCCTAATTTACCACTGTCTAGAGCAGAGTAAACATTCAAGAACCGAGAGCCAGAAAAAAATTGTGAAATCCTAACAAAAATTTTTTGCCTATTCTGAAATTCCAGAAAGATTAAAAAAACACAACAACAAACCCAACCACAAAAAGCAAGCATTGTGTTTCCAACAACAACAACAAAAATATAGATGGTGTCATGACCACAACATAAATAAGCTGAATTTGAAACTTGTCACTGTCGGCAGCAGCTTATAAGTAGTATGTTTAACCTGGAGGGCAGCACAGACTGTAAACATGTATTTTAAAAAAAAGGACAGGCTGAAGTTACTAAAAGATAAAATCTGAAAAGAAGTGATAAAATGCTTTCTTTCTGATATTGCAATATATGAAAAGTTGGCTCGAGCTCTCAAGCCATGAGTAGGCCAATCTGTAAGAAACCTGTCTATGGGCTTCAGATGCACTATAGATTTTTAGTGCGTCCATGTTAACTGTAAAATCATCTCCTTACCGGATAGTTTCTTAATGAATCTGCTGTACTGGAACACTGTTTAAAGTTCTCTCAAGCATCAGTAAGATAGTACAGTCAGGTCTATCTAAATTCTGAGAACAAGAAAAACTCTACAAGTACAACTACAAATCACTAATTGAGAATATAATTTTAGAGAAATCACAGTATCTGCACTTAAAAATTTAGTCACTATCTTTTTGGTGTTTAAACTACTGATAACAATTGAAAGCTGGCAGGACATTGCTCTGCTGAGCAACAGCTATTGTGATGGCAGAAACTTAACACACTTATAGCAGAAACATTAGTTTGCAAATGTAATCAGGTATCATGGGGAAAAATCTCCTGTGTTTAATGATGATTGAAACATTTAAAATGCAGAGATAAAAAAACCATTTAAATCTCTCTTAATATAAACAGTAAGTCCATAGGATCAGAAATATACAATGGAAAAGACCCCACTGGTCAGTTTTCCTAGAACATATTCTCCTTGTTCTAGTTCAGTGTTTAAGTCCACTGACCATGTAAGTACAGTTTTCAGAACATCAACCACAAACAGTCCAACTTTATGTTTACCTATGAACCTCAAAACCCCATGAAGTATGAAATGAAACAAGTACTACAAGCAAACTGCATTAACTCTTTCTGAACCATAACACTGTATACTCATGCTCAGAAAGAACACTGAATCATGAACATTTTCAGTGCTTTGTACCAAAATTTTCCTCTTTACATGAAGAAAATGAAAGTAACCACGCGTATTGCCTGTCTCGTTATTCTCTCTGATCCACACAGAAGGTTAACTTCCAAACAAACCTCGCTCTCTCCATGCACAGGCTCTAGCTCAGCACATGTTTTACCCCCACAACACAGGAGCTCAGCCCATAGGTGAAGCAAAATAACAACAAGAGAACATCTGCATAGAGAAAACACAAGAACCTTCAAAACAAGATTAGGAGGACATACTCTCTTCTTACCGTTTCAACAAACATAGAACCTAATGGTGTAGTTATGATCAAGGAAAATAAACTCTCAAGGAAAAAACTCAGGCATTCTTCATTTTGCTCAAGTCCATCTCCTGTGGATAAGAAAGATACAGCTGTACTCTTGAACCCATAAGGCTTGGAAATTAGGCCATTCTTCTGCTTAAGGCACTGGAGGAAAGAATTCTTGTCAGATACTTTCTCCCACGCCCCCTCTGTCCAAATCAAAACCATGTGTTCTTATTGTGCAAAAGCAAATCCAGAAAGGAAAAAAAAAACCACCAGAAAGAAATTAAACATGGTATAATCATTATCATCCCAACTTGACCATTTCATCCTATCCTCTTATCTCTTGCCCTCTTCAACTTCTTTCCTCTTTAAAATGCAGCCGTCTCATAGGCTCCCCTGTCAGAAGGGCATCCTTAACCACATCCCTTGAGCTGGCATCTGAGATCTCACTGTCCAGTAGCTCACCCACAAACGGGTGTGAATGTGTCAAAGTTATAATTATTTGTATGATAGTGAAGCAAATCACATGGTCATATGTCACTGCTTATCCTTCTTAAAACTTCCCCTGCCATGACATCTCAATCATTCTCACACAGCACTGCCTAGGTAAAACAAACCACAATTCCCACATTGCACCACGACTCTGGCCAGAGTTATCATCCAGCAGTCCTGCCTTATTAATTTCTTCTTCCATTGTAAACATGCCAGATTGCTCCAGCAGAATTAAACAACTTTGAGGTATTTGAAAAAAAACAAAACACAATAATACCTTAAAACTTAGCTAGAGAGGTGAAACCACAGCACAAGTAAACAGCAATACCTTCACACATAGCAGTAATACCTCCAAAAGATTAAATTACGCTTACTATACAAGGAAAAAAAAATAAGTATTCTTATGTCAGACTAAGAGGTCCTTATGTCAGAAAAAGCAAACTACTTTCAGCATTCTCATTCTTATTAACTTAAAGTAATATACAGCAAGTAGTATAGAGCCAACTGTTGAATCTCTGAGTCTTTTCTTAAACACAGCTTTCCAAAAACATCTAAGAGAACATATTACCTATGTATTTCCTCTCTTTTGCCTTGATTCAGGAAAACTGTTCCTCAATTAAATGACACAATACAAGGCAACATATTACAAAGGGAAAAACATAAAAGCCCCTCTTTCCTCAATTAATACCAACTCAATGAAAACAGAAGAGATACTCTAGCTCAAAACTTTTGATTCCTGTCCTTCTCTTTTTCCATGAACAGCAGAGATGGGAATCTCAGTTCACCCAAATTAACGCCAAGTGCAATTGTTTGAAAGCAGTGATACACTACCTGTCACAGTCTACAAAAAATGTATCAAGAGGAGGCTGTATATACTTACATGTACAAAATCAAATCATAGGGAAAATTATTATTTTGCATACTGCTCTTACCCCTCACTTGAAAAAATAAATCCAGTAATACACATGAAAATACAGTACTCCCTCCACCCAATAATTTCCCTAAGATTCCAAATAAACTGTTAGTAAGAATAAGCGTTTGATAATCATAATCTACTTTGCTTCCTTAAACACAGCTTTCATGAACGAGAAATAACAATTCCAGTGAAAAGTATTTAAGGACATATGCTAGGGAAACTAAGCATAGCACTGGGAGATGTCAGGAATAGCAAAAGAGGCAAAGAAAAGGAGTGCAAAGCTCCACAGGGCAGGCCTATCAGTTACATACACACTGATGCTTCCCAGGCCCTGCCTCCCTCCACCTGTTGCTGGTCCCTTGCTGCCGGTTCCTGTTCTTTTCACTCCAGCTTTCCCATAAGACTTGATAAAGTAATATGCTGCCTGATCTTATCCCTTCTAAAATATTTTCAAAGGGCACTGTGGGACAAGAGGCAAAAAGCATTATGGAAACAAGCAAGTTTTTCACCCATCCTACCAGGAACTCCTGTAATTCCTCAAGCAATGTATAGGTGCTATACCCAGTATTATAATTTCTTTTTTCAAATGATAACACAAATGCTTGCTCACTCACTGAGAAAAGCACACATTAAAATTTTATTTGTTTTCTCTTTCAAAGTACCTAAAGCAGCTGCCAAGAGAGAGGGGGTGGTGGTGGCAGGGTAGCTGCCCATGATTTCATGCAACAACCTCACCCCATGTGCAGAGCACAGCTGGACACACACATAGGGCTGCACTCAGAAACATCAATCAGCTCTCTCCGCACACAGAGCTCCAGTCTGCCCCTTGGGAGTCACACAATGCAGCAACACTGTGAGAAGGCCACGAGCACCAGGTGGAAGAAAAGAGCCTCTCCTGAAGATCACCATGAGCTGTTCAGAAGAGCTTTGCTAATATACATACCAGAGAACTGGAAATATGCACTACAAAGATGGACATTTTACCAGCTCCTTAATTCCTCACTCTTTCCAATTACTTCTCCTTTTAGTTACAACTTCTCACCACCTCAGTTACTCAGAGCTTGCTAGCTTGACTTTGTCCATCATGAGCCACCAGCATAAACAGTTCCCCAGTCCATTAGAGTTTATTAGCAGAAGGGAGCACATCAAAAGTAATTTAAGAGTCTCACCTCACCCTCACAGAATCCATTTTAAATCAAGGAATGTTGCTGATCAGGAAGTCAGCAACGGACCACCTACTCCTCCTCCATCCTCCATTTACCACTTTAGCCAAAGGTCTGACGTAAGAGACACCACTGGCTGTCCAACAGGCAGAGCTCAAGGTCTCTGCTCCAAAATCCTGCGGACGCCCACTAATGACAGCACTGGAGTGACTCTGTGCAGACTGGGGAACTTACAGCTGCACAGATCTTTGGCGTTTATCTGGATAGAAGATTATACTCATTAGTATAAGGTTTCATACTTATACCAAGCCTTGCAGAAGCAAATGTGCAACTTTAAGTATTTTGATACTCTGTACAAACCTAGGTGCTTCTATGCCCAATGTACTCTCCAAAATTACAATAAAAACCTAACATTTAGTATTCCTTAGGTTTCAAAACTGAGCACTCACGAGTAGCATAATATTTTCTAAATTAATGACCAACACTTTGAAGTTTTCATTCCATAAAAGATTATGACATTTGAAAATATTTCCATTTGCCTTGTGTAAATCTTGCAAGTCTTATGGACTGTATTACTGGATATATGCATAAATACTTCTTATCCTTTCCTGTCATCTATATTCCTACATACATTTGAAATAGAGACTCATGAGTAACATGTATCACACAAACCTGGACTTTATCATTTAATTAAATCAAAATTTTAATCCCAAGGACTTGCTTTTGTTCTAAGAATAACACAGAACCCACCAGTCCATGAAGAGTAAGGAGAGACCAAACACATCTATTTGCTTTACTAGTAATAAGTCTGATATTGCTCTATCAATTAAACTTCCACTGAGTGACTGATACTAAAAGCTCATTAAAATAATTCACTACACTTGGGTTTCGCTTCTCTAGCTATATTATCTCTTTCTGTTACCTTTGCCTTCCAAATCATCTTCTTACATTCACTTTTCATTTCGTAGCGGTCAGTAACCTATTCATGAGGCACTACTGCTTGGGCTGGTACTGTAAGAAACCTTAGGAGCTCCCGCTACTAGCCAGAATATCTATAGAACAGACTGATGCACTACAAACACCTTCTTCAACCCATTTCACCCCACTAGGCCATCTTCCTTCGTTTCTTACCAATCACCTTCCACACAAATAGAAGGTGGGTATGACTGCATGTGTTATACTTCCTATGACTCCTTTTCCCCCTCCAAAGGTAATTAAGTATACGTATTTCAAACAATAGTGCTTTTAACACTGGTCCCCTCGCCCAAGAGGAAAATTTCACAACTCCCACACTACCACCTATGAAGTCACCACTGATGGACAGGACCAGACATGGTCCAGCATTCCTCAGGTACACCGTCCATCATAGCCAATTCTGATTATTTTCTATGAAAGACCACTACAGCAGAGAACACCACTCCATCGAGTCCGGGCGGAGCAGAGAGGACCGCAAAAATATTTAAACTGAGCACAAAGGAAGATACAATGAACTCGGGAAGAACCAAGGACACGACCACAGCCTCCCCTCAGAGGCAACACAAAGCAAAGCAGAGGAAGGAATACAACAACACCAGGGACCGTCTTGGAGGTGCAAACCGAACAAAGAGCAAGTACCGCTGAACCCCAAAAGGAAAGGCAAGGCCAAGGGCCAGGCTGTCAGACAGCCCACAAGTGGCAATCCCAAGGCAGGCGCGGAGGTGCCGTGTGTGGGGGCCGCCCTAAGGCGGGGCACCCCGGCTGCCGCCCGCAGGGGCTACAGGCCTCTCGCCGGCGGGGACCCGCAGCCAGCAGCCCGTGTGCGCCGACAGCCGAGGACATATAAGGGCAGCGCAGCCCGGCCCGACCCGGCCCGGCCCAACAGGGCTGGAAGGGGCTGCTGGAGGGGTCCCCGCGGGAGGCCCGGCGGCGACGTGGAGCGCGGCGGGCCGGACCCGCCCCGGCAGCGCCGCATGGAGGAACCCGGGGCGCGGGCAGGCGGCGGCGTTGGCCCGGCGCTCGGCACGGCCGCGGCCCGCCCGCCCCTGGGGCACTCGGCCTGGGCGGCACGAAGGGCCGGGCCGCCACCGGGTACCGGGGAGAGGCGAAGGAAGCCAGAGAGGGAGAAGGGTCCCGGCGCGACACTCACGTTCTCTGTGTCCCGCTCATTGACGGTGGGCAGCGGCGTGCGGGTGGACATCGTGCGGGCCGCGGCGGAGCCGCACCCGGCGCTCCGAGGGGAGAGGCCGCTCTTAGGCCTCGGCAAAGCCCGCCGGCCACCCCCGCCGGCAGCCGGGCGCACACGGCGGGACGCGGGGCCTCCTGCCCGCTACGCACCCGGCGCCATCGCCTCGCCCGACCGCCTGGCTGCCCCTCCGCCCGCCTCGCCGCCGCCGGGCTCCGCGCAGCTCGGCCGCCGGCTCCTCCTCCTTCCCCGCCCTCCTGCCCGCTCAGGTGAGCGACCAGCAGCGCAGGGGGGCCGCGGCGCCTCCTCGCAGCATCCGGCGGCGGTACCAACTCCGCCTCGCTCCCGTCCCCGCTTCTCCCCTCCTCCTCCTCCGCCTCCTCCCCCTGCCCGCCCCCGCCCCGCCGGCCCCGCCGCAGGAAGCGTCGGGCGGTACGGGCGGGCGCGGCAAGCGCGGGCGGGCGGTGCTGTGGCGCCAGCGCTGGGGTGGCCGCGGATCCGTGACGGGCCCAGCCTGGGTGGGGGCCGGGCGGGAGCGCGCCCTGGGCTGAAGTGAAGTGGGATCTCATAGTCAACAAGAGGCAGGACTAATCTCTCCTCTGTGGTGACCAGTGACAGGACCCGAGAGAATGCCCTGGAGCTGACTCAGGGGAGGTTCATGTTGGATATCAGGAAAGGGTTGGGCACTGGAATGAGCTCCCCAGGGAAGTGGTCACAGCACCAGCTTGAGAGCGTTACAAAGCTTTAGGACAGCACTTTTAGGCACATGGTGTGGTTCTTAGGCCTGCCGTGTGCAGAGTCAGGAGTGGGACTCGATGGTCCTTGTGGGTCCTTTCCAACTCGGTGAGGCCTGTGCTGCTGTGGGGCAGGTGTGATGCCCCGCCGAGGGGGGGCGTGTGGCCCGTGCTCGGCGCCAGGGCCCGCCGGGCGCCGGGCGCGTCCCTCGGCCTGGCAGGATGGAGGGGCCTCCGAGAGACGGCAACGCCGCTCGCCGAGTCGGTGCCTGGGGAGCCCCAGACACCCTGCGTGTGGACTGTGGGACAGAGACCTTCGGGTCCTGGGGCCGCTGATATTGGCTAATGGGTTGCTAGCAGCTGTTCCTCCTTGGCTCTCCTTTCTCTCTGGTAACCAGCATTATGAGGAAGGGCAGTGGGGCAGCCCTTCTGCCTCTAGCACAGCTTCAAGTCTGCAATTCATACTTTCTCTGGAGGCTTGTAAAACCCTGTTATTTGTGCACCTCAGCCAGCCCGCCAGCCTCCTTTACCCACTTGAAGCTGAAATGGGATCAACAAGACCATGCAGTGCATCCTTCCGCTCATGTCTGACCAGCTCACAGTCCTTGAACACTTAACCAATGACCTCATGTGCTTAAAACTAGAACCATACACGCATTTTTGTCTTTGAGAAGTTACAAATGTTTACACAACAGCAGCTTTTGCTGGAAAACCAGCCAAACCCTTCACCAAATTCTAAAAACAATCTGCAAAAAAAAATAAAAATGCAAGAAATCCCCCAACTTCCCCTGCACCAGAAGCAAAATATTGGGTCTGAAGTTCCATTGCAATATTTTGACAAATATGTGTAGCCGAGGCTGTAAACATCTTCATAAATTCTGTAAACACAATCCTTGTTCTGGAAAACCTTCCTTAGGAAAACACTTGGGAAGGCACTTCATGAGTTGTGTATCCATCTTCAGGAAGCTCTTATGTGCTCATGAAAGAGCACTGACTGTTATACATGACTTATAAATAACTCATATATATCCATCTCTATGTATAGGTCAACACACTATTAGCGTATGTTTAATTCTGGCTATATTATGGTGTCATTCAAGAGGTACCCCCAGCTCCTCAGCATTGGTCGGTCCGCAGTGGAGATTTCCACATATTTGGGAAAACAGCTGATGCAGGTACAGGCAGAGAACTGCTCCATGTTGTAGGAGCAGTGTAACTGGACTCGTTCTTTGCACATTCAGCATTGTGTTGCTCTGAGCATGCATGATTTGTCAGTCTGGAAATTATAGATGTTCCCAGCTCATCCTCGGACCAAAGCCTCCCAAACCCTGGCAAGGGCTTCTGTGAATTCCTAGCTGTCTCCTCACATAGCTGGAACTACCAACTGCAAAGGAAATTTTAGGATCCTTCATTTTACTGGGAACAAAATAATCCAAGATTGGGTTAATTCGAGGTAAGCAGCCACGGTCTAGCCAGCATGCCCAAACAGGTTTGTTGACAAACTGGATATTAACCCAGTTTAGTTGCTTAGCTCATCAAAATGCACTCACTTTTATCCCAAGTATGAACAAGACTATGTCTAGGGCTCTGTGTGGGGCCTGACTCTGCAATCCTTACTTGGTCAAAACTCCCTCTGATGCAAACCCATCCTGGTATGGATTTGGGTATGCACCTGTGGTCAGGGAAGAAAGAAGTGTAAGCTCCAATGTCTTGTAAATGTGTTTAATGGCACCACGAACTAAGACAAAGCTTAGAGAGACTTCCTGCCTTACAATTTGAATAAGCTTTGGTCAGTATTTCATAGGAAAATTTCATCAGAAATTAAAAGTGTAATGATGTAGTAATTCTTGTTATCTGAAGATCTGCTTTGCAGTTGTTTTGCCCATGGTTGTCACTGTTGTCATCTTCTTTCATGTTACCAAGGTCAGTCATTCATTTAATAGCACTGTTTAATTTTGTTGTGTTATTACTGCAGGCTTCATGTTTCCCCCAGATGGGAAAATGCAGGGACAATGACTGAAGAGACGGTGACCACAGAGATGGTCCTGTCATAATTCAGTCACTCTCTAAAGAGACAAAGCAGGAGAAAGGCTGAGCACAAAAATAGCCTGGAAGGAGAAGGCTTCAAACTGTCTGAGACCTGCAACTAAAATATGCCAAAAGTTATTGCTGCTTCAAGTAGCATTGAGTCCTGCTTAGTGCCCAGCAGGAATGATGTATGTTTAGTGAGTGACTTCAATTTTGGCTGAAGCTGAATTGAAAACATGGATATAACTGAAAACTGAAAACATGGATATTCCACCACCTTACCTGGACCCAAATCCCATCCACTACTGTAGTAATGATTTCAGGCATTGGCTTGAATGAAACCTTTTCCCACAATTCTCAAATTCAGTTCTCAACAGCAAAAGGGTGAGAGGTTCCGAAATAACATGGGAACAGGTGACCACTGAGATGTGAATATAACAGAGCAAAATCATGTTCTTAATTGCCTTTCATTAAACCAGGACATCTGCTGTAGTGTGGAAAACTAAATGAAAGACCTGGCAAATATGAAAGAGTAAAGTACCCCTAGCTGCATGCAGTAAGGATGCAATAGCATTAAGGAATCCTGAGGTCATTACAAACTACAGGTATAGGGCTCCATGGATTGTTTACTTTCATAAGGGACACTGGAAAAAAAATGGCATGTACTCTGAATATATGTAGACTTTGTAAATATGTTAATAGTTACATTCAAGATTCTGATTTTGCTGTAAGAATCATTAGGAAGTACAGTCTTAGTGGAAAATTAAGTAACTTATAATTTGTCCTAATACTTTAAACCTGCAAACAAATGAGGTTGGTTTTGGTTTTTTTTTGTTAATAGCAAGCCATACCTTTTGGGAATACTCTTATCATGTATGTGCAAAAAACCTCCCCAAAATGTTAAATACATTTAACAGACCAGAATTTGTCTCAAGGTCAGTTGTACTGAAATTTAGTAGTTAACTTTGTGTCTTCACTTTTTCTGGGCGACTGAAGTTTTTTATTGTTTCAATGCCATTCCAAAGAACTGCCCTAAGAATAAGCATGTAAGAACTTTATATGAAAGCAGTAAATAAAAGCAGCATTTGTCACTGATTAGCCTGGACATCTGGGAGAAGGATAATAAAATCACAGCACAGCTTTGTTGTTGCAGAAATTTCTTGCACATCCCCAAGGCCTCTAAAATGGTATCAGAAAATCTACTCCAGAGAAGAGAATTTGCCTCTTAAACATGTGGGTTGCTGGTGGTCTGAAGAAGCTTGTAAAGGCAATTGCTCTGTCCCTGGGTATGTCTCTGATGGCCTAAAAAACCAGAAGGTCCCACTATGTTAAAGGTCTCCTGTCTCTTAATAACCATAGCTAAAAATAGCTAGTTCTGATTGTTTCCTTCAGCTTTGATATCTCACCTTTCTTTTGATGCCCCTAGTCTCTTCAGCCATACAGCCAACTTCTTCCCATATCTGAAGAGTTTCAAAAGGAAACCAGCAAGCCACCATAGCATTGAGGTAGAACCACAGTGAAACCTGGGGCAATGACAACTCTGTGAATTTCACCTCTTGTTTTCTTTTGCTGCAGCATTTTTTGTCTGTTGTGGCTTTTAGTAGTGGTTTCAAACTTACTTTTTAAAAAAGTTTCGTATTTTTTCTTTCCTTTTTTTTTTTTTGTAGCTTGAATTTAGATTAGCATCTTGGCAGAGGAGGTAATGCTTGAATAATTTTCATGCATCAGCACTGACAACATCTTTTTTGCATTTTTGGGAAACATTAACATTCTTAGAAAAGACTATCAGAGAGTAATAATGAAAACCATGTAGTATGTTGGAAGTATCTGTAATGAATATGCAATATCTTGGCATTCCTTTTATCTGAAAATATTTATTTGTTGTGAAAGCATGTTAAAGAGTAAAATAACTATTTAAATCTTCATAATTCCTATCATAGTTGTATCTGAGCTATCAAATAAAACAATACATCTCTACAATTGAGCTGGGAAGCTTCCTGAACTGTTGGTAAGCTGTAGATCTGAGGAGAAGAGGGTCTAAATGGTCTGTCCAGCAGCAGAGAGAAAACCAGGGACAAAGGAGACAGCAGACTCACTAGTAGTCCTCAGGGACCCTCTGGATACAGTTTTAAACCCAGCTTTAGATAACCCCAGGAGATGGGGCAGGATGGCAGAAAGCCTGCAACAAGATGCCTGGTGATCTGCCATTGATCTTCAGAGGGCCACCAGAGACCAGAAGTGGGGGAAGAGTTGGGAAAGGCAATTAACCTAAGTGGTCACAGATGTTCTCACTCCACATCTGCCCTCTGCAGACTTCAGTGGTGTGGTTTCTGTGGAAACAGAAACTCTGTACTAAATGGAGCTGCTATCCCTGTCAGGATCTAATTTTTCCAAAGATGTATTCTACAGTAGCACAGCAAGAACTCCTTGATGCAGAAAGGCGTAGAGCTATCCTGCAGCAGTATTGCATATTCTGATACAAGGAAGAACAGCTTTTGATCCAGGGACAACTGCAGGATTTGTTATGAGTTGATCCAATGATTCTGTAAAAGGAAGGTCTCTGTGGCAAAGACTCTATGTAATCCCCAGGGAGCATGGGGTCAGTCTGAAGTCTTTCCTCTGACCATTCAAGAAGAAAAATATTTGAGCTAAACCCCTGATACATCATTTAGTGTGTCTGTGTATGTCCCTCTGTGTATTTTTTTACTTATTTTTGTAATACCTTATTTGGTTAAAATACCTTGTTGAGTGTGCTAGGTTTAATTTTTTATTGAGTCACTCTACCACTTTAGAGGCTTTAAATGATTTGGGTTGTGTGGTACTTTTTTCCCCTAGCTCCTCCTACACCCCCCCCCAAAAAAAGCAGTTGCCTTGTTTTGTTTTCTGCTGACTGCACTGAACTGGCAGAATAGCCTTAACTGACAAAATGACAGGATAGAATGAAATGTTGGAAGGAAAGAACTGACACAGGCATTCCTGAACTTTTTAACAGTTCAACCACAATGGCCTGTTCAAATGAATTCATTACTTCCACAAGTGAAAGTAAATTTTATCCCTCCCAGAATTTGCATATGGAACAAAATGGTCAACAGCTGCTGACTGCCATGAGTTGTTCTGACCATGTCTTACAGTGGACTGAAGGCTAAGCTGAGATCCATCTCACCTTCTCCAAGGTTATCAGGAGCATAGGAAGGCCATCTGGGCCTCCTGTAACAGCTGCTGAGACAGAGCTGGCAGTAACCTTGACTGCAATAGCTTCAGCCATGGATTTAAAAGAGGACAGATTCTAGAAATCTTCTTTAAAGATCCCAAGAAGGAAGTAAAACACCCAGATGAGAATGACAGGGGTTCACTTTTAATTGAATCAATCTCTGCACAAAAGCAGCACCCCAAAGTCAGGTGCAGGGAGAGGGAAGGGAACCTTACTCTGAATTACCTGGCCACTCCTGAGGTGGAATAACTGGCTATACAGGGCCTTAGTCTGCCACCAGAACCATCCCCTTGAAAAACCACATCATCTTGCTTTCCAGCTGGGAAAGGAGGGTGTCTGGAAACAGATAGGAGAACGCAGCAAACCATAAAATAAGCACGTTGTCAGATTCTAATTTTTAGGTTAGCCAGAGAAGTATGAAACAATGTGAACCTGATTTCCAAATTGAGATAAAAATAAACCAAAGGGGTTATTTTTAGATGTACCAAGCTATCCAATAATAATTCAGCTTTATGGCATGTACAAATAGGATCCAGATTCTGATTTTGGTTATATTGCTGGAAGTTTTCCATTGGCTTCAAAGATAATTAGTAGTTTCACCACAGTGATTTGATCAGAATTTAGCCATAGATATGATGTTCCTTGATATGATGCACTTATTCAATAGGTTTTAGGGGGAAAATAATGATTATAAAAGTAAAAAGAAGAAACACACTGCTCTACTTCAGTTTTATTGAGGTTTAAATTATTGTGTTTTCAGAATGAACAGTGCTCTATGTCTGCTAAGCATTATTATGCATTATATAAATGCATAGTATCAGGCTTCCTATTTTCATCTTTGCCCACAGCATGGTAATGATGTCTCTGCAGTGGGATGAAATGCAACACTATATTTAATAAAGGTTATGGATTTTGTTTCTATTTCATGTTGTTAGGTGCTGGGCTGCTTCTGGTATCTAGGTCACTGTTCAAATCTGCCAGGAGTTAACCATGGCCAGTCATTCCTATCTGCCCCTCTGCTGTTACACGGAAACTCTGTAACTCATCAGCTTAGTTTAAAGTTAGCAAAAATGCTCTGTGATAGTGCCAGTGCTTACAGGGATGGAAGAAAATGCCAGACTTTATTCTGGGATATTCATAACTCAGTGTTGTTGATAGTGATGTAAAGTGAATTAAGGACATTTAGCTGAAACACTGAAGTCCAGCATCTTTTAGGACTACTAAAAATCTAAGTAAAATATCTGGCAACAAGTTCAGTAAGCTAATGGTTTGCTTAGAACAGTTTCATTTTTTGTGTGGGTCCAATGTGTTTGCAATGAAGTATTAGACAGAAGAGCTCACTGGGATCAAAGAACACTTTCCAGTATGGTTTGCAAGTCTGTCTTTGACAACAACAAAGTTTATTTCCGTTGCAAAACTAATTATATATATGTGTGTGTGTGTGTGTGTGTGTGTGTGTGTGCATGTATATAAATTCTTTAGTTTGGATTTATGTCTCAAGCCTTACTTTTGGCACTGCTCCTCTATTCTCACTATTTACCCTGAAGAAGTGTATAAAAATGCACTGGAACAAATCTTAAGGTCTTCTGGTCAGCTTTTTATTGAGCTTTTACTAGAACAGAACTCGCAGTAGTTCAAATCCTGATGGATAAAAAACAGCTGGGCCCACATCCTTCCCTCTGATTTCCATAGCAGTTGTTGCTGAGTAAGAACTGGATGCACCTCCTGCTCCTGTGTCAGGACTGCTGACATGAACAAGTGGGAGAAAGATCAAGCTCCGGCAAGGACGGACTTTAGGAGCTGCTTCATTCTTCTTTCACACGGATGGGAGTGTCACAGCGCGCTTTCCTGTCTAATCAGTCTCAACGCAGCCTTGCACAACTCAGCCTGCTTTCAGCTTTTAACCAGGGTGTAGGAGTTCAGAAAAGAAAAAACACCTCCCTTCCCCCAAGAAAAATGTAATTGCAAAGATTTGTTTCGATGTAGCATGTGCAGTAAACTTGAATCACTGAGAGGGAACCACACATTTGCGCAAGTATTTTTTCTTTCCCTCATTTTCATTCCTAGTTAGGTATTAATTTTATTTACCTCCTATAGAAAATGTGCTAGAGACTGGATCTGACTCCCAGTGAGGCTCGTGGTGGAGCTGCCAGAGCCATAATCCCCAGGGCTGTAAGACAGTTCCTCTCTGGTGACCCTGCTGGGGCTATCCCAGTATATACCAGCAGACAAGCTGGTCCCCATCATCATTCATGCAGACAGTGACTCATCTTGTGGGCCAAAGCAAATGCTAATGCTTAGTAATTATATTAAAATAGTGCATGGTGATAGATTCCACTCTTGTTGTAATTGTGTTACTAATTACAAGTGCTACTCACTCTTTGTAAGACTCATTTGTTTTAGTACTCTGAGAGAAATCACGAGGTTAATGAATTTAAGGCTTCATACAAAAGCCTTGATGTTACAATATGATCTGCACCAAAACCAATGCATATATGTGCAATTTCAGTGTAAAGATCATGGTGCTTGTAAGCTCTCTAGACCTCTGGTGCAGCCTACACAGAAGTTTCAAATTTATTCTTCCATTAATAAGCTCAGAATATGGATCTTCATTATTATTATTATTGCCAGTACATAGCATGCTGAAATGTGGAGGACAAATGACAGAGCAGACTAAAATTCAAATTGAGCAATAAATGAGCATAGTAAACCGCAGGGTGAGAATGGAATATCAAGAGACAGAACTAATAAAATATTGTTCTGTTTAGGGAAGATGATACAACAAAATTAACTAATATTTAACAATCACATACTCTGTGTAGAGTAATTTATTGTGACAGCAATAAGAAAACCACCAATGAATGACTACAGAAATATACAGATTGGGACACTTAAGACAGATCTAAATCAATGCCACCAATGGAAATAGGAATTCCTTGACAAGACAAAAAGGCTGGGAATTGAGGTTGTTCAGCTTGGAGAAGAGAAGGACACCTTAGAGCACCTTCCAGTACCTAAAGGGGACTGTAAGAAAGTTGGAGAAGGACTTTTCACAAGGGTGTGTAGTGATAGGACAAGGGGGAATGGCTTCAAACTGACAGAGAGTAGGTTTAGATGAGATATTAGGAAGAAATTCTTGACTGTGAGGTTCATGGGGTACTGGTAAGGTGAGGTTGGATGGGGCCCTGGGCAACCTGGTCTAGTGGAAAGTGTCCCTGCCCACTGTAGGGGGTTGGAATGACGTGATCTTTGAGGTCCCTTCCAACCCAAACCATTCTATGATTCTGTGATATTTCTATCTCTGTTAATTAGAAAACTTGTTTTATCATGGCACCTGAGCATCTTTCTCATTACAGTCCTCATATCCCCAGCAATTGGAAAGCTTTGGAGTAGGCTCTCAGCAGCTGGCATCCCTGGGAGGGTGGCAGTCTTTGGGAATGGTATAGCCAGCATGGGCTGCCCTAGCCTGAGTACCTGAGCCCTACCTCCTGATGGCACAGCTGCTGGTACCACCACCTAGCAGTAGCTCTCCAAGCCTTCCCCATCCCATCCCATCCCATCCCATCCCATCCCATCCCATCCTTCTCTTCACCCTTGCACTTGGTTTTCCTGCAGCATGTCCGTACCACTATGTTCATCTTCTTCCCCTCTATTCCCAGCAGCCTGTGAGATGCAGGAGAGAAGGTTGGGACTGCTTCTTCTCAGAGGAAAGGAGACAGCTGTTGCTTTTGGGAGAGAGGAAAAATTATTACTCTTCCTATCTTCATTTCTATTTCACGGATCTTACCAGTCTTCCTCCCTTCAGACTTGTTCAGTATAAGTACAAAATTCACTTTTACCCATCTATCTTGGGATTCTTGGGTAATCTTGTGCCCTTCATACCAATGGCTACAGAAGCATAGAAAGAAAAAATTGGTCTATCCAGAAAGTCCACAGTAGGTACAGATCCCCAAAAAGTAATCTCACATGTAGTCTGTTACTCTGGCTAATTTCTTTATGTGGAGCCATGTTTTTTATGAGTTAACTCATGCTTCTCTCCCTTTTCTCACATTTTTGGGTCCTCCAAATTAAATAAAAATAGAGTTTTGCTTCTTCTGACAATGCTGATAAACAAAATTTCCCTTGCAATCATATCTAGGTAGCAAGAAAGTTTTGCAAATATTTGTGAAAGTGTTCATCTAGTTCATAAACTGCATTAATTAACCATGCTGAAATCCTCCTGTGGGTTAGAAAGCGGCACAGACAGGGGTCAGAAACAGTGCCATCTTGCAAACCAGGCCAAACTTCAGGCAGCTGGTCTGAGCAGTTGTCTTAATGCATAGTTCATGAACAAGCCATTGGCTGCAATATGTTGGTATTGGTCATGTATCAAATAATAATGAGCACTGAACAGTAGATTCTGCAAATGAATGAACAGGGCCTCATACCTCACCTTGGTATGAGGAATGTGTCTTGAGGCCCGTGTTTATGGAGCTACAAATTTTGTTCTTTGATCTCTTCCCAATAATAAGGCTAAAGGAATGCAATCTTTGTTGTTAATATTTTGCTTAACGTTAGTCTAGGGAAAGGTCGCTAATATTCTGTAGCTATCTCATCAGTCTCCAGGGACATGTCATATACCTTACAGGAGACATATCAATAATTAACATGAACCCCTTCTAATCCTAAAGTCAAATATTAACATCCTCCCTTACCTTTTTCTTTTCTTCTTTTTCTTTTTTTCTTTTTTTTGAGGGGAGGCAGTTCTGGCAAATTCCTGAAGAACCCAAGGCTGAGAGTGGTAGAATTTTGCCCAGAGATGATGAAAATAAAGAAACAGCCATGTGTCTGCCTGTCTGTGGCAGATTTCAGGTGTGTAAATCTGCAGTAATCTCAAAAGTTAAGTATACAGAGAAGTGCTTTATAATGTGTCATAATCTTGCAGTTAACTGTAATTAAGTGAAGCTTCAATACTGATAAAACAATAAATTTTAGGGACAAAAGGTATTCTTCTCTGGACTGCAGCTGCTTCTTTCTAAAAGTTTATTGAAAACTAATTGCTATAAAAATAATACTTTTAGATATGCACACAGTTATTTTCAAAATTGAATATAGTTAGATGTTTCTAAAACTGACTTATGAATCTGTACATAAATCCTTGTATTAAAAGCTCCATTTTCATCCTGTAGCATTAGCATTTAGATCATTTAGAAAGGTGTAATAGTGCCACATGTTCAAAGCAAGTCCAAAATCCAATTAAAGAGTATCATCACATTAAACAGGTATAAAGTTAAACATATGTGAAGAATTTATTAAGTATAGGCATAAAGGTCTTTTTCAAATGTCTATGTACATCTGAAAATGGTGTCTATCCCTACATATATTATACCTATATGCATAATAAACTGCAGGCCCATAGGTTCATTAGGTAGATGCGTATAGATAGTTCAGATGCATTTCCAAGGCATCTTCAATCACTAACTTTTTTGTCGGTGGGAAGGAATATGATTTTTCATAACAAGGAAGTAATTGTTTGTTTTCTCCTTGCCATTTTCTTGCAAGAATTAGACATTTTGGGTTACTTATTACCATGAGATAATTCCTGCTGTTCTGCTGAAGGCTCAAGCAAGGTGAAATGTTTCCTAATTCCCAGAAGGCATGTGTGATCTCATGGTAACACACACACATTGCAGTGTGACATTTCTCCTTGATACAGGTAAATGGACCATACTGTATCCAGGATACAGCTTTTTGCTTCCGTTAAAATCTCACTTGTATTTTCCTGCTTGCAAAATATTTTTCAAGCTGTATAGTACAGAATACAAATTTCACTGAGCTCTTTTACCACTGTGATTTTAATAAAATATAGAGAAAGGCTAAACAGAAACATCCAGCTGCTAAAAACCTACAGGACTGGCATTTAGGTGGAAGTTGCTGTCGCTGATCTTGTACATGTAGGAAAGGATATTCATAATCTCATGCTCCTAATGGCCAACAGCGTGTGGATAGCTCTCTCAGAATATATTGCGTATATAATGGAGATGTTATTGTTCGGGTTTTCAGGATGTTGCTGTTGAGGCCTGACTATAACAAGGTTTCCCAGCTTCACTCAGCAAACCAGGTGAGGAGCCTTCTGCAAGTCTTCTCCTCCCTGGCTGCCTGCATTTATCAACATTGTCAATCAGGAAATGCATCCAGGATGCATCCCTGATTTCAGACTATTCCTTGTGCTGTCAGTTCTGCAGTTAGTCACTTAGAAAGATGGACAAGTCTGTGCAGTGGGCAGCCACCTCACATCACCTCAAACACCCTCAGGGCCAGCTCTGGCTTATTTTTCCACACATCGGATGCTCTGAGGCAGATACTCTCTATGCTGCTAATGTCTGGTCAGGGGAGACATAAAAACTCTCTCGTACAGGAGGCAGGGGGAGGAAATAGAGCAAGGCAAGCCCCCAAATCCAATATTAGTTTCTGATTGCAGCATATTTTTCTCCTTTCCTCATGACACTGTCACTGTGCCACTCTCAGCTCTTTGAGTTCTAAGTCCACTGAGATCGATATCTAACAAATGTGGCCATGAGAGGACACATTCATGATAGGACAGGGAGAGGACAGTGAAAACAGCCTATTCACTATTGCACTTGGGGATTTGCCTCTAGAAACTAAGGTCCTTCCAGGATCCCTCTAGAAAGGAATTTGCAGCCACTGGGCACATACTCTTTCTGTCAATAATTTATTGTATATTGCCAATGAGGCAATGCACCCTTTTCTTCATGTACAATGAGCTACTGCCCTGGCAGATAAAGCCACACATGGCCTATTGTAAATGTGATCTTTAAACCCCAAGTTCTTCTGTGTTACCAAATCACCAACAGAGGAATCTTTCTTCTGTTGAACAGGGACTTGGATATGGGAAAATTTTCTATGGGGGACTCCCATATGCCATAAATAATTACCATATGCCATAAAGTGATAATGAACCTGGTTATCTTCTAAATAGAGTCATAAAGAATATTTTCCATTTTGTTAGTAATAATCCACCTGTTTAGTTTGGGACATTAACAGGCAAAATTTTAGCAATAGCTTTTCATGCACCAAATGCTTTCCTTCAAGAGAAAGAAGGAAAAATCCTGGACTGGAGAGGCACACTGACTGGAACACAGATGCAGTAGATAGACCAACATGCAAAACAGATTTTTGGGGGGTTTGGTTTTCTTTTTTCACAAAATTGTCTGTGGGACTAGCTCCGCTGCAGATGTAATTCTGAAGATGACAGCCTCTGCTTTGCATCTGTTACATACAGAGCTGAACACAGGCTGTGCAGTTTGAAACTGGATTTCCAGTTCATCAGAGTTCAAGGAACACTTGGGATTCTATTGGCTTGGTTTCCATAGCTCATTAAATGGGGTAAAATCCTAGCTGTCTTGAAGTCAATGGCACAAATCCCACTGGTTTTAGTGGGGCAAGATTGTCATCCCTTGTATTTTAGAGGTCAACTACAGAAAAAACATCCCACAACAGCTCTGGTTCTGACCATACAGTAATTTTATCATATTTATTCATGTGCATGCTTGTCATGCTTTTAGTTTACTGGATCTATCAATTTCCCACTACATATTTATAAATGTTTCCCTGCCTGCCTTTCTGCAGTTCCGTGATTCAGCCAAGAGGTATGATCTTCAAATCTAAGAGGCAGAAAGACCCCTAGGAAGTAAATAAGCATAAAATGCTGATAGCTATCTGGCACTTAAATTCCAGTTCCCAATGGGGTCACAAAACAGATTCCATTTATTTTAATTGTCTCTACATCAGTCCTTTTTAGTGCCTGAGAAGTACTGGACACCATCAGACAAGACATGCCAAAAGTGTTTGTCAGAACAAATTGGCAATAATCATCTGTTTAGCTATAATATTCTACTTTTTTTTTTTTTTCTATAATCAGGACATCTTCCTCAAATATTCCTAGCCATATATGGTATGAATTTCTTGCCTTTATTCAGGAATTTCCTTTTCAATTTTTCTCTCTCTTTTTCTTTTTAAGGCAGCTTATACTGGGAAAACATTAAAAATTTCTTGAGTATGATCTGGTCTCTTGCATTCATATCTGATAAGCTGATGGCTCTGTGAGCCTCAGGCACTGGGAGAATATCATCATATTTATAGGGTTTTAATCACATCTCCTATAGTTACTCCAAACATAGCATGTTACACAAATATTTTGCACTGAGTGAAGGGTTCTGCCAAGGCTCCTCAGTGTGCTTTCTCATAGCTGTGCTGCTGTCAGCCCAGAGACAATGCCTGCAGTGAGGAGCCCAGCATCCCCGCAGATGTTCAGCTGACTGGAGGCTGGACCTCAGCCAAACAGCTTCTGAGCTCTTTCCATGGGCTGTGTTCTAATGCGTGTTGCCTGTGCATTCACACAGCTCTTTCTGATGGGAGGAGGATTTGCAGGAGAGCTGCTGGCTGGCTCAGAATCCCCTCTGGAAGCACATAAAGCAGAGAGATCCCCTCTGCAGAACTAACATTGTATTATTTTCTATGACAGCTGTGAGCTCACACATAGATATTGTCCTTTGTTGCTTTGTTTGCCAGAACATCATCAAACTGTGTGGCATTGAATACACCAAGCCATGCTGGTTTGTGGTACCCTCCTTGTTGACTGCTGTGTTGATGTAGCTATGACCTTGTCTGATGGGGTGGTGTGGTATTTTGGGAAGACAGCCCCTCTTGTGATGCTCTGCCCCTTCATTTTGCACCTGGTGGTTTCTCTGGCAGTACACCTTGGGATGGCCACCACAAAGTACAGAGCACTTGGAAATCAACATCCCTGCTTCTTCTTGGGTATTGATGATGATGAGGAAACTGGGTGAGTACTTCAGCAGAGCATTAATCTGAGACAGCTCTGATCAGTGCAGCAGCACTTTGGGTGCAGTGGTGGGTGCATCAGGGAGCAGATGCCATCCTGGGACCACCAGCCTCTGTTGCCAGAGGTTCCACTCCTGTCTGCATCAACATCAGGTTCACACATAGAGCTTCTCTCCAGATCCAGTTTTGCAATGACTGTTCATCTGCGGAGGTTGCTGTGCCACAGGCATTTGTGATTTTTGTCATGATGCTGTATCACTTAATAGGACACAGCAATGCAAAGGGGTTTATTAGTTGCACTGCATTTCAAACAATTTAGAAAAGGTCCCTTCTGACAAATGGGCTTTCTCAGGTATCTGCACCAGCTGACACATTAATGCTTTGATTACTTACAATAACATAAAAAATAAGATGACCACAGAAAATTAAATCACATGGCCTGAGTCGCAGGTCCCTGCTTTGGTGCAGAGGTAATTTATGCAAACCGAAATTCCTTTCATGCCCTTCATGCAAGGACATCCCCAGTGAGAACGGTTACTCGGAGTGGATTTTGACATATGTCAGTTCAGAGCTTCATACCATAATAGGAAAAAACACCTTGCCTGATGCTTCTCTGCTTTCCAAAACCTTTCATCATGTTAATTGTACAGAAGAAAACAGTGGTCTCATTCTGAACTACGGGTATGCAGAGTGCTGTGAATATTCTCCAGAATAGCTGAACTCCGTAGCAGTGCCCTGTGTAAAAGCTGATGGTTCTTAGCATTGTCAGTTTTTCATGCTAAGTGTCTGATGGCTTTTGCACATTTGTG
Organism: Melozone crissalis; assembly: GCF_028551555.1. Taxonomy (NCBI): domain Eukaryota; kingdom Metazoa; phylum Chordata; class Aves; order Passeriformes; family Passerellidae; genus Melozone; species Melozone crissalis. The sequence goes on from NW_026535805.1 coordinate 1,424,712, forward strand.
AGTGTATGAGAAAGATGCTGGAGGACTGTGGGGATCAGGAGGTCAAGAGATCCTCTGGACATGTGTAAGCCAAAGAGGATACACTGGCAGGCTGCCTTGTGTGGTCAGGGACACAGAATCAGGGAGGCATTATGCTCCCATTTGGAGACCAGAAAATAGTTGGGGGGAAGGAATGTCCTGTAACCAAGAATATATCTTTGCATTTACTCACACCTGGAGTTAACAGCATGGAAGGATATTGTGCTTTCAACAGATGGTACTCCAATGAAATTGGCAGCTGGGTGGCATCAGAATAAGTTTATTTTGTGATACGCAATAACAGAAAATAAATGCAAAACCAGAGGGATCACATTGTTTCCTGAATAGCAAGCCCCTCGTGAACTGACCTTTCGGTAATGAGGCAGGTAAGCAACAAAGCAAGGAGACTGGAAGGTAATTGGATACAAATCAGGACCTCCACTGGAAAAGTGCTAGGGATCTGCAAAGCACACACCACAGCTTAAGAATGATCAGTGTAAGTAATGCCTTTGTTCTCATTCATCTTCTGGTGGTGGGGTTGCACACTGCATGCTGTGGGATGGCCCTCCAAATCACCCCCGAATGTGTATCTTCTCCAGAGTGCACTTCTCCGGGGTGCAGTCATTAGAGCCAATCACAAAGGAAGTTCATGACATTCCTCCCTGCAATGCCTGTGTCAGGGCTCTTTCCAGGGCAATGAGCTCCATTTCAGTCCTCTGAGGATTCTCCGGGAAATGCTTTAGGGCCTTCTCTTGGATTAAGTCCAGAAGTTGCTGGAACAGATCCCTCTCTTGCTCCTTTTTCTTTTTGAAGTACATGTTGGTCATTCTGTCTGTGTGCACTACTTACTGCTTCAGGGGAGTTGTGGAATCAGAAAGCCTAAAACAGATTTTAGAAAAGAGGAAAGTGTTTCAAGTTATACTTTCTTAAAATCAGTCCCCATGCTAAATGAAGCAAAAATGCTCCCTCAACACTGCCCCATTCCAGTTCATGCTCTGGAGTCTAGGTGTGGCAGCAGAGTGTAATCCAAATTGCTTCTGCTTGCTGTCAGTCTTCATGTAGCAATCATGAGATGCTCTGAAGCATGGCAAGACGGGGAAATTAGCTGGGGGGTGGTGGGGGGCTGTGGTGTCACATATAAATAGAGCACATCAGCTGGGAGGTTGGCAATCCCACTGTATCCAGTTCTGTTTGCACAGGAGGGTATTACAGCCTCAGGGATCAGAAAGAGCTTTGTGAGAGTCCTGTGTAAGAGAAAGGACTTTGTCACAACAGTGGCCCAGTGGGTTCTTCAGTATTCCTCTCTGAGCTGGGCTCTTGTGCAATTTTCAGCCCTGCTGGTTTGTGCAGCACTGGCTGCTCTCATAAATCTCCTGACTGAATCCTAATTCATACACAGGATCAAAGGAGCTTGCGGAGGGGTTTATGCTGTTTGTTTGGTTGTCTTCAGTGCCTGTGCTGCAGCCTTGGGCACTTTGCAAATACACAACCACTGTGGAACATTCAGAGCCTCTGCCTGCAATACCAGCTACTCCTTTGCTAATTAATTCACCTGGAACTCTACAGCTTTGCCTTGGCAGGAGAGCCAGTGTGGTGTGTTTCTTATTCCCTCTTTGTCTTGAAAGTGTTCTCTAAAGGTGTCTGCATTCTGGGGCTTCTTCTGGGAGAAACTGCAAATGTCTGTATGAGTGCCAGTGAAACTTTCTCTCTCAGAAAAAGCACACAGTGCAGGTATCTACTCCTCTCTAAAATTTTGAGTAGTAGCAAGTTCACACATAATGTTCCAGCCTGGGGTCTTCATAGACCCCAAAACTAGCCTCATATGACGTGCTGACCCCGAACCTTCTGGCTCCTAATCTAAGCCTAGCCTGGGAGCCTTGGCAAGTCCCAGCCCTAAGCTCAGCTTGCCAACACACAGCACGGAGCTGCATGGCATGAGGTGGCAGGGACCATGGCCTGTGTTTGAGCCCTCAAGCTGCAGCCAGAGTTGTAGGAAGCAGAGATATGGAGAATGTGGTTTTAAGTGCCAAAATTCTGCAAGACCATTAAGATTTCCTTTCTTTTGCTAAGTTGCTCCTGACAGTAACCTTAGAAACCTTGCATGCTACATCTGGTTGCTATTCTACTGGTTTTCATTTTATGTCTAAAAATTGATTTCAAAGACATCATTACACAATATAAGACAAATATAATAGTTACTGATAGAGGTGAGCAACATATTAGTCTTTTAAATATGACACTGGCTGACTTCACATTCCAGAGAGTCCACACAGATCATTCCCTGGATAGTGTGGTGAATCATTTGCCCATCCCAATGTTTTGTTAGAACAACAACTCTACCAGTCATCTGATTTGTCAGACAACTGGATGATGTCAGATTTCTCCTCTATGTCTCACTTTGTGCCCCCAAGGCTGAGAAAATGGATTGATTTTAAATGGGACCTCTCGTGCCAAATTTCCTCAGAACTTCAAATGAATACTCTCACTCAGTCACGACAAAAGCCTTCTCAGATTCCAAGAACGTGTCCATGGCCTGCATGCTCCTCTTTGGTTGGAATAACAAAGAAGCTCTGCTCATAAAGGGATCTTTCAAGAAACTTCTTGTAAATCAATCACTGACAACTGCACAGTCAGTCTTCTTGGTCTTGTCAGTTTTTAATTAAAAAGTTGCACCAACAAGTGTTGACAGACACAAGCAGCACAGCTTTCTTCAGAAAGTCCAAATATGCTTAAAGGTGGGTATGCAGGACAGGTTACTGTGCTGCTTACGGAATAACAGCTGAAAATTACCTGCCACATAGAAACAAAACCCAAACTTAAAAAGATAGATTTCTGATTTGTGTATGCCCAAAATGTGCTTTCTAACATTTTGCCCCAATCCAGGCCCGGATGTAGCCCCAGCATAGAGAAGGTGTCTGGGTTTACCCTGCATCCTTTGATGACATGACATCATTCACTCACCAGTGGTGGCTTACAAGGAGTCAGGAAATGATAGCTCTGTGTTTCCATCCATATATTCTCCTAGAAAGCACTTGGATGTTTGGATTATAAATTGATTAATGTGCTGGAAGAAGGAAATCTCTGTTCCAAAGCTATCCAGCACTAAGTGTCTTTCCCTTCATTTCACCACCTCCTGGTGATTTCAATCAGCTCCTGAGACTTATTGACACACATCCTTACAGGATGCCAGCAGATGCTCATGCAAAAATAGTGAAGACCTAGAACTGACAATCCAGATGATATGAGGTGAAAGGAAAGTAAAGGCAATACTTTTTAGAGGTTTAGTCTACTTAGGATGACTTTCAACATCACAGAGAAGGCAAGAGAGAGAGAGAAAGAACAACTCCATCTAAAAGTATTTCTTTCGAGATAGATACCCTTAAAAATAGAGAGAAGAAACCTGCTGATTTGGGGCTTGTGAAATCTTCCGTTCATAGATTTTTATGAAACCTCTGTAATTTCCTGCTTGGTCAGGAAGCACAGATTAAGAAAATTGGACCTGACTCACAAGAAAACTTGAGGCTCATTTGGAGACATCTTTATCTTTAACCCCAAATATGAAAGTTTGCATTTTTATCATTCAGTCAGTCAGCTGCGGATTGCCTAAGATATAGAGACTTACTGAGGATTTGTAGAAGTCTTTTCAAAAGACTTTTGTTTCTACACTATCGAGTAATTCTGGCTGCAACTTCAGCTTTCCCCACTGGCTTTGTTTTTGTTTTATGTAGCATAGTCTGGGAATAAAGTAACACAGAGTAGAACAACAACAAAGAAGGACCACTTCTCTTAACTTTTTCTGAGCATATAACACAGCCTTTTGTTTCTCACTTTTTATGGTGCTTCATCTGCATTTTAGTTAGGGCTCATTTCTGATCCTATGGGCTCAGACCCATGGCCTATGGGTCCAGTACTATTGATGACTGCAGTTATGTGGCATTTTATTCTCTGAGCCCTGTTTTCCTTGTGTTCTGAGTAAACAAAGCAGATCATGAGTAAAACATAGTCTCTACCTCCCAATAAATTATTTTTCCCCTCTTTAAAGAGCCAGTACCTTCCCATAAATTATTTTCCTTTAAAAACCCAAAAGAAACCTTTTGGCTTGACCTGTAAGTTCTAGACTTTTCTGTAACTTCTACAATTAAGAGTAAAGGATAGTACTGTGGTTAAGGTATTGCGTTTGGACTCAAAATGTAGGGAAGCAATCCCCTAAAAGTTATTCCAGTCCTCCTTTGGCAGAGAGATATAAGGCTTGTTTTCAAAACTGGCTTTTGATTTTTGTTGTGTTTGGTTTTGCTTGTCCAGTTGGAGGTCTGGCCTTTAATGCCTCTAGCTCAATGAGAAGTCAGTGGGACCTGCAGTTTTTGCCATGTGTTAATCAAGGTCAAGGTGCTCCCAGAGCAACCAGGAATGGCATATTCCCAAATTAGAAGCCATGCTTGAAAGTCAGGTTTTTAATCTCTTGTGATAATTCAGAATACCTAATTTAGGTGGCAGGGGATTTAACTGACTCTATAAGGAGCCTAAGGCTCCTATGTGCCAAGCCAGAAGCTTAAACATTGGCAGAGTGAATATGTAATCCCCTGTGAACTGGGATGCTGGCCCATCCCACCAGGCCACTTTGAGGCTTTGGAAGTGCTTGGAGACTCTCGGGTGCCCATCAAAGACAACGTATGGAAAAAGCAGAGTAGGGCATGATGAGCCCTCAGTAGCACTGACTGCAGGCACAGAGCTATCAATTCCCCCCCAGAAAATCTCTTCTGTAGGGTCCTGTTTAAAAACATCCAGAAATCACACCAGCATCCATATCTTTACAGCAGGGATAAGGAATGATGGTGGGTAGCCAAGCAGAAGGTTAAAATATTAAGAGTAGGAGATTGATTCTCATTCTTTCTTTGTACTCATCAAACCAAGAGCACCTATTCTAAAACTGATGGACTTGCCTCTGTGAAATTCCTTCTGTGAAAATGAAAAATGGGCTCTGACTGACAGAGACTCCTCAGTTTCAGGTGCTATTAGGTAGGCAATATATATTGACAGCAAGCAAAAGCTTAAGTTCATTTTAATCCTCATAATCACTTCTTATATGTTCTAGTGAGTTCGATGTCACATCGGGATATCATCCAAGACTAATAATGATTATGATACTATCACATGAAGGCTGGCTTTTACCCTTACCAGAGCCCAGCACAGCAGCATGGAGAAAAGAGAGCATAGAGGAGACAGAGACCCTTAGCTTTTCCCTGTCCAGGCACAGGCACTCAAGAAAAAACTCAGTGTCTTCTGCAACACATATATGCTTTGGATGATGGACAAAGAAAAAAAAATGGCAACACCAGCAGCTATAACTCTGCCAAATCCTCTCCTGATATGGGATTTACAAAGGTTATCATGGACTGGAGAATAATTTCAAAGGACTTCTTTATTACTATGGCCTGGGGCCAGGGGAATAAACCTTCTGAAGCAGAGGAGGATTCCCTTTACCTCAGGCTATTTGTTCTAACTGTGAACGCAGTGCAGAATTGGACGTACCAGTCTGTCCCTTCCAGAGGATCCCCAAAGTCTCTTCTTACAGCACCTAAAGAAAATCAGCTTCTGGAGATGAAAAGATTAGAGCTGAATTTGCCACTATCCAAAGCACATTGTGTAACACTGTAAAGGGAAACGGATGGGCCAATGTCAGGGGAAATTTGTGCTCCTATAGAAGTTGCACCAGGAGAGAGAAGGTAGAAACTGATTTCCTAAACATCATGTGAAACTCTGAAACCAGACTAGAGAGATCTATTTTAAAAAACTTAACAGATACACTGAGCAGTAAAAAAGTGTATTTTTTTTTGTTTGTTTTGTTTCTCTGAAGTTTCTGGTCTGATGCAAACACCCCATCCGCTCTTTTGAAAGTCCCAGCCTTCCTTTTTAAAAATTATTTCTATTTCTCAGCAGATGTTTATTACTTTCTCTGAGTCAGACATCATGTCAAGATCAGGCAGGAGAGTTAAACACTGAACTTTCCTCTTCCTAAAATGTAGCTATGGGTGCTCCAGACTATGTGCAGTTGTACTGGGGCAAAAAATTGGAAATTCCTCAAGATGCTGTCCCATGTGGGGACACTTCCATTGCCATCAGAACTTCTTCAAGGGGTCCAGCCCAAATAGAGTATCTTTATTCCTTTTTTCTCTCCAGTCCCTCATTTCACTGAATGCAGGAGGCTGCTGGATCCTCAAAGCTGGTAGATCTCAGCACATAACTTTTTTTGCTTTCTAGTGGAGATGTTCTAAGCTTGTACAATCCTTGTGTCCCAGACAGGTCGACACAGTTGTGGTTTGCAAAGGAAAGAAGGATAGAAACTTTCATTATTTGCTGTTGCTAGTCACGAGGCTACGGCACAGTCAACCTGTTTTGATTGTGCCCTGTAGTGTGACAGAGGTGCTCAGACACTGATTGGTTTACTGTGGAATATACTGAAACCCCATTTTTTTTCTCCCCCTTCATTTATTTTCCCAGCTTCTTCTTTCCACAACAATCAGAGCTGCCATTATTTTTTGCCTAAAGAGAAATCCCCAGCCAGTCATGAAGCAGACTGAAGTGCTGGGAGTGGCCATACGCTGCTGTCAGCTTTAGTGCTTTTCATTGGCATTACAGCTTGGGATCACGTGGAGCTTGGGATCACAGGCTGAGGGCAGGCTAGGAATGTGCATGCGCAATCACAATATTTATCCCTCGGTCAGTGGAACACAAAGCCCATCCCAGCCATTCCATGTCCTGCCTTTGGATCAGTAAATTAGAACATACTTTTGCATGACTACATCTAAAGTCCAGGTAACTTCAAGAAAGCTAAGAGCAAGGTTTCCAAGCACTGAGCACAGAACAATAATAAGAAAACCTACCCCTGACTGAGTCTGATTGCTCAGTTTGTTCCTTGCTCAGAAGTGAGCCTCAGATCAGGTTGTCTTCTTCTCTTACATGGTAAGTTCGAATGCTGAAGAAGGTTTCTGCTGCAGATTCCACCCTGAGCAGCTCCTTCCTGGAATCACTCCTGAAAATGAATTTACAGCTTCAAGACTACACCTGCACAGGAGATGCCTGTGGCAGTCAGTAGGGAATGTGCCTAATTAAATATGAGCAGATTTTCAAAGATTGCTTCATCCAAGAAGCAAAAGCAAAATAATTATATGGAACAAGATGATTACCTGGAACAAGATGATAAAACTCCTAATGTTCCTGTTTATGACTGTGAAGCTTCTCTGTTAAAGCTGGGATGCAATGCATTATCATTTATTGTCTAATAATAAAGAAATAATGCTGCTGGTATTCTGTGAGAGTCAAGCTTTTCTTCCGAATAAAATTCCACTTGGAACTGACCCATCCAAGTAACTCCCACAATTTTTTTCTGGCTTATGCTCACCTGGGAGGAAGGAAGACTTAGGAGGGGAGAATTATGCTTCTGCATCATATATAAAATGCATCTGATCTGGGAACTTTGGTAGGTCTTGAAGGAATGGTTGCATCTTTACAGGAAGGAAAAAAAACCCCAAAGTACATTTCTACGAGATGACAAATTGCAGTGAGAGGGTAGATTTGTGACCCTGTCCCACCTCTTTTGTGTGATGAAAATGTGCTGATGCCATGGCTCCAGCTACCCCTCTCTCCTGGATTTTGTTATAAAAAGGAGAGCTTTGCCACTGTGTGCGCCTGGTCAAAAGCTACCGGAGATCTTTTGTTCCTCATCAGCTGGGGGTGAGATTGCAGGGTGTACCCAGTCCATGCATCCAGCCCCTACACAAGCAAACCAGCAGTTAAAATGTTGATATTCATGATGATTTAACTCCTCTGACCTCCCCGTGGCTGAGTTCCAAGCTCCGCTCTGATCTCCACCCTGCCTGATGCATTTTTATTTATATCTACTTTTTTTCCAACCTTTCTCTATTTCTTTTAAAGAAATGTGGAATTCTGGGGAATAAAATAGCAGCTCATGAGAGGTGCCAATGTGCTATACCATGAGTATAGCTCAGAACAAGTGCTGTCTAAACTCAGTCTCAGTACTCACTGTATTTCACTGATGGCCCTTTACAAGACATTAAATTACTGCTTCTCTCAAAAGCAACCCTTCCTCCTCCTTGACTGTCTCTCACATCTTCTCTAAAGAGATTTACAATGTCCTCTGCAGCTTGGCTTCAAAAATGACAAAGTATTTTGGCAATTGCTGCTGGAACTGGTCTCCATGCTGCAGCTCCCCACCTCTGTGAAACTCTCCCTGAAATGAATCTTGACAATGGGGACCAGCTCCACTGGGGTTTTAATGCACCACTTAGTTCTTTCAAATTCTTTGAAAATTTTTAAATTTCTGTTAGACTGTTCGCACCTTCACAGCTAAGTATGAATTGAAAAGTCCTCTTGGGTTAGGACTTATGGTTTTACCTGGGATGGCATCTCAGACTTGGAACCTGCATTTCTATATGGCCTTTAGTGTGTCTACCTAAAATTTCCTACATGCAGAGATCCTGGAATCTCTCTGTTATAGGGCTGAGCAGTTCAATTCAAGTTAAAAAAAACTTTGATTAATAATGTGTGTGTTTTAGTTGCTGTTTGTTTTTAACCATTTGTGCAATACCTCAAGCCAATTGGCAGGATTAATTGGTTCACAATACTATATTAATTAATATCACAAAAACGTTTTGAAGGAAGGAAGAGCTAATTAACTACAAAGCATTAATACTCCAACTGGGAGAGAACCCAAGGGAAAAAGTCTACAGTGTAATTAATACAAAATACATTTTTTCTTCCTGCCCTACAATCTCCCCACAGTCCCAGACACTAATGACTTTCATTTGGCTTTCTGAAAGGTTTTCTGCTCTCTATCAACCTATCCCATGCTTAAAAATATCCAGAGATAATTTGTATTTTTTTTTCTTTCTTGACCTTTTCTTTCTGGCGATTCCCTCGATGCAAGGCATGAGCTCAACTCTTGCCCTTGTTCCTGTGAAGTGCTTGTGAGGCAGGTTCTTTCTGATATGGCTGTGCTGGTTAAGATCCAATGTCCAGCAGTCAGTAACACAGGCACAGCAGGAGAACAGGGCAGCAACCCTTTCCATTCTATAGTTTCCCTTCCTACTGCACATCCCACATTTTTCCTGTGAACGTCAGATGACTCACTGATTTATTACAGCCTTTTTTAAAAATCTAGTTGGCAGTCAATCTGCTTCAAACCACAGTGCATTTTATTTATTTGCTGTTCTCTAGTAACAATTCTCAAAAAACCCCAAAGCTAAACAAAATTACAAATTATAGACAATTAAGGGGGGGAAAATACCTAACAAATATGTGCTTGTTTCTGTAAAATTCCAACTAAAAGCATACTGCCCTGCTTTTTGTGCTTGGACTTCAACCACTTACACAGAAATGCCCCCAAGTGAGGAGTTGGGCAAAGGCACACGGAGAATTGTCATAATAAAAACATATAGTGAAAATAGCTACATTCTCACTATAAAAATATCTCCCTGCTAAAGTTTGGGCTGAGATAACTGATGGCATCCAGGAAATAAATGTTTACAAATGTCTAAACCAGAATTTATAAATGTGAAATAGCAGCTTCAGTGAACTAGCCATCAAATCCTAAAACCTTTGTCCATATGAAAATGCTTGAACTACTTCAGTAAAACTGAAAAAGTGAAACAAATAGACCAATGAAAAACAACTGTAATACTGAAGCGTTTCCACAGCATATGGCTTATTCCCTGGTAAGAAGCATCTGCAGCAGTGATTATGCCTAATTATTCAATTTAAGGAAAAAAAAAATAAAAAAGCTCAGGACTCCAATTTACACAGTTCTTAGGAGTTCTGACACAGTTAGCACGAACCATATGCCCGAGTCAGGTCTAAGTCCAGCATGGGAAATACAGCTGTGTGGTATTGCCAGGAGAGTGCTGTGTCATTAAAGAGTCTGCTCCTTCAAAGGGAAGATTAAATCAAGCTCCCTAATCTCTGGATGAATAATCTCATTATTTTCCTGAGAAAACATCTCACCTAGCAAATACAGTGGAGTCTTGCCCAGACATGTTTTCTATAGGTGGGAATTGGTAATACGTGGATGAGGGCGTGGAATGGCCCTGCTTTGCTCGGGGAAGTCTCTCTCCATTAATCACTGCATGTCTCATACCCGACAAAAAGTGTTGATGGAACAGGTTTAGACACACTTTTGAGTTAGAACAAAACCCATGTCACACCAGCTCAGCTAACATTGGGTATTGTGTTTGTAGTTGCCTGGTGTGATGCAATGGAAAATTGCAAATAAAATTCTGATGCGTTGTCAGCTCCCGTGAGCTTTATCTGTAGGCAAGAGGGTGTCACAGAAACAGAGCAGCTTCCCAGGTCTTGCCACAGACACCTCCCTGGGACAGGGGGAGGAGAGGAAGACTGAGATTACTGTTGTGATAGGTGGTTTTTCTCACAAAAGCGAGTTTGGTTTTGAGAGATTTGCATCTTTATTTTGTTTATCTAGGGTTGAATTTCCTTTATCACCTTCTTTAAGTCTGTGTAATCCAGGGCTGAATACACCTGCCAGTTTATAGAGCTAGACAATGCACTGTGATGCCTTTCACTGGCACTTCACATAGTGAAAGATTCCTGCCACCTCTTTTAAGAAGTTCTAACAGCTTCAGTAATTGTTTCATGTTTATTAATTGTTTCATGTTTGTTAATTGTGTCACCCTCATTCTTTCGGTAGTTGTGTTCATGCTGAGAATAAAAATCTGGCAGCTTTGAAATCTGGCAGGAAGCAAGTGATCAGCACAGAAAATACCTCATTTTTCTTCTGTGAATTTCTCTTCAGGTGTTGCTATAATAGAAATTATTGAAAATTTGCCATTTGCCGACTCCTGGAGGAATTGCTGAAAGGAAAGGTATTGGCAGCACATCACATTGTAGCTGATAGCAAATATTCCTAAGAGAGGGATTCACCTACCACCAGGGCAGCTGTGAAAACCAATGTGGCACTGGCAGTGCTCGGAAACTGCTGGAGCAGATGGGGCAGCAGGTCTGGGAAGCAGGAGCAAGACCAAGCTTCTCTGGCCATCACCTGGGGGCATTCTCTATCTGAAAGACACACAGGATCCTCCAAGATATTTCCTCCCCCATCCTCTCCCACATTATTCCTTACCACATCCCTTGGGTGACCTGGAATAGGGTTTTCCTGGGCATACCCTACAAGCTGCAGACTCTCCTGCTTGATAACCTGTCCTTGTCCCTTTTTAGAGATTCTAGCCTATTCTATCAGACAAAAAAAAAAAAACAAACAACCCAATATTCCAATCATCCCCAGCCCAGCCCCAGGCTTCTCACCTGTTTTACTCTGGGTTGACTGGTTGTTGCCTGAGGGAAAAGCATTGCAATCTGGCACTCACCAGTTATCCTGGCTGTCAGCCCAAGCAGCAGGACACCCACAGCAGCCTCAGGAGAGAGCTGGGATAGCCTTGGGACCGGTGCCAGCTTTCCCAGCTAGGGCCAGGGAGGTGGAAATAGCCAAGCTTGTTGAAGTAGCTGGAGGTCCCCTGCACTGGGCTGAACCAGTGTCTGTGCTAGATAAGGAGTATGCACAGCTCACTGGGATGTTTGCACCTGCCATCTCAAGCTGCCTTCACACACAGCTCACGAGGTGCTGCTCTGCTCTCTGACAGGAGGAAGGCAGCTCTTGGAAATACCTTTGCAATGTAAATTGTCAGGGGAGCAGTTTCAAAAACCAAACCTTTGACAAATCCTTACAACACTATTATTTACCACACACCATCACCAGGCAATTATTTTACTGGAGTCCTTACAAAGTGGAAATACAAAACGGGCAGAAACACATTCAAAGAAAAGGAAATCAGTGGGACACAGGGTTCACCTCGACCTTTGGTGGTGGAAACCGAGGAGAGCCCCTGCTCAGCTACGAGTGGTACAAAAGCCATTCCTCACTTTTCCTTCACAGCTTGCCTCCTGGGCTTCTCCATCTTGTCAAGTTCAGCGCAGGCGCATGCTCAGTAGATGTGCCTGGAGCATGTTCAGTTAAACAATCAAACTGAAAAATATTTTTGCAAAAACTTCTTGCCATATTCACACAATTCCAGGGCCATTTTCCTCTATTACAAGGGAACAAAACCAGGTAGAAAACCCTGTTGTGTATAAGCTTTAATATAGTTTATAAAATGTGGGGTTTGAATCTAAGGAAGCAAGTGACATCTTCTGCTTCTCTTGTGTTTTTGTAGGGTCTGCATGAGTCAAGTTTGAATGTATGGCCAAAAGAAAATGCAGATTCATGAGCCAAAGGTAATATCTTTGACTTACTGGCACAAAACACCTTTTCCCTGCAGATAGTCTACACTGCTTCAATCATTTGGCTCTTTCCTTTTTAGCAGCTTCCAAAAGTGATAAAATGTATATTGCTACAATATACATTTTGGATGTACATTTTCAAGGCCTTAAGACCATGAAGTCATGCCTGTGTGTGTCATTCTTTCCATTAGTGATGAGCCTGAGGTGCTGAGTTTATTCCTGATTCCAGGTGGGTATTTGAGGCCTGTTTTTTCATCTGGGTATATGATCAGATGCCTTTCCTGAGTGAACACATTTCTATATATCTATTGTTTGAGTATTCAGAGAAAAATATAGCCAGCTTTGTGTTACTACTGAATGCGACAATCAGTATTTCTTCTCATGCTGAGGATAAAATAAGGTAGAACTGTAGTGACTGAACAATAAGTGGAATCCTTGCAATCTTCTGAAAATTTTAGTCTGTTATACGTCTGTCTCGATTCAGAATCTTTTGTTTATTTTTAGTTGGAAAAGAAAGTGTTGTCTAGACTCATCCCTATTGATGATTAACTGTTCAAGGGGAAACACACAGCAGGCACGGATATAAAGATTCAGATGGGAAAATTGCTATATGTTTGAACACTGTATCCTGCTGGATAATTCTTTCCTTTGGGGACATGCCTAAGTTCAGATGCTATATTGTGCTACAAAGTCAAGCTGAAGTTGATATTTAGGAATGTTGGGACTGCCCAGGCTCCGAGAGAGTCTGGGCAGTCTCTTGGGGTTTGTCCTTGAGGCAAAAGTTGCTGTTCCTGAAGGCAAGAAAATGAATGCACCAAGTATTCTCCCTGTTTCCTGTATATAGGCCAGCTAAGCTCCCTTTGCCCTGAGCTCCAAGGTGTGTTCCTTGTGCAGAGTGCTAGTTTTGACAGCTATCAATTTCAGTGTCACGGTAAAGAACAAATTGGGTACCCAGAGTGGGCTCAGTGGATTTTACGTGCACCCCTGGCAGGCAGCACACAGGCCCTCCAGTGAACATGGCAACAACGTCTGTAAAATGGGCACAATAATCCTCCATTGTCTCCAGTGTGGGAAGCTTAATTAGGAATTTCAAATCATCTTGAGCTCCTCAGAGGGATGGTGCATATGCTGATACAGTGAGTAATTTGGCACAAATGCTTTATCACACCTACAACTCTATTACCATGTGGATATGCAGGGCAAATAGAGCAGTGAATGTCCCAAATTCTGTGGAGACAAACAGCTCTGGAATTGCCTGAAGACCTCTAGCAGAAAACAGGTATACACCTTCTGTGCAGAGGCTTTATTATAACACATACTGATATATCAGCAACACACAACTTTTCATCCCTATAGAAAAGGACATTCACAACCACATTCTTTTGGCAGCACAGAGATACACCTACAGTTCAAAACCTTCTGGGACCCCCTGGGACAAAGTCACAGCCACAGCTTACTGGCAATGCACGAATGCTCTGTCTATAGTGTGCAGACTTTCTGGCAACACAGCTGCATCCCCAGAGCCTGGTTTCCTACGAGCAGTGATATTCCAATCAGACCACATCCCTTAAGGCAGAGAGATGATACAGAAACACCTCACATTGCAAAGGGAGATGCCTTTGAAAAACATTTTAAAACCAAAAAAAACCACCTCACACTAGATAACAGGGGCTTTATTGTTACTTAAGTGCCTACAATGTCAGAGCTATCTGTGCATGAAGTGGATGCTCAATGTTAATAAAATACATTCCAACTGAACAGTTTGTGTGTTCTGCTGAGCTGTACAAACCACGAGAGCTCTCTGCTCTCATGGTTTGTGTTCCCACCATGAACCCCTAATAATGAAAGCACTGACCCAGCAATCAGCATTTTGAGTGCAAGCCCTGAGATTGCTCAGCTGGGTGTAGTTTCTCTCTAGAAGAGAGCATGTAATGCAATTAATCCAGCTAGTGGAACAGTGTGTTAGGGGCTGGCCACTCTTCTGTAGGAACAGAACAGCTGACATTCTAGTATTTCCTTATTTCTGAGCACTTGACTGTCAAAGCTTATGATGTTCTTTGACACAGGGAAGACAAAAAGTAAGGGGGAGTTATTTAATATTATACAGCAGATCCAGATTTGTTGTTATTTGGGATTATAGCTAGAATGAAATACTGTGGGATTTACTTTAATCTTCCCAAGGGACTAGGTCTGTTTGGAAATGTCAGTGTGTAGGCCATGGCTGATCTACTGGGAATCACTTAGACCCAGAGTATTTTTTTTTTTTTTTTTTTTGTGGTGGTTGTGCTCATGTTATGCTCAGGAACTATTCAAATTGGGGTCTCAGTTTCCAGGTGTGTTGCTGGCTGTAGCTGAGTGAGGTGTTGGAAACATAAAAGAGTTTTCTTTTACCTTGTGGCTTCTGCTTTCAGCTGGGAGGGCAGACAGGAGAGCTGGAGGCAAGTGGCTGCCAGACTGCTTTTTATCATCTTGCTCAGTCCAGGGCAGCCGTGCCACTCCCCCAGCACCACGTCCTTCAAGGACTGGACAGAGCAGGACATCTCTGCCACTTCCACACTGTCAGAGGAGGTGGAGAGTGGAGCCAGAACTCTGCGCAAAGGAGAAAATTATCAGAAGTCATTTTTAACAGCCTGATAAGTAATAAATCAAAGTCACTTGTATTTTGTCTATCATACAGCAATGAAAGGTGCCCATTACCCTGTCGGATGTGATGCAGGAGGGCCCTGGAGAAACCCAGGTTAGTGTTTGGAGTCGCCTGCTCAGAATTGCCTCCAGCAGCTCCCCGCGCTGACTCTGCCTTTGCTCCAGCTCATTGCTATAGCCCAGTGGTGGAGGGCTGCACTGCACGGGCTGGTGAGAATTCCCTCTGGCTGGAATGTGCCTTCGGGTGTGGGACTGTGTCTAAGGATGGTGGGCACTTGCACTGGATGCTCATTCACCTTCCCCTGTGGATTGAAAGGCAGGAAAAAAGCCCAATCCATAGGCATTGAATAGACATAGTGGCAGTAAGACTGTCCTGTGGAGCCTCCAGCACTGGACGCTGAGAATTATGAAGACCTGTGTGGGTCAGACTCAAAGGTATTGCTTCCCTCAAGAGCCTGAGTCGACATGTATGGTTGGAAACATGAGATAAGCCCCTTCTGAGAATATCTGACAGGTCTGGAGAATGGGACTTGGCAGAGCTGCTTGCAGTACTGCAGCTTGCAAGAGAGGTGCTACACAAAGATGGAAATAGGGAGGGATGAAAGGGGATGAGTGTGCTGACTCATTTACATCCCACCACCTTCTCTTGGACCTTTAGTCAGCTCTTTGCTGCACCATGGTTTGGTGGCAGGAATGACAGCATTCTGTAGAGAAACTGGTAAATTGCACTGTTCTGCTGTATGATAAGGCACTCTCAACAATGTTTATAAAAAGAAAATATAGTCTATATGTTTATGAAAAACTTGTAAAAGAAGTTGCCAGCACAGCTTGTACTTAATGGCAGTAAGAACCAAAATGACAATAAAAATAATAATTTTAAAAAACCCATAAAGGCTTATATCTTGTACAGGAAATTGAAAATGAAATATTTCCAGTTTGTTGGGTTATGCCTAAGTACAGTAGGTCTTGCTAAGCTATGTCAGGCTCCATTCCTACTTCAAAGTTTACTTTGATCTTCCTTTATTTACATTAGCCTTTGCTACAGAATTCACAAAGAATTTTCAATGACTGCTCCAAGTCATATATTACACTCTGCTAAGACAAGTTTTAAGTCAGTGTTGTGATGGTGCATATATCTGGTGTTACAACAATACCCAGCAGCATGAAGTATTACCCTTATTCCTTTAGAGCACACACTCCAGAATTTATACAACCTCAGTGGTTGTTGCACATAGTTAGGAACTGGGTCTAATAAGCCATCCCCAAAGTTCTGTGAATGTTCCCTTACAAACCCAAATCTCATTCTCAGCATGCTCTTTCACAGAGCGTGCTCCCTGAGAATGGTACATTGTGGTACGCAATGGTCCATGAGCAAACTCACAGGGACACAAACAATTGCACGAGGACAAGCAGCCAAGGAAGCGTCAAGCCAGGCAATGAGTTGTAAGTACAGGGGTTTTACCTGTTTTGCTTAGGTATAAGCAATTTGCATGTTTGAGTGCAACAGAAAATCCAGCCGAAAGCATAAAGTCTCTTCTGCATCTTGCAGCACTCCCTTGCCTGGTGCCACAGACCTGGACAGGCAGGATGGTGGCTGGCTTGGTCATTCCCATGGAAATCACAAGGAGACGTGGCTTCCCCATATTTCTAAACATCCCAAGGATGAGGCAGGAAGTGTCTCAGCATTAGTTCCTGACTATTTTGTCTATTTAGGAAGTATCATAACAATAGCTTTGTAACAAGTGTCATGATAAATTCCTTAGCACGCTAAATCCTGGATTTTTGCCCTCCCATTGGCTTTGGTTAGGTAATTGGAAGGATGATGTAGTGGAGAGACTGGTGAGATGATCAAAGCATCACACCGAGAGTTTAATTTTCACTGAGTCCACCTTAGGCTCCTGTAGAGCCAGGGAATCCTAAACCAGGCAGATATTCCAGCAGTGACAGACAGTGTGAGAACACTGTGAATGGCTTTGAATGCAGATCTCATGCTGTAATTTACACTAGTCAGAAGGCTACAATAACTATATCACTCACAGAGGGTGGGGAGTATGAATATTCCACCACATTTTCCAGAAGCCAGACAGTTGGTACAGAGGACATTATGCAAACACCAAGCTTCTCACTCCCATTAAGAATCTGCTCCAAGTAATCCAAGTAATGTTCCAAACTTGAATGTACTTAAGAAAACATCTAATTCTTAAGATTAGAAATTTAGTTTTATTTATGTAGCAATCTACCATGTTTCCACTGTCTTTTAGAATAACAATAAGAAACCAAGTAAGGCATTCTGCCATCCCCACCAAGGGGTAAAGGGAGGAACACCAACCTCACACCCTGCAACACATGCACTGCAGAATGCCTGGGAAAAGAAACTATGTATTTATAATGCCATTTTAGGAACATTTGTATTCTTACCAGTATTTCTGGTTGCAGTAAGTCTAACTGATACTGCATTTACATAATAGATCTTTTAAAACAAAATAATGTTGCATTAATTAGTGAAAAATTACCAAACAGTCATAAATCAGTAATAAGTAGCTATGGCAAAATATTTCAAGGGTTGTATTTGAAAATAGATCTGGAATTACTAGTTTGGGAGCTTCTGAGTTTTCTGTTGACTGGGTTGTTTAAAATGGAATGTTAATCACTAAGTAATTCTCATTTGATACTATGAAATGTATGCAAATTGTGAAAGGAATGGACAGACAATCAGAAACCAGGAATTTAGGTGTGACAGTGGACCCAGTTCAGTTTTTTATGATTTTCTTGAATTTTCTATGTCCTCATTTTTGTGTCTTTCAGTTTGAGAAAATAGTGTGTTCTTATCTTAATAAAACATTCTGAGGTTCTCATATACAGTTTTATTCATAAATACAAACCATTGTAACTTCACATATAGAAAATACAGTCAATATTTGCATTGAATACTGACCACTGGGTTTTAATCTTCCCTCTGTAACATCAATAGCACTGTCCTGGGAGCACTGCTGACTATAAACAGAAGTCCACACCCTTTCTGCTTTCCTCATACACCTTAATGGATGACACGGAGTTTGGGGAAAAGGCCCTATGACAGTGAAGAGGTGTAAAACTGAAGTAGGGGAAGAGATGAGTCCCATATTCCTAAGTGGAGATGAAAGTGGAACTGGACCACTTATTCTATTTCCCTCTGAAACCACTCATCTCCACCATCAAAGAAAAAAAATAGAAGGAGGGATGCTGGTTACTAAAAATCTATGTCTGCTGTGTTGCCCTGGGTCAATTGGTCATAAAATCAGGAGAGCAGCTGGAAATAGGGCCTGTAGGAGGTATTGTCTGTGGGAAAGGAGACTTTGCAAATTTTGTGGAGCACAGAAGTATGACAGGTTAATGATAGGCTGTGCTCCTCAAGCTCAGATAGGAACATAAATACTCTGGACTTCAAGACTCCAAATTTGGATGATTTCCATTATAAAATACAGAGTAGTTTTTCAGAATCCAAATCCAAACTCCATCAAGTTCATAAGAGTATGAATGAAAAGGTTTTTATACTTCAGGGTGTAATCTGCAGTCATGTTAAATGTTTGTAGGCCCATTAATCTCACCAATAATCTGACCTAAAAGTTTTAGCATTCTCTCTTTTTTTCCTAAACATTTGTTTAGGAAATTTTAGCAGCATTGTCAGTCATAGACTGTAAATGTCAGAAATGGTTCATTAAACCTCCCAACACTACAAATTTCATTTTGGAAATGCATTAATGGAAAAAAATAATGGCCATATTGCTCCATTCATGAATGCATTGCAACCCGTAACAGGCAGGTAATATTTTTTCTAAGATGCCTTTTTCTTAAGTTTTTATAAAATTGGATGAAATTTTATAGCTCCTGCTTGTATTTTTTTTTCTCTTTCAAAACAAAAAAGCATCAGAATTGCCATGAAAATTGCATTGTGCTGTCAGGTCTCCATCCTGGGCTGCTGTGACCAACAGGGGGTCTTGGAAAACACCATTAGTCTAGAAGGTTCTTCCATAGAAGCATAAAAGCTTTGCTGACTTGCCATGAAAGCATCTCGGGATGCACAACTGCAAAGCAACATGAGTGATGTTTTCAGAAAAGTGTAAACCAGGAAACCCTGTTATCCACCACGTGTGGGATGCCAGCCTGTTTGTGTATCCCCATGCAGCCAGCCAGTGCTGATTTTCAAAGTAAACTTCCAGCTGGGGAAAGGTTTAGTCAGGGAACATACAAAGGCAATAAATGAAAAACTTCAAGAACCTGTGTCAACGAAATGTCCAGCACCATCTTGTGGCATCAGCATCAATTCAAACAATTGGTCCTTTCTACTGTGGAGACTTCTTAACTCTTGTGCTTTTCTCACCTGAAGAGACTGATCATTATAAAACAAGAGTACAGACACAGCTTCACTGATAAAAAGATCTTAGGACATGGACTTGTTGAAGTGGTTCTAGAGGCAACTACAAAAATGCACAGGGGGCTGGAGCACCTCTCCTGTGAAGACAGGCCAGGAGAGTTGGGGTTGTTCAGCCTGGAGAAGAGAAGGCCCTGGGGAGACCTTGGAGCACCTTCCAGTACCTAAGGGAGGCTTCCAGAAAGTTGGGGACAAACTTTTAGTGGGGCTTGTTGTCATAGCCCAGGAGGTAAGAGTTTTAAATTGGAGGCGGGGGGAGGTCAAGATTCCCTATGAGGAAGAATTTTTATTTTTTTGTAATGAGAGTGCTAAAACATTGGAACAAGTTGCCCAGAGAGGTGGTAGATGCCCTGGACACATTCAGGGTTGGGCTGGACAGGCCTCTGGGCAACTTATTCTATTTGAGCTTGTGCCTGCTCATTTCAGGATGAGTTTTAAAGGTCCCATCCAATCCAAACTATTCCGTGATTCTGTGACTTGAAATAGGCTGGGGAATAATTCTGTTTCTGATGGCCTGGCCAACATTCCTTTCTTTGTAAGCTGAGATGAACTTGGTGCCAGCTATTGCTGAAATAGAGCTGCTGCCACATTTGCTTACATAGCTGGTGCATGACCAGGATCTAAGGCATTGTTTGTAGAGCACTATACAAGATGTTCTGCATAATTGTGTGTAGAAACCCGCATCATGCTCTTAGATAAGTTTGTAAAACACTTCACAGCTTCATCCCTGAGTTAAATTGGGCCAAAAAAATGGAAGAGTCATTTCCAAGAAGTCTTCAATTTTCTGGATTGGTGCTTCTTTGTCTTTGCTCAAACAACAAAACAACCCAGCTGACTTGCCTGGTGTTCTCCACATCTGTGTGTGAATTAAATTCCACTGTGAGGTGCTTGGTTCACAGATAAGATTTTATCCAACTGAGAGGGAACTCTGAAAGCTCATGTTATAATTTCTTTCAAGCTGAAGTTTCTTTGTCTCTTCTAGTGCTTCTTAGCCTGGAATTTACAAGCCTGTACTTAGGAATAAGGTTTTAGTTCACTCATTCTTTGGCCTCTGCTGAGACTGATAAAACATTCCAACATTAAACAGCACCTGGCAGGGGAGCTGTTTGTTTATATTTCATATGGTTGCAGTATCATTACCAGATTAATTTCAGAAGTCATTGAATTCTTTGGTCTCTACTCAAAAGCAATGTACATGGGTGTAGCTCCACAGACATAAAACCTCTTGAGGATCTGGCCAGAATTTTTTAGTACTGGTCATAGCTCTGCTGCAAATATGCTAATGCATAAGGCCCATACATATAAGCCTTTTTTATAAGTACCCACATACTTTTTAAAGCTTAAGCTTTGAATTTTAAAGCTCATGCAAATCATTTTTATGAAACCTTAAGTGGAAAAAAACCCAAAACTTAAGAACCAACAAAAAAACCCCCAACAAATAAAAAACCCAAACCAACAAGAAAACAACCAATTAAAAAAATCCCCAAAGCCCATAAACCACTAAGGCAAAAGGATATAGTACTTTCATCAGTTCTGTAATTACTAGTTAATCAGAATGTCATGATCATGCCTTGAATTGAAATGTTGGAGATCATTTTTTTTTTATAATAGCTCCCTGCTCACATTAACCCCTGAGCACAGGGACTGTCCCTGCAGTTGGTCACAACCCTGCAGTCAGTTGCTGCACTCCTTGGTGTGCTCTTCCTCCAAACACCAGGAATGCAGTTTCCAAGGGAATTAAAACAGCTTATGGTTATCTACTGCTGTCAGTGCCCTTCTCCCCTCTCTGACCCCATTCAGAGGGGCAGAGGATGCTGTCCCCAGAGCCTGGGGACAAGGAGATCAGGGAGCCTGCTTGAGAACTCACTGTGACTTCTGTTCCCATTGTGGCACTGGTAGGTACTGGTTAGATACCTAAAAAGCCATCTGAAGGTTTGATCATTTAAGATTTAAGTCTAGGCTAATGGTTTATTTTAACAGCCTTTCAAGCAGGGACCAAACACAGGTTCTCAAGGTTCACCTCAGCAATGTTGGCACTTGTCTTTAAAAAAAAAAAAAAATTAAAAATTGAGATAAACCCAACTATTGACCAAAAGTAAATGTACTCAGCCTTTTTCTTTTTTTTTACAAAACAAAGTTAATAGCTATTGAATCTCAGATATAGTTGATATTTAGTTCAGCTCTCATTTTACTAGCTATTTAAGTGAAACAAAGCTGTACTTTATTCAAGCCTGTAGCTACAGTAATTCCTTCCTTGCCTTTCACAATAAATCAGGCAAAACAGAGCTCTGAAATAAGACATGTGTGATGCATGATTTGTAGTCAGTGACTCCTGAAAGGTATTTTAAGTCACAGAGAAAGTTGATAAATTACTTTACCATAAAAATGGAAATTTAGTTGGGAATATATTTTAACCACATGGGTGCCAGGAAGGCTTCTCCATGCTTCTGTAAAAAATTGCTTAACAAACAGATGTCTGATCTCCAGCTGAAGGGATTACAGAATTAATAGCAGATTTGTCCTTCTAACTGTGGCTTAGTGAATCATAGGTAATATGTCAAACTTGATGCACATCAATAAATTGACTTAATGTGTAAGTTGATAGGTGGGTTGTTTAGTTTTGGTATTTGTCAAATGGAATTTCAATCTGTCAGTAATAAAGTACCACAAACTACAGCAATGGAATACATTGATGTGCATGGAAAAATTATCAAAATTCAGCATGGACAAAACAGTGAACTGCTTTGGACTAAGAGAGCAGACTGTGGCTTTATTAATTTATACAAGATAGTTAAATGAATTCATACTCAGAAAAAAAAGCTAAAACTATAAATTGAAATGTAATAGTGATAGATAACCTAAGTGAAGAAGAAAGTAATTGTTTTATTTGCAAAAATGTTAGAGAAAGGTACATTATTCAGTAGTTAATCATTGACAGAAATGCCTCTGAATGCTTGAATACGTTTTTAAATGCTTGAATGCCTCTGAGTGCTTGAATATGTTTTTCAAGAGAAAATTTTTCTCACTGTTGCCTGTCAGGAAATCTGAATGAAGACTCGATTTTTTCAGCAGGATTGCTGAAAATAATTTTTTTATAGTGCTACAGAGCAGCTACATTTACCTTTATAAATTACAATAAAAACATAGTATTGGCTTTGACAACAAATTTCTGAAATGCTGTTTCATATCCATCATCTACCTAAGCCTTCAATTGTGCACTGAGGGAAGAGGATGTTTTCTCTGAGAATAGAAATGCACCTTTCCTGTGGGGCAAAGATGCCTCTTGGCTCTTCTTGGGATCAATGCTTGTCCCAGGATACTTTGCAAAGAGGGAATTATGTATAATTTGAAAAAGGCCCACACAACCTTACAACCAGTCTTAATAGAAAATGGATAGGTTTGCTTCCTGTGACATTGAAAGGATTAACAGCTGAGATTGAATCCTGCCCCCTGCTATTAATCCACTGGCAAGTAAAACATCCGTGTGAGCACTGGCAGCTCACTCCAGAAATTATTCTGTTGCAGCCCTCTGCGCCTTAAATAATTTTCAGCATCAGTAACCACGGTGTGTGGCATGCCCACACTTGTGCAGGACACCCCCGTGGGACAGGGCAGCTCCTGCCTTCACTGAGTGTGGAATTGGCATGGCACACAGGGCTGGCCATGGCAGGCTGCAGCCAGTTTCATTTCCTTAACCTGTGGAAGAAAACTGTTTTAAAGTGCTTTTCTTTTGGTTTTCACATCCTGATCTAGCAGGTGGCTGCTCAAGGTGATGTAATGAAGGTGAGAGTTACTTTCTCCTCTCCAGCAAGGGGACTTGAGCTCTCCCTACCCTGTTCCCCAAGAGCAGGAGAGGACCCTCAGCATCTCCTGGCAGTCTGAGCAGTGTGGCACTCTTGTATTTGAGTGCTACAGAACCATTTCTTGATACTATCTCATGGAAATCTTAGTGGTATCATAAATGTTCCCGTGTAGGAACTTGCTGATGATGGAGTATTCCTGTGGTAATCTTCAAGGGGATATTTGCTGATGAGGTAATTCTCTTGTCCCATTTTTTCTGTAGGAGTTTGTTGGTGGTGGAGGGCCTCTGTAGGAGTATTCCTGCAGGAATTTGTTGATGCTAGTGCACCACTGTAGAAGGACTTCTGGATTTATTTTGATGGGCAGCATTGGAGAGCAAAACAGTGGTTTGGCATGAGTTTGTGGAAACAAGAATCCTGTGGGTAAAGTGCAGACAGCAGACCTGAGGTTTTCTGTGCAGGATGGGAGAGTTAATGAAGGTGCTTCTCCAAAAGTGAAGAGAGGTGAAGCAAAGCTGTCTGCTTCAGCCCCTTCTGCCAGGACTGAGAAAGGCTGCATGGAACTGAAGAGTTTCCCCAGTTTGAGGAAAAATCTGTTTCCAAGATATAACTTCTATTAAACAGGCAATTAATTTCTCTCTGTATGGAGTAGATTTGGATAGAAGTGACTGTGTAAGTTTATTTCACGAGAGAATTTCAAAACATATTGAAGTTCATTTCAAGAGAGGTCACTCTAAATTACAAAAAAAAGATCACTTCTTATAGTCCTGTTATGATATAATTAAATAAAGTTCAGGAAGACTCTAGACTTAATTAAAGAAGAGGAAAGGCAACACAACTGTCATCTTTCTACTGAAAATTAAATAAAACCTACTTTTCATGGAGGAGGGTTTTTTATAGTAATGCCTTGTCTACTAATTTATTTTGAATAATAGAGATTCAAAGTTCAAAGAAAATCTCACCTAAACCCAAGAGAAATCAAACAAAGCTGGTATTAAACCTAAATTACACCCACCTGAGAGAAAGGTGGGGGCTTGAAGCCGGGAGTGGAGAATGTTAGAGTCAAAAGGGAATTCTCTTTGGAAGAGGGAAGCTGTGATTTTGGGAGGGATTGCAATGTGGTTTAGGTAATAAACAAGCAATGCTCAAGGCTTGCCTCCTCTTTAGGAGTGAAGGCAGTGCAATTTTAGAGGCGGTAAGAAGGAAGGAGGATAAGGGCTGTCTTCTCTTCAGGAGAGGTGAGGTTTGTGGT
The DNA here is from genome assembly GCF_028551555.1 of Melozone crissalis. Taxonomy (NCBI): domain Eukaryota; kingdom Metazoa; phylum Chordata; class Aves; order Passeriformes; family Passerellidae; genus Melozone; species Melozone crissalis. The sequence continues at coordinate 1,449,139 of NW_026535805.1, forward strand.
TCAGAACAAGGGCAGGTGAACTGAAAATTAATGTTTAGAGAAAGGTAGAGACATTTTTGTCAGTCCAGGGTGTGCTGAGCCAGCTGCCCACTCCCTTTGCACAGTGACCTGATCTGGAACCAGGATAGTGTAAAACAGTATATCTGTGCTGAGGAGCTTGTCTCGTGGAGAGAAATGCATATACAGGCTAGGAAAATGAAAAAGTTCTCATGCATTCAGGAGTTGCTTGAGCAGGGACTTTCTCCCATGTGGCAGAAACAGTAAAACATCCCCAAAGCTTGGGGGTTGAACTGTTGTATTCCAGGTTCCCTTGTGGTTGAAGCGCCTGTTGGCAACAGCTGAATTATTAAGAGGCATGGGAGGCATTGAGAGCTCTAGAAAACTCATATGTTTGCAGTCTTTGCAGGTAGCTGGGACATGAGTTACATGAGTATGTGGAGAACATGCAGGATTAGACATTTAGAGCAATTAAAAATCCCAAATGATAAGAGAATTGCAGTTAGTTCAAAAGACATGGTCTGGACTCCAAAGGAAGACACTGTTCTCAATGGAATATTGGTGCAAGCTTACTTCCCTGCTTGGCCAGGACCTCTCTGGTTTCCTTAAGTTAATCTATTTGCACTGGGTTTCCTTTCCTCCCTTTTGTTCATCCACTAAAAGAAACAGAGAAAGGAAATCTCCTCTGTAGGATCTGGCAGTGGGTGGTGTTGGGGCTCCTCCTGTCTCCCTGGGAAGGGGAATCAGTGCAGCTGTGTGATCTTAGTATGCCTGCATTGAAGCTTTTAATCTTCCATTTGTAAAAATAAAATCTCAGCCTGTCACCTCTAAGGATCATAAGTAAAACTGTCCTTGATTTCTGGAGGGATTATGGGGTAATACCTGGAACAGCCTTGTACAGACGCAAAAGAGCATTGTCGTCTCTGTTCCTTTTCTGACTCTAGATGAAAAGTGTTTTCCAGCCTTTGTTTGCAAGGGCTCAGTCTCTGCTCCCTGGGTTGAAGGAATGTGCTTCATCTACTGGTTTACATTTGTGAGGTGTGGGCTTTTATTCTGCTGGTGGTCTGTAAAACTCAGTGTTTCTCATTTTAATCCGGTGTAATGACTTGACATTTGAGTCACATTCCTCCCATCTGCAGCCATAGAAGGCTCTTCCTGGTAGGCCAGAATTGGCAGCAAAATGCAAACAGGTTCATTCCCTTGGCTCCAAAATGTAGTCAAGTAAGACAAAAGCAGTTACAAAATGAAACTGTAAAGTTTTAGTTTTTGTCTCCTATAACTAATTATTTCCAGCTACAGCCAGCTCCAAGGGTGACACTGGGGGAAGTTAAAGTCAATTAGTGGGTATTTTGCCTGTTTGCTCAAATTATATTTCCCCATTCAGTTAGGTCAGGGCAACCAAACAATAAAAATGCCTTCTAAAAGTCATGATGAACTGCTCTTTTATCCTCACGGCATTCATTTTTCTGAAATTACTTGAGCACATTTTGTGGTGAGAGGAGTAGGTGGACACCTTTGGAGGGAGCAACCTCAGGCCAGGACCCACTCTTTCTCCTGAACCAGTGAGGTCCTGCATACCCAAGAGCAGTTACATCCTCCAGGCTTTCTTTCTGTATTACCTGTGATGCACAACCAAGCCTAAAACACCTGACAGAAAGTTTTGCCTGGGGAATAATCATCGCTGTGTCTGCTGCAGCCCCCCCATGCTTGCAACAGCAGGTCTGTGGCAACTTAGATTGCATGGAGTAAGGCTTCCTCTGGAGGAGGATCAGGCACAAAGCAATGGATGTTTCTTTCTTTTCTGTTTATTTAATATAATTCTTATATTTCTATCATTCTGAAAATGAAGCACCCATGCTGTTGTTTTGTATGATTCTGCTTCCTGAAGGTCTGCTGTGTTCTACAAATGTCCACAGGCACCTGCACATGTCTCCAAAGCTTTCTGTTTGTGTGTCCACTGGCTAAAAAACATTAAAACAAATTGTTGCTATCTACTCTACTCACATTTAAGCTTTATTTTTACAGGAGGTAAGTACCAGCAGTGGTATGAAAATCTAAGGGTATTTGTATCAGTATGGCAAGTTGAAGTTCTTATTTGAGAAAGCATCACTGTTAATTCCCCACCTGCAAGCTGGTCTCAGCGAACCTTCTGCGGAATGATTCCAGGACAGTCTCAGACTCCACAGAGAAACTGGTACAAAGAAACCTTTCCCTTTCCCTTTCCCTTTCCCTTTCCCTTTCCCTTTCCCGTTCTGTTTTTTCAGTTTAAACAAAGCCAAAACAAACCAACCAAAATTCAAAAAAACAAACCAGTCAGCACATTGACATTTTCTCTTCTGCTTTCAGATGAAACAAGTTGCTTCTGCTATTAGTACAGAGCTGTTTCTGCAGTCATGAACTAATTTCTTTAATAACACTATGTGCATACCAAAAATACAGCTCAGTAGTTGCTGTCACTGACCTTGGTGTAATACCTGTGCATCAGGAAAAAAAGAAGCGGATTAGGAAAGGACTTGAAAAATAGGAGACTGGGAAAAAGGAATGAGTTCTTAAATTACCAGGTCAGGCAGAAATGCTTAAGAGAAAAATAAGATATTCAGTGAAGTAATAAACAATTCCTTTAACTGGTTAGAATAAAACTGGTACAGGGGCCTGGTTCTTCAGGATACTGGCATATTTAACCATATGATATTCAGTTTAAATGGGCTGTCTTATTAACCATCTGCAGAAATGTCAGAAAAGGAATGAGGGCAGGGCCAGATTACAATTCACTGAGCCTGAGCATAATCTTCATTCAACAGAAAACCAGACAATTTCACCATCCTGGCCAATGTTTGCCCCATATTTCTTTCCCCATTAGAAAACTTCTCGCAGGCCATTCTCTTTACAGATCATACTTTCCTTTGGCAGCCCCTCTGCAGACCTACTCCAACTGCAGCTCCAGGCTTACACTCAACCCAAACCTGAATCCTACCACTAAAAATAACCATAATCTGAGGATTATCCTTCCACACATGGCAATGGTAATGCCAACTAGTCATTACCCAGGAAAAAGGCTTTTACAACCCAGGTCTCTCCATGGTCCATGCTTCTCTTTAGGTGCTCTTTTCTAGCCCCACTGCAGCTGCAGCTGTCTGGGCTCTCTCTTTCTCTCAACCCCAAACATAACCTTTACTTAGGCTGAGTCTGTAAGAAAGGCCCCCAGTTACTGTCCAGATGAAAACTTTCTCAAGGCACAATCCTCTATGCAGACTACACCTCAGTAACACCCCTTGTGACAGGATTTTATTAAATATTGGCTTTGTGAGTGGACGCTGCACCTGCAAACCTCTGACTTTCTTAATTTTCTGTATTTGTAAGGAAACGTTTATATTCAGTATGTTTAATCAGGCTGGTATGTTTGGGCAGGATTTCCAAGAGAAGCAGTTACCTCCAAATGAGGTAACTGTAGAAGGTTTCTTCTTTGGGCAGATCCCTAATTATTGGTATAGCAGAAAGCTTTTGAATAATACCTCCAAAGCAATAGCAATCAATGAAGTACAAAATCACAGGAAGAAACAATCCTGTATTCAAAATAGACTCACCAGGAAAGAAGAGAAAGAAATTACTCTTGAGCACACACATTTCTATTGAATATTTAGTGATGATGCTGAATTTCTAGCCAGTGTTTGCATTAATAAAACAACACAAATACCCTCAAAATCTGATGAGGTAAGATTCTGAACTTAAGGGGCCAGATATGGAATAATAAAGAAGTTCATTACGTTATGTAAGTTCTTTTACACTGGCCTGGCCATACAGATCAGCAGAAACTCTCTCCTCAATACTTTTGTGTGAAAGCCCCTGAGTAGGAATAACCTGTGGGGCACAGCAAGATCAGCTGAACTGTTGGAACTACTCCCTATGGCCTTGGGTTGCAAGTGCCCACATGAGGTTATCAAATATCCACCTGTATTAAATGGATTACTCCTTTGCAATAGTTTCTTTGCTTAACTAATGCTGCTGGGCACAGATTTTCAAACATTTGCATCTGCTTTCTCCAAATTAAAAACATGGCCTGCATAAAGCAAAGTTTTCTATCAGTTCATTGTTGAATTTTCTTTCTCTTCCACAAAAACAAGGAAAAGTAGTCCAACAGTCCAATATATTCCTTTTATATAAAATTCTCATCAGCAAGATGCCCCATATCCCACAAGAGGTGCTAATTTATTTATTTAAATAAATCCAGCAATGAGTAACAGGGGCATAGGTAAAGTCCTTCTGATTGGAAATGTTCTCCTTTAGCTGCAAATTGGAATTTCTAAAGAAATTACACTGACACAAGACATTTTATTTCATCAGTCAACTTAGATTTATTTATGCACGTCTTTCAAAATTTAATGAGATCTAAAGTTTTAAATCTCTGCACTGCTAAAAGGACTTTTATCTTCATTGTCTGGAAGAAAAAAAATTTATGAAAATAGCAAGTTAGAGCTTGACTTTTCTACAATTTTCTGTGGAGTGTTTACCACTAAGAAGTTATTGTGCAATAAGAAATCCCTTGAGTTTTTAATACAACTCAGACTTATTTAAACTCTCACTCTCTCTCTCTTAAGCTGTTTAGTGATACTTTCTAGAGGACAAGAAGCCAGAAAGGAATAAAACATTGGTTTTTATATGCATGATTTTGGCTGAGATACCAGAAACTCCTTCCATTTTCTAAGAGACAGGGGAGATGCTGCTGGCCTTGCCATCAAAGTACTGCTGTGACCAGAGGAGAATCTACGGGGACTGTGACTTCCCCACCAGCTTTGGGAAGCACCTTCAAAGTAGCTCACGCACTCTGTTATCTTAATACAGGCTTGGTCCTGCTCCTCCTCGAATCAGTGGGCATTTCTGAGGTCTATTGAAAAGGAATCAGGACCTGTGAGGTTTTGGGTCAATGCAGGTTCGACTAGGTGATGTTCTTTTTAAAACAATGTAGAATTCAAGCACTTTAAAAGTTAAACAGCTGGATTCAGAAAAGTCAAAATTAAAGCTCTGTGCACAGCTTCCATTCTCCTTTACATGTGTGCATTGCAATATGGCCTATACAATAATGTTCTGCTTTCTCCAGAGATGTACAGGACAGATGGAGAATATGGCAGGAATATGTTTGGGATGATTGGGTTTCTGCAGAGTCTGTCTTACCTCACACATAAAAGTTGGTTGGCAGAGGATCAGTCATGAGATATGGGAAGAAATGGGCTTGCAGGTCTTGGCTATGATCTTAATTGTGGCATTTCCAGGTATCTCATGTTTGGTTATTTAGGTAAAATAATAACAAGCAAATTCAGATTCATCTTGGTGCTGTTCCCTGCATCATTTTCTAAAGCACATTTGCCCCTATGACACTGCTGTGGAACGAGAGCAGTGACTCTTGGCTTCATTTATTAGATTTCTTGGACTGCTGAGTTCAAGCAGTCAGTAAACAATTAAGCTGTTCCCTTTTTTCTGCATGCCACTTTTAGATGGGGAGCTTACACTTCCCCAGAGAGTTTTTGTTTTGAAGACTTGGGTCTGAACTTTCTGCTGCTTATACTAAAAATCCAGAGGAACCAATTAAATGCCATTTTTTCTAGAGTGATATTTATAGGTATCAGAGTTAGGCATACAGAGAGTTTTCCTTTGGAAATCACTGTAGTGAAATGGACAAAAATTAAATTGAAGATAAATTTCCTGTACTGTAGAACTGAATCTGCAGGACTTAGCTGCCATAAGATCCTAGGTCAGGACATATGGGTTTGATTAACATTTTAATTAACTCTTAAATTAGCACCATTGAAAGAGTTGAAATCTAAAAGGCTTCCAGAAACTTAAGCCATTTTTTGATTGTTTCCTTGCTTTCCCCCCACAACTAAAGTAACAGATGTATGATGAGAGCTGAAGTAGCAGAAGGTCATGGAGGTATCCTGCTAAAGAGAGTAAAAGCATGGTATTAATGGAATAGCTGCAAGCTTTAAAAGCACATATTCAGTAAGCTTAAGTAGTTTTATCATGATTTTATCATAGAATTCAGTGATGCCCAGTGACAGGATAAGGCCATAAATTAAAGCACAAGAAGTTCCACCTCAGCATGAGGAAGAACTTCACACTGATAGTAGCAGAGCGCTGGAGCAGGCTGCCTGAGGAGATCCTGGAGTCTCCCTCTCTGAGGACATTCAGGCCCCACCTGGACTCATTCCTCTGTCGCCTGCTCCAGCTGAGTTGCCCCTCTGCCTCAGCAGGGGGGTTGGACTGGATGATCTCCAGAAGTCCCTTCCAACCCTAAGGATTCTGTGAATACAGTATGTTTCTAAAAATTAAAATAGGTCTAGAGTCCAGCACTACAGTTTTCTAAAAATCTCACTTCCAAATGTTAGAAACATCAGGTGATTTGATGTGGCAGCAGCTCTCTGGCCATAGAGAACAATGCACAACTTCACCAGGCATTGTCCAGGGAAAGGTTGTGAGAAGATCAGAGAAAAGAATGAGAAACAATTCGTATCTTCACTTGCTGCACTTGTTGTTGTGCACATGTGGAATGTGTTATGGAGATTTGTTTACCAGAGGGTGGTTTCTTAATTGCCCAATGGTGATGGTGTTTAGATGGAAGGACCAATTGAATCCACCAGTTTCATGATTGTCTGTGAGGGCAATGGGTTTCTTAATAAGTATAGTAGAATAAAGTGATTGATCAGCCTTCTAAGAAGCATGGAGTCAATGCTAATTATTACCCGGCTGGGGGCCTGTGGCAACAATTTGAAGACATGCTTGGTAGGGCTGTTGCTGACATTAGCAGAGTGATAAATTTTCGACTAATTGCTATCCCAAGGATGATTGTAAAACTGTTCAAATTCTGACAAAAGCCTGAGCTGAGAAAGATAGGACATGGAAAATATTAACCTGAAAAACAAAAACCTCAAACGTTCTGAGGTAGCCAGAACCAGAGATTGAAAGGAGTCTTGGCAACATCTCTTGGCCATTGCAGATGCCACAGAGCCCCGGCAGAACTAGGTCATGGTCTCCACAGACCTAACTTAGGATATCTGCTGCCCTCTAACAGCAAAATATAGGAATCACAAATTGGTTTTGGCAGTGAACTGGAAAACACAGGGCCAGCTCCTGCTCTGAGCTGCACCCCCTCTTGTCTCCTGAACTTGCACAAATGTGCAGTGCTTCTGTTTTGCTACAGCTTTAGCAACAGCCTGTACATGGCTTTTGCCTGTCACACTCCTCTGATTTTAATCAGCCCTCAGGAACATAGAAGGATGATAAGTAGATGCACAGCTTAGAGTCTTCTCCCCAGCACCACATTTTAAACCAAAAACCAGCTGTTACAGGGAACAAAGGGTCTTTTGGGTTGGTTTTTTGTATCCTCTCCCTCAGTAGCTGTGGCTTCTGCACACAAAGTCTGACTGCTACTAAGTGAGTTGAAGTTGTATTTGTTAAAAAAAATACCCTGCAAACTAAAATTCAAAGGCATGTTTATCTTCCTGAACCATCTTCCTGAACTGTGAAAAACAGTGTAGAGGCTAAGGTAGTAAGGCTAATGTCTATGCCACAGAACTCAGGATGTCTTCTCCCTAGAACCATGTGGATAATGTATAAAAAGAATTTATACCATTTCTGAGATGAGCATGTGAAGAGGGGGCTGTGTTAGCTGCCACTTTATGATTCTCATCTTTTTTCTCAAGCACTCAATTTGCTTCTACTTTATGATTCTAATACTCTGACTCTTGAAAGGGTGAGACCATAAATAAAAACACAGGAAACAAAGTTTTCTTCCTGAAACCTATACAAGTACAGTAGCTTAAAAAGGGAGTTAGATTTTTTTATGGTTTGAAATTAGTATAATAGGTGTATTCATAAGGATCCCCTTGAAATGTTTGTTTAAAATGCCAATTTAGAAAGCCATTTATGTAAGTACTCTAATTGCACTCTTGTTCTGCATGGTAAACACACGCTGTTCTGTGCAGGCAGTTTGAAAAAGTGAAGAGAAACTCTTTCCCTGCCAACCTAATTTCTTTTGAGAATTTATTTTTCATGCTGTGTAGTTTTTCAGATCTGAAGGAGAAGTCTAGCTAAAATAATGAAGCTGAGCAAGACTGTCATCCAGTATTTCAGTTCCAGTTTTAGAAACTAAGCAGCTAATGCTAATGGGATTAAGTGTTAGCCCACTGGCACACTTGGTGATTGTGACACTGGCCAATCTAACAAGCCCATGGCACTATGAAGGTAAATAAATTACATAGGGCTTAAAGCTAGCAGCTGCTCTGTCCTCTTCCTTTATCTAGACATTGTTTATTCCTCTCAGGAGGCACAAATCATGCCCATTTTCATAGCTATAGCTGAGATCTGGATCCCTAACCATGTCACCCAGCTCAGCAGTACACAGCTGCTTGCTTTGTGCATGCAGTGCATCATCTCAGAGGCATTTATGGATGTTCCCTTTCCTTATGTCTTCTAACAATGACAGCAGGACTGGTCTCTCTGCTTCTCTGGAGTTATACATAGAAATAAGAAAAGTTAGTAAAATCCTGCAGAAATGAACAGATGAGTAATATCTTAACTGACATTAATTCTCCATTATTCTAAGTGGAGATTTAAAAGACAAATTACTATTTGCTTAGCATTTGAGGGGGGAAAACTCACATTCACAGATCTTTAGGTACACCTTAATAAATGGCACTCTGATTTTGCAATGATTCATTACCTCAGTTAGGTGGGAAGGTGATAAAAAAAGCACTTAAGCAGAAATTTTATGCCAGAAGGCTTAATCCAATTTGCAAGTCCAGTCTCACTGACCACATCCACAGTATTTAAAATAATAGATAGTGCCAATTGCATTTCTGCTCTGGCCATGAACAATCACTGCCATGATTAAAGAGCCAAGAGGACTAGGAAAACCTTTTCCTTTCTAAAATCTCCATCATTTCATGAAAGGAAATGAAATTTTGAGATTTCATCTAATTCCCCATCCTTCCCTTCCATTTCAATTTTTGATATTTCATTTCTTTCAATGAAATCCTTTCATGATTTTCTATGAGCTCCAGATTTGTAACTTTCTCTGCATGTGTGGATAAGCCTCTTGCTACCTGAATAACTGTTAGGAATAAAACCTCTTCTGAGGGTGAGAAATTCAGTTGTTTCTTTTCCCTCTATGGGGTTTTTCCTCCACATGAAGAAAAGGAAATAATTTAGAGATTGATGCAGAAACATGAAAGACAAATTACAGACAACCTTGTGTGTCTATCTCTAGGATTTGCTTCTCTTAGTTTTACTTGTGATCTCCTCTTTTTTTCCTGCTCCTGAATGTGTGAAATAATAAATTGAATGTGCCAAGGAAAGAATAGTAGTTCACAAGGTGCAGTTTTGTATAAAGATTTCAGGTACTACCACTTTCCTCAGCTGGAAATGGCAGCATGGCTTGCAAACAACAAATTTTGTGGTTCTCAAAAAATCACTGAGGTGTCCTGCTGAGGTGCAGTGCTGAGGTCTTCTGTTCTTAAACTGTGGACAAAAAACAAATATAATTCCTGGCTGTGCAGCTTTCTCTGGCACAGATGAAATGGGGATTTCTCCCTGCGTGTACAAAAAACCTGTCTAATGACTGCTGAACATTTATTTCAGACAAAAATGTGAAAAGGCACTTATAAAGTATTTGTACAGGGTCTGCTTCTTACTGTGTCACAGCCTACTTACCTCTGTATGGAGTGGATCTGCAATCACAAGTATTTTCATGTACTGTTCGGTTCATGTGAAAGTTACTGCAAAAAATAACTATATTCAGCTCTTACAGGTCTTTAACTAGAGTCACCATTTTGGCTTGTAGTTGATGGAGAATTCCATTTTCATCATGACCACAGAAAATCAGCTATGGCAAGCTGTCTTGCACACCCCTGTGCTTCGGCAGCTCTGGTCCCCCTAGCTGCTTTGCACTCTAGTGTAGATTTCCCTACAAGCCCTTGTGGGTGGCAATTCTCTCTCTAACCAACTGTTACATTAGATGGTTTTTGTTACATTGGTCATAAAACTTTTGCACAAAGCAAATATTGTACACACAAACTTTAGGGAAGCATTTCCCCAATTTCTTATGAATGCCTGGGTAGAGATTTGGTAGAGACTGGTCCTCTTTTTTTCTGGTGACCATCACAGACAGGTCATATGACCTATATGACCATATTAACTATCATAGCATGATTTTTGTTAATTAACCACTCTTTACTATGCAGTATACTTTACTTTCCTCTTTAAAAAGAAACCAAGAGAAAAAAACCCACCTAATCAAAACTGAGCAAAACTGCCATGTCAAGTAACTAGTCACAGATCAGAAACACATTGAAGAGATGGCAGAAGAAAAATCCTAGGTCAGAAATTATTCATACAGACAATTCAACGAGTGCTCAGAAATGAGGTCAGGTTTGCAAATAATTTGTGAACTGAACAACTAAGTAAAAATTTAAGTGGATAAGATTTTTGCAAAGAATGCTCTGACTACTGGAAGGTATCCCATTAGTTCCACTACTCATGCTGAATTTCTCAGCCCTAATCCCCCAGATGGCAGTCTGAACTCATTCTGTGAGATGGCAGATTCGCTCTGTTGACATTCAGGTTTTCTCTCATTAAGGATCATGAAGATCAGGCATCCTTTCTTTTCTATAACTCTCCCTGATTTGTCTCTCAGATCAGTGACATCAAGGTCTTAATGAAATGAATAAAGAATCTGAAAAGATGAACTTTGCTTTGATTGGTAGCATGGTAGCAAAGCAGGAATGATTCTGCATCCACGGATGTGTCAGCTGCATTCCTAACCAAAACCAAAAGAGAGGTCCCTGCATTTTAAACACCTCTCTAGAGAGGTCTAGCTTACATACTGAAAATCTGTATTTATTGAAACAACCACTTTTTTTAAAAAAATGTACTTCAGAGATATGACTTATGTAAGTAATCCATCCAGTCAGACTCTATCACAGAATAAGTCGATGAGATTTAGATATTTTGCATTATTTAACACTCTAGGTAGTATCTGAGGGATGTCTGAAGATATATTTGTGAATTAAGATTTCTAGAAATCTATTGTAGACCTCTAAAAGCAGGGAAGAAACAGAACAAATGACTGGCTGATACCCACTACAAGCAAAGCTGCACTGGTGCAAAGCAATTACCTTTCTATCAGCTTTTCTTTCAGTGCTCTGAACACCAGGAGACAGTGATAAGTTGGTTCAGATTCACTCACATGTTAATTGCAACAGACTGCTTCAGCCTGTGAAATAGGTTTCTGAAACATACATGAAACCTGAACATTATTGAGAATAAATACTATTGCAATGAATTAAGGACAAAACATTATTGTGCTCAGAAAAGCTTGCATAGTTTTTGCTTGGCCTTCATATCTCTAGAATAATAATGTAAGATATCAAGCCAAATAGCCAATGCACTTTTTCGTGGAATGCTATGATTCAGATTCTCAGGCCCAGGAATTCAGGCAATACAAAAGCATGGGATTTGGCCATGCTTAATTAGCACAGAACATCTTATTGGAAGAAGCATTCTCTATGAGCTATGCATGAATGCTGAGTGACATCCTTAGGTTACAAAAAATATACAGTGAGTCCTCAGTCACTACACAGCCACCTGAGGCAGCTGCAGCCTTGACATCTCTCAAACCAGCACGACTTAAGAAGTCAATGGAGATAAAAATTTCCCAGGACAAAAAGTTGAACTAACAATTTCCAGCCCGTTTCCTTCCATGTTCTTTATCTCCCACTAAAGGTGGCTGTGAGGCTGTGTTTAAGTCAGGACTGGTGAGAGGCTGAGGTGAAAGCTTTGGTGGCAGCACTTTTTGTTCACTTGTTTCTGGTATTTTCCTTGAAGACCCCTGGATTGGAGCTTTGCAGTGTTAGGTGATATATAAGCATAGAGACAACACTTGCCCTGAAGAACATCTCATTCTTCATGTACTTCTTCCATTTAGTCCACACACATCATTTCCTCTTTCCTTTCAAAATTCCCTCTTCTGTTTGGACACCCTCTATTCTCCAGTGCAAATTACAGCTGCCTTTTATTTTACTTTTTTCCTTTCTCCTGCCTGTTCTTCAGCTGTACCTTGTCTTCATCAAAACTAATCTAGTTAATTCTTCATTTTCAAACCAGGCTGTGGTTTGCATGGTCCACAACTGCTTAGCAACATCTCCCCTTTGTGTGCAGGGATAAGGACAGACAGGGATGCCAGCCTGGAAGTCTAATCCACCAAGGTGAGTGAAAACAGGAACAAGACAGGTTGTTTCCCTCTAGGCTTTAGTGCTGCACATCCTACTGCTACACACTGGCAGAAATGTCAGAGCAGCAGGATTTGCTTTCATTACTAGAAATGGCTTGTCAAATAAAAAATCCTGTTTTAGCACACAATAGGAATCAAGTATGCACAACTCTGGTATGTTCTGGGTGCACGTATGGGTGATCTAAAACCATTCCTTTATTAGCATTAGGCATGGTTTACAACTTCTTAAATCCCAACACTCACAACTTCACATAAGCCTGAAATGTACCAAGGAGGAATGTGTGTAACTTTATTACACAGAATTTAGGGGACTAAGTGTTGCAATCTCAAACCAGGAGGTCTGGCATTTCACGACAGATATGAGCGATTTATGGTATAGATCTCTCCCCAGATAGACTTCCAAAAATGCAGAGGAAACTGTAGAAAGCAAAAAGGCTGTGGGCTTTTACCATCCTCTGTAAGTATGTGTATATGGGAATGCACCTTGTCTCTCTGGTGAAACTCTGTTTACATCACATCCTTGAATGAAAATCAAGAAACGCAAATGATAGGGCTCTGAGAGAATAGCATTAATAACAAATATTCAATGATTTTAAAAGATCCAGGTCATCTTAAAAATCTTATTACTTCAAAAACCTGTAAGATGGCTTTAGGATTCAGGTTATCTGGAGATTGGGTTAAAATATTCTTGTAACTGAAGGCCAGGATAGTAAACACTCCAGAGGGCTTTGTGAAAATCTCAAGAATAGTCAGACTGAGACACTAGTCTTCATGCCTTCCACATTACCTCAAGCTGCAAAGAATGAATTTGGAACAAGGTGCAGCCAGAATTTTGTTAAGCCTTACAGGCTGTTGTAGATTAATTTCAGCTGGAGAAGCCTGCAGTGGTCCTAAGTATGTAGAGAGGAGAAAAGGTTACTTAAACCAGACTTAATCCAGCTCAGAATGATCAGATGAGATATGTCGTCTGGCCCATCCCATCTTCACCTCTCTCTTACCTTTGCTGTGAGTCAGAATACTCTGTCTAGGTACAAAATAGAAGTAATTTCTCCAGTATGTTGTTTTTTCTCAAAACAAAGGTTTAGAATTATTTTTCTATATGCAAGAAGTGCAATATATAGGAAAAGATAACTATCAGGTGCATCTCTTCATCCTCTGTTCTCCAAATACAACCTTTACTGGACCTCATAAACTGTCTGTGCCAGTAGTAAGGAATCCTCATGCTCCTAGTCTTGCCCCCATTCTGCCTGGTGCTCATGCAGGAGCTCGCAACAAAGAATTCGATGCCTTGCCAGCTAAGTCTGTCACAGATACCCCGAGAGATAATACTTTGTGACATCTATTTTTATATTTTAGATATATATTTATACTTTGTATACAGTACTTGCTCTCTCCCCATGAGTACTAGCCACATTACTCAGAAGGCAATCATGCATGTGTTTTATAAGGTGATTGTATCAATTTGACATTATGGTGTAGACGTGTCTGTTGTAACTGTTACTAAATTGCTGGTTTAATTTCTACCTATCATCCAATACCAAATGTGGATTTCTGCATATGACAGTGTATTCACACTCATTCATTAATGAATGACAGCTGGAGTTCATAAGTGCTGCTGAAGAAGGCAGGGTTTTGCTCAATGTCACTCCACAGATCTTAGAATCATGGTTTGCATTGGAAGGGATCTTAAGGATCATCCAGTTCCTATAGGCAGGAATATCTTGCACTAGACCCAGTTACTCAGAGCCCGGCTCAAAACCTGTAATTGAACTCTTTGAGGGATGGGGGATCCACAGCTGCTCTGGGCAACCCATGCCAGTGCCTCAGTACCCTGACAATCAAGATTTCCTTTGTATTATCCCAGCTGAAGCTGCCCTCTGTCACTGTAAAGCCATTGCCCCTTGTTCTATCAGGACCTGCCCTTGTAAGAAAGCTCTCTGCTGCTTTCTTTATGCCCCTCTTCTTGCAGGATGAGGCTGTGCAGCCCCTGGGGAATTTCACTGGTACCCTGCTCTCTGCAGTCTTTTTCCCCACAAGATTCTTCACAAAACAGAATCACTCTGGAACAGGGCTCCTTCAGGAAGCATGTGTGTGCTTGGGTCAGGAGCCAATCCAGTCACAGCCACAGTGGGTGAGGAGTGAAGTGCCCAAGCTGCATCATTCTTGCTGCAGAAGTGCAGTGAAATGCAGGTGCAGCACAGTCTGTGCTGATGCCATCAGCCACAGAAATGTCCTCTGACAGGCTCCATATCCTTGCTGCTGGGGAGTTCTGTTGCTGTTTTGGGCTTGATCTAATGAGGGCACTTGTGGCACCCTCATGCCAGGGTGGCCAGTGACATACAGCAATTGAATGCTGTAGACAGAGGAGGATGCTCCTGCTCTAAGCCAAGGCCATGGTCCATGCCATTGTGCTGTGGGAAATTAAGGGCAAAAGAGTTTCTTTCCCTTCCTGTGGTGACCCTCAGGCAAACCAGCACAGCAAGCTGCAGTTTGTGTCTCTGCAGCTGGCTCTTTGATTGCTCCTTCCCTCCATTGCCATGCTTATACAGCCCTCTCATCTTCCACAACTCCCCCCCTTTCCCTGCCCTCGTCTCCTCCCAGATATGGAGCCAGGCCCAGGCATCATTTCCCCCTGGCTCACAGGCTGGCCATGTCTGTGAACAGCCTTGGTGTTGCAGGTGGTGTTGGCCCACTCACCTTGGCCTTCCACGGCATTCCTGGTGCACTTTCCTAGGGTTCCTGCCAGGTTCCTCTCCCCAGAATGACCCCAACTCTTCCTCTGAGTATCTGTGGAGTGTGACCACCTGGCTCCTCAATTCCCCTTTGCTGCCTGTGAAATCTGGCTCTGCCTTAGGGCACTGGCACTCCAGTCAGGAGCCAGGAGTTTCCCTTGTCATGCTTGGGAGTTTCCCAGATGTGTTCCCTTAGCCCAGGCTTTCACCAGGCTCTAAATTAGCAGCCCATGTACATTGCAGCACCACCCCGCAATGTATCAGCTTTTTTCCTATCCTCTTCCAAGGCTTGAGGTAGCAGGTTCCTCCAGGCCATGGTGGCTCAGAGCACTTCCCTCTCTGACCAGGCACTCTGGAGCTCTTTGGAGCCACTGTGTCCCTTTGTGCTTGCCAGGTCTGCCCTCTGGCTCATTCTGCAGGTGCCAAGCATGGAAGTCCTTGCTTTGCCTAGGACTCAGAATTCAGTCAAAGAGATGGTTCCCTGTGACCGTAGGCAACTTTACTTAATTCAGGTAAGTCAATTGTGGTGTCTGCGTGCACAGAGGAGATGAGTGTGGTCAGGACAGAGCAGGATTTTGACCCTGAGGCTGCCTTTGGATCAGCAGGCATTGCCCCAGCAGGAAATGGTTGTGGTGCACTGCAGCCTGCCCTGAACCATGGCTGTCCTGCTGCTCAAGATGTGTTTTGATCAAAGGTCTGCTGGAGGAGTTCCTTCACTCGAGTAAAGAACTCCATCAGAATCTTGATGGGAAATGAGCAGGAGTTAACTTTGCCCAGTGTTGGTAATAGAATGGATTTTAGAGAGGGAGTTGGTCTTGGCCATGGCTTCAGAGAGGTTCGTGGGGTGGGAAAATAATGACTCCAGGGGTGTGAAGTAATCAGAAAATGACTACATGCCCGAGATGTTGGAGAGGAACTTCCATCTGGGCTCAGGTTCATGTGGAATAGGATCCAGTTATGGAAGTACTGAGTGGAGATGTAGATTCCAGGACGCCTTGCTCTGGCACAGCCTATTCCCCAGCTGGTGATTCCAATGACCCACCAGTAGTCGCTGTTTTTCTCTTGACACATGAGAGGACCACCGCTGTCACCCTGCAGCAGAGCACAGAGGATTAAGGTGGTGTGGGTAGCACCTGCCAGCACTGGGGCTGTCTCCTTCTCTCTCACAGCCCCTGCCAGAGCTCTATTCTGGGCAGAGAAAAGCTCTGCTCAGAGGCTGGAGCCTCCAGAAGCTTGGCTGTGAATGGCATGGGTTCATGTAGGGTAGGGCTCTCCCTATCCTATCTGCACAGGACTCCTGGATGTGCAGAGGATGGAACTTTGGTTCATCCAGGATGAACCTGGACCTCTTCACTGGCAAGAGCACTAGCTGGGCTTTCTGGGCTTTCTGGCACAAGGGGAGGCCTGGGCAGGCAGGTGTGGATGGGCAGTGTGTGGGAAGCCCCCACAGCAGTCAGGGGGAGCTGGGGCTGGGAGGGTGACTGAGTGGCCGGGCAAAGCAGGCCCTGGGCTGTGTTGGGGTGGTTCTTCCCTGGCTGCTGGTGCTGCTGGGGGCTGAGTGGCTCGTGGCACGTTCCTACCTGGCAGGTGTCAATGGCGCCCTGTGTGTAACCAGCACACACATTGTGGCTGTGGACCTTCCCTGTGTACCAGCCAGTGCTGTTGCAGAGCTGGAGATTGATGAGCTGGACCTTGGCCTCCTGGAGGCGATCACTTGATCTTTGAGCTGTGAGCAGAGAAAGGAATAAGCCCCCAGCAGCTCCTTCCCAGTTCTCCTCCCACGGCTTTCTTGTGGGGGATCCATGGTTTGGCTGTGCCTCTGCAGAGGCACTGGAGCTGCTGCCAGCCTTTGGGGAGCAGGCCAGGCCCCTGTCTGCACAGGTGTATGTCCTGCACCCTAACTCCAACTTTGGCCTCTGCTGTGGGGAAACCCAAACCATCTCCCCAGTGTGTTGAGCTGGCCCAAGAGTCTCTCTTGGGGACTGACCTCTTGGAGCAGTTTCACCCCAGCCAGCCACCCAGCAGTTTTGCAGCTCTGACACTCTCAGTCTGGCGTCGGGCACACAGGCCAGCTGGATGTAGGGGCTGCACTTGACAGGATGGTCCAATTCCATCAGGGCAATGTCGTAGCTCATATCATCATGGTTGTAGTACTGGTGTAGCAGCACCTGCTTGACATGGCGCACTTGTGCCCCATGGCCTGGCTTAGTCAACTGGGTGGCTCCAATCACCACATACACCTTGCTGATTTCCCTAGAAGGCATGGAGAGAGAGCTGAGAGGGAGCAGAGCCATGTGCCACAGCAGCCCAGCACTCTGCTGGCATGGCAGAGAGGGAGGAGTGCTCTGTCAGATGTGAGTGCCCTCACACATCTTAGGCTGGGAGAATGTCAAGCTGGAGGCTGCTAGGAAGCCTTGGCACAACCACAGGCTTCTCCTGAGCACTGTGGCAGCCTGGCTGCATGAGAGGAAAGGGCATGGGAGTAGCAAGCAGGTGGTGCTGCTGGCAGGGCACCTGATGGGATTGTGGACATGTCCCCATTCCCTGCTCCTCCTTACGTGACCTTATCGAAGCAGTGGGCTGCTGTGAGGACCCACTGTTTGCTGATGAGAGACCCTCCACACAGATGTTTCAGGCGTGGTATCCAGGGGTGCTGGATGCTGACGATCCACGGCCAGGCCCCTGGCTTGGCATCTGTGCCACCCACGACGCGTGTCATGCTGGGGTCATAAGCCACGTTGCCATAGGAATTAGTGGTGTGATAGGCAGATGGCACAGCTCGGAGCCCGCAAGTTCCTCTGCAAGCAGAAAGTCATTTCCATGCTGCTTCATGGCCTGCTGTGGCTCAGGCTGAAGCTCAGCCCTCTGCCCTCCCCACAAGGCCTTGCACGCACAGCAGGCCAGGGAAGGCCATGGGGTGTGTGTCTGTCCGTGCCAGCACCTGGCTGCTGGCAAGGAACTGAGGCTTCCCATGGTGGGATCTTGTCCTACTGGTATTTTTACCTCAGATGCTTTTACAGAATATTTTGTCCTCAGACCGTGGCAGACAGTATGCTGAGAAGGGACACCTGACCAGGCCACAATGGGAACCATGGGGTCATGGGAGTTAGTAGTATGCTTGTAGAACTTTCCTATACTTGATCAAGTTTCCAGTTTTCCTTCACCTTTGGTCAAGACCTTTTTCTTATCAGGTCATATCCTGAGTTCACCCTTCTGATTAGACATTGTGCCCCTATACCTGGCTGCATTTTCCGCACCAAAGGGGTCTTTGGAACTTAGCCTCTGCACCTGTGTGACGTTTGTTATTTTTGCTATTAAAGTTTTTTATTTTCCAGGTAGTTCCATTGCTCCCATCCCTTCTTATTCAGCCAGCTCCTCCCAGCCAATCCATATGAGGGAATCACAATGAGCTTCTACACTTATACCCCATGGCTGGTGGGAAGCTGTGGCCTGGCCACGGAGGACAAGTCGGTCCCTCCAGGGAAGGCCGCAAGTGTTGCCATGGCTCCTTCCCTGGGCCTGGGCCCACTTACCTGCAGGTGTACTGGATGCTCTGTGCCAGTCCAGCCACGGTCAGCAGGATGAGGAGGCCGAGCCAATTCATGTCTGCCAGAGGCACGAGTCAGCTGCAAGCACTGAAGGCTCTATGAAGGAGCGAAGCCGCAGTGCCCGCAGCAGCTGCACTGCCCATGGTGCCCTCGGCCCCGGGGCTGATGTCATGGAAGGGTGGGTTCCATGTTCTGGGCACTGTGGCCTATGGCCTGGGCCCCACTGGGGTCAGGGCTGCATCAAATCAGTGAGCCATGGAATGGTTTATGCTGGAAGGGACTTTGAAGATCACATAGCTCCAACCTGCTATCATGGGCAGGGAGGGATGGCTTGCACTAGACCCATAGTGTGCACAGCCTGGCTCAGAAGCTGTCCTTGGACACTTTGAGGGATAGGGCATTGAAGTACTAAGTCCTGATCAACAGTCCCTCACTAAGGCCAGAACAACAGGCCTTGACCAAGAGCTGGCCTCTGGATGAGTCTTCCAACCAGATGACTTTGATGTTCACTCACTGGCAAAACATGGATTTACCTTTCCATACTTAGAGACTGGACAAGGCCCTATCTTGTTTGGGGGTGTAGGATCACAAGCAACCCCCTGGATTCCACCTGAAGCCCTCCAAGGCCTTGGGGGATTCCCAGTAGGAGACTGAAAAAACATGTTACTGCACTAGAAGTCTTGGTATCTTGTTTATTCAATGGTATAAAAACAGGGACCTCTCACAGGCAGTCAGTAACCTCACTGCCTGTAGGGGAAGGTACCTGCAGGATTTCCCAGTTGCTGTCAGTGGTTCCCAGTCCTTCACTATGACAGTGGCTTCCACCCAGTTGACGGGCAGGCCTGGATGATGGTCAAGGGTTAGGGTAACTTGTGATGTGTCTTTCTTCATCACTGTAGGCAGTTGTTTATAGTAATGATTAGCTGCATTGCATAGTTTATCCTTTCACAATTCTTTGCTAATTATTTGATGTCCTGCTTACTTTTGCAATTCTTTGCAGGTTTGAATTTTATAAATTACATTTATTCCTGAAGTTGGTGTCTGTGTCTTCTGTGCTGACCTTGCCTATATGAAAAACAGGCACCCACAGCTGCTCTGGGAAACCCATGCCAGTATACCAGCAAGAATTCCTCAAATTCTTCACAGTCAAGAATTCCTTCATATGATCTTAGCTGAAGCTACCCTCTATCACTGTAAAGCCATTGCCCCTTGTCCTATCAGGACCTGCCCTTGTAAGAAGGCTCTCTGCTGCTTTCTTAGGCCCCTCTTCCTGCAGGATGAGGCTGTGCAGTCCCTGGGGCAGGCAGCAGCTGAGGAATCCATTTGGGGCAGGGAGCTGGGTGTGCAGCTGCAGTGCCAGCTGCAGATTGAGCTCTGGCTGGCAGGAGCCTGGGAACAGAGGCTGTGTGCATCCTTCGCATGACAAAGGGCACAGGGAGCAGGGCAGGGGAATGGACACTTATTGAAGTTTGGGATTTCTTTTCCTCTCCATTTCTCTCAGGGAATTTTCTCCCATTTGTTGCCTAAGAGATGGGAACAACAGATACTTAAGAGAGATAAAAGATATAGCCAAGGAGGAGTGGGAAGGGTGCAGTTTGCTACTGTCTCTGAGCAGTGAAGTTCTCTTGGAAGTGTTGAGATAGTGTGAGATTTTGGCTGGGGTTGAGAGGCTAGGCTCAGCTCCTCACTCTCTCTCACTCTCAGGGTCGGAGGGGAACAGTTCGGTTTGCTGCTGCTGTGGGGTGAATTTGCTGCCACAGCAGAATTCTGTCCTGTACTGCTTTTCTCCTTTCAGTGGGTAAGCTTCTGCTTGCAAGAGCAGCTGTTGAACTGGGACCTTTCCAATGCCCAACCTCATTGAGAAGGCAATCCTGACTCCTTCCCCCTTCCCAGAGGCCATCTCCCAGCAGCTTGTGGCTGCTGCTTGTGGTAGCCTGGCAGCCAGTGCCCAGCTGTGCTATTTGAAGCCAATGATTTAGGCTTTTTTACTACACGTTAACCTGACACTCCATGCCTGCCGAAACACTGAGCGGTTTCCAGCCCGGTTCTGGAATCTTTGCTACACTTTGTCACTCCGGGATGGGGCTGCCTCTGCTGTTCCAGTCTGTTTCTTCAAAGTTCCTGCTGCAGTCCATTCAGCTTTCCGAGTGGCACTGAGACCAGCTGCTTCCTGAGAGTTTCCAAAGGAAGCCCCTTCTCCATCTCTTCTGCCATTACCGTGTGGAGCGAGGCGGCGGAGCTCGCGCCACAGCGCCCCCTGCAGCCGTGGGGGAATCATTGCACCCACCCTGCCTGGCCGGGAGCCACCAGCGCCCCTACTGGCGCTGACTGGAACTGCACTGGAGGGGAAGTTCCTGCGGCCGAGAGAAGGCCGGGACTGGGTTTCTGTTTCTGTCCTGCTTGTCTTTGCTGCTGTTGTTGTTCTTTGTTTGCCTTGTTATACATATTAGTAAATTATTATTATTATTATATTATTATTCCTGTTCTCATATCTTTGCCTGAAAACCCAGTAATTTCAAAGTTAAAATAATTTTTAGGGAAGGGGGTCACATTTTCCATTCCAAAGGAGGTTCTGGCCTTCCTTGGCTCACACCTGCCCTTTAAACCAAGACAACACTGAGAGCTGCAGTAGGAGCCAGTGGCTCTTTATGGAATGAGGCATCTGCAACTCTACTGACAGAACCTCAGGGTAGAATGGGTACAGAAACCTGCTCCTTCTGGGTGAGAGTGGCATTGGTGGTTAATCGAACAGGGCACCTGGCAGCTCACTGAAGCAACACGTGTCTCTGGAATGGTCACACAGGGGAGTTTCTTCAGCACTATAGTAGCCCAGATAGGAATGTAGAGGAGTACCTCTGGAGCCTCCCTCCTCCAAATATCCAGCTGCTGGGATTTTCAGGGCAGGAAGAAGACAGAGGAGGAGTGTTATAACTCCATGTGAGAGTCTGTGTAAATTATAAGGGTTCATTTGAGCCTCTCTATTGTTGAGACTTTTGATGCAGATTTGTTGAAATCATGGGTAGTGGGTGGAGAAAACACGCATAGCATGATCAGCCTAAGGCGGCCACAGTTGTGGAGGCCCCCATAAGTTCTGAGGTGCAGAGGCTCGAGTCTCTGTTTGAAGCTTTTGGAGACAGGGACAGGGAGAGCCTTGTGTCCCTTGTGCCACACAGTGGGTGCTAGAGCACACACAGAAAGGGGTGGAAGTTCCTTCTTAGTGTTATAGAAAGATAATGAGATAATTGGTTCTTGCAGTTAAGGAATAAATCTTGTGCGAATATTAAGAAAAGCTTTCTTGATGTATATAGATGTCCTCTGTTCTCCCCATAGTTCCCTTTTCCACCCCACCTTCCCCCGCCCCCAAACCCCGTATTGTTACCATCAGACAGCTGGGATCGTCTTAGACAAGTAGAAAGAAGGTGTGCACATGTGTCCCTTATCTGGGGCAGCTGGGAATGGAAAAACTTCTTGCTAAGGGGATGGGGCATGATAACACCTGACCTCCAACCAAGTTACAAGAAAGCAGTCTCTACCAATAAATGGCAAAGAAGAGCTGACTGACAGACTTTGGGAGGTGCCAGGGTTGGCTGAGGCAATCCCTCAAGAGTATAAAAGACTGAGCATCCATCTTGAAGAGGGACTATGTGGGAGGCAGCCATGAAGGCGGCTCCCAGCGCTGCAACATTTTCCTTATTTAGTCCTTTTGTTGTATTTTTGTTAAGGTTTAATAAACCTCTTAAAATTTTTAAAGTGAGCCGCTGTCTCTCGCATACAGACAGGGGTTTCACATGCCTTGAAGTGTTTGATATGATGGGAAATTTCCCTGGTTTAGGTGAGAAGATGCCCGTGGCTGAGGTTGCACAGAACTGGGAGAAATTGTTTGGGCAGCCAAATTTTGCCAAGACAGTGCAATAAGGTTGTTCCAGGATGATTGAGCGACTCTAAGCTGATCTGCTTACTGGACAGGGTAATAGCCATCCTCAACTCTGAGTGACACTCTTGCACTCAGTGTCTTTAGTGAGCAGGCATCTTCTGACATCAGGAAATATTTGAAGAAGTTTATGCCAGGGTGGCAGGCACCAGTACAGATGTGGGGTGGTTGTTCTGAAACAGAGTGAAAATTTAACAGGATAAAAATCTATTCCGGATTTAGGTGAAATGTGCTGTTTTGAATTATTTAGTCTGTAGCTTGCTTGCATAGATGAAAGATGTTGTTTAGTCTGTTAACCCTGTGCTGTGCTTAAGACTGCCTGTTCCTGTAAAAAGCCTGTGCTCACAAAGCTGTCTCAGCCAAGGAAAAAGAATGTGAATTTCCAAGCTGGAAAGAAAGATAAGGGGGTGCCCCTTGAACTCTGAAACAAAGATGAGAGCCAAAGCTGAAGATGGAGGAGATGAACAGGATGACCCGGAGTTCTTTCTGTACAAGGACTGACGAAAAATACTAGCTGCAAGTGTAACACGAAACCAGTAAAATGAATATGCATGAAACTATTGTGGAACTCTACGCATATGTACAAATAAGGGGGGTAAAAAGAAAAGGTTTGGAATTCTCAGGGGTGTGCATATCCTTTAGGGGGAACGATCCAGCCCTGCAATAAACACACCTGCTTTACAACTTTTACAAGTTGTGCAGTTAGATTTTTTCCCGCAAATCATTTTGGCGAGCTAGCCAGAAGACTGTCCTCACAGGGGCGGAGGGGGGATGGACCTCCTAGGTGCGCGCCGGGATTTTCCCTGGAGGAGCTCTGCTCTGTCTCGGCTTGCCTCCTGTGGGGACAGTGAATGACCTGCTGGTGTGTGGACAAACGGTATGTGTATCAAAGGGCCGCAGGGGAGAGAGAGATAGGGCTGCTGGTGGGTTGCTCAGAGACGTCTGAGTGCACAGCCTTGTCCCTGTGCTTGCAGGCAGCCATCGGCTGAGAGCACAGTTCGTGGCAGAGGTCCCCTAACTGGTAGAGTGATTGGGGGGATTGGGGATGGGTTCATTTTCAATAAAGCCACCTCTAGCGACTCTGGGGGTGAATTGAGTGAACCCGAACTTTGTGTGCTTGTGGTGTCCAGACATTTTGGTTAATGTTAATGTGTTTGTAATTGTGTGAGTGCTTGGTGTATGGGAAAGTGAGTGAGTGTACCATGGCATGTGGGGGGAAGTTCTACCTGTGTCTGAAGCAGCCGGGTGAGGCCCAGGGCACCGGCTGGGGCAGGCTGTGAGGGCAGGGAGCACCCTGCGGAGAAGTGGAACAAGTGGAGAAATGTGGGCGGGGACATTTATTGTGTTTAAAGGTGGTGATTTGTGTAGACTGTGCACATTTTAACTGTGGCTAGACAAACTCAGGGGGTTCCTCTGCCCCAGTGGCTTGGACTTGATCCCTGGGAGTTTGTGAATCCAGTAAATCACTGGATCCAGTTAATAATTTTACTGTGTGCTGTTATTTTCATTGTGTCCAGACTGTGTGAAGACCAGAAGAAGCTGATGTGGGCAGATGCTGAAGTGTTGTATGCTGTGTTGCATGGAGAAAAGTGGGCACTTTGAGAGATACCCCCTTTCCCAGTGAGTTTGTCCGGTTCTTTCCCCTGCATTGTGGTAAATTGATTCTTGGGATTGTATGGTTGTGTTTCTGGAGATTTTAGGATTTTGTTTGCAACAAATGTAGCATTTTACGCAGAAAAACTACAGTATGGCGATTTCTGTTTAAGTGTGGTAAAACAAATTAAAGAAATTCCAGGATTTCCCCTCCCACAGAAACTTAAGCTCTGACTCTTGTGAATTTGAGATACTTTGAGATACGGGGGTGGGGGGGCGGGGGGGAGGGTCTGTGTTTGTGGGCATGTCAGAGTTTTTGCGGTAACAGGCACAGCCTTTTGTAAGGCAGCAAAGTGAGTGTCAGTGGAAACAATGCTCTAATTGAAGATTGCATTGTGCAGGAAGAGAACTGGAAAAGACTGAGATTTTGTAAAGCAGAGTTTAGGTGGAGGAGACCAAGACAGGCACTTTGTCATTTGTGTTATTCTAAGGAAACAAAGGCTACTCAGAGATCTGTAAGAATTTTAGTAGCAACCGGCCACAAGAAGCAAAGAAGTAATAGGGTGTTTGAATTATCAGAAAAGAAAGTTTCAAGTAATTTAAGAAACCCACCAAAAATAATTAAAGCTGAGTGTACTCAGCCTATTTTCATACCCCAAGACTTTGGATTATGGCAAAAAGTTTAGATGGAGTAGAAAGATGGGGACTAAGAAAATGGAATTTTTAGTAGACATGGGGGCAACATACTCAGTGTTAAATAAAGCCTTGATGCCTATAATAGATGATTGTGTTATGATAAGGGGGCAACTGGCCAATCTGAAAAAGCATACTTTGCAAACCATCAACATATTCATACGTTTTGGATATGCCCAACTCTCCAAAGGCCCTTTTAGGTAGGGATTTGTTGGAGCAGCTGGAAGCAAAGATCACATTTAAAGATGGGGAGATTATTTTGGAGGCAAAGGATCAGCAATATGTAGACATACTAAGCTTAATTTTAACAATTAGTGAGACTGAAATTGAAAATAAGGATGAAATTAACAAGAAAATAATGCATCTGGGGTTTCCTGGGGTATGGGCCTCTAACATACCAAGGAGGGCAGAGAATGCACCTCCTTGTGCAAGTTAAGGAAAACAACCAGTTAGGGTCAGGCAGCAAAAGCCTTCTTCTGCACCCAGTGGTGGCAAACCTATACACCTTGCTAACATGTTTGACACCTGAACTAACCTGGTTTACCATTTTAGATCTGAAATATGCCTTCTTTTGCCTCCCTATCCATGAAGCCAGCCAGAAAATTTTTGCATTCAAATGGAAAAGCCCTAAAAGCAGGTGCAAAACCCAGTTCACATGGACAGTGTTGCCTCAAGGCCCTCAAGGCTTCAAAAATTCCCCCACTCTGTTTGGGGAACAACTAGCAAAAGATCTAGAGTCCTGGGAAGCTCCAAAGGAAGAAGGAAGGCTGTTGCAGTATGTGGATGATCTTCTAGTGGCCACTCAGATGAGGGAAGCATGTGTGGCCTGGACAGTAAGGCTTTTGAATTTCCTGGGACTCCAAGGATACAGAGGATCAAGGAAAACGGCACAGGTTGTGAAACAGAAAGTTATCTACCTGGGGTACGAGGTGAGTGCTGGGCAACAGACTTTAGGGCAGGCTTGCAAGGAAGCCATAAGCCAAACCCCGAAACACCAGACAATAAAGGAACTCCGAACCTTCTTAGGCATGGCAGGGTGGTGCCGGCTCTGGGTTTATAATTATGGACTGCTCATCAGACCTCTCCGTGCTCTTATTGCCGACGGAATCAGAGATCTCCAGTGGACAAAGGAAGCCACGTGAGCCTTTTACCAGCTAAAGAGTGCCCCCATGTCAGCTCCAGCTTTGGGACTTCCAGATGTAAGTAAACCATTCTTTCTTTTTTTCCCATGAAAAACAGGGACTTGCTCTGGCAATATTGGCTCAGCACTTGGGTCCACATGGAAGGGCAGTTGCTTACTTTTCCAAGCAACTAGATGCAACAGCCAAAGGATGGCCAAGTTTCCTCAGAGCTGTAGCAGCAGTTGTGCTGAATATTCAAGAGGCATGCAAGTTTGCCCTGGGACAGAAAATGACTGTGCTAGTGTCCCACACAGTGTCCACAGTACTGGAAGTAAAGGCGGCCACTGGCTTTCACCACAGAGATTCCTGAAACAGCAGGCCATCATGGTAGAGCAAGATGATGTAGAGATAGCAGTGACTAATATTGTCAACCCAGCTTCTTTTCTCAGGGGAAATCAAGGAGAAGCAGTACACCACGACTGCCTGGAGACTACCGAAGCTTCCTACTCCAGTCGCCCAGAGTTAAAGGACACTCCCTGGGACAGTGCAGAGACCTGGTTCACTGACGGGAGTAGCCAGTGGAAAGTGGCTTGCTTGATATGCAGTCACTACCTGCAGAGAGGTAATAGAATCCAGACCCTTACCAACAGGCACCTCTGCGCAGAAGGCCAAGATAATTGCACTGACCTGAGCCTTGGAAATGGCAAAAGGAAAGAGAATAAACATCTATAAACATCTATACAGACTTGAGGTTATGCATTTGGAGTTGTGCAGACTCATGGAGCCATCTGGAGAGAGAGGGGACTGCTGACCTCACAAGGAAAGAACATCAAACATGTGCAAGAGATAATCCAGCTGCTGGAACCAGTTCAGCTGCCTGAAAGGTAGCAATTATGCATATTAAGGCACACCAGAGAATGAGCTTAGAATTGGAGGTAGGAAATGAGCTGGCGGATAGAGAGTCAAAGGAAGCAGCGAGAGGTGAGGTAATTATTGAAGGAGGTCTAATTCCAGATGGACAAATTTCCCTTGAAGGTAAGCCAGAATATAATAAGAAAGGCAGAAAACTAATCAAAGATCAAAAAGGGACATGCAACCAAGAGGGGTGGGCTACCATTGAAGGGAAGCTGGTAATCCCTTCCTATTTGTTGTGGTCACTAGTAAGGGAGGAGCACCAGAAAACACATTGGGGAGTAGAAGCCCTGAACGCCTATTTGATTGAAAGAATTGTTGCCAGGAATTTATGTGCCGCTATTGCTCAAGTGACCCGACAGTGAGATCTTTGCCTCCAGACTAACCCCAAGAACACCCCAAGACCAAAACTTGCTCAGATTGGGAGGGGCTATGGACCTGGACAGCAGTGGCATATGGACTTTTCAGAACTCCCAAGGAAAGAGGGGTATTGGTATTTATTGGTATTGACAGATACATTTTCATGGTGGCCAGAAGCATTCCCCACCAGAACTATCAAGGCTCAAGAGGTGACCAGGGTATTATTACAAGAAATAATACCACACTTCAGAGTTCCAGCCACAATATCCTCAGAGAGAGGATCACATTTCATTTCCCGGATAGTGCAACAGATTAGTAGCCACCTGGGCACAGATTGGGAACTTCATACTCCATACCATCCCCAATCGAGCAGCCACGTGGAGAACAGGAATCATTTTAATCTACCCTGGCCCCAAGCTCTTCCACTGGCACTGATATGAATTTGAACTAAAACTAGAGCCAAAGAAAGACTGAGTCCCTTTGAAATGCTTTATGGAATTCCATATGGAATACAAAAGGGCATGTCCACCCACACTGGGGAGGTAACATTAGCCAACTATATGGTGCCTAAGTAAACAGCTCAGAGAAATTGAAAAACGTGTGGCTGGAACTTGGAACAGGGAGCTAGTTGGACCAGTACATAAAATGCAGCCTGGGGATTATGTCTATGTTAAGCCTCTTACAGAGAAGACTTTGTACCACAGTGGGAAGGACCATTCCAGGTGCTTCCCGTCACCTTCACCGCAGTCAAGATCTAGGAGCAGAATGCCTAGATCCTCCACTCGCAAGTGAAGAACGCCCCAGAAGCCCCTTGGAAAGCTACATCAGGAGACAATGAACTAAGACTATAACTTACTTGGGCAAAATGAGTATATTGCGGCCGGGGGTAATGTAATTTCATTTACAGAATTGTTTTGTGTATAATTGAAATTGGAGTTTGGGATTAGAGAGTACTTCTATCCAAAGCGATGCTGAATGGCCTTGGTCCCAGGCTTTTAATGAGTCTACTGGATCCATGGCAGAACCTTCTGAGATAAAAGATTTAAACCTATCCACTGTAGTAATCCTTGGGAATCAGATATATGAGGAGCAGGAGTGGCAGGAACGGGAACTGTGGACACTTCAAGGGATCAGAGGAGAAGAAATCAGGGCAGGATGCCGGGTGGCCCGTGGGACCACTCATGAGAGACCAAATCAAATTAGTGTTTCAGCCTCTCCTGTATACAGGCACCAGGAGGTTTGGGATAGCCCAAGTAAATCAGACTGTTTGTGTAATTTCACATTAATACAGCCTGTAGAAGTGATTTGTCCTTGGGCTCATGATGCTATCGGGCTCTCATTTAAGTTTAAAATAGATGCTATACCTTTTGCCACGGCAAGACCTCATACAACCTAAAGTATATGAAATAGGCCCATACGTTGTGAGGAATATGGGTCAACAGCAACTGTTATTCAATCCAGAGTGGTCTCTCAAATGTGTTGAATTGCCAATGCAAATTAGCATCTCAGAAATCCAACTAGCCTGCTCCTCTTTCCTAAGGACATCCTTTGAGGGCCGGACAACGTAGTTCCAGAGACAAGTACACCTCAGGAGCAGAGTAAGAAGGGATGTAACTGGGATAATAGGGACAGGATTGGGAGTTTTAAATGGAATTGATTCAGAAATACTGATGAATAAACTGGCCACTGCAGCAGGTGGTCTAGCAAAATTGAAGCAGCTTTTACAGTCATCTCTATTGGCGTTAGGAACTAGCCAGTGGCAGATTTCAAAAGTACTGCCAAAGTGGGAAAAGGCCGGGGACCAAGACCACAAGTTAATAGTAGAAGCCCCTAGTATAGTTCAAGATAATGTGTCTTTAGCTCTCAGTTGTGTACAAGCACAGTTATGGATGTAGGCAACAGCATCTCTGATTGTACGGGAAAGGGGTGAAGGTGATTTTCCAGCTGAAATTAGAAAGATTGTCTGGGGTAATGTGATTGATTTTGAAAATAAGTCCTGGTGGACTACGATAAATTTTACCTATGATCCTGCTTCTAATGTGGCCACTGCCTTTATGCTTACTATACGTAAGGCCACTGTTTATGTTATCCACCCCGTCACTGCACTAGGATTAAATAATTAAAAAATGGTACTCCACCCCTCAGGGTGTGGGCACGAAATGTGAATGAAAAGTGGCAAACAGTAAACTTAGAATCTTGTGCTGCCAGGGAACAACTAGGATTCATTTGTGAAAGCAATACTATTATTGCTCAAGATGTGAATGTTGACAATGAACAAAGTATTTGCCATTTCGAGATTCATCCATTTATCTTGACTTCACCTGAAAAAGACAGGTGAAAACTGCCTTCAACAAGCCTACCCCATGGCATTTGAGGATCCTTTACCATTCCCCCCACTCCCCACCAAACAGTATCAAAGTGTGATTGAAAAGGGCAAAAATTTTACTGCAAATGTGTACAGTTTGCAGATGATTTGTTAATTAACAAGTTAAGAAAGTTCTTTCCCTTCCTGTGGTGACCCTCAGGCAAACCAGCACAGCAAGCTGCAGTTTGTGTCTCTGCAGCTGGCTCTTTGATTGCTCCTTCTCTCCATTGGCCACGCTTATACAGCCCTCTCATCTTCCACAACTCCCCCCCTTTCCCTGCCCTTGTCTCCTCCCAGATATGGAGCCAAGCCCAGGCATCATTTCCCCCTGGCTCACAGGCTGGCCATATCTGTGAACAGCCTTGGTGTTGCAGGTGGTGTTGGCCCACTCACCTTGGCCTTCCACGGCATTCCTGGTGCACTTTCCTAGGGTTCCTGCCAGGTTCCTCTCCCCAGAATGACCCCAGCTCTTCCTCTGAGTATCTGTGGAGTGTGACCACCTGGCACCTCAATTCCCCTTTGCTGCCTGTGAAATCTGGCTCTGCCTTAGGGCACTGGCACTCCAGTCAGGAGCCAGGAGTTTCCCTTGTCATGCTTGGGAGTTTCCCAGATGTGTTCCCTTAGCCCAGGCTCTCACCAGGCCCTAAATTAGCAGCCCATGTACATTGCAGCACCACCCCCAATGTATCAGCTTTTTTCCTATCCTCTTCCAAGGCTTGAGGTAGCAGGTTCCTCCAGGCCGTGGTGGCTCAGAGCACTGTCCTCTCTGACCAGGCACTTTGGAGCTGTTTGGAGCCGCTGTGTCCTTTTTGTGCCCCCAGGCTTGTTGTGCAGGTGCTGAGCATGGCACTTCTTGTCTTACCCAGGAGTTGGAATTGCACTGAAAAGATGGTTCGCTGTTACCAAAGGTAATTTTATTTCAACAACTAAATCAACTCCAGTGTGTGTGTGTGTGCACAAAAGAGAGGAGTGTGGTCAGGACAGAGCAGGGTTTTGACCCTGAGGCTGCCTTTGCATCAGCAAGCATTGCCCCAGCAGGAAATGGTTGTGGTGCACTGCAGCCTGCCCTGGATCCTGCCTGCTTCTGCTGTTCAAGGAGCACTTTTAACTGCGTTTATCTGCATATTGTAATCAATCCAGTTATAGAAGTGCTGAACGGAGGTGTAGACTCCAGGCTGCTTTGCTCTGGCACAGCCTTTTCCCCAGCTGGTGATTCCAATGACCCACCAGTAGGCAGCGTTGTTGTCCTGGCACATGAGAGGACCACCGCTGTCACCCTGCAGCAGAGCACAGAGGATTAAGGTGGTGTTGGTGGCACCTGCCAGCACTGGGGCTGTCTCCTTCTCTCTCACAGCCCCTGCCAGAGCTCTATTCTGGGCAGAGAAAAGCTCTGCTCAGAGGCTGGAGCCTCCAGAAGCTTGGCTGTGGATGGCATGGGTTCATGTAGGGTAGGGCTCTCTCTATCCTATCTGCACAGGACTCGTGGATGTGCAGAGGATGGAACTTTGGCACGTGGACCTCTTCACTGGCAAGAGCACTAGCTGGGCTTTCTGGGCTTTCTGGCACAAGGGGAGGCCTGGGCAGGCAGGTGTGGATGGGCAGTGTGTGGGAAGCCCCCACAGCAGTCAGGGGGAGCTGGGGCTGGGAGGGTGACTGAGTGGCCGGGCAAAGCAGGCCCTGGGCTGTGTTGGGGTGGTGCTTCCCTGGCTGCTGGTGCTGCTGGGGGCTGAGTGGCTCATGGCATGCTCCTACCTTGCAGGAATCAATGGTGCCCTCTGGGTATCCAGCACACAAGTTGTAGGAATAGACTGCTCCTGAGTACCAGTCACTGCTGTTGCAGAGCTGGAGATCGATGAGCTGGACCTTGGCCTGCTGAAGGTGAGCAGGTTGATCTACATCTGTGAGCAGAGAAAGGAATAAGCCCCCAGCAGCTCCATGCTGGTTCTGCTTCTCTGTCAGATGAATCCCTTCCGCTAGGGGCACCCCTTCTCTGCAGGGATTTATGTTCTGCAGCCTGGCTTTGGCCTCTGCTGTGGGGAAGCCCAAAACCTATCTCCAGTGTGCTGAGTGGGCCCAGAAGTCGCTCTTGGAACTCACTTCTTGCAGTAGTGGCCCCCCAGCCAGCAACCCAGCAGTTTCTCAGCTCTGAGACTCTTAGGGTGGGTTCAGCCAGACAGGCCAGCTGGACGTAGGAGCTGCACAGGACAGGACGTTCCAATTGAATCAGCGCAATGTCGTAGCTCATGTCTTTACGCTTGTACTCGCGGTGCATCACCACCTTCTTGACATTGCGCACTTGTGCCCCAGGGCCCGGCTGATACAAGTTGGTGGCCCCAATCATCACATACAGCAGGCTGATGTTACTGGAATGGAGATGGAGAGTGAGATGAGAGGGAGTCACAGCAGCCCAGCAGTTGCTAGACCTTGGCTTGGAAAGGTACAGAGGGAGGAGTGCTCTGGCAGGTGTGAGTGCCCTTGCACATCTTAGGCTGGGGGAATGTCAAGCTGGAGTCTGCTAGGAAGCCTTGGCACGAGCCCAGGCTTCTCCTGAGCACTGTGGCAGCCTGGCTGCCTGAGAGGAAAGGGGATGAGAGTAGCAGGTGGCGCTGCTGGCAGGGCAACTGCTGGTGTTGTGGAGATGTCCCCATTCCCTGCCCCTTCTTACTCAAACTTGTCCAAGCAGTGGGCTGCTGTGAGGACCCAATCTCCAGTGATGAGGGAACCTCCACACCAATGTTTTGTGCCTGGTACCCATGGGTGCTGGATGCTGACGAGCCAGGGCCATTCTGCTACTGCGGAACCAGCACCACCCACGATGCGTGTCATGCCGTAGTCATAAGCCACATTGCCGTAGGAATAAGCCACAGGTCGGTACCCACAGCTCCCTCTGCAAGCAGAAAGTCATTTCCATGCTGCTTCATGGCCTGCTGTGGCTCAGGCTGAAGCTCAGCCCTCTGCCCTCCCCACAAGGCCTTGCACGCACAGCAGGCCAGGGAAGGCCATGGGGTGTGTGTCTGTCCGTGCCAGCACCTGGCTGCTAGCAAGGAACTGAGGCTTCCCATGGTGGGTGGGAAGCTGCGGCCTGTCCATGGGGGACAGGTGGCTCCCCTCCAGGGAAGGCCACAAGTGTTGCCATGGCTCCTTCCCTGGGCCCGGGCCCACTTACCCGCAGGTGTACTGGCTCTGTGCCAGCCCTGTCACAGTCAGCAGGACGAAGAGGCTGAGCCAATTCATGTCTACCAGAGGCACGAGTCAGCTGCAAGCACTGAGAGCTCCGTGCAGCAGCACAGTCACAGCCGCACTGCCCGCAGCAGCTGTGCTGCCCGTGGTGCCCTTGGTCCTGGCGCTGATGTCACAGACGGGTGGGTTCCATGTTCTGGGCACTGTGGCCTATGGCCTGGGCCCCACTGGGGTCAGGGCTGCATCAAATCAGTGAGCCATGGAATGGTTTATGCTGGAAGGGACTTTGAAGATCACATAGCTCCAACCTGCTATCATGGGCAGGGAGGGATGGCTTGCAGTAGACCCATAGTGTGCACAGCCTGGCTCAGAAGCTGTCCTTGGACACTTTGAGGGTAGGGGCATTGAAGTACTGAGTCCTGATCAACAGTCCCTCACTAAGGCCAGAACAACAGGCCTTGACCAAGAGTTGGCCTCTGGATGAGTCTTCCAACCAGATGATGTGGGTGTTCACTCAGTGGCAAAACATGGATTTACCTTTCCATACTTAGAGACTGGACAGGCCCTATCTTGTTTGGGGGTGTAGGATCACAAGCAACCCCCTGGATTCCACCTGAAGCCCTCCAAGGCCTTAGGGGATTCCCAGTAGGAGACTGAAAAAACATGTTACTGCACTAGAAGTCTTGGTATCTTGTTTATTCAATGGTATAAAAACAGGGACCTCTCACAGGCAGTCAGTAACCTCACTGCCTGTAGGGGAAGGTACCTGCAGGATTTCCCAGTTGCTGTCAGTGGTTCCCAGTCCTTCACTATGACAGTGGCTTCCACCCAGTTGACGGGCAGGCCTGGATGATGGTCAAGGGTTAGGGTAACTTGTGATGTGTCTTTCTTCATCACTGTAGGCAGTTGTTTATAGTAATGATTAGCTGCATTGCATAGTTTATCCTTTCACAATTCTTTGCTAATTATTTGATGTACTGCTTACTTTTGCAATTCTTTGCAGGTTTGAATTTTATAAATTACATTTATTCCTGAAGTTGGTGTCTGTGTCTTCTGTGCTGACCTTGCCTATATGAAAAACAGGCATCACAGCTGCTCTGGGAAACCCATGCCAGTATATCAGCAAGAATTCCTCAAATTCTTCACAGTCAAGAATTCCTTCATATGATCTTAGCTGAAGCTACCCTCTATCACTGTAAAGCCATTGCCCCTTGTCCTATCAGGACCTGCCCTTGTAAGAAGGCTCTCTGCTGCTTTCTTAGGCCCCTCTTCCTGCAGGATGAGGCTGTGCAGTCCCTGGGGCAGGCAGCAGCTGAGGAATCCATTTGGGGCAGGGAGCTGGGTGTGCAGCTGCAGTGCCAGCTGCAGATTGAGCTCTGGCTGGCAGGAGCCTGGGAACAGAGGCTGTGTGCATCCTTCGCATGACAAAGGGCACAGGGAGCAGGGCAGGGGAATGGACACTTATTGGAGTTTGGGATTTCTTTTCCTCTCCTTTTCATTTCTCTCAGGGAATTTTCTCCCATTTGTTGCCTAAGAGATGGGAACAACAGACACTTAAGAGAGATAAAAGATATAGCCAAGGAGGAGTGGGAAGGGTGCAGTTTGCTACTGTCTCTGAGCAGTGAAGTTCTCTTGGAAGTGTTGAGATAGTGTGAGATTTTGGCTGGGGTTGAGAGGCTAGGCTCAGCTCCTCACTCTCTCTCACTCTCAGGGTCGGAGGGGAACAGTTCGGTTTGCTGCTGCTGTGGGGTGAATTTGCTGCCACAGCAGAATTCTGTCCTGTACTGCTTTTCTCCTTTCAGTGGGTAAGCTTCTGCTTGCAAGAGCAGCTGTTGAACTGGGACCTTTCCAATGCCCAACCTCATTGAGAAGGCAATCCTGACTCCTTCCCCCTTCCCAGAGGCCATCTCCCAGCAGCTTGTGGCTGCTGCTTGTGGTAGCCTGGCAGCCAGTGCCCAGCTGTGCTATTTGAAGCCAATGATTTAGGCTTTTTTACTACACGTTAACCTGACACTCCATGCCTACCGAAACACTGAGCGGTTTCTAGCCCGGCTCTGGAATCTTTGCTACACTTTGTCACTCCGGGATGGGGCTGCCTCTGCTGTTCCAGTCTGTTTCTCCAAAGTTCCTGCTGCAGTCCATTCAGCTTTCCGAGTGGCACTGAGACCAGCTGCTTCCTGAGAGTTTCCAAAGGAAGCCCCTTCTCCATCTCTTCTGCCATTACCGTGTGGAGCGAGGCGGCGGAGCTCGCGCCACAGCGCCCCCTGCAGCCGTGGGGGAATCATCGCACCCGCCCTGCCTGGCCGGGAGCCACCAGCGCCCCTGCTGGCGCTGACTGGAACTGCACTGGAGGGGAAGTTCCTGCGGCCGAGAGAAGGCCGGGACTGGGTTTCTGTTTCTGTCCTGCTTGTTGTTGCTCCTGTTGTTGTTCTTTGTTTGCCTTGTTATACATATTAGTAAAGAACTAATATTCCTGTTCTCATATCTTTGCCTGAAAACCCAGTAATTTCAAAGTTAAAATAATTTTTAGGGAAGGGAGTCACATTTTCCATTCCAAAGGAGGTTCTGGCCTTCCTTGGCTCACACCTGCCCTTTAAACCAAGACAACACTGAGAGCTGCAGTAGGAGCCAGTGGCTCTTTATGGAATGAGGCATCTGCAACTCTACTGACAGAACCTCAGGGTAGAATGGGTACAGAAACCTGCTCCTTCTGGGTGAGAGTGGCATTGGTGGTTAATCGAACAGGGCACCTGGCAGCTCACTGAAGCAACACGTGTCTCTGGAATGGTCACACAGGGGAATTTCTTCAGCACTATAGTAGCCCAGATAGGAATGTAGAGGAGTACCTCTGGAGCCTCCCTCCTCCAAATATCCAGCTGCTGGGATTTTCAGGGCAGGAAGAAGACAGACGTGGAGTGTTATAATAATTAGCATTTTCTTGGACCCAGCCAGGTTCTTTGGTCATTTTTAGCGACTGTATCTTCAGCTTCTTTCCTGTGGCCCTTGAAAACATATGCTGAGAAGGGGGGGGGGGGTGGGTGGAGCCCCTCCTTTCCCTCTCTTCTTTGACATTACAACTTTAACTATTAACTATTTTATTATTCTCAAATATTAATTACTGCATCAATATTGATTACTGATAAATTTTTATCAGCACGAATCATACCTATTTATCACAAATCCCTCATTTCTCTTTTTGATCATTATGATTCGTGCTGTATTTAAAAAGCTGTACCTTGATAACCTTTATATTCTTCAAAATTTTGATTCTCTCGTTGTCTCCTTTCAGCTTCAAACTTTTCCAGCATTTCTGCTGCTGCCTCTAATTTTTCACACTCTTTTTCAAATTTATTTAACATTTCTTGGGCTATTTCAATCTCTTTAGGTCCTTGTTCTTTTACCTGGGTCGATTTAGCTGTTAGGACCATTACAGATTTTGGTTTTCCTTTTTCTGGGGGTTCTGAATCTTGAGACATAGTTGTAATCTGCATCCCCTGAATCACTGAATTAATTAACCTAATAGAACACGGAATCATACAAGGTAGAAACAGAAGTCCCAGAACTGAACACAACAACATGAACCCCAACTTTTTCCACCAAACACCTCCAAATAGGTTACCCCACCAATCTGCCTTTATCCCCATGACCCATCCTGAGCCCATGTTGCTGGGATGTAATATGCTATAATTTGTTCCGCAAGCCATTCGTCCTCCCCCCATTTTTTGGTTCCCTCCTGCTGTTGGAAAGTTGAGACTCAAATCTCTTTTATTCCGCTGCAAGGTTTCATACAGCAGAGTTCCTAACACATTGCTCCTAGACCTTGGTAGAACAAAGAAGGAGGGTTGTATTATTTCCAAGGTACAGGTTCCTCCCCATTTTTGAGGTAACACACTGTATTCTCGTTGCTCACAAATCCAATATATCCCATCTGGGGCTTTCCATTTCTTATCAGTTTTTTCCAGTTGTTCTCAATAAGACCTCAGGCTGTCGATGGATTGGTAGGGGTCAGCTCCAGGACTTTTGTACCAGCATAAATTAATCTGTTTATCCCATTCACAATTTATTTCTTTTATTGGTCCCCAATATCCAACAGAGTTTTCAGGTCACCAAATTTTTGAATGATTATCCATATTAACCACCAATGTGGATTTACAAAGAGAATGCCTCTCTGCTTTATTAAATTTTCTTCCTTCTCGAGTTATACAAATACTTCCAATTACTTGATGGCTTAAAATCCATCCTTCAGGTCTCTTCAATGTTCCAAAAATTTGGGTCTGATTCCACTTTAAAAATTGCTCTGGAGCTAAGCTCTTACCTTTCCACGGCCATCTCTTAGCCATTTTTAGACCTCCACAAATCCAACATTTGGATTGTCCCAGTTCTGTAGCAATCTCTTGCATCAATCCCACAAACAGATTCTTATTCCAGGCTGGCAAATCCCAACCTTTGTAGTACTGTTTTAGCTGTTTATACAATTCAGCCAATTCTGTTGACTGTTTTCTCCTGTTCTTTCCTCTATTCCCCTTTGTTTCTTTTTCTTCTTTTATTTTCTCTTTCAATTTTTCTTTTAGTGCCCGTTTTCCCATGCATATACTTGGATCATCTCCATTATAATTTCTTTCAAAACAAACAAATCTTTCATATTGAGGGCAAATTTGATCACCATGGGGATAAGGAGCTCGTCCATTACATCCCAAATTTTTCTTTACCCAATACATCTTTCCTTCCTTAATAGAAACATCTATAACACAAACACAGATTCCACCTTGTCCTTAATCCACACAGGTTGATTGCAATAGTGACAAATGTTGAAACTGCCGGGACTTGGGTTTTGCCTTGTTTGCTTTTTCATTGCCAAAACTCTGTTCAGTGTGGCTCTCTGGCTTTGGCCAACCGTCCAGGGTACCATAATGATCACAGTGAAAATAATCCTTAGGAAATCTACCTTTCTACCTTTCTCAAGGCCCCTTGGGTTGCAACCAAGGGCCGAGATACCAGTCTTCTCGGTAGCAAAGGTAATATCCCGGGATCTAGTCACTGGTGCTTTTAGTTTCCTTGGTACCCATAGGCCCACAGAGTTTGCTTGTCTCCTTTTAAATGCCATTTCCCAGTTCTGGCTGGTTAAAAAAAAAAATTAAAATGAAAAGAACAGGGAAAAAGATTAGGCCGGAATACCATAAACCTGTATTTTCCAAAATTTCAGGGATGTGCCAACCACAATAAGATTTTTCTAATTATTTTTTGCTTCAAGGGCTGGGAGTTCATTAAGTCGCCGCCTCCAACAGGCAAACTCGCGGCGCCAGTGTGCCCCTGGAATGTGCTTGTGATGTCATATATAGACTTCTTCTATATGCAACAACGCAACAACTACCAATTTTGAGACACTCGTCTATACTATTATGAGCTGCTCGTTCTCTTATTTGTGCTATAGCCAATATAGCAAGAATCAATTGCTCTAAGTTCTCTATTAATCTAACAGCTGCTGGAAGGGTCCTGTCTCCCAGTCTCAAAGGTATCCAAAAAAAATCACTAGCAATGTGCTCTATAGTTAGCTGACTAAATACATAACCATAGCAAAGCAAGCAAATCAATTGTCTTTCTTTTTCTTCCCTCTTAGTTACTCTCCACCATGAGTTAAAGCAAAGTGTGCAAACAATACATATCCGTGGATGATACCCTAAACCATGTTTACCGCACTCCCAACATTTTACTTGTCTCTGAGCTCTTTTAACAACAGCTGTTATCAATCTCAGTTTCTGGAATTGCAGTTCTGCAATCAATGCTAATAATGTTGCTGGTGGGTGATCCTGGAAGAGATCTTCAATCCTTTTAGGCCATTCCCACTGATTCAGAAAGTCTTTTATTCTTTTTCCACCGGCGTTCTTCTGCCTCTGAGCTCAAGGGAATTACGGTCCACAGTCACTCCAGGATGCTTTGTTCCTTCTTAATAAATCAGGGTTAATATAAATCAACTTAAATCCTACCATATTATCACATTCTTGGAACTTCATGTTCCAACAATATTTTAGCTACTGTTTGAACTGTAACCCAAGCTGCTTTAACCCATTGAGTTAATTGATCTATTATAATTAACAAATATTTCACCAACCCACTTTAAGCAAGTCTACAAAATCAACCTGGATCTTTTGAAATAGCTTGTAGGCTGTTTTGCATCCTCCATAGGGAGGGCTCTTTAACACTTTTTTTATTTACCTTTTAACAGGTGAGACACCCCTGGGTAATTTGCTTTCTAATTTCGAATATCCTCATACACCCATAAAATTTTAAAAAGTCATCACAAAAGGCAGTTCCCCAGTGTGTCCGTCTATGCAAGTTATCTAAAATCTAATGTGCCACTGGTTTTGGCATCATAATCTTGCCATCAAAAAACCTCACTTTTCCTCCTTAAATGTTGCTCTTAATTTAGCTCTCAGTTCTGCTAGCGGAAGGGAAAGTGTCTCCTGCTGAATTTCCATTTTTTTTGTAAGGTCATGATTTCAGTATCTCCCTTTCTTAAGGTCGCTCTTTTTGCTTCTTCATCAGCCAAATTATTTCTCTCACTCTAATATTTTCTTTGGGCCCTTTAAAGCTTCAAGTATCTGAATTATCAATTCCCCGTGTATTAACCCTTTCCCTTAAGTGTTTATAAGTCCCCTTTTCCTTCTAAAGTTTTCTAAAAGTATGTACTACACTAAAAGCATATTTGGAGTCTGTATAAATAGTCCCTTCTTGCCTTTTTAGTATTAATAATATACGGAATAATGCATAAAATTCACAGGCTTGTGCTGACCAGGAGGGACTAAGGGGACCAGACTCCTTTACCCTAAACTTTTTCCCACTTCACCTGAATGCCAACCCGTGTCATTAATTTCCAGACTATCTTCTTCAGTTAAAGAATAGATTTTAAGTTTTCCTTCACAGGGTTTTATCTGTAAATTTAGGGCTATTATTAGATCTCTGCCTAACAAATTATTCTCGGCCTCTGGTATCAACAATAAATCATTTACTCCAAATTTGTCATCTGTTTCGATTTGCACTCCTTTTATTACAGGAACAGGGAAAGCCTCTCCCATAATTCCGATTACTGAAACTCGCTCACAACTTATCTCACATCCCTGGGGTAACTTTGTCACTGTCGACCGAGAAACTTCTGTATTGACTAAAAATACAAGTTTTTCGCTCTGAGGACCTACTTTTAGCTCTATTATCAAGGCCTCTTCTGGTTGTATTTCGGTCCTCTTCATTAAACAAAACTCTTGACCTCTCTGATTCTCCTGAGAAGTTTTCTCATCTTGCTGTTTCTTTCTGCAATTTTTTTTGCAGGTGCCCCTTTTTATGACAATAAAAACAGGTGGGTCCTGCACCCTTCAAAATGGGGCAAGAATTTTTTAAGTGTCTTTTCTTGTGGAGGGAAAAATGCACAGGTCTTGTGTTCCTAAAAATAGATCCTGATATCCACTGTTTGTTTTTCCCTGCAGATTTTTCTGTATTCAAAGCTGCCTACATTTCTTGAACTGCTGCCACCAAAATTCTGGCATCTGCTTTCTGCTTTTTCTCATTTCTCTTTACAAACACCCTTTGTGCTTCTCTCAGTAGATCTTGAAGTCCCCTGTCCTGCCAATCTTCTAATTTTTCCAGCTTTTTCCTAATGTCACTGCAAGATCCGGTCACAAACCGAATTTTTAACAAAACCTGCCCTACTGCAGTATCAGTATCTATACCTGAACATAATTGCAAGTCTCTTTTTAATCTTTTTAACCATTCTGCCGGCAACTCATATTTTTTTTTTCTGATGCTCACTCAAAACTTTTTCTATATTATGTCCTTTAGGCACTGCCCTCTGAATTTCTTGATTTTCTTCCCTTCAGGATTCCCATTCATCCCAAAACCATATTAGCATCCCCAGTGGGCTTCCTGATTTTTCCTACAATCCGCAGCCCCTGGGTCAAGGAACTTACTTTTTCCCTGACCCATTTCTGGCGGCAACAAACTAAGAAATCCCCGGTACCAGGGGAGTCTTAGTTTCCCACACTCACCTCGTGGCTCAAATTCCTCACCTACTACTCTGTCACACAGCCTTTTCAATCTACCTGTTCCACTCTATCTCCCCCTCTGCAATCTACTTGTTCCACTCCTATCTCTCCCTCTTTCTCAGTCTATTAGCCCTGTCCTCTCACCATCTAATCACATACTAAATTGCCTGCTACCAACCCCTCCAAGGAAATTGAACCTATTCATTCACTCTCTCAGTCTCCCTACTGAGTCAATCCCTCCTGCCCAAGGACCTTCCCACAGGTGCCTGGACCAGGGATCCCCT
Source organism: Melozone crissalis (assembly GCF_028551555.1). Taxonomy (NCBI): domain Eukaryota; kingdom Metazoa; phylum Chordata; class Aves; order Passeriformes; family Passerellidae; genus Melozone; species Melozone crissalis. The sequence continues at coordinate 1,490,168 of NW_026535805.1, forward strand.
CCTTCCCCCTGGGTCAAACCCTCCCAGGGTCCCCACTCCTTCACTTTTCTTTTGCTTCCCTCCTTTTCTGGCTGGTCTCCTCGCGTAGAACGCGAAAACACGGTACTGGGAGGTCCCACTTGCTTCAGGGGTCCGGGAATGCCCAGCCCCCGTTTCAGACACTCCATACACACTCACACATGCATACAGCCGCCCCCCCACCCAAAACCCCGTGATACTCACAGCCTTCTTTTCTCACGAGGGTCTTCATGCACAAAGCAGTTTTCTACGGGTACTCTCTCTCCCATAAGCCAGCACTCTGATGGGAGCCTCTCCTGCGCGCTTCCAATAACTAATTTGCTTATGCGCTATTGTAAAAAGAACTCTCTTTTCCCAAGGGAGAGTGGTCTAGCCTTGGGACCACTTAAAAGTCTGGTGGGGAGCTCCTTCCCAGAAGCTATCCACCTCCCTGGAGTTAAGAGTCCCAGGTTTCGGCACCAAAATTGTTATGTTTGCCCAATTATCCCATCAAAAAAAAACCCCAAACAATATTTAAGGTAGCAACAATTTTAATTGAATAGTTTAGAAAATATATAAATAAGGGATAATTTGGTTTGAATAATAGCGCATAAGCAAGAGATACCGCGGGGTACGGAGGGCAGGGTTCAATGACCCTTGGCACTTCACGTACAAGCTTGCCAAGTGAAAATCACCCCTTATATGCCATGTGTCAATACCATCTCCTCCTATTTTCGGTTCGTCACTTTTCTGTCTCTGCCCTCCTTACCACCTTTACCACGCATACGCCACCACTCGGTTTGGTGGTCGCACAAGTCTTTGGGGTCGTCACTGATGAAGGCCCTATAGTCTTCTTCGTTGTCCTTTAATTCACCTTTGGGTTACACATGCGCACCAAGCCAGTACAATGTAAGCCAAGACTAACGTATCACTGCATCTACATATCAAGGCAATAAGTCCCTTATAATTAGCATTTTCTTGGACCCAACCAGGTTCTTTGGTCATTTTTAGCAACTGTACCTTCAGCTTCTTTCCTGTGGTCCTTGAAAACATATGCTGAGAAGGGGGGGGTGGGTGGAGCCCCTCCTTTCCCTCTCTTCTTTGACATTACAACTTTTACCTATTAACAATTTTATTATTCTCAAATATTAATTACTGTATCAATATTGATTACTGTTTCAATTTTTATCAGCAAGAATCATACCTATTTATCACAAAGGTTTTGGAGACAGGGACAGGGAGAGCCTTGTGTCCCTTGTGCCACACAGTGGGTGCTAGAGCACACACAGAAGGGGGTGGAAGTTCCTTCTTGGTGTTATAGAAAGATAATGAGATAATTGGTTCTTGCAGTTAAGGAATAAATCTTGTGCGAATATTAAGAAAAGCTTTCTTGATGTATATAGATGTCCTCTGTTCTCCCCATAGTTCCCTTTTCCATCCCCCCTTCCCCCGCCCCCAAACTCCGTATTGTTACCATCAGACAGCCGGGATCGTCTTAGACAAGTAGAAAGAAGGTGTGCACATGTGTCCCTTATCTGGGGCAGCTGGGAATGGAAAAACTTCTTGCTAAGGGGATGGGGCATGATAACACCTGACCTCCAACCAAGTTACAAGAAAGCAGTCTCTACCAATAAATGGCAAAGAAGAGCTGACTGACAGACTTTGGGAGGTGCCAGGGTTGGCTGAGGCAATCCCTCAAGAGTATAAAAGACTGAGCATCCATCTTGAAGAGGGACTATGTGGGAGGCAGCCATGAAGGCGGCTCCCAGCGCTGCAACATTTTCCTTATTTAGTCCTTTTGTTGTATTTTTGTTAAGGTTTAATAAACCTCTTAAAATTTTTAAAGTGAGCCGCTGTCTCTCGCATACAGACAGGGGTTTCACATGCCTTGAAGTGTTTGATATGATGGGAAATTTCCCTGGTTTAGGTGAGAAGATGCCCGTGGCTGAGGTTGCACAGAACTGGGAGAAATTGTTTGGGCAGCCAAATTTTGCCAAGACAGTGCAATAAGGTTGTTCCAGGATGATTGAGCGACTCTAAGCTGATCTGCTTACTGGACAGGGTAATGGCCATCCTCAACTCTAAGTGACACTCTTGCACTCAGTGTCTTTAGTGAGCAGGCATCTTCTGACATCAGGAAATATTTGAAGAAGTTTATGCCAGGGTGGCAGGCACCAGTACAGATGTGGGGTGGTTGTTCTGAAACAGAGTGAAAATTTAACAGGATAAAAATCTATTCCGGATTTAGGTGAAATGTGCTGTTTTGAATTATTTAGTCTGTAGCTTGCTTGCATAGATGAAAGATGTTGTTTAGTCTGTTAACCCTGTGCTGTGCTTAAGACTGCCTGTTCCTGTAAAAAGCCTGTGCTCACAAAGCTGTCTCAGCCAAGGAAAAAGAATGTGAATTTCCAAGCTGGAAAGAAAGATAAGGGGGTGCCCCTTGAACTCTGAAACAAAGATGAGAGCCAAAGCTGAAGATGGAGGAGATGAACAGGATGACCCGGAGTTCTTTCTGTACAAGGACTGACGAAAAATACTAGCTGCAAGTGTAACACGAAACCAGTAAAATGAATATGCATGAAACTATTGTGAAACTCTACGCATATGTACAAATAAGGGGGGTAAAAAGAAAAGGTTTGGAATTCTCAGGGGTGTGCATATCCTTTAGGGGGAACGATCCAGCCCTGCAATAAACACACCTGCTTTACAACTTTTACAAGTTGTGCAGTTAGATTTTTTCCCGCAAATCATTTTGGCGAGCTAGCCAGAAGACTGTCCTCACAGGGGCGGAGGGGGGATGGACCTCCTAGGTGCGCGCCGGGATTTTCCCTGGAGGAGCTCTGCTCTGTCTCGGCTTGCCTCCTGTGGGGACAGTGAATGACCTGCTGGTGTGTGGACAAACGGTATGTGTATCAAAGGGCCGCAGGGGAGAGAGAGATAGGGCTGCTGGTGGGTTGCTCAGAGACGTCTGAGTGCACAGCCTTGTCCCTGTGCTTGCAGGCAGCCATCGGCTGAGAGCACAGTTCGTGGCAGAGGTCCCCTAACTGGTAGAGTGATTGGGGGGATTGGGGATGGGTTCATTTTCAATAAAGCCACCTCTAGCGACTCTGGGGGTGAATTGAGTGAACCCGAACTTTGTGTGCTTGTGGTGTCCAGACATTTTGGTTAATGTTAATGTGTTTGTAATTGTGTGAGTGCTTGGTGTATGGGAAAGTGAGTGAGTGTACCATGGCATGTGGGGGGAAGTTCTACCTGTGTCTGAAGCAGCCGGGTGAGGCCCAGGGCACCGGCTGGGGCAGGCTGTGAGGGCAGGGAGCACCCTGCGGAGAAGTGGAACAAGTGGAGAAATGTGGGCGGGGACATTTATTGTGTTTAAAGGTGGTGATTTGTGTAGACTGTGCACATTTTAACTGTGGCTAGACAAACTCAGGGGGTTCCTCTGCCCCAGTGGCTTGGACTTGATCCCTGGGAGTTTGTGAATCCAGTAAATCACTGGATCCAGTTAATAATTTTACTGTGTGCTGTTATTTTCATTGTGTCCAGACTGTGTGAAGACCAGAAGAAGCTGATGTGGGCAGATGCTGAAGTGTTGTATGCTGTGTTGCATGGAGAAAAGTGGGCACTTTGAGAGATACCCCCTTTCCCAGTGAGTTTGTCCGGTTCTTTCCCCTGCATTGTGGTAAATTGATTCTTGGGATTGTATGGTTGTGTTTCTGGAGATTTTAGGATTTTGTTTGCAACAAATGTAGCATTTTACGCAGAAAAACTACAGTATGGCGATTTCTGTTTAAGTGTGGTAAAACAAATTAAAGAAATTCCAGGATTTCCCCTCCCACAGAAACTTAAGCTCTGACTCTTGTGAATTTGAGATACTTTGAGATACGGGGGTGGGGGGGCGGGGGGGAGGGTCTGTGTTTGTGGGCATGTCAGAGTTTTTGCGGTAACAGGCACAGCCTTTTGTAAGGCAGCAAAGTGAGTGTCAGTGGAAACAATGCTCTAATTGAAGATTGCATTGTGCAGGAAGAGAACTGGAAAAGACTGAGATTTTGTAAAGCAGAGTTTAGGTGGAGGAGACCAAGACAGGCACTTTGTCATTTGTGTTATTCTAAGGAAACAAAGGCTACTCAGAGATCTGTAAGAATTTTAGTAGCAACCGGCCACAAGAAGCAAAGAAGTAATAGGGTGTTTGAATTATCAGAAAAGAAAGTTTCAAGTAATTTAAGAAACCCACCAAAAATAATTAAAGCTGAGTGTACTCAGCCTATTTTCATACCCCAAGACTTTGGATTATGGCAAAAAGTTTAGATGGAGTAGAAAGATGGGGACTAAGAAAATGGAATTTTTAGTAGACATGGGGGCAACATACTCAGTGTTAAATAAAGCCTTGATGCCTATAATAGATGATTGTGTTATGATAAGGGGGCAACTGGCCAATCTGAAAAAGCATACTTTGCAAACCATCAACATATTCATACGTTTTGGATATGCCCAACTCTCCAAAGGCCCTTTTAGGTAGGGATTTGTTGGAGCAGCTGGAAGCAAAGATCACATTTAAAGATGGGGAGATTATTTTGGAGGCAAAGGATCAGCAATATGTAGACATACTAAGCTTAATTTTAACAATTAGTGAGACTGAAATTGAAAATAAGGATGAAATTAACAAGAAAATAATGCATCTGGGGTTTCCTGGGGTATGGGCCTCTAACATACCAAGGAGGGCAGAGAATGCACCTCCTTGTGCAAGTTAAGGAAAACAACCAGTTAGGGTCAGGCAGCAAAAGCCTTCTTCTGCACCCAGTGGTGGCAAACCTATACACCTTGCTAACATGTTTGACACCTGAACTAACCTGGTTTACCATTTTAGATCTGAAATATGCCTTCTTTTGCCTCCCTATCCATGAAGCCAGCCAGAAAATTTTTGCATTCAAATGGAAAAGCCCTAAAAGCAGGTGCAAAACCCAGTTCACATGGACAGTGTTGCCTCAAGGCCCTCAAGGCTTCAAAAATTCCCCCACTCTGTTTGGGGAACAACTAGCAAAAGATCTAGAGTCCTGGGAAGCTCCAAAGGAAGAAGGAAGGCTGTTGCAGTATGTGGATGATCTTCTAGTGGCCACTCAGATGAGGGAAGCATGTGTGGCCTGGACAGTAAGGCTTTTGAATTTCCTGGGACTCCAAGGATACAGAGGATCAAGGAAAACGGCACAGGTTGTGAAACAGAAAGTTATCTACCTGGGGTACGAGGTGAGTGCTGGGCAACAGACTTTAGGGCAGGCTTGCAAGGAAGCCATAAGCCAAACCCCGAAACACCAGACAATAAAGGAACTCCGAACCTTCTTAGGCATGGCAGGGTGGTGCCGGCTCTGGGTTTATAATTATGGACTGCTCATCAGACCTCTCCGTGCTCTTATTGCCGACGGAATCAGAGATCTCCAGTGGACAAAGGAAGCCACGTGAGCCTTTTACCAGCTAAAGAGTGCCCCCATGTCAGCTCCAGCTTTGGGACTTCCAGATGTAAGTAAACCATTCTTTCTTTTTTTCCCATGAAAAACAGGGACTTGCTCTGGCAATATTGGCTCAGCACTTGGGTCCACATGGAAGGGCAGTTGCTTACTTTTCCAAGCAACTAGATGCAACAGCCAAAGGATGGCCAAGTTTCCTCAGAGCTGTAGCAGCAGTTGTGCTGAATATTCAAGCGGCATGCAAGTTTGCCCTGGGACAGAAAATGACTGTGCTAGTGTCCCACACAGTGTCCGCAGTACTGGAAGTAAAGGCGGCCACTGGCTTTCACCACAGAGATTCCTGAAACAGCAGGCCATCATGGTAGAGCAAGATGATGTAGAGATAGCGGTGACTAATATTGTCAACCCAGCTTCTTTTCTCAGGGGAAATCAAGGAGAAGCAGTACACCACGACTGCCTGGAGACTACCGAAGCTTCCTACTCCAGTCGCCCAGAGTTAAAGGACACTCCCTGGGACAGTGCAGAGACCTGGTTCACTGACGGGAGTAGCTACGTTGCCAGTGGAAAGTGGCTTGCTTGATATGCAGTCACTACCTGCAGAGAGGTAATAGAATCCAGACCCTTACCAACAGGCACCTCTGCGCAGAAGGCCAAGATAATTGCACTGACCTGAGCCTTGGAAATGGCAAAAGGAAAGAGAATAAACATCTATAAACATCTATACAGACTTGAGGTTATGCATTTGGAGTTGTGCAGACTCATGGAGCCATCTGGGGAGAGAGGGGACTGCTGACCTCACAAGGAAAGAACATCAAACATGTGCAAGAGATAATCCAGCTGCTGGAACCAGTTCAGCTGCCTGAAAGGTAGCAATTATGCATATTAAGGCACACCAGAGAATGAGCTTAGAATTGGAGGTAGGAAATGAGCTGGCGGATAGAGAGTCAAAGGAAGCAGCGAGAGGTGAGGTAATTATTGAAGGAGGTCTAATTCCAGATGGACAAATTTCCCTTGAAGGTAAGCCAGAATATAATAAGAAAGGCAGAAAACTAATCAAAGATCAAAAAGGGACATGCAACCAAGAGGGGTGGGCTACCATTGAAGGGAAGCTGGTAATCCCTTCCTATTTGTTGTGGTCACTAGTAAGGGAGGAGCACCAGAAAACACATTGGGGAGTAGAAGCCCTGAACGCCTATTTGATTGAAAGAATTGTTGCCAGGAATTTATGTGCCGCTATTGCTCAAGTGACCCGACAGTGAGATCTTTGCCTCCAGACTAACCCCAAGAACACCCCAAGACCAAAACTTGCTCAGATTGGGAGGGGCTATGGACCTGGACAGCAGTGGCATATGGACTTTTCAGAACTCCCAAGGAAAGAGGGGTATTGGTATTTATTGGTATTGACAGATACATTTTCATGGTGGCCAGAAGCATTCCCCACCAGAACTATCAAGGCTCAAGAGGTGACCAGGGTATTATTACAAGAAATAATACCACACTTCAGAGTTCCAGCCACAATATCCTCAGAGAGAGGATCACATTTCATTTCCCGGATAGTGCAACAGATTAGTAGCCACCTGGGCACAGATTGGGAACTTCATACTCCATACCATCCCCAATCGAGCAGCCACGTGGAGAACAGGAATCATTTTAATCTACCCTGGCCCCAAGCTCTTCCACTGGCACTGATATGAATTTGAACTAAAACTAGAGCCAAAGAAAGACTGAGTCCCTTTGAAATGCTTTATGGAATTCCATATGGAATACAAAAGGGCATGTCCACCCACACTGGGGAGGTAACATTAGCCAACTATATGGTGCCTAAGTAAACAGCTCAGAGAAATTGAAAAACGTGTGGCTGGAACTTGGAACAGGGAGCTAGTTGGACCAGTACATAAAATGCAGCCTGGGGATTATGTCTATGTTAAGCCTCTTACAGAGAAGACTTTGTACCACAGTGGGAAGGACCATTCCAGGTGCTTCCCGTCACCTTCACCGCAGTCAAGATCTAGGAGCAGAATGCCTAGATCCTCCACTCGCAAGTGAAGAACGCCCCAGAAGCCCCTTGGAAAGCTACATCAGGAGACAATGAACTAAGACTATAACTTACTTGGGCAAAATGAGTATATTGCGGCCGGGGGTAATGTAATTTCATTTACAGAATTGTTTTGTGTATAATTGAAATTGGAGTTTGGGATTAGAGAGTACTTCTATCCAAAGCGATGCTGAATGGCCTTGGTCCCAGGCTTTTAATGAGTCTACTGGATCCATGGCAGAACCTTCTGAGATAAAAGATTTAAACCTATCCACTGTAGTAATCCTTGGGAATCAGATATATGAGGAGCAGGAGTGGCAGGAACGGGAACTGTGGACACTTCAAGGGATCAGAGGAGAAGAAATCAGGGCAGGATGCCGGGTGGCCCGTGGGACCACTCATGAGAGACCAAATCAAATTAGTGTTTCAGCCTCTCCTGTATACAGGCACCAGGAGGTTTGGGATAGCCCAAGTAAATCAGACTGTTTGTGTAATTTCACATTAATACAGCCTGTAGAAGTGATTTGTCCTTGGGCTCATGATGCTATCGGGCTCTCATTTAAGTTTAAAATAGATGCTATACCTTTTGCCACGGCAAGACCTCATACAACCTAAAGTATATGAAATAGGCCCATACGTTGTGAGGAATATGGGTCAACAGCAACTGTTATTCAATCCAGAGTGGTCTCTCAAATGTGTTGAATTGCCAATGCAAATTAGCATCTCAGAAATCCAACTAGCCTGCTCCTCTTTCCTAAGGACATCCTTTGAGGGCCGGACAACGTAGTTCCAGAGACAAGTACACCTCAGGAGCAGAGTAAGAAGGGATGTAACTGGGATAATAGGGACAGGATTGGGAGTTTTAAATGGAATTGATTCAGAAATACTGATGAATAAACTGGCCACTGCAGCAGGTGGTCTAGCAAAATTGAAGCAGCTTTTACAGTCATCTCTATTGGCGTTAGGAACTAGCCAGTGGCAGATTTCAAAAGTACTGCCAAAGTGGGAAAAGGCCGGGGACCAAGACCACAAGTTAATAGTAGAAGCCCCTAGTATAGTTCAAGATAATGTGTCTTTAGCTCTCAGTTGTGTACAAGCACAGTTATGGATGTAGGCAACAGCATCTCTGATTGTACGGGAAAGGGGTGAAGGTGATTTTCCAGCTGAAATTAGAAAGATTGTCTGGGGTAATGTGATTGATTTTGAAAATAAGTCCTGGTGGACTACGATAAATTTTACCTATGATCCTGCTTCTAATGTGGCCACTGCCTTTATGCTTACTATACGTAAGGCCACTGTTTATGTTATCCACCCCGTCACTGCACTAGGATTAAATAATTAAAAAATGGTACTCCACCCCTCAGGGTGTGGGCACGAAATGTGAATGAAAAGTGGCAAACAGTAAACTTAGAATCTTGTGCTGCCAGGGAACAACTAGGATTCATTTGTGAAAGCAATACTATTATTGCTCAAGATGTGAATGTTGACAATGAACAAAGTATTTGCCATTTCGAGATTCATCCATTTATCTTGACTTCACCTGAAAAAGACAGGTGAAAACTGCCTTCAACAAGCCTACCCCATGGCATTTGAGGATCCTTTACCATTCCCCCCACTCCCCACCAAACAGTATCAAAGTGTGATTGAAAAGGGCAAAAATTTTACTGCAAATGTGTACAGTTTGCAGATGATTTGTTAATTAACAAGTTAAGAAAGTTCTTTCCCTTCCTGTGGTGACCCTCAGGCAAACCAGCACAGCAAGCTGCAGTTTGTGTCTCTGCAGCTGGCTCTTTGATTGCTCCTTCTCTCCATTGGCCACGCTTATACAGCCCTCTCATCTTCCACAACTCCCCCCCTTTCCCTGCCCTTGTCTCCTCCCAGATATGGAGCCAAGCCCAGGCATCATTTCCCCCTGGCTCACAGGCTGGCCATATCTGTGAACAGCCTTGGTGTTGCAGGTGGTGTTGGCCCACTCACCTTGGCCTTCCACGGCATTCCTGGTGCACTTTCCTAGGGTTCCTGCCAGGTTCCTCTCCCCAGAATGACCCCAGCTCTTCCTCTGAGTATCTGTGGAGTGTGACCACCTGGCACCTCAATTCCCCTTTGCTGCCTGTGAAATCTGGCTCTGCCTTAGGGCACTGGCACTCCAGTCAGGAGCCAGGAGTTTCCCTTGTCATGCTTGGGAGTTTCCCAGATGTGTTCCCTTAGCCCAGGCTCTCACCAGGCCCTAAATTAGCAGCCCATGTACATTGCAGCACCACCCCCAATGTATCAGCTTTTTTCCTATCCTCTTCCAAGGCTTGAGGTAGCAGGTTCCTCCAGGCCGTGGTGGCTCAGAGCACTGTCCTCTCTGACCAGGCACTTTGGAGCTGTTTGGAGCCGCTGTGTCCTTTTTGTGCCCCCAGGCTTGTTGTGCAGGTGCTGAGCATGGCACTTCTTGTCTTACCCAGGAGTTGGAATTGCACTGAAAAGATGGTTCGCTGTTACCAAAGGTAATTTTATTTCAACAACTAAATCAACTCCAGTGTGTGTGTGTGTGCACAAAAGAGAGGAGTGTGGTCAGGACAGAGCAGGGTTTTGACCCTGAGGCTGCCTTTGCATCAGCAAGCATTGCCCCAGCAGGAAATGGTTGTGGTGCACTGCAGCCTGCCCTGGATCCTGCCTGCTTCTGCTGTTCAAGGAGCACTTTTAACTGCGTTTATCTGCATATTGTAATCAATCCAGTTATAGAAGTGCTGAACGGAGGTGTAGACTCCAGGCTGCTTTGCTCTGGCACAGCCTTTTCCCCAGCTGGTGATTCCAATGACCCACCAGTAGGCAGCGTTGTTGTCCTGGCACATGAGAGGACCACCGCTGTCACCCTGCAGCAGAGCACAGAGGATTAAGGTGGTGTTGGTGGCACCTGCCAGCACTGGGGCTGTCTCCTTCTCTCTCACAGCCCCTGCCAGAGCTCTATTCTGGGCAGAGAAAAGCTCTGCTCAGAGGCTGGAGCCTCCAGAAGCTTGGCTGTGGATGGCATGGGTTCATGTAGGGTAGGGCTCTCTCTATCCTATCTGCACAGGACTCGTGGATGTGCAGAGGATGGAACTTTGGCACGTGGACCTCTTCACTGGCAAGAGCACTAGCTGGGCTTTCTGGGCTTTCTGGCACAAGGGGAGGCCTGGGCAGGCAGGTGTGGATGGGCAGTGTGTGGGAAGCCCCCACAGCAGTCAGGGGGAGCTGGGGCTGGGAGGGTGACTGAGTGGCCGGGCAAAGCAGGCCCTGGGCTGTGTTGGGGTGGTGCTTCCCTGGCTGCTGGTGCTGCTGGGGGCTGAGTGGCTCATGGCATGCTCCTACCTTGCAGGAATCAATGGTGCCCTCTGGGTATCCAGCACACAAGTTGTAGGAATAGACTGCTCCTGAGTACCAGTCACTGCTGTTGCAGAGCTGGAGATCGATGAGCTGGACCTTGGCCTGCTGAAGGTGAGCAGGTTGATCTACATCTGTGAGCAGAGAAAGGAATAAGCCCCCAGCAGCTCCATGCTGGTTCTGCTTCTCTGTCAGACGAATCCCTTCCGCTAGGGGCACCCCTTCTCTGCAGGGATTTATGTTCTGCAGCCTGGCTTTGGCCTCTGCTGTGGGGAAGCCCAAAACCTATCTCCAGTGTGCTGAGTGGGCCCAGAAGTCGCTCTTGGAACTCACTTCTTGCAGTAGTGGCCCCCCAGCCAGCAACCCAGCAGTTTCTCAGCTCTGAGACTCTTAGGGTGGGTTCAGCCAGACAGGCCAGCTGGACGTAGGAGCTGCACAGGACAGGACGTTCCAATTGAATCAGCGCAATGTCATAGCTCATGTCTTTACGCTTGTACTCGCGGTGCATCACCACCTTCTTGACATTGCGCACTTGTGCCCCAGGGCCCGGCTGATACAAGTTGGTGGCCCCAATCATCACATACAGCAGGCTGATGTTACTGGAATGGAGATGGAGAGTGAGATGAGAGGGAGTCACAGCAGCCCAGCAGTTGCTAGACCTTGGCTTGGAAAGGTACAGAGGGAGGAGTGCTCTGGCAGGTGTGAGTGCCCTCGCACATCTTAGGCTGGGGGAATGTCAAGCTGGAGTCTGCTAGGAAGCCTTGGCACGAGCCCAGGCTTCTCCTGAGCACTGTGGCAGCCTGGCTGCCTGAGAGGAAAGGGGATGAGAGTAGCAGGTGGCGCTGCTGGCAGGGCAACTGCTGGTGTTGTGGAGATGTCCCCATTCCCTGCCCCTTCTTACTCAAACTTGTCCAAGCAGTGGGCTGCTGTGAGGACCCAATCTCCAGTGATGAGGGAACCTCCACACCAATGTTTTGTGCCTGGTACCCATGGGTGCTGGATGCTGACGAGCCAGGGCCATTCTGCTACTGCGGAACCAGCACCACCCACGATGCGTGTCATGCCGTAGTCATAAGCCACATTGCCGTAGGAATAAGCCACAGGTCGGTACCCACAGCTCCCTCTGCAAGCAGAAAGTCATTTCCATGCTGCTTCATGGCCTGCTGTGGCTCAGGCTGAAGCTCAGCCCTCTGCCCTCCCCACAAGGCCTTGCACGCACAGCAGGCCAGGGAAGGCCATGGGGTGTGTGTCTGTCCGTGCCAGCACCTGGCTGCTAGCAAGGAACTGAGGCTTCCCATGGTGGGTGGGAAGCTGCGGCCTGTCCATGGGGGACAGGTGGCTCCCCTCCAGGGAAGGCCACAAGTGTTGCCATGGCTCCTTCCCTGGGCCCGGGCCCACTTACCCGCAGGTGTACTGGCTCTGTGCCAGCCCGGCCATGGTCAGCAGGACGAAGAGGCTGAGCCAATTCATGTCTGCCAGAGGCACGAGTCAGCTGCAAGCACTGAGAGCTCCGTGCAGCAGCACAGTCACAGCCGCACTGCCCGCAGCAGCTGTGCTGCCCGTGGTGCCCTTGATCCTGGTGCTGATGTCACAGACGGGTGGGTTCCATGTTCTGGGCACTGTGGCCTATGGCCTGGGCCCCACTGGGGTCAGGGCTGCATCAAATCAGTGAGCCATGGAATGGTTTATGCTGGAAGGGACTTTGAAGATCACATAGCTCCAACCTGCTATCATGGGCAGGGAGGGATGGCTTGCACTAGACCCATAGTGTGCACAGCCTGGCTCAGAAGCTGTCCTTGGACACTTTGAGGGATAGGGCATTGAAGTACTAAGTCCTGATCAACAGTCCCTCACTAAGGCCAGAACAACAGGCCTTGACCAAGAGTTGGCCTCTGGATGAGTCTTCCAACCAGATGATGTGGGTGTTCACTCAGTGGCAAAACATGGATTTACCTTTCCATACTTAGCGACTGGACAGGCCCTATCTTGTTTGGGGGTGTAGGATCACAAGCAACCCCCTGGATTCCACCTGAAGCCCTCCAAGGCCTTAGGGGATTCCCAGTAGGAGACTGAAAAAACATGTTACTGCACTAGAAGTCTTGGTATCTTGTTTATTCAATGGTATAAAAACAGGGACCTCTCACAGGCAGTCAGTAACCTCACTGCCTGTAGGGGAAGGTACCTGCAGGATTTCCCAGTTGCTGTCAGTGGTTCCCAGTCCTTCACTATGACAGTGGCTTCCACCCAGTTGACGGGCAGGCCTGGATGATGGTCAAGGGTTAGGGTAACTTGTGATGTGTCTTTCTTCATCACTGTAGGCAGTTGTTTATAGTAATGATTAGCTGCATTGCATAGTTTATCCTTTCACAATTCTTTGCTAATTATTTGATGTACTGCTTACTTTTGCAATTCTTTGCAGGTTTGAATTTTATAAATTACATTTATTCCTGAAGTTGGTGTCTGTGTCTTCTGTGCTGACCTTGCCTATATGAAAAACAGGCATCACAGCTGCTCTGGGAAACCCATGCCAGTATATCAACAAGAATTCCTCAAATTCTTCACAGTCAAGAATTCCTTCATATGATCTTAGCTGAAGCTACCCTCTATCACTGTAAAGCCATTGCCCCTTGTCCTATCAGGACCTGCCCTTGTAAGAAGGCTCTCTGCTGCTTTCTTAGGCCCCTCTTCCTGCAGGATGAGGCTGTGCAGTCCCTGGGGCAGGCAGCAGCTGAGGAATCCATTTGGGGCAGGGAGCTGGGTGTGCAGCTGCAGTGCCAGCTGCAGATTGAGCTCTGGCTGGCAGGAGCCTGGGAACAGAGGCTGTGTGCATCCTTCGCATGACAGAGGGCACAGGGAGCAGGGCAGGGGAATGGACACTTATTGGAGTTTGGGATTTCTTTTCCTCTCCTTTTCATTTCTCTCAGGGAATTTTCTCCCATTTGTTGCCTAAGAGATGGGAACAACAGACACTTAAGAGAGATAAAAGATATAGCCAAGGAGGAGTGGGAAGGGTGCAGTTTGCTACTGTCTCTGAGCAGTGAAGTTCTCTTGGAAGTGTTGAGATAGTGTGAGATTTTGGCTGGGGTTGAGAGGCTAGGCTCAGCTCCTCACTCTCTCTCACTCTCAGGGTCGGAGGGGAACAGTTCGGTTTGCTGCTGCTGTGGGGTGAATTTGCTGCCACAGCAGAATTCTGTCCTGTACTGCTTTTCTCCTTTCAGTGGGTAAGCTTCTGCTTGCAAGAGCAGCTGTTGAACTGGGACCTTTCCAATGCCCAACCTCATTGAGAAGGCAATCCTGACTCCTTCCCCCTTCCCAGAGGCCATCTCCCAGCAGCTTGTGGCTGCTGCTTGTGGTAGCCTGGCAGCCAGTGCCCAGCTGTGCTATTTGAAGCCAATGATTTAGGCTTTTTTACTACACGTTAACCTGACACTCCATGCCTACCGAAACACTGAGCGGTTTCTAGCCCGGCTCTGGAATCTTTGCTACACTTTGTCACTCCGGGATGGGGCTGCCTCTGCTGTTCCAGTCTGTTTCTCCAAAGTTCCTGCTGCAGTCCATTCAGCTTTCCGAGTGGCACTGAGACCAGCTGCTTCCTGAGAGTTTCCAAAGGAAGCCCCTTCTCCATCTCTTCTGCCATTACCGTGTGGAGCGAGGCGGCGGAGCTCGCGCCACAGCGCCCCCTGCAGCCGTGGGGGAATCATCGCACCCGCCCTGCCTGGCCGGGAGCCACCAGCGCCCCTGCTGGCGCTGACTGGAACTGCACTGAAGGGGAAGTTCCTGCGGCCGAGAGAAAGCCGGGACTGGGTTTCTGTTTCTGTCCTGCTTGTTGTTGCTCCTGTTGTTGTTCTTTGTTTGCCTTGTTATACATATTAGTAAAGAACTAATATTCCTGTTCTCATATCTTTGCCTGAAAACCCAGTAATTTCAAAGTTAAAATAATTTGTAGGGAAGGGTGTGGGATCTCAGTCTCTCAGAACTGGGGCGCAGGGTGAACCAGACCCCCCCTGGGGGGCTCGGGAGTCCTGGAATGCTGCCAGAAATGTCTTGTGGCTGGACTTTGATCCCACATGGGAGATGACATCAGTATGAGGACGGGAGGATTTCACTGGGGTGAATGGTGAAGGGACAAGTTAATTGGAGTGTGAGATACAGGGTTTAAGATCCCTGTACAGGGGGATCTAGAGAGGCAAGATGGAGGGATTGGGGCGTGCCCTTCTCCTTCTTCTTCTTCCTCTAAGCCTCCATCTTCTGTGGTGGAGTTGGCACTCCGGGATTGGACCTTACTAGGGGAACACTGGTTAATATGGGTAGAGGGTATTGGAGAAAAATGATAAATATTGTATACGTAACTCCGGGTATAAAGATAGGTGACCGCCCCAGGGGCTTTCAGTGTGTGCCCATGGCTGACTGCTGAGCAGAACTCTGTCAGGCCAAGAGAAAATCTTTTAGATAAGCAATTAATAAACACCAAGACCAAGAACAAATCTGAAGCTTCCTCTCGTCCTTTCGAACCCGGGGGCCCAAGGCCATCTTTGGGCTTTTCCCCAGACCATCTAAACAGCACCGAAATCGGACAACTGGCGTCCACTGTGCGGGCTATCTCCCACCAAACCTTTCGGGGGGGGGAAAGCCCTGAAGAGCTGAAGAGCCAAGAGGACAGCACTGATAACTCCTGAGGAGGGAAGCCTGAAGAAAGAAAGAAGAAAAAGAAAAAACCGGCCGGGAGAAGCTGCAAAAATCAGCAGTCACTGAGAAATCCCATCTCTCAGCTTCTGCTGAAGACAGTTCGTAGCAGAGCGGCCTGGACTGGGACCAGAAAGGCGCCTCTGATCCATCCCTCGTAATCTGCTGGACGGAGAACAAGGGCCTCCAGACCACTCTGACGACAGATTCGGTAAGAAGGCCAAAATAAAATCATGGGGGCAACACTCTCCCAAGAACAACGGGAAATCTTATCCACCTTACAAAGTGTAGCAGAACTATATACAGAAGGGATCCCAAAGAAAGAATTAAAACAGCTGTTATTATGGGCAAGGCTCAATTATCCCCTTGCAGAGACATATCTGCTGTTCGAAGTGGGGTTTTGGCAAGAAATTAATAGGCATTTATATATTTTAGCAACAAAAAAAGATGAGACAGCGTTAAAGCTACTCTCGCCGGCAAGAATCATGTTACAAGGTATTTCAGTGCAGTCTAAAAGACTGGAAAAGCAGCGAGAAGCTGCGGTACCCTCAGAGAAGGGGGCGGAGCGGCAGAGCTCCGGGAAAAAAATTACTCTGGCTTTGAAAGGCCAGGGGGAAAGGGCTCTCGAAAAAAGAGAGCGGGAAAAAATATTAAAACCTCCGATCAAAAAATGCAACAAACCCCAAGGGCGTCCTGAAACTCCAGAGAGTGTGGAGGAGTCAGGAGCAGAAGGGGGGGAGCAGGAAGATAAGGGATCGGGGGGGGGGCCTGTTCGCGGCGAAAGCGGCGACGCGGCGGCGGCGGCGGACGCGAGCAGCGCGGGTGAGGATGAGGAGACGCGCGCGGAGGGCGAAACTCGCAAAAACCGGGGTGTAGACTCACACGCGAACGCGGAAGGCGGGCTGAGGGAAAATTTGCAGCCTCAGAGGGCCGCCGCGGCGGGACGCAGGAGGCGCGCGGTTGTGACGTCAGAGCCGGTGCGACGGTCAGCTCGAATCGCGGGTAGAGCCGGGGTGCCGGCGGGAGAGGCGAACACAACGTCAGAGGAGGAGGGGTCGGATTCTGGGACAGACCGAGGGGCTGGGACCTCGGAGGTGAGACAGGGGGGAGACGATGATGACGTCACCTTGGGGGACACTGGAAGTAGCTCAGAGAGTACGCACGCGCAGAGAGTAAGACGCGCGCGGACCCGAGCCCGGTCCCCCGTGACGTCGCGGGTGAGGAGGGGCCGTGCTAGGGATTCTACGTCCCAGGGCTCCACACCGTCTCCAGATCTGGCGCCTTTGGTTAAGAGCCTCGGAGTCTCAGTTCCTTCCCTTCATGGGAGACGCCGAGCAGGAAGAGGAAGTGGGGCAGTCGAGATTGCACCGTCATCCGAGCCAGGGAGGCCGGTGACAGCGCCACCTGGTGGCAGGAGGGCGGAAGTGCATGACATGCCGGGTCGGCTCGGCGGAGCCACAGCGCCATCTCGTGGCGAGACTGCAACAATGCAGCAATTTTTTCCAACAATATATAAAAAGAAAAGCACCTCGAAGAAAACAATGTTAACACGACAAAGGGATTATCCATCCACTTCGGGATTTCATGAAGATGATGAAAGCTCAGATGAAGAACAGCTACAAGGGGAAGATGTCATAAGGATCACAGCATCGGAAGGTGTCCCAACATGGATGCTATCAGCAGCAGAAGCAGCAAAAAGCTTCTTGCATTCATTCGATGCAGTAAAGAAGAAATATCAACAGGATCCTCGAGTTTCCTTTTCGGATTTAGGAGCAAGGCCAAAAACCTCAAGGCGAAAAATGAGACACTATGAATCACCGATGACATCTACAACACCATTATTCATGCAAATCCCAATGGAGTCTGATGAAGAGGGGTTTCAAGAGCCGGTGAAGACAATGGATTGGAGGCAAATCAGAGAAGCATTGGAAAAGGAAAAGCATTTATTCCCGGGATCAGGGGATTTGACAATGCCAGTGACATATGATGCCCAGGGACAGAATCCAAGGTGGGAAAGGATGGGTCATGAGACACTCAAAGACTTAGGGAAGGCAGCTCAGACTTTTGGGCTGAACTCACAATACTTCAAACAGCTATTAAGAGGGACATTCTCTATGTATGATCTCACACCATATGACATTCGAAGTATTGTGGCAATGATCCTCACTGACACACAGAGTCTTGTCTGGGAAAAAAGGTGGAGAAAATATCTTGCTGAGTTGCGGAACAGATACCAAGGTGGGCCGAATGCGAACCTCACAGAAGGGCAATTAGCAGGGGATCCTCCAGATGACAATCCAGGGGAACAAGCAGCGCGGCTTCCACGAAGAGTGTTAAGCGACATCAAAGAAGCAGCGCGATTGGCAATCATGCAAATTACGCCGACAGGAGCTCCGGATGTCCCGTTCTCTTGCATCAGGCAAGGTCCCACAGAGCCATTCATGTCATTCATCGACCGACTCACGCAAGCCGTGGATCGACAGGTGACAACAGAAGAAGTGAAGAGGCCTCTCTTGGAAAATTTAGCTTTCGGCAATGCCAACCCGGATTGTCAACGGGTGATTAGCACCATGCCAGGACGGCCATCCTTGGCAGAGATGGTGGAGGCATGCAGCAAGGTGGGGACGCCTCAGCACGTCGCAGCGATTGTAAAGGATGAATTAAAAGAGGAATGGGAGAAACAGCTAAAGGGACGCTCAGAAGGGCAATCAGAGGACAAGACATTGGAGAAGATGTTCGAGAAATTACTTCATCAACAGGACGAAAATATCAACAAAGTTCTTGCGGCAATGCAGAAAAGGAACAGACCCCAAGGAGGACAGTGCTACGGATGTGGGGAATCTGGGCACATGAAAAGGAATTGCCCACGGACACATATACCAACGCCAGTCCAGAGAGCGGAAAGACCAATTTGCGCACGGTGCGGAAGAGGAAGACACTCCGTGAAAGAATGTTATTCCCGGACAGATGTGGAAGGAAATCCGTTGCCGCATCCGGGAAACGGGAAATTGAGCGCGGGAAATCCCCGGCGCGCTCCGACACAAATACTGGCGGTGTCACAAGAACAGACAGGGCAGTCATCAGTGAGCGACAAGCAGATGCCCTCAGCAAAACCCTCAGTCGATTCCACAGTGACCCAGACCTCCTCCCACCAGGGGCACAGTGTGCATTGGCAGCTTCAAAACTAGTATGCTTTCTAGATGAAAGTCATGCGGAGATACCAACAGGTATCTGCGGGGACTCATACAAGAAACAAGATTTTTTGATAGTTGGACAAGATAAGTGCAGTATTCTTGGGCTCATTGTCTATCCAACAGTTGTCTCAGCAGACAAAAATACAGAGTTAACAGTTTTGGCAAGAGCGCTTCGTCCACCATTGACTGTACCGGAAAATACTGTGGTTGCGAGAGCCTTCGCATTGCCACCACACGCAGTTGGAGAGGTCATGTCAATCTTCGACGAAGAAGGTCTCCCTATGAAAGAGCATGTTGAAGTACATACAACATGGGTGAAGCACATAGGTCGAGACCGACCCACGCTCACGTGCCGATTGACGTGTGGGGACAGGACAATATCGATCAGAGGTATGCTCGACACAGGGGCGGATGTAACAGTAATATCGTACATCTTTTGGCCACGCAATTGGAGCTTGGTCGCGCCATTGGGCTCTCTCTCAGGCATCGGGGGAGCATCTCTGTGTCTGCAAAGTGAGAATTCCGTCGTTGTCACGGGACCAGGAGATAAGACGGCGATCATTCGTCCTTTTGTCGTTCAAAAGCCGATCACAGTCTGGGGTCGGGACCTTTTGGCACAATGGGGCGCGAAGATCGAAATGGATTTTTAATAGGGGTCACTGCAGCACTCGCCACACTGAAGCTGACATGGAAAACAGATGATCCAGTTTGGGTGGATCAGTGGCCCCTTGAGCGGAAAAAATTGAGTGCTTTGAAAGACCTGGTCCAAGAACAATTGCAGAAGGGACACATCAAGCCAACAGACAGCCCTTGGAATTCTCCGGTGTTTGTCATCAAGAAAAAGCTGTCGGGCAAGTGGAGGTTGTTACACGACCTCAGGAAGATCAACGAAGTCATAGAAGACATGGGGCCACTTCAGTTGGGACTTCCATCTGTCTCGATGATTCCCAGAGATTGGCAGCTTGTGGTCATTGACCTCAAGGATTGCTTTTTCAGTATCCCACTCCATCCAGATGATGCTCCGAGATTTGCCTTTTCAGTCCCGAGTATCAACAGGGAAACGCCTCTGCAGCGGTACCATTGGGTCTGTCTTCCACAAGGCCTGAAAAATTCTCCGACGATCTGTCAATGGTACGTGGCGCGAGCTTTGGCACCAGCACGAAAGAAATTTCCGAAGGCGAAGATCATTCATTACATGGATGATTTGCTCATCGCAGCATCAACACGACAGGAGCTGCAAGAAGCTCGTGACTGTGTGATCGCAGAGGTGCAAAAGGCAGGTCTGGAAATCAGCATTTCAAAGATTCAAGAGGTTGCACCTTGGAAATATCTAGGGTGGAAAATCTCAGAGAAAACAATAAAGCCCCAAAAGGTGGAGATCAGCACAAAGGTCAACAATTTGCATGATTTGCAACAACTTTTGGGAGAAATCAACTGGATGAGACCAGTTTTGGGAATCACAAATAGTGACATTCCAGCACTGCTTGATCTCTTGAGAGGAGATACAGACATTCGTTCTCCCAGGACACTCACACCAGAAGCAAGAAAAGAGTTGGAGAAAATCTCGGACGTGATACAGAAAAGACAGGCACACCGATTTGTTCCATCGTTGCCTTTTCAGTTGGCAGTGCTGGGGAAGAAAACGCAGTTCCATGGTTCGATCTTCCAATGGGATGAATCGCAAAAGGACTCTTTGATAATCATAGAGTGGATTTTCCTACCGCACAGGCCCGCGAAAACGATTCTCACAGATCTGGAGATGGCAGCACAAATCATCATAAAGGCGAGAACAAGGCTGCTGACAATGGCAGGAAGAGAATTCTCAGTCATCAGGTTACCTCTGAAACGAGACTACTTCGATTGGGCAATGCAACAATCGAAAGACCTGTTAATCGCATTGTTAGCGTTCCCAGGAGCTTGCACAATCCACTTTCCCCAACACAGAATACTGCAATCGCAAATATGCTATAGAGCAAAACCACAGATAAGTGAAGAACCTTTGGACGGGATCACCGTGTTCACGGATGGCTCGGGGAAGACACACAAGTCAGTGATCACGTGGAGAGACTCAACGACAGGGGATTGGGAATCAGACGTGAGGATGGTTCAGGGCTCTCCACAAATTGTGGAGTTGGCAGCCGTTGTCCGAGCATTTCAGTTGTTCAAACAGCCTCTCAATCTGGTGACAGATTCCGCATATGTTGCGGGTGTGGTCAAGAGATTGGAGGGTTCGCTCTTGAAAGAAGTCAGTAATGAGGTTTTATACTCATACCTGACAAGCTTGAAAACACTGCTAGAGAGCAGGAAAGGGAGTATTTTATCACACACATTAGAGCGCACACAACACTTCCAGGGTTTTTAGCGGAAGGGAATGCTCGGGCGGACAGGTTGACAATGCCCATTTTGCAAACACTGCCGGACATTTTTGAGCAGGCAAGGTTAAGTCATGCGTTCTTTCATCAGAATGCGCAAGCACTGATGGAGTCCTTTCGTCTCACAAAGAGTCAGGTGAGGGAGATCATTAGTGCTTGTCCAGACTGTCAGCTTGTGCAGCCGCCTTCCTCTACCGGGGCCATCAATCCGCGGGGGCTGCAAAGTCTTCAGTTGTGGCAAGCTGATGTCACAAAATACCCATCTTTTGGGAAGCTCAAAAATGTTCACGTTTCTGTAGATACATTCTCAGGTGCAGTCTTTGCTTCAGCACATGCTGGGGAAACAGCAGACCATGCTTGCCGACACTTTCTGCAGGCATTTGCAGCATTAGGTGTGCCTCAGGAGATAAAAACAGATAATGGTCCAACATACACAGGCAGGGTGCTTGACAGATTCCTGAAAAGGTGGGGTGTCAGACACACGTTTGGTATTCCACATTCACCCACAGGTCAGGCAATCATTGAGAGAACACATCACACCCTAAAATCCCTTCTGGACAGACAGAGAAGGGGTGAGCCAGAGGCAACACCTCACATGAAATTAAATAAGGCATTGTATGTGCTGAATTTCCTAAATAGCTCATCCTCGGAACCTGATCCACCGATCGTGAGACATTTTCTAAACAACACACAGGCAAAGCTAAGGGAAAATCCTTTAGTTTTGATCAGAAACCCAGAGACCGGACAAATAGAGGGTCCTTTCAGACTAATCACTTGGGGAAAGGGTTTCGCTTGTATCTCCACAGATCGAGGTCTGAAGTGGGTGTCAGCGCGGCACGTGAAGCCATTCCGAACGCGAGAACACGAGAACGCTGATCCGAGAAGCAAAGAGACGAGTACTCAGACAGAAGTCGAGACTCGGACTGCGAAAAACGACCCAGAAGAGAAATGAAAAGAAACTAAGGACTTTGGGGGGTTTTCACATAAAAGCAAAAAAAAAAAAAAGATCTTTTGGTGCAAACAGAAGGGGGAGATGTGGGATCTCAGTCTCTCAGAACTGGGGCGCAGGGTGAACCAGACCCCCCCTGGGGGGCTCGGGAGTCCTGGAATGCTGCCAGAAATGTCTGGTGGCTGGACTTTGATCCCACATGGGAGATGACATCAGTATGAGGACGGGAGGATTTCACTGGGGCGAATGGTGAAGGGACAAGTTAATTGGAGTGTGAGATACAGGGTTTAAGATCCCTGTACAGGGGGGTCTAGAGAGGCAAGATGGAGGGATTGGGGCGTGCCCTTCTCCTTCTTCTTCTTCCTCTAAGCCTCCATCTTCTGTGGTGGAGTTGGCACTCCGGGATTGGACCTTACTAGGGGAACACTGGTTAATATGGGTAGAGGGTATTGGAGAAAAATGATAAATATTGTATACGTAACTCCGGGTATAAAGATAGGTGACCGCCCCAGGGGCTTTCAGTGTGTGCCCATGGCTGACTGCTGAGCAGAACTCTGTCAGGCCAAGAGAAAATCTTTTAGATAAGCAATTAATAAACACCAAGACCAAGAACAAATCTGAAGCTTCCTCTCGTCCTTTCGAACCCGGGGGCCCAAGGCCATCTTTGGGCTTTTCCCCAGACCATCTAAACAGCACCAAAATCGGACAGAAGGGGGTCACATTTTCCATTCCAAAGGAGGTTCTGGCCTTCCTTGGCTCACACCTGCCCTTTAAACCAAGACAACACTGAGAGCTGCAGTAGGAGCCAGTGGCTCTTTATGGAATGAGGCATCTGCAACTCTACTGACAGAACCTCAGGGTAGAATGGGTACAGAAACCTGCTCCTTCTGGGTGAGAGTGGCATTGGTGGTTAATCGAACAGGGCACCTGGCAGCTCACTGAAGCAACACGTGTCTCTGGAATGGTCACACAGGGGAATTTCTTCAGCACTATAGTAGCCCAGATAGGAATGTAGAGGAGTACCTCTGGAGCCTCCCTCCTCCAAATATCCAGCTGCTGGGATTTTCAGGGCAGGAAGAAGACAGACGTGGAGTGTTATAATAATTAGCATTTTCTTGGACCCAGCCAGGTTCTTTGGTCATTTTTAGCGACTGTATCTTCAGCTTCTTTCCTGTGGCCCTTGAAAACATATGCTGAGAAGGGGGGGGGGGGTGGGTGGAGCCCCTCCTTTCCCTCTCTTCTTTGACATTACAACTTTAACTATTAACTATTTTATTATTCTCAAATATTAATTACTGCATCAATATTGATTACTGATAAATTTTTATCAGCACGAATCATACCTATTTATCACAAATCCCTCATTTCTCTTTTTGATCATTATGATTCGTGCTGTATTTAAAAAGCTGTACCTTGATAACCTTTATATTCTTCAAAATTTTGATTCTCTCGTTGTCTCCTTTCAGCTTCAAACTTTTCCAGCATTTCTGCTGCTGCCTCTAATTTTTCACACTCTTTTTCAAATTTATTTAACATTTCTTGGGCTATTTCAATCTCTTTAGGTCCTTGTTCTTTTACCTGGGTCGATTTAGCTGTTAGGACCATTACAGATTTTGGTTTTCCTTTTTCTGGGGGTTCTGAATCTTGAGACATAGTTGTAATCTGCATCCCCTGAATCACTGAATTAATTAACCTAATAGAACACGGAATCATACAAGGTAGAAACAGAAGTCCCAGAACTGAACACAACAACATGAACCCCAACTTTTTCCACCAAACACCTCCAAATAGGTTACCCCACCAATCTGCCTTTATCCCCATGACCCATCCTGAGCCCATGTTGCTGGGATGTAATATGCTATAATTTGTTCCGCAAGCCATTCGTCCTCCCCCCATTTTTTGGTTCCCTCCTGCTGTTGGAAAGTTGAGACTCAAATCTCTTTTATTCCGCTGCAAGGTTTCATACAGCAGAGTTCCTAACACATTGCTCCTAGACCTTGGTAGAACAAAGAAGGAGGGTTGTATTATTTCCAAGGTACAGGTTCCTCCCCATTTTTGAGGTAACACACTGTATTCTCGTTGCTCACAAATCCAATATATCCCATCTGGGGCTTTCCATTTCTTATCAGTTTTTTCCAGTTGTTCTCAATAAGACCTCAGGCTGTCGATGGATTGGTAGGGGTCAGCTCCAGGACTTTTGTACCAGCATAAATTAATCTGTTTATCCCATTCACAATTTATTTCTTTTATTGGTCCCCAATATCCAACAGAGTTTTCAGGTCACCAAATTTTTGAATGATTATCCATATTAACCACCAATGTGGATTTACAAAGAGAATGCCTCTCTGCTTTATTAAATTTTCTTCCTTCTCGAGTTATACAAATACTTCCAATTACTTGATGGCTTAAAATCCATCCTTCAGGTCTCTTCAATGTTCCAAAAATTTGGGTCTGATTCCACTTTAAAAATTGCTCTGGAGCTAAGCTCTTACCTTTCCACGGCCATCTCTTAGCCATTTTTAGACCTCCACTGTTGGAGATGAAGGGAGAATCGACCATAGTTATGCATCGAAACTCAACTTTATTGATCAATCAATCACCTTATATAACAATACTAACGAACTTCATGAATATTCTGTAATCCAACTCCATGATAGGCTAACAGAGAAAACTGTAACCACACCTTTTGTTTTAGAATACCTACAATTGTTTATCATAAGCAGAAACCAAAACAGAAACCCGAAACTACAACAGAAACTAGTGTTCCCAAAACCTCTGCATCTGTTCCCAGGATAACAGGCCTTCCCAAGGACGGTGTTCTGCTTGCCATGGGAAGACAAGCTGAGAACTCCATTGTTTATAGAATGATGCCTGAGAGAGTCTAATTGTTTACACAAATCAGAAGGCTGAGAGCTGTTAGAAACTGCTTTTACTTTTACCTCTTACTTTTCTCTCAATTGTATGTTTCATGGCCTTTTTCTTTAAGCCATTCTTGAACTAACCTCTCCACATCTCCCCCGTTTTTTTTCTTCGAGAGAAAAGAGGTTAGTTTGCCAGGTCTTCTCAATAGTTCTACTGATCATATTTTGGATACAGCTGCAGAAGCAAGGCAAGATAAATAAAAGCAATAGAAGTACACCTAATATCCCTATAGCATATATTACATGATTTCTTAACCATGGTCCCAATCCTAAACTCTTAAGCCATTCATCAATTCCCAATCCTTCTTCTTCCTTAAGGCTGTTAAGCCCTAGTCGTAGCTCTTTTAACTTAGCATGAATAGATACAGAATGATCAGATAAGTTCATGCAACACATCCCTTCAAACTCTTCACAACCATGGCCTTGTGCTAGCAGTAAAAAATCTATAGCAGCTCTATTTTGTAAAACAGCATGATTAACACTTTGTACATCTGCAGTTAGCATATCTAATATCTGTGATGTCTTATTTAATTCACCCTTAGTCCAACACCCTATTTGTTTTGCTAAAGTCATTGCTTTGCTTGCAGCACCCCATGGTAGGAGAGCTGAAACCATCACTTGTTTACATTTACTCCAGAACAACGGATCTCCTATTTGACTACAGTCTAAGTTATGTAAGCTGTGCCTTTCCCTGCTTGTCTTATGACTTAGCTGCATTAGCACAGATATGTTAGGGTGGAATAATGATAACTTGCCTAAATAACAAGATCTAACCTTTTTTTAAAAAAGTGTTCTGGAAGATATAAACTTAGAAAGCAGCAATAAATTAATGCTCTAAGAACTTTAGAATATATGAAAGTAATTTACAGAATTAGCTGCTTTGAGGAAATTATGCCTAAAATAAATATACTAAACAGAATTATTAAAATAAAGTTAATTTCAGTTACTCATTCATCCTCTGTGAAGCCTAACAAGACTAATTATAGCAGACTTATTTGCAAAACATGTAAAATCACTTAAATCTAATTCAAATTTATCTATAACAAAATTTACCTGACTTTAAATTCTACACACCTCAACCCAATATAATCCAAACAGAATCTAGCTTTACCCAGACTTAATAACACTCAAACTAAACAGAAACCAATTTCAACAGAACTTAACTGGCTTCAAATCCCACACAACTTAAATCTATATATAATTTAAGCTTTAGCAGACCTCGAACTTGACCAAAAATAAACTTAACAATTTTAACTTTAATAATATTTAACTTTTAACGGCACTTAATTCAAACTTAACAGAATCTATCACTTACTTAACAGGAGATAATTAACAAAACTAAACCTTAACAGTATTTAACATTTAATGGCACTTGATAGATAACTTAACTCAAACTACTTAATAACAGATAAAACTTACTATAGAAATAATATATAGCATTTACTATAACTTACTTACAGGCCTGATTCTAAAATATTCAGCTAAAATAACTTTTCTTCACGTATTTGCTATAGCATTTTTATACTTAAATACACTTAAACAGAAGTTTATTCAAGGTATACCTGTGAAAAAATTCCTTTGAATTCAGTGCTTGCTTTTACCTCTATCACATTTAAACAAAGCTTAAAGAATACAAAAACACAGTCATTACATCTCACTCATACAGTCATTCTAACACATCTTAACATTTTTAAATTTTTCAAAACACAGCCCCAGAGTCTGACGTTTCATCAACCCAGCCATCCAGACTTCTGATGTTCAAAGTCTCTGGTAATACAGGTGTTTCCAAGACAGCATAACTAATGCCGAGTCAAACCGGCCGAAATCTGACTCTTGCATCCATTTACGCTGATTTCTGTTTTACAGTCTGTGCTGGGCTTTAGTTTCACAGCGTGTGCTAGGGAGAACAAAAGATCTTCCCAACTTAGGTGAAGAACATCCTGACAGCAATAGTCCTTGGTGTTGTTTGTTTAGTTTCACTGGTCTTTCAATTGCAATAGGAATCTTTTCTTTTGCTGACAAAAGTTCACAATTATTACGACTGTTAAGTCTTAAACTGTAGCTTTTGTCGGCTGCAGGGCGGAGGGAGAAACGCTCCCGCTTGAAAAAGTGCTCCGGTCCTGCAGCGCTCGTGTCGGAGCGGGCGAAAACTCCCCCCCCGCGCTGGGCTCTTTGTTTACTCACTGTTTGCCGGCTGACTGCTGCAGGCACCGCTGCACGCGTGGCTCCCCCCGCGGCGGCGCGGCTCCTTCGCTCCCCCCGCGGCGCTCTGCTCCCGCGGCGCCGGCTTCTTCGGTCGCTCCCCCCGCGGCGCGCTTCGGTCGCTCCCGGCGCGGCTCCCGCGGCGGCGGCTTTGATCCCGAGTCGGCGCGGCTCCTTCCGCGCGGTGGCTCCGCTCTCCCCGCCGCTGCCTCCCGTTGGCCCTAGAGGCGCGCCCGTGTCGAGTTCACACATTTCCGTTAATCCGTAAACCATATGGAAAATCCCTTTACCGTAACTATAAGTCCAAAGTCCTGTTGAATCCTTCTGCTAATTCATCTCTGCTTTGCGCTGCGGGTTACTCCCTTCGCGGCCGTTCAGCTTCGCCCGCGGTGGCTCCCTGTGGTGTCGGGTTAGGGGCAGGAAAGAGCACCGATGATGCAGCGATGGCTTCTGAAGGTGCTTGGCATTCCCGGCGCAAGTGGTCCTCTTTATTTGATGCTGTAAGTGCAGCCGATGTTTGAAGGGGTGCAAGAGCGGCCAACACCTGATTCTGAGCGGATTTTGCCTGTTCTTGTAAACCTACTCCTAACTGTTTTATGGCATCTACTACAAGAGCCTGTTGTCCGTTTGGTATAAGGGCCATCCGTTCTAATGCCTCCTCTATAGTCCAATTTGCACCTAAGGTATTAAGTACATTTCTAGTAGCCGAATTGCAGTTTTGAATTGAACACTGTTTGAGAAGAGCCCCGCGCATAAATTCTGCGACACCTGCTCTCTCAATCGCGGCAGCAACTCTATCTATGAAAGCACCAAATGATTCGTCTCTACCTTGCTTAATTCCCATATACACAGGTATGCCTCCTGGTTCCTTTACTCTATCTATTGCGAGTCTGACTAACCTCATTGCTTCCCGGCACTTCTCTTGACCTATTAAAGCTTGTGCATCAGTACGAAGGAAACGTCCCAGACCCATAAGTTCATCAACAGTGACACCACGCAGAGGGTCAGCCGGCTGTCTCTGAACTACCACACACTCACTAACAAGTATCCGCCAATGATCATTAAACAGCAATTGTTGATGGTGGGTAAAGATTAATTTAACTATGCCAAGACAATCATTAACGAGGAGGATACTGGTGTTAAAAATATAATCAAGCATTTGCTTAGCTGGTCCGCTCCCAAGTCCAAACTGACTAACAGCAGCTTGCAATTGAGATAACAATTCCCAGTCAAGAGCACTAATTGTGGCTTGAATTCCTCCACCAGCCTGAGGGTTAAAGACAACCGGACAAGCCAGTTCTCGAGCCGAACTTATCAGCTCTTGATCTCCCTTGTCAATTGCATCTTTGGCCAGGGCAGCCCACGCATCTCTTCTATCCCTGGCAATCGTCACCGCCAAATCGTTTTCCGACCTAGGGACCGACTGATTGCTTTTTGGGAACGGAGTATACGTTTGTGGCCCCGGCTGCTGTGAGATAGCAGATACGGCAGAGTCAGAGGCGCTCTGTGTAGCCTGCGGCAAAGCAGACAACAAGGCACCCCGCGGAGCTTGGCTCGTTAGGGGAGGCTGAATTGTTAAAGGAGGCGGCGAAGCAGGTAATACAGTGCTCTGCGAAGCGTGAGTCACCGGAGCCTGGCCCGAAACCTGGCTCGCAGCTTGGCTCGCAGAAGGAGGCGGCGAGGCTGGTAATAAAACCGTCCTCGATGCAGGGCCAAGAGGAGTGCCCGAATCCTTATCAAACTCCCTGTCTCGATCATACTGCTTATTACGATCATGAGCTGCAGAAGCCTGGTGCGCAGCCCTTTTCTCAGCTTGAAACTGTAAGAGCTCGGTGTTAACAACCCGCCATAATTTACCCAACCTCCTGGCAGTTTTATCATCATCTAAACTAGCCTGCCACAATAAATCACCAAATTTACGCCACTCAGACAATACGTGAACTATATGAGGATTAACAAAGATTCCCCTCTCTACACCATAAACTAAAAAACCCTGTAATTCATTCTGTAAATCAATTCCCTTAATCTGCCTCTTTTGCAGAAAAGTTATAAAAAGATCATATGCGGCTTGTCGGTCCATCTCTAAATAAAATTGAGCGCTCTTTGCAGCACCTCCCGACCTCGGCCACACGTACCAAGCTAGGACCCGTCTTTACGGTCGCCTAGGGCCGGCACGAATCGACAGACTCCGTCCGCTCCGTCGGCAGACTCCGTCCGTTTTTTTATCGTGCTTATTGCCGTTCCGCTGCTGCTCCTCGGAACCTGGACACCTTCCTCACCTCCCGTGGTATTCCGTTATCCCCAAGAGCGCTCCTCGTAATTCGGCACGTCCGAATTCGACTATCACGTCCGGGGTCGACCATTTGTTGGAGATGAAGGGAGAATCGACCATAGTTATGCATCGAAACTCAACTTTATTGATCAATCAATCACCTTATATAACAATACTAACGAACTTCATGAATATTCTGTAATCCAACTCCATGATAGGCTAACAGAGAAAACTGTAACCACACCTTTTGTTTTAGAATACCTACAATTGTTTATCATAAGCAGAAACCAAAACAGAAACCCGAAACTACAACAGAAACTAGTGTTCCCAAAACCTCTGCATCTGTTCCCAGGATAACAGGCCTTCCCAAGGACGGTGTTCTGCTTGCCATGGGAAGACAAGCTGAGAACTCCATTGTTTATAGAATGATGCCTGAGAGAGTCTAATTGTTTACACAAATCAGAAGGCTGAGAGCTGTTAGAAACTGCTTTTACTTTTACCTCTTACTTTTCTCTCAATTGTATGTTTCATGGCCTTTTTCTTTAAGCCATTCTTGAACTAACCTCTCCACACTCCACAAATCCAACATTTGGATTGTCCCAGTTCTGTAGCAATCTCTTGCATCAATCCCACAAACAGATTCTTATTCCAGGCTGGCAAATCCCAACCTTTGTAGTACTGTTTTAGCTGTTTATACAATTCAGCCAATTCTGTTGACTGTTTTCTCCTGTTCTTTCCTCTATTCCCCTTTGTTTCTTTTTCTTCTTTTATTTTCTCTTTCAATTTTTCTTTTAGTGCCCGTTTTCCCATGCATATACTTGGATCATCTCCATTATAATTTCTTTCAAAACAAACAAATCTTTCATATTGAGGGCAAATTTGATCACCATGGGGATAAGGAGCTCGTCCATTACATCCCAAATTTTTCTTTACCCAATACATCTTTCCTTCCTTAATAGAAACATCTATAACACAAACACAGATTCCACCTTGTCCTTAATCCACACAGGTTGATTGCAATAGTGACAAATGTTGAAACTGCCGGGACTTGGGTTTTGCCTTGTTTGCTTTTTCATTGCCAAAACTCTGTTCAGTGTGGCTCTCTGGCTTTGGCCAACCGTCCAGGGTACCATAATGATCACAGTGAAAATAATCCTTAGGAAATCTACCTTTCTACCTTTCTCAAGGCCCCTTGGGTTGCAACCAAGGGCCGAGATACCAGTCTTCTCGGTAGCAAAGGTAATATCCCGGGATCTAGTCACTGGTGCTTTTAGTTTCCTTGGTACCCATAGGCCCACAGAGTTTGCTTGTCTCCTTTTAAATGCCATTTCCCAGTTCTGGCTGGTTAAAAAAAAAAATTAAAATGAAAAGAACAGGGAAAAAGATTAGGCCGGAATACCATAAACCTGTATTTTCCAAAATTTCAGGGATGTGCCAACCACAATAAGATTTTTCTAATTATTTTTTGCTTCAAGGGCTGGGAGTTCATTAAGTCGCCGCCTCCAACAGGCAAACTCGCGGCGCCAGTGTGCCCCTGGAATGTGCTTGTGATGTCATATATAGACTTCTTCTATATGCAACAACGCAACAACTACCAATTTTGAGACACTCGTCTATACTATTATGAGCTGCTCGTTCTCTTATTTGTGCTATAGCCAATATAGCAAGAATCAATTGCTCTAAGTTCTCTATTAATCTAACAGCTGCTGGAAGGGTCCTGTCTCCCAGTCTCAAAGGTATCCAAAAAAAATCACTAGCAATGTGCTCTATAGTTAGCTGACTAAATACATAACCATAGCAAAGCAAGCAAATCAATTGTCTTTCTTTTTCTTCCCTCTTAGTTACTCTCCACCATGAGTTAAAGCAAAGTGTGCAAACAATACATATCCGTGGATGATACCCTAAACCATGTTTACCGCACTCCCAACATTTTACTTGTCTCTGAGCTCTTTTAACAACAGCTGTTATCAATCTCAGTTTCTGGAATTGCAGTTCTGCAATCAATGCTAATAATGTTGCTGGTGGGTGATCCTGGAAGAGATCTTCAATCCTTTTAGGCCATTCCCACTGATTCAGAAAGTCTTTTATTCTTTTTCCACCGGCGTTCTTCTGCCTCTGAGCTCAAGGGAATTACGGTCCACAGTCACTCCAGGATGCTTTGTTCCTTCTTAATAAATCAGGGTTAATATAAATCAACTTAAATCCTACCATATTATCACATTCTTGGAACTTCATGTTCCAACAATATTTTAGCTACTGTTTGAACTGTAACCCAAGCTGCTTTAACCCATTGAGTTAATTGATCTATTATAATTAACAAATATTTCACCAACCCACTTTAAGCAAGTCTACAAAATCAACCTGGATCTTTTGAAATAGCTTGTAGGCTGTTTTGCATCCTCCATAGGGAGGGCTCTTTAACACTTTTTTTATTTACCTTTTAACAGGTGAGACACCCCTGGGTAATTTGCTTTCTAATTTCGAATATCCTCATACACCCATAAAATTTTAAAAAGTCATCACAAAAGGCAGTTCCCCAGTGTGTCCGTCTATGCAAGTTATCTAAAATCTAATGTGCCACTGGTTTTGGCATCATAATCTTGCCATCAAAAAACCTCACTTTTCCTCCTTAAATGTTGCTCTTAATTTAGCTCTCAGTTCTGCTAGCGGAAGGGAAAGTGTCTCCTGCTGAATTTCCATTTTTTTTGTAAGGTCATGATTTCAGTATCTCCCTTTCTTAAGGTCGCTCTTTTTGCTTCTTCATCAGCCAAATTATTTCTCTCACTCTAATATTTTCTTTGGGCCCTTTAAAGCTTCAAGTATCTGAATTATCAATTCCCCGTGTATTAACCCTTTCCCTTAAGTGTTTATAAGTCCCCTTTTCCTTCTAAAGTTTTCTAAAAGTATGTACTACACTAAAAGCATATTTGGAGTCTGTATAAATAGTCCCTTCTTGCCTTTTTAGTATTAATAATATACGGAATAATGCATAAAATTCACAGGCTTGTGCTGACCAGGAGGGACTAAGGGGACCAGACTCCTTTACCCTAAACTTTTTCCCACTTCACCTGAATGCCAACCCGTGTCATTAATTTCCAGACTATCTTCTTCAGTTAAAGAATAGATTTTAAGTTTTCCTTCACAGGGTTTTATCTGTAAATTTAGGGCTATTATTAGATCTCTGCCTAACAAATTATTCTCGGCCTCTGGTATCAACAATAAATCATTTACTCCAAATTTGTCATCTGTTTCGATTTGCACTCCTTTTATTACAGGAACAGGGAAAGCCTCTCCCATAATTCCGATTACTGAAACTCGCTCACAACTTATCTCACATCCCTGGGGTAACTTTGTCACTGTCGACCGAGAAACTTCTGTATTGACTAAAAATACAAGTTTTTCGCTCTGAGGACCTACTTTTAGCTCTATTATCAAGGCCTCTTCTGGTTGTATTTCGGTCCTCTTCATTAAACAAAACTCTTGACCTCTCTGATTCTCCTGAGAAGTTTTCTCATCTTGCTGTTTCTTTCTGCAATTTTTTTTGCAGGTGCCCCTTTTTATGACAATAAAAACAGGTGGGTCCTGCACCCTTCAAAATGGGGCAAGAATTTTTTAAGTGTCTTTTCTTGTGGAGGGAAAAATGCACAGGTCTTGTGTTCCTAAAAATAGATCCTGATATCCACTGTTTGTTTTTCCCTGCAGATTTTTCTGTATTCAAAGCTGCCTACATTTCTTGAACTGCTGTCACCAAAATTCTGGCATCTGCTTTCTGCTTTTTCTCATTTCTCTTTACAAACACCCTTTGTGCTTCTCTCAGTAGATCTTGAAGTCCCCTGTCCTGCCAATCTTCTAATTTTTCCAGCTTTTTCCTAATGTCACTGCAAGATCCGGTCACAAACCGAATTTTTAACAAAACCTGCCCTACTGCAGTATCAGTATCTATACCTGAACATAATTGCAAGTCTCTTTTTAATCTTTTTAACCATTCTGCCGGCAACTCATATTTTTTTTTTCTGATGCTCACTCAAAACTTTTTCTATATTATGTCCTTTAGGCACTGCCCTCTGAATTTCTTGATTTTCTTCCCTTCGGGATTCCCATTCATCCCAAAACCATATTAGCATCCCCAGTGGGCTTCCTGATGAATGCTCCCCCCCTGAGAACCCCCCTCACGGTTCCCAGATACTCAAACCACTGCGAATTTTTCCTACAATCCGCAGCCCCTGGGTCAAGGAACTTACTTTTTCCCTGACCCATTTCTGGCGGCAACAAACTAAGAAATCCCCGGTACCAGGGGAGTCTTAGTTTCCCACACTCACCTCGTGGCTCAAATTCCTCACCTACTACTCTGTCACACAGCCTTTTCAATCTACCTGTTCCACTCTATCTCCCCCTCTGCAATCTACTTGTTCCACTCCTATCTCTCCCTCTTTCTCAGTCTATTAGCCCTGTCCTCTCACCATCTAATCACATACTAAATTGCCTGCTACCAACCCCTCCAAGGAAATTGAACCTATTCATTCACTCTCTCAGTCTCCCTACTGAGTCAATCCCTCCTGCCCAAGGACCTTCCCACAGGTGCCTGGACCAGGGATCCCCTCCTTCCCCCTGGGTCAAACCCTCCCAGGGTCCCCACTCCTTCACTTTTCTTTTGCTTCCCTCCTTTTCTGGCTGGTCTCCTCGCGTAGAACGCGAAAACACGGTAATGGGAGGTCCCACTTGCTTCAGGGGTCCGGGAATGCCCAGCCCCCGTTTCAGACACTCCATACACACTCACACATGCATACAGCCGCCCCCCCACCCAAAACCCCGTGATACTCACAGCCTTCTTTTCTCACGAGGGTCTTCATGCACAAAGCAGTTTTCTACGGGTACTCTCTCTCCCATAAGCCAGCACTCTGATGGGAGCCTCTCCTGCGCGCTTCCAATAACTAATTTGCTTATGCGCTATTGTAAAAAGAACTCTCTTTTCCCAAGGGAGAGTGGTCTAGCCTTGGGACCACTTAAAAGTCTGGTGGGGAGCTCCTTCCCAGAAGCTATCCACCTCCCTGGAGTTAAGAGTCCCAGGTTTCGGCACCAAAATTGTTATGTTTGCCCAATTATCCCATCAAAAAAAAACCCCAAACAATATTTAAGGTAGCAACAATTTTAATTGAATAGTTTAGAAAATATATAAATAAGGGATAATTTGGTTTGAATAATAGCGCATAAGCAAGAGATACCGCGGGGTACGGAGGGCAGGGTTCAATGACCCTTGGCACTTCACGTACAAGCTTGCCAAGTGAAAATCACCCCTTATATGCCATGTGTCAATACCATCTCCTCCTATTTTCGGTTCGTCACTTTTCTGTCTCTGCCCTCCTTACCACCTTTACCACGCATACGCCACCACTCGGTTTGGTGGTCGCACAAGTCTTTGGGGTCGTCACTGATGAAGGCCCTATAGTCTTCTTCGTTGTCCTTTAATTCACCTTTGGGTTACACATGCGCACCAAGCCAGTACAATGTAAGCCAAGACTAACGTATCACTGCATCTACATATCAAGGCAATAAGTCCCTTATAATTAGCATTTTCTTGGACCCAACCAGGTTCTTTGGTCATTTTTAGCAACTGTACCTTCAGCTTCTTTCCTGTGGTCCTTGAAAACATATGCTGAGAAGGGGGGGGTGGGTGGAGCCCCTCCTTTCCCTCTCTTCTTTGACATTACAACTTTTACCTATTAACAATTTTATTATTCTCAAATATTAATTACTGTATCAATATTGATTACTGTTTCAATTTTTATCAGCAAGAATCATACCTATTTATCACAAAGGTTTTGGAGACAGGGACAGGGAGAGCCTTGTGTCCCTTGTGCCACACAGTGGGTGCTAGAGCACACACAGAAGGGGGTGGAAGTTCCTTCTTGGTGTTATAGAAAGATAATGAGATAATTGGTTCTTGCAGTTAAGGAATAAATCTTGTGCGAATATTAAGAAAAGCTTTCTTGATGTATATAGATGTCCTCTGTTCTCCCCATAGTTCCCTTTTCCATCCCCCCTTCCCCCGCCCCCAAACTCCGTATTGTTACCATCAGACAGCCGGGATCGTCTTAGACAAGTAGAAAGAAGGTGTGCACATGTGTCCCTTATCTGGGGCAGCTGGGAATGGAAAAACTTCTTGCTAAGGGGATGGGGCATGATAACACCTGACCTCCAACCAAGTTACAAGAAAGCAGTCTCTACCAATAAATGGCAAAGAAGAGCTGACTGACAGACTTTGGGAGGTGCCAGGGTTGGCTGAGGCAATCCCTCAAGAGTATAAAAGACTGAGCATCCATCTTGAAGAGGGACTATGTGGGAGGCAGCCATGAAGGCGGCTCCCAGCGCTGCAACATTTTCCTTATTTAGTCCTTTTGTTGTATTTTTGTTAAGGTTTAATAAACCTCTTAAAATTTTTAAAGTGAGCCGCTGTCTCTCGCATACAGACAGGGGTTTCACATGCCTTGAAGTGTTTGATATGATGGGAAATTTCCCTGGTTTAGGTGAGAAGATGCCCGTGGCTGAGGTTGCACAGAACTGGGAGAAATTGTTTGGGCAGCCAAATTTTGCCAAGACAGTGCAATAAGGTTGTTCCAGGATGATTGAGCGACTCTAAGCTGATCTGCTTACTGGACAGGGTAATGGCCATCCTCAACTCTGAGTGACACTCTTGCACTCAGTGTCTTTAGTGAGCAGGCATCTTCTGACATCAGGAAATATTTGAAGAAGTTTATGCCAGGGTGGCAGGCACCAGTACAGATGTGGGGTGGTTGTTCTGAAACAGAGTGAAAATTTAACAGGATAAAAATCTATTCCGGATTTAGGTGAAATGTGCTGTTTTGAATTATTTAGTCTGTAGCTTGCTTGCATAGATGAAAGATGTTGTTTAGTCTGTTAACCCTGTGCTGTGCTTAAGACTGCCTGTTCCTGTAAAAAGCCTGTGCTCACAAAGCTGTCTCAGCCAAGGAAAAAGAATGTGAATTTCCAAGCTGGAAAGAAAGATAAGGGGGTGCCCCTTGAACTCTGAAACAAAGATGAGAGCCAAAGCTGAAGATGGAGGAGATGAACAGGATGACCCGGAGTTCTTTCTGTACAAGGACTGACGAAAAATACTAGCTGCAAGTGTAACACGAAACCAGTAAAATGAATATGCATGAAACTATTGTGAAACTCTACGCATATGTACAAATAAGGGGGGTAAAAAGAAAAGGTTTGGAATTCTCAGGGGTGTGCATATCCTTTAGGGGGAACGATCCAGCCCTGCAATAAACACACCTGCTTTACAACTTTTACAAGTTGTGCAGTTAGATTTTTTCCCGCAAATCATTTTGGCGAGCTAGCCAGAAGACTGTCCTCACAGGGGCGGAGGGGGGATGGACCTCCTAGGTGCGCGCCGGGATTTTCCCTGGAGGAGCTCTGCTCTGTCTCGGCTTGCCTCCTGTGGGGACAGTGAATGACCTGCTGGTGTGTGGACAAACGGTATGTGTATCAAAGGGCCGCAGGGGAGAGAGAGATAGGGCTGCTGGTGGGTTGCTCAGAGACGTCTGAGTGCACAGCCTTGTCCCTGTGCTTGCAGGCAGCCATCGGCTGAGAGCACAGTTCGTGGCAGAGGTCCCCTAACTGGTAGAGTGATTGGGGGGATTGGGGATGGGTTCATTTTCAATAAAGCCACCTCTAGCGACTCTGGGGGTGAATTGAGTGAACCCGAACTTTGTGTGCTTGTGGTGTCCAGACATTTTGGTTAATGTTAATGTGTTTGTAATTGTGTGAGTGCTTGGTGTATGGGAAAGTGAGTGAGTGTACCATGGCATGTGGGGGGAAGTTCTACCTGTGTCTGAAGCAGCCGGGTGAGGCCCAGGGCACCGGCTGGGGCAGGCTGTGAGGGCAGGGAGCACCCTGCGGAGAAGTGGAACAAGTGGAGAAATGTGGGCGGGGACATTTATTGTGTTTAAAGGTGGTGATTTGTGTAGACTGTGCACATTTTAACTGTGGCTAGACAAACTCAGGGGGTTCCTCTGCCCCAGTGGCTTGGACTTGATCCCTGGGAGTTTGTGAATCCAGTAAATCACTGGATCCAGTTAATAATTTTACTGTGTGCTGTTATTTTCATTGTGTCCAGACTGTGTGAAGACCAGAAGAAGCTGATGTGGGCAGATGCTGAAGTGTTGTATGCTGTGTTGCATGGAGAAAAGTGGGCACTTTGAGAGATACCCCCTTTCCCAGTGAGTTTGTCCGGTTCTTTCCCCTGCATTGTGGTAAATTGATTCTTGGGATTGTATGGTTGTGTTTCTGGAGATTTTAGGATTTTGTTTGCAACAAATGTAGCATTTTACGCAGAAAAACTACAGTATGGCGATTTCTGTTTAAGTGTGGTAAAACAAATTAAAGAAATTCCAGGATTTCCCCTCCCACAGAAACTTAAGCTCTGACTCTTGTGAATTTGAGATACTTTGAGATACGGGGGTGGGGGGGCGGGGGGGAGGGTCTGTGTTTGTGGGCATGTCAGAGTTTTTGCGGTAACAGGCACAGCCTTTTGTAAGGCAGCAAAGTGAGTGTCAGTGGAAACAATGCTCTAATTGAAGATTGCATTGTGCAGGAAGAGAACTGGAAAAGACTGAGATTTTGTAAAGCAGAGTTTAGGTGGAGGAGACCAAGACAGGCACTTTGTCATTTGTGTTATTCTAAGGAAACAAAGGCTACTCAGAGATCTGTAAGAATTTTAGTAGCAACCGGCCACAAGAAGCAAAGAAGTAATAGGGTGTTTGAATTATCAGAAAAGAAAGTTTCAAGTAATTTAAGAAACCCACCAAAAATAATTAAAGCTGAGTGTACTCAGCCTATTTTCATACCCCAAGACTTTGGATTATGGCAAAAAGTTTAGTTGGAGTAGAAAGATGGGGACTAAGAAAATGGAATTTTTAGTAGACATGGGGGCAACATACTCAGTGTTAAATAAAGCCTTGATGCCTATAACAGATGATTGTGTTATGATAAGGGGGCAACTGGCCAATCTGAAAAAGCATACTTTGCAAACCATCAACATATTCATACGTTTTGGATATGCCCAACTCTCCAAAGGCCCTTTTAGGTAGGGATTTGTTGGAGCAGCTGGAAGCAAAGATCACATTTAAAGATGGGGAGATTATTTTGGAGGCAAAGGATCAGCAATATGTAGACATACTAAGCTTAATTTTAACAATTAGTGAGACTGAAATTGAAAATAAGGATGAAATTAACAAGAAAATAATGCATCTGGGGTTTCCTGGGGTATGGGCCTCTAACATACCAAGGAGGGCAGAGAATGCACCTCCTTGTGCAAGTTAAGGAAAACAACCAGTTAGGGTCAGGCAGCAAAAGCCTTCTTCTGCACCCAGTGGTGGCAAACCTATACACCTTGCTAACATGTTTGACACCTGAACTAACCTGGTTTACCATTTTAGATCTGAAATATGCCTTCTTTTGCCTCCCTATCCATGAAGCCAGCCAGAAAATTTTTGCATTCAAATGGAAAAGCCCTAAAAGCAGGTGCAAAACCCAGTTCACATGGACAGTGTTGCCTCAAGGCCCTCAAGGCTTCAAAAATTCCCCCACTCTGTTTGGGGAACAACTAGCAAAAGATCTAGAGTCCTGGGAAGCTCCAAAGGAAGAAGGAAGGCTGTTGCAGTATGTGGATGATCTTCTAGTGGCCACTCAGATGAGGGAAGCATGTGTGGCCTGGACAGTAAGGCTTTTGAATTTCCTGGGACTCCAAGGATACAGAGGATCAAGGAAAAAGGCACAGGTTGTGAAACAGAAAGTTATCTACCTGGGGTACGAGGTGAGTGCTGGGCAACAGACTTTAGGGCAGGCTTGCAAGGAAGCCATAAGCCAAACCCCGAAACACCAGACAATAAAGGAACTCCGAACCTTCTTAGGCATGGCAGGGTGGTGCCGGCTCTGGGTTTATAATTATGGACTGCTCATCAGACCTCTCCGTGCTCTTATTGCCGACGGAATCAGAGATCTCCAGTGGACAAAGGAAGCCACGTGAGCCTTTTACCAGCTAAAGAGTGCCCCCATGTCAGCTCCAGCTTTGGGACTTCCAGATGTAAGTAAACCATTCTTTCTTTTTTTCCCATGAAAAACAGGGACTTGCTCTGGCAATATTGGCTCAGCACTTGGGTCCACATGGAAGGGCAGTTGCTTACTTTTCCAAGCAACTAGATGCAACAGCCAAAGGATGGCCAAGTTTCCTCAGAGCTGTAGCAGCAGTTGTGCTGAATATTCAAGCGGCATGCAAGTTTGCCCTGGGACAGAAAATGACTGTGCTAGTGTCCCACACAGTGTCCGCAGTACTGGAAGTAAAGGCGGCCACTGGCTTTCACCACAGAGATTCCTGAAACAGCAGGCCATCATGGTAGAGCAAGATGATGTAGAGATAGCGGTGACTAATATTGTCAACCCAGCTTCTTTTCTCAGGGGAAATCAAGGAGAAGCAGTACACCACGACTGCCTGGAGACTACCGAAGCTTCCTACTCCAGTCGCCCAGAGTTAAAGGACATTCCCTGGGACAGTGCAGAGACCTGGTTCACTGCCGGGAGTAGCCAGTGGAAAGTGGCTTGCTTGATATGCAGTCACTACCTGCAGAGAGGTAATAGAATCCAGACCCTTACCAACAGGCACCTCTGCGCAGAAGGCCAAGATAATTGCACTGACCTGAGCCTTGGAAATGGCAAAAGGAAAGAGAATAAACATCTATAAACATCTATACAGACTTGAGGTTATGCATTTGGAGTTGTGCAGACTCATGGAGCCATCTGGGGAGAGAGGGGACTGCTGACCTCACAAGGAAAGAACATCAAACATGTGCAAGAGATAATCCAGCTGCTGGAACCAGTTCAGCTGCCTGAAAGGTAGCAATTATGCATATTAAGGCACACCAGAGAATGAGCTTAGAATTGGAGGTAGGAAATGAGCTGGCGGATAGAGAGTCAAAGGAAGCAGCGAGAGGTGAGGTAATTATTGAAGGAGGTCTAATTCCAGATGGACAAATTTCCCTTGAAGGTAAGCCAGAATATAATAAGAAAGGCAGAAAACTAATCAAAGATCAAAAAGGGACATGCAACCAAGAGGGGTGGGCTACCATTGAAGGGAAGCTGGTAATCCCTTCCTATTTGTTGTGGTCACTAGTAAGGGAGGAGCACCAGAAAACACATTGGGGAGTAGAAGCCCTGAACGCCTATTTGATTGAAAGAATTGTTGCCAGGAATTTATGTGCCGCTATTGCTCAAGTGACCCGACAGTGAGATCTTTGCCTCCAGACTAACCCCAAGAACACCCCAAGACCAAAACTTGCTCAGATTGGGAGGGGCTATGGACCTGGACAGCAGTGGCATATGGACTTTTCAGAACTCCCAAGGAAAGAGGGGTATTGGTATTTATTGGTATTGACAGATACATTTTCATGGTGGCCAGAAGCATTCCCCACCAGAACTATCAAGGCTCAAGAGGTGACCAGGGTATTATTACAAGAAATAATACCACACTTCAGAGTTCCAGCCACAATATCCTCAGAGAGAGGATCACATTTCATTTCCCGGATAGTGCAACAGATTAGTAGCCACCTGGGCACAGATTGGGAACTTCATACTCCATACCATCCCCAATCGAGCAGCCACGTGGAGAACAGGAATCATTTTAATCTACCCTGGCCCCAAGCTCTTCCACTGGCACTGATATGAATTTGAACTAAAACTAGAGCCAAAGAAAGACTGAGTCCCTT
The DNA here is from genome assembly GCF_028551555.1 of Melozone crissalis. NCBI lineage: Eukaryota > Metazoa > Chordata > Aves > Passeriformes > Passerellidae > Melozone > Melozone crissalis. The sequence goes on from NW_026535805.1 coordinate 1,531,383, forward strand.
TGAAATGCTTTATGGAATTCCATATGGAATACAAAAGGGCATGTCCACCCACACTGGGGAGGTAACATTAGCCAACTATATGGTGCCTAAGTAAACAGCTCAGAGAAATTGAAAAACGTGTGGCTGGAACTTGGAACAGGGAGCTAGTTGGACCAGTACATAAAATGCAGCCTGGGGATTATGTCTATGTTAAGCCTCTTACAGAGAAGACTTTGTACCACAGTGGGAAGGACCATTCCAGGTGCTTCCCGTCACCTTCACCGCAGTCAAGATCTAGGAGCAGAATGCCTAGATCCTCCACTCGCAAGTGAAGAACGCCCCAGAAGCCCCTTGGAAAGCTACATCAGGAGACAATGAACTAAGACTATAACTTACTTGGGCAAAATGAGTATATTGCGGCCGGGGGTAATGTAATTTCATTTACAGAATTGTTTTGTGTATAATTGAAATTGGAGTTTGGGATTAGAGAGTACTTCTATCCAAAGCGATGCTGAATGGCCTTGGTCCCAGGCTTTTAATGAGTCTACTGGATCCATGGCAGAACCTTCTGAGATAAAAGATTTAAACCTATCCACTGTAGTAATCCTTGGGAATCAGATATATGAGGAGCAGGAGTGGCAGGAACGGGAACTGTGGACACTTCAAGGGATCAGAGGAGAAGAAATCAGGGCAGGATGCCGGGTGGCCCGTGGGACCACTCATGAGAGACCAAATCAAATTAGTGTTTCAGCCTCTCCTGTATACAGGCACCAGGAGGTTTGGGATAGCCCAAGTAAATCAGACTGTTTGTGTAATTTCACATTAATACAGCCTGTAGAAGTGATTTGTCCTTGGGCTCATGATGCTATCGGGCTCTCATTTAAGTTTAAAATAGATGCTATACCTTTTGCCACGGCAAGACCTCATACAACCTAAAGTATATGAAATAGGCCCATACGTTGTGAGGAATATGGGTCAACAGCAACTGTTATTCAATCCAGAGTGGTCTCTCAAATGTGTTGAATTGCCAATGCAAATTAGCATCTCAGAAATCCAACTAGCCTGCTCCTCTTTCCTAAGGACATCCTTTGAGGGCCGGACAACGTAGTTCCAGAGACAAGTACACCTCAGGAGCAGAGTAAGAAGGGATGTAACTGGGATAATAGGGACAGGATTGGGAGTTTTAAATGGAATTGATTCAGAAATACTGATGAATAAACTGGCCACTGCAGCAGGTGGTCTAGCAAAATTGAAGCAGCTTTTACAGTCATCTCTATTGGCGTTAGGAACTAGCCAGTGGCAGATTTCAAAAGTACTGCCAAAGTGGGAAAAGGCCGGGGACCAAGACCACAAGTTAATAGTAGAAGCCCCTAGTATAGTTCAAGATAATGTGTCTTTAGCTCTCAGTTGTGTACAAGCACAGTTATGGATGTAGGCAACAGCATCTCTGATTGTACGGGAAAGGGGTGAAGGTGATTTTCCAGCTGAAATTAGAAAGATTGTCTGGGGTAATGTGATTGATTTTGAAAATAAGTCCTGGTGGACTACGATAAATTTTACCTATGATCCTGCTTCTAATGTGGCCACTGCCTTTATGCTTACTATACGTAAGGCCACTGTTTATGTTATCCACCCCGTCACTGCACTAGGATTAAATAATTAAAAAATGGTACTCCACCCCTCAGGGTGTGGGCACGAAATGTGAATGAAAAGTGGCAAACAGTAAACTTAGAATCTTGTGCTGCCAGGGAACAACTAGGATTCATTTGTGAAAGCAATACTATTATTGCTCAAGATGTGAATGTTGACAATGAACAAAGTATTTGCCATTTCGAGATTCATCCATTTATCTTGACTTCACCTGAAAAAGACAGGTGAAAACTGCCTTCAACAAGCCTACCCCATGGCATTTGAGGATCCTTTACCATTCCCCCCACTCCCCACCAAACAGTATCAAAGTGTGATTGAAAAGGGCAAAAATTTTACTGCAAATGTGTACAGTTTGCAGATGATTTGTTAATTAACAAGTTAAGAAAGTTCTTTCCCTTCCTGTGGTGACCCTCAGGCAAACCAGCACAGCAAGCTGCAGTTTGTGTCTCTGCAGCTGGCTCTTTGATTGCTCCTTCTCTCCATTGGCCACGCTTATACAGCCCTCTCATCTTCCACAACTCCCCCCCTTTCCCTGCCCTTGTCTCCTCCCAGATATGGAGACAAGCCCAGGCATCATTTCCCCCTGGCTCACAGGCTGGCCATGTCTGTGAACAGCCTTGGTGTTGCAGGTGGTGTTGGCCCACTCACCTTGGCCTTCCACGGCATTCCTGGTGCACTTTCCTAGGGTTCCTGCCAGGTTCCTCTCCCCAGAATGACCCCAGCTCTTCCTCTGAGTATCTGTGGAGTGTGACCACCTGGCTCCTCAATTCCCCTTTGCTGCCTGTGAAATCTGGCTCTGCCTTAGGGCACTGGCACTCCAGTCAGGAGCCAGGAGTTTCCCTTGTCATGCTTGGGAGTTTCCCAGATGTGTTCCCTTAGCCCAGGCTCTCACCAGGCCCTAAATTAGCAGCCCATGTACATTGCAGCACCACCCCCAATGTATCAGCTTTTTTCCTATCCTCTTCCAAGGCTTGAGGTAGCAGGTTCCTCCAGGCCGTGGTGGCTCAGAGCACTGTCCTCTCTGACCAGGCACTTTGGAGCTGTTTGGAGCCGCTGTGTCCTTTTTGTGCCCCCAGGCTTGTTGTGCAGGTGCTGAGCATGGTACTTCTTGTCTTACCCAGGAGTTGGAATTGCACTGAAAAGATGGTTCGCTGTTACCAAAGGTAATTTTATTTCAACAACTAAATCAACTCCAGTGTGTGTGTGTGTGCACAAAAGAGAGGAGTGTGGTCAGGACAGAGCAGGGTTTTGACCCTGAGGCTGCCTTTGCATCAGCAAGCATTGCCCCAGCAGGAAATGGTTGTGGTGCACTGCAGCCTGCCCTGGATCCTGCCTGCTTCTGCTGTTCAAGGAGCACTTTTAACTGCGTTTATCTGCATATTGTAATCAATCCAGTTATAGAAGTGCTGAACGGAGGTGTAGACTCCAGGCTGCTTTGCTCTGGCACAGCCTTTTCCCCAGCTGGTGATTCCAATGACCCACCAGTAGGCAGCGTTGTTGTCCTGGCACATGAGAGGACCACCGCTGTCACCCTGCAGCAGAGCACAGAGGATTAAGGTGGTGTTGGTGGCACCTGCCAGCACTGGGGCTGTCTCCTTCTCTCTCACAGCCCCTGCCAGAGCTCTATTCTGGGCAGAGAAAAGCTCTGCTCAGAGGCTGGAGCCTCCAGAAGCTTGGCTGTGGATGGCATGGGTTCATGTAGGGTAGGGCTCTCTCTATCCTATCTGCACAGGACTCGTGGATGTGCAGAGGATGGAACTTTGGCACGTGGACCTCTTCACTGGCAAGAGCACTAGCTGGGCTTTCTGGGCTTTCTGGCACAAGGGGAGGCCTGGGCAGGCAGGTGTGGATGGGCAGTGTGTGGGAAGCCCCCACAGCAGTCAGGGGGAGCTGGGGCTGGGAGGGTGACTGAGTGGCCGGGCAAAGCAGGCCCTGGGCTGTGTTGGGGTGGTGCTTCCCTGGCTGCTGGTGCTGCTGGGGGCTGAGTGGCTCATGGCATGCTCCTACCTTGCAGGAATCAATGGTGCCCTCTGGGTATCCAGCACACAAGTTGTAGGAATAGACTGCTCCTGAGTACCAGTCACTGCTGTTGCAGAGCTGGAGATCGATGAGCTGGACCTTGGCCTGCTGAAGGTGAGCAGGTTGATCTACATCTGTGAGCAGAGAAAGGAATAAGCCCCCAGCAGCTCCATGCTGGTTCTGCTTCTCTGTCAGACGAATCCCTTCCGCTAGGGGCACCCCTTCTCTGCAGGGATTTATGTTCTGCAGCCTGGCTTTGGCCTCTGCTGTGGGGAAGCCCAAAACCTATCTCCAGTGTGCTGAGTGGGCCCAGAAGTCGCTCTTGGAACTCACTTCTTGCAGTAGTGGCCCCCCAGCCAGCAACCCAGCAGTTTCTCAGCTCTGAGACTCTTAGGGTGGGTTCAGCCAGACAGGCCAGCTGGACGTAGGAGCTGCACAGGACAGGACGTTCCAATTGAATCAGCGCAATGTCGTAGCTCATGTCTTTACGCTTGTACTCGCGGTGCATCACCACCTTCTTGACATTGCGCACTTGTGCCCCAGGGCCCGGCTGATACAAGTTGGTGGCCCCAATCATCACATACAGCAGGCTGATGTTACTGGAATGGAGATGGAGAGTGAGATGAGAGGGAGTCACAGCAGCCCAGCAGTTGCTAGACCTTGGCTTGGAAAGGTACAGAGGGAGGAGTGCTCTGGCAGGTGTGAGTGCCCTCGCACATCTTAGGCTGGGGGAATGTCAAGCTGGAGTCTGCTAGGAAGCCTTGGCACGAGCCCAGGCTTCTCCTGAGCACTGTGGCAGCCTGGCTGCCTGAGAGGAAAGGGGATGAGAGTAGCAGGTGGTGCTGCTGGCAGGGCACCTGCTGGTGTTGTGGAGATGTCCCCATTCCCTGCCCCTTCTTACTCAAACTTGTCCAAGCAGTGGGCTGCTGTGAGGACCCAATCTCCAGTGATGAGGGAACCTCCACACCAATGTTTTGTGCCTGGTACCCATGGGTGCTGGATGCTGACGAGCCAGGGCCATTCTGCTACTGCGGAACCAGCACCACCCACGATGCGTGTCATGCCGTAGTCATAAGCCACATTGCCGTAGGAATAAGCCACAGGTCGGTACCCACAGCTCCCTCTGCAAGCAGAAAGTCATTTCCATGCTGCTTCATGGCCTGCTGTGGCTCAGGCTGAAGCTCAGCCCTCTGCCCTCCCCACAAGGCCTTGCACGCACAGCAGGCCAGGGAAGGCCATGGGGTGTGTGTCTGTCCGTGCCAGCACCTGGCTGCTAGCAAGGAACTGAGGCTTCCCATGGTGGGTGGGAAGCTGCGGCCTGTCCATGGGGGACAGGTGGCTCCCCTCCAGGGAAGGCCACAAGTGTTGCCATGGCTCCTTCCCTGGGCCCGGGCCCACTTACCCGCAGGTGTACTGGCTCTGTGCCAGCCCGGCCATGGTCAGCAGGACGAAGAGGCTGAGCCAATTCATGTCTGCCAGAGGCACGAGTCAGCTGCAAGCACTGAGAGCTCCGTGCAGCAGCACAGTCACAGCCGCACTGCCCGCAGCAGCTGTGCTGCCCGTGGTGCCCTTGATCCTGGCGCTGATGTCACAGATGGGTGGGTTCCATGTTCTGGGCACTGTGGGGTTCTGTGGCACAAGGCCCACTGGCGGAGGGGCAACATGGAATCATTGAGCCATGGATTGGTTTGGGCTGTATGGGACTTTAGAAATCATCTCCCTCTGATCCCTTGCCTTGGGCTTGGAGGAATGGCTTGCATTGAAGAAAGCTGCTCAGAGCCTGGCTCAGAAGCTGTCCTTGAACACTTTGAGATATGGGATATTGAAGTACTAAATCCTGATCAACAGGCCCTGACCGAGGCAGGACCAACACCCCTTGAGCAAAAGTTGATCTCTAGATTGACCTTCTAGCCAAATGTTTTCTATATCTGCTCACTGGCAAAACATGGATTTTCCTTTCCCTATTTAGAAGCTGGACAAGGCAACATCTGGCCTCCTTTTGGGGTGTAAGATCACAGACAATTCCCTTGGTTCCTCCTGAAGCCCTCCAAGGCCTTGGGAGCATCCCAATAGGAGAACAAAACCAGATGTTCCTGCTCTAGAAGTTATGGTAGCTTGTTTATTCAACAGTATGAAAAGAGGGCCCTCTCCCAGTGCAGTCAGACCTCATTGCCTGTTGGGGAAGGCACCTGCAGAATTTCCTACTTGCATGGAGTGGTTCCCCTGTATTTTGACAGTGGCTTCCCCCAGCTGAATGGGTAGACCTGGATGATGGTAGAGTATTAGGGAAATTTGTGATGTGTCTTTCTTCATCACTGTAGGCAGTCTTTTATAGTAATGATTAGATGCATTGCTTAGCTTACCCTTTTGTAATTCTTTGCAGTTTTGGGTTACAGTAAATTACACTTGTTCCTGAAGTTGGTGTCTGTGTCTTCTCTACTGACCCTGACTATGGGAAAAGCAGGACTCCACACTGCTCTGGGCAACCTATGCCTGTGCCTCAGTGTCTTTGAGTGATTTATTATGAGAGTATATTCAGATATCCTCTATTCTCTTTCCAGAAATTGTTACTGTATCTTTAAGACCCTGCAATCCTGGGACCTTGAGTGTGTGAGGCAGAGGGAACAAAGTGTTTTTGCTCTGCGTGGGTGTTTTTTAAAAGCTCCCTACCCAGGTTTTGCAGGGCTCTGTGCAGCGTGATTTTATCGTGGCTGGCTTGGTTTTTGCCTAGGCAAAAGCTTTTCCTTTCCTTGTATAATATGTGGTTTGAGAGAATTCGTGCTTATATGAGATATATATGAAATAAAGTTGTAAGTAAAATTGTGCATGTAACAAAAATCCAAAAAACCTAAGACCACGGATAGTCGGGAGACAGAGTGCCACATAGAAATTGTGAAACTCCAGATGGTAGCAAGGAAAGAAAGCCCAATTAGCAAGCGAAAGGGCATTGCTGGTGTGGAGATGGGCCTTTGGATGAACTCTTGATAAGTATCTTCAATCAAGATAACCAGAATTGTCAAGAACATACATCTGAATACCAGGTTCCCATAACTCAATATCAACACTCATTGTCTCCCAGAAACAGCATTTTCCAGCCCTGTACAGAGAAAGAAGACTTCATGCATATGCAGAGTAACGAAAAGAATAGGGGCACTTCTGCCTTGGGCAGAAAAAACTATATAAAACCAGCCCCGGCAGAGACGGCATTTGTGAACAGAGGGAGATCGGATGAGTTAGAGGTCAGATCGAGGTTCACCCAGCGCCGATCCCGGGCTCAACGCTGTGTCTTTGGCTGTGGCTATCAAGGACCGTATTTTTGGTCACAAAAATAAAATCTTTGTTATTATTATTAATTTGGCTTTTTCATTTATTACATATAACACTTGTCTCGGAGAATCAGCAGTAGCGATTTTTGGGCTGCCTTGAGGCAAATTGAGCAGCTGCTTGTCTGAGACCGGGGATATCACACTGGCAGGAGTGGAGCTCCCCTGCTCCGACCCAAACCACTGTGAACTGTGCCAATCTGTGGAAAGAACACACCAAGTGACTCCAGCCCAGCTATTTCACCTGCCATGACTGTTCTGCTGTTCTTTGCTGTGGGGAGGAGGTCAGCGTCAGATGAGCCAGGAGGCCTTCATCTGCTGCTGGGCCTTCGTCTGCTCCATGAGGCTCCTGCCTTGCAAAGGGGGAGAAGTTGATGCCATCTCTTATCATGTATAAGGAATGGGTATTCGCCAGCATTTTGGGTCTCTTTTTGTTCTGGTGGAGTGATGAGGTCTAGCACTTTGATATGTACAATATATTTAGTTTTTATTTGTTCCTGCCTGTTGGCAATTGGTTTGTAAACAAAAATGTTGGGGTTTTGTTGTTTTTTTTTCACTTTCCTTTATTAGTATGCATTCCTTACTGGTGGAAAGGGATTCTTGCAGTCTAAAATCTAAAGGAGATAACCCATGTGGTTCTCTTCTAAATAGTCTCAAAATTAGACAAAATTTATTTCCCAACTTAAAAGTGCAAGAGAAAGTGAAAAATTAAAAAAATAACTCTTATCTGAAAGACTTTGTACTGGGTACAACAGTCAGTGGTTACTGTGCTGCCTGTTCAATAGCGGCTTCATGGCACCTAGGAGTGTGTGCTTATCCATATATACTGGCAATCCTGGCCCTGGTACATATCTTCATATCAGGGACACTAATCAGAATTGCTGTGTTGATATGCTCTGTGCTAATAATTTATGGAAAGACATCAGAGGTAATGAGAGTTATTTGGGAAGTGTATTCTCTTCTGTTTTCCTGTGCTGGCTTTGGCAGTCTTTTTTGGGGGATTTATTAACAATTACAATTACAATTACCAATTTCCTCTGTTGGAGGAAAAGTAGGTGTCCAGGTTTAGAGCAAATTTGGGGGAGAATTTCCCACAGGAGCTCCGGTTGGAAAACAGATCCAAATCGAACCCTCCCCACAACTGGTCCGGGAGGAAAAAATAATACCTCCTTGGAGAAAGGTGGAAAAAAACTGTTTAGTAAACAATAAAACTGAAACAATATCAAACAATAAAATCTCTTGCCACTCCAAAAGAGATGACAAACTGAGAAAGTCCCTCCCCGGGTTGCAGTTCAGCTCACTCAGTCTCTGGTCAGCCCCTCTGGTGCTGGAAATGTCGCAGGCCAGGCCCGGCCCGGTGGGCCACAGCTGCAGCTGCCGGTGCTCCCCTGAGTGTTCAGTCCAGAGCAGGTTTCAAGAGGTCCAAAGAAAAAAAAAAAAAACCAAAAGTCCAGGGAACTTCTTTGCCTCAGCTAGCTAACACTAACTAAAAAGCAAAAGAAGAGCTCTGTCCTGCTGTCTGTGCTTCTGCAGACAACACCGTTCAGGAGGAGGAATGTGGGGGAGTGGAGTACAGTGTCTGAAAACAAACTGCGCGCTTCTTCTCTCCCCCCCTTCACTCTCTGGAACACTCTTAAAGGTGCAAAACTTATTATTCAACATAAACAGAATGAGATGAATGGGGACAAAAGCATCATATAGTCAACCCAGGACATTCCACCTCTCATCCCCATATCATCTGCTTACTACTAAACTAATATAAATTCTAACTTTACAAGCACATACATGATACATCCATTATACAGCTGTACACAAACAATGGTAGTAACATTCAGCAAACAGTGATATTTACACATAGGTCACCTAACAATCAGATCTCCCTGAGGTGCACATCGTGTTCTTCCATCTTTTTGTATTATCCACCATGTGCAAACTGGTCCCTGAGCAAAAACAACCCCACGACTGGGTTTGTCTGTATTCGAGGCAGGATTAATCCAAACTGTCTTCCCTAACAAATCTCTGACATGTACCACTGGGACTTTGTCTCCATCTACTCTCTGCAAAGGCTCAGATTGGGCAGGGCCCGCTCAGTTAGTAGAGCCTCAGGTGTTAACTAACCAGGTGGCTTTTGCCAGATGCTGCTCCCAGTTTTTGAAAGATCCCCCACCTAATGCTTTCAATGTGGTTTTTAGGAGTCCGTTGTACCTCTCCACTTTGCCTGCAGCTGGTGCATGGTAGGGGATATGGTACACCCACTCAATGCCATGTTCCCTAGCCCAGGTGCTGATAAGGCTGTTCTTGAAATGAGTCCCATTGTCTGGCTCAATCCTCTCAGGGGTCCCATGTCTCCACAGGACTTGCTTTTCAAGACCCAGGATGGTGTTCCAGGCTGTAGCATGAGACACAGGGTACATTTCCAACCATCCAGTGGTGGCTTCCACCATGGTCAGCACATAGTGCTTGCCCTGGCGTGTCTGGGGCAGTGTGATGTAGTCAATCTGCCAGGCCTCCCCATACTTGTACTTGAACCACTGCCCACCATATCATAGGGGCTTCACTCGCTTGGCCTGCTTGATGACAGGACACATCTCACAGTCATGGATGACCTGAGAAATACTGTCCATGGTTAGATCCACCCCTCGGTCTCATGCCCACTTATAGGTGGCATCCCTTCCCTGATGGCCTGAGGCATCATGGGCCCATCGAGCTAGGAATAACTCTCCTTTATGTTGCCAATCTAAGTCTATCTTTGAAACCTCTATCTTTGCAGCCTGGTCTACTTGCTCATTGTTTTGGTGCTCCTCATTGGCTCTACTCTTGGGGACATGGGCATCCACATGGTGGACCTTCACAGGCAGTCTCCCTATCCTGGTAGCAATGTCTTTCCACTCTTCAGTAGCCCAAATTGGTTTTCCTCTATGCTGCCAGTTAGCCTCTTTCCACCTCTCCAGCCATCCCCACAGAGCATTGGCTGCCATCCATGAATCAGTATAAAGGTAGAGCTTTGGCCACTTCTCTCTCTCAGCAATGTCCAGGGCCAGTTGAACAGCTTTGAGTTCAGCAAGTTGGCTTGATCCACCTTCTCCTTCAGTGGCCTCTGCGACCTGTTGTGTGGGGCTCCATATGGCTGCTTTCCACTTCTGGTTCATTCCCACAATACGGCAAGAACCATCAGTAAAGAGAGCGTATCATGTATCTTCTGCTGGCAGTTGATTGTATGGTGGAGCTTCTTCAGCCCATGTCACTTCTTGTTCCCCTTCACCAGCGAGACCAAAGTTTTCACCTTCTGGCCAGTTTGTAATTATTTCCAGAATCCCAGGGCGATTCAGTTTTCCAATATGGGCACACTGTGATAACAGCAATCCATTTGCTCCATGTAGCATTGGTGGCATGATGCGTAGAGGGAACGTTTGCTTTGAACATCCACCTCAATACTGGTAGTCAGGGTGCCAGGAGGAGTTGTGCTTCAGTGCCTATTACCTCTGAGGCAGCCTGGACTCCTTCACAGGCAGCCAAGGTTTCTTTCTCTGTTGGAGTATAGTTGGCTTCAGACCCTCTGTAGCTTTGACTCCAAAATCCTAGTGGTCGGCCTCGAGTCTCCCCAGGCACCTTCTGCCAAAGGCTCCAGGACAAGCCATGGCTCCTGGCTGCAGAGTAGAGCACATTCTTCACCTCTGGTCCTGTCCTGACTGGGCCAAGGGCTACAGCATGAGCGATCTCCTGCTTGATCTGTGCAAAGGCTTGTTGCTGCTCAGGGCCCCAGTGGAAAGTGTTCTTCTTACGGGTGACAAGGTAGAGAGGGCTCATGATCTGACTGTATTCAGGAATGTGCATCCTCCAAAAACCTATGGTGCCTAGGAAAGCTTGTGTTTCTTTCTTGCTGGATGGTGAAGACATTGCTGTGATCTTGTTGATGACATCGGTGGGAATCTGACACCGTCCGTCTTGCCACTTCACTCCCAGAAACTGGATCTCTTGAGCAGGTCCCTTGACTTTGCTCTTCTTGATGGCAGAGCCAGCTTTTAGGAGAATCTGGATGATTTTCTCCCCTTTCTCGAACACTTCTGCTGCTGTCTTCCCCCACACAATGATGTCATCAATATATTGCAGATGTTCTGGAGCATCACCATTTTCCAGTGCAGTCTGGATCAGTCCATGGCAGATGGTGGGGCTGTGCTTCCACCCCTGGGGCAGTCAGTTCCAGGTGTACTGCACGCCCCTCCAGGTGAAGGCAAACTGAGGCCTGCATTCTGCTGCCAGAGGAATGGAGAAAAATGCATTGGCAGTGTCTATAGTGGCATACCACCTTGCTGCCTTGGACTCAAGCTCATACTGGAGTTCCAGCATGTCCGGCACAGCAGCGCTCAGTGGTGGAGTCACTTCATTCAATGGACAATAGTCCACTGTCAATCTCCATTCTCCTTCAGATTTTCAGACAGGCCAAATGGGGCTGTTGAAGGGTGAGTGGGTCTTGCTGACCACCCCTTGGCTCTCCAGCTCATGGATCATTTTGTGGATGGGGATCACAGCATCTCGATTTGTTCGGTGCACTGTCATTCGGTGCACTGTCGGCGGTGCACTGTTCAGGTGGCAATTGGTACTCGTTGCTCTTCCACCTTCAGGAGACCTACTGCAGATGGGCTTTCTGACAGTCCAGGCAAGCTGTTCAACTGCTTGACACCCTCTGTCACTACAGCAGCTATTCCAAATGCCCATCTGAGTCCCTTTGGGTCTTTGAAATACCCACTTTGGAGGAAGTCTATGCCTAAAATGCATGGGGCCTCTGGGCCAGTCACAATAGGGTATTTCTTCCATTCATTTCCAGTCAGGCTCACTTCAGCTTCCACCAAAGTGAAATCCTGTGATCCCCCTGTCACACCAGCAAAAGAAACAGACTCTGTCCCCATATGTCTCGATGGGATTAATGTGCATTGTGCACCAGTGTCAACTAAAGCTTTGTATTCTTGTGGTTCAGATGTGCCAGGCCAATGAATCTACACAGTCCAAAAAACACGGTTTTCCCCAGCCTCTACCTGGCTAGAGGCAGGGCCCCTCTAAGCCTGGTTATCCTTCTTTCCCTGGACATATGCCTTGGAGGGTCCTTCAAGGGGATCAAAAATATTGTCATTATCATCATATGTGACAGTTCAGTTACTGGCAACTGGAGCTGCTTCCCTTTTGGAACTTCCTATCTGAGTCTTCAGTTCAAGCACCCGTTGTGCCAGAGCAGCGATAGGTTTTCTATGCCATCTCCCTGTGTTTTCCCCGCAATCACACAGGTAGAACCACAGCTCAGCTCATGGGATGTACCTTCTCTCACCATCTGGGGAACGTCTGCAGTGGGTACCAGAACCTCTGATCTGTACTGCCGAGATTTGGAGAAAGCCCTCTTTAATCTCCTCCCTCAGTTTCTTGTGACCCTCCTCCATCTTGTCTTCTAATTTTTGCAGACATGTTTCCACTGCTGTGATTCTGGCATGTGTTGGGCCATGCATGGCGTCTGCATATGCTCGGAGCTTCTTTGCCATATCCAGCACAGTCTCCTCACCATCATCCCGCTTCATTATTGCTAAAGCAGAAGCGTATTCTCATGGCCCAAGTTGTACAAGTTTTCTCCACATCACAGATGTGCATGGTAGCAAGTCTGGATTTACAGTGTTTCCATCATCTGAGAAGACAATCTCGGCCACTGCCATTTCCCTCAAGTGTTGAATCCCTTGTTCTATGGTTTTCCACTGGGTTCGCTTCACATAGAGATCGTCTGCGCACAGGTATCTTTGTGCTACACTTCTTAGGACCCGTTCCCAGAGGCTGTGAGGGTTAGCCCCCCTCATCATTCCTTGGTTGATGACAGGATCATGTGGCAGGGATCCTAAATGCCTTGCTTCAGTGCCATCCAGAATTGTAGCCTCGCCTGCAGCATCCCAGAGACGGACCAGCCAACTAATCATGGATTCATCAGGTCGTCGGGTGTAATCCTTCCTTAGGCCACGAAGGTCCTTCAGGGAATAAGACTCAATATTGGCTCCTGATGTGTGGGAACTCAGCACAACATTCCTGATGTGCAGAGTCACTGAGACCACCCCTGGGGGGCTCGGAGGTCCTGGAACGTTGCCAGAAGTGTTTGGTGGTTAGACTTTGATCCTACACAGGAAGCAACACCTGTATGAGGATGAGAGGATCACATGGGGATAAATGGTGAAGGGATAGATTAATTATAAAGTGAAAACACAGGTTTTAGAATCTCAGTACAGGGGGGTTCTGGGGGACAAGATGGAGGAATTAGGGCGTGTCCTGTCCTTCTTCTTCTTCTTCTTGTCATCCATCTTCGGTGGTGATGGTGGCACTTTGAGATTGGTTCTTACTGAATGTGCACTTGTCAATAAGGGTGAAAGATATTGGGGAGAAAAGGTAAATATACGTAGTTTTTGGTATAAAGATAAGTGACCGTCCCGAGGGCCGTCAGTGTGCTCATGGCTGACTTGCTGTGCGGACCTCTGTCGGGCCGGGAGAAAATATTGTAGATAAGAATTAATAAACAACACTGAAGACCGAAAAACCTGAAGACTCCTTTCGTCCTTTGGAGCTCGGGCTGCCCCAAGGCCATCCCGAGCCTTTCCAGGCCATTAGAACAGCCGAGGAACGGGACACTGATGCTGTGTCAGTTGCGTTAACTTTGGCTTTTGTATCAGTTGGTGTTGAGGGTCCTTCCCCTGGATCATGATAGTCAGTCACTGGCCAATTGGTTTTGCTTGTGTGCTTTTTTCCTGCAGCAACTGCCAGTGGCTTATGCTCACTATCTGGTTTAGCTGCTGGCTTCGAGCCTGGGGTGACTGTGGTAGCTGCTGCTTTATCTCCCTGCCCCCCGCCTTTGTCTGCTGCCCTACAGTATCTAACAGCGCGATAAGCATAGGCCAGGGCCCAGCTTATTGCAACGAGCCTTTTCTCCTTAGAATCGTCAGGGCACTTCTCTTTCAGGTATTTCCCCACCTCAGCTGGGTTCTGAATTTGTTCCCATGGAAAATCCCAGTCTACAGGATCAGAAAATTCCTTCAGGGTTTGGCCTATATTTTCCTATTCTCCACAATACTCAGGATTTTTCACACCTGCATCTGCTTCTGGGTCAGGGGTCTCACCAACTCCTCTGGATATCTCAGCCCTCATGCTAGAGAAGCTGCAGACCATATAGAGGAAGTTTACCAGATTAAATACCAGAAAGATGGTCTCTTTAACATTCAGGGGAAACTGAACATTCTCAAAAAGTGACATAACAGATCCAAGGGAAAAGAAGGAAAGGAAAGGCTGGAAAGCCTTATTCTCGGCTCCTTCTCTAACAGATAGGGTGTAATTACTAATAAATTCCCAAAACGTACTACTGGAATTGGGATGCAGGGTAGGACGAAGAAACCATAAACCATAAATATCACAAACAGACATCAGTATCTTTATAAACACTTTATAAATCATTATCACCAAGGCCAGCACAACAGCTATTCCAATCCATACCCCTCTACCGTAAAAATTACGTGTTATGGACAATAATCCTAGTGACCAGAGAGGTATTGAAACCTCAAAAATGTCTATAGCCCAGAGCCACATGAGGGCCTCCACCCCCAGAGACATTATGGATTCAAGCAGCATGGCTACTGACTGCTTTAACAACAACAAACACACAATTAATAGAGCTTTTTTCCACCTTTCCCAGCCCCATGTTGGGAGCCAATAGATGTATTTGTCCAGGTTTAGAGCAAATTTGGGGGAGAATTCCCCACAGGAGCTCCAGTCGGAAAACAGATCCAAATCGAACCCTCCCCACAACTGGTCCGGGAGGAAAAAATAATACCTCCTTGGAGAAAGGTGGAAAAAAACTGTTTAGTAAACAATAAAACTGAAACAATATCAAACAATAAAATCTCTTGCCACTCCAAAAGAGATGACAAACTGAGAAAGTCCCTCCCCGGGTTGCAGTTCAGCTCACTCAGTCTCTGGTCAGCCCCTCTGGTGCTGGAAATGTCGCAGGCCAGGCCCGGCCCGGTGGGCCACAGCTGCAGCTGCCGGTGCTCCCCTGAGTGTTCAGTCCAGAGCAGGTTTCAAGAGGTCCAAAGAAAAAAAAAAAAAAAAACCAAAAGTCCAGGGAACTTCTTTGCCTCAGCTAGCTAACACTAACTAAAAAGCAAAAGAAGAGCTCTGTCCTGCTGTCTGTGCTTCTGCAGACAACACCGTTCAGGAGGAGGAATGTGGGGGAGTGGAGTACAGTGTCTGAAAACAAACTGCGCGCTTCTTCTCTCCCCCCCTTCACTCTCTGGAACACTCTTAAAGGTGCAAAACTTATTATTCAACATAAACAGAATGAGACGATTTGGGATAAAAGCATCATATAGTCAACCCAGGACAGTAGGGGATGATTTTTCCCAGCCTTTTACCTCCTTCTTCCTCTTCAGATCTGGCATGTCACCTTTTGAGAATATTCCATTCCCTCTGGATGTTAAAGATACCATATTTTCTTTTTTTAAATTCTGCTAGCTCTCCTGCATAAGACCTATATCACATTTAAAACCAGGGTTGAGATTTCCAGAGAGATTGTCCAGACATCTGCTCCAGTAGTGGAAAATCTGCTTGAGTGGTGTGGGATGTGGGAGGACATAGGCCAAACCCTGAAGGAATTCTCTGACCCCATAGTTTGGAACTTTCCCCCTGAACAAATTCAGAATCCAGCTGAGGTGGGGAAATATCTGAAAGAAAATTGTAGTGAGAGCTCTAAAGAGAATAAGCTCATTGCAATGTGCTGGGCCCTGGCTAATGCTTATCACACACTGCTAGACACTGTAGGACAGCAAATACAGCCAGAGGGGCAGGAGGATGAATCAGCAGACACCCCAGGCACTCTGGCTGCAGCTAAGCCAGATGGGGAGCCTAAGCCAACAGTGATTACCCCTGTCCAGAGAAGGAAACACAAAACAAAATCCACTCACCCAGTGGATGATGATGGGGAGTCAGGACCCTCACAGCCAGTAGAGGAATCGGAACCAGAAATAATCACCAAGTCTCCATCCTTAGAATGCCTTCACAATCTGAGAAAATATCCCAGCCAACGGCTTGATGAGTCTGTATTATGTTGGTTGGTCCAAATCTGGAACACTGCAGGCTATGGTAAAATTTTGGAAGGTACTGAGGTGAGGTACTGGAACCTCTGTCATGTGATGTGGGTATTGACCAGGGGATTGCAGGAGGCCCAAACCTCTCAGCCTCTGGACACAGCTCTTAACAAGTAGGAGAGAAAGATACCTTCACCCAGATCTTCAGCTGCAGCAAGGCCTCTGGAAAACCATGGAGCAAGAAACCCAACACTTGAGAAAACTGGCTGTGCTAGAGGTCCTTTTCTCAGATGATGACCAAACCACCAAGAGTCCAGACATTGTTAAAATGTACGGCAATGATGGGGCTCAAACTTGGACAAATCTGGCCACGCATGTACACCCCTGTCATAGCAACGCTGCAGTGGAAGGAGAGGGACGAGACAGTAGTGCTGTGACAAAAAGGCTCTGGTACTGGGAAGACACTGACCCAACATGCATGGCCCAACAGAAGCAAAAATCTCAGCTGTGGAAACAGACCTGGCAGTATGTACACAGAAAGTGGAAGACAGAACTGAAGAGACCCATCAGAAACTCAGGAAGGAGATTTAAGAGGACCTTCTCTAAGTCTCTTCAGTACAGTGCAGATGCCCTCTTATCTGATGCAGATGACCCCAGCTAGGGAGAGGGGGTACATCCCAGAAGCTGACCTGTGGTTCTTCCTGCGTGAACATGGGGAAGATATGAGGTGGGATGGAAAACTCTTTTCTGTCTGGTGTGTAAACTAAAGGAGGAAACTACTAACAAGGGAGTTCCACCATAAGGAATGAGGCTACTGTTTCCTGTAGCTGAGCTGCCAGGTATAACAGAAGGGACAATGATGTCCTTCCCCTTGAAGGAACCTCTGGAATGTTCACAGAAAGAGTCAATGGTAGCCAGGACAAGAGGGGCTTTGGCCTCCAGCCAGGTAAATGCTGGGAAAAATTGGGTCTTTTGGACTGTGTGGATCCAATTCCCTAGCACAACTGAACCACAAAAATACAAGGCTTTGGTTGACACTGGTGCACAATGTACTTTAACACCACTGGGACATGTGGGGACAGAACCTGTTTTTATTGTTGGGTCAACAGGGGAGTCGCAGCAGTTAACTCTGTTGGAAGTTGAGGTACACTTGACTGGGAAAGAGTGGAGTAAACTCCTATTGTGACTGGTCCAGAGGTCCCATGTATTCCGGGAGTAGATTTTCTCTGGAGTGGTTATTTCAAAGACCCTAAAAGACCCAGGTGGGCTTTTGGAATACCTACTGTGAAGACAGAGGGCATTAGACACCTTGCCTGGTGTCTCAGAGTACCCTTCTGCAACAGGACTCCTCAAAGTAGAACAGCAGGTACCAATGGCCACCACTACAGTACATCATCAGCAATACCACACAAGCCGAGATGTTGGAGAATGAGGGGAGAACGACCATCCTATAATGCATCGAACTCAACTTTATTGATCAATCAATCACCTTAAATAACAATGGTAACGAACTTCATGCATATTCTGTAATCCAATTTCATGATAGGCTAACAGAGAAACTCTAACCACTCCTCTTGTTTTAGAATACCTACAATTGTTTATTAAAAACAGAACCAGTGTTCTCAAAACTTCTTCATCAGTTCTCAGGGTGCCAGCTTTTCCCAGAGACGGTGTTCTGCTTGTTATGAGAAGACAGCCTGAGAACTTTATCGTTTATAAAGAGAGTCTAATTGTTTATAGAAATCAGAAGGCTGAGAACTGCATTAGGACTACTTTACTTTTTCCTTTTACTTTTCTCTCAATTGCATGTCTCATGGCCTTTTTCTTTAAGCCATTCTTGAACTAAACTCTCCAACATTTCCCCCGTTTTTTTCTTTGAGAGAAAAGAGGTTAGCTTGCTAGGTTTTCTCTATCATCTTACTAACTATCTTTTGGATACAACTGCAGAAGCAAGGTAAGATAAATAAAAGCAATAAAAGTACACTTAATATCTCTATAGCATATATTACAAGGTTTTTTAACTATGGACTCAATTTTAAGCTTTTAAGCTATTCATCAATTCTCAATTTTTCCTCTTCTTTAAGGCTGTTAAGCTCTAGTTGTAGCTCTTTTAACTTAGCATGAATAGATACAGAATGATCAGATAAGTTCATGCAACACATCTCTTCAAATTCTTCACACTCATGGCTTTGTGCTAGCAGTAAAAAATCTATAGCAGCTCTATTTTGTAAAACAGCGTGATTAACACTTTGTACATCTGCAGTTAACATATCTAATATCTGTGATGTCTTATTCAATTCACCCTTAGCTCAACACCTTTTTTGTTTTGCTAAAGTCATTGCTTTGCTTGCAGCACTCCATGGTAGGAGAGCTGAAACTATCACTTGTTTAAATTTACTCTAAAACAACGGATCTCCTATTTGACTACAGTCTAAGTTATGTAAACTGCACTTTTCTCTGCTAGTCTGTCCTGGTTCAGGACAAAATTAGGGGAAATCTCCAAAAGGGAGTCCCCCCCCCCAAAAAAAACAAACCTCCGACCACCCCTCCCCCCAAACACCGGGTTCGGGAAGGAATTCCTCGGAGGAGCAAAGTGGAAAACAAAACCTATTTATTGACAAATAACAAAAGAACACTCCCCAACACAAGAAAAGAAAAGAAAACCAGTTCAGTGTTGTGGAGGGTGCCAAGCTTCTCTCGCAGGCTCCAGAGATCCCGCCGGACGTCGGACGTCCCAGGTCAGGTCCAGAGCCGGTCCAGTATCTTCAGGGGAGGGTAAGAAAGAGAGGACGAAAGAAAAGGGAAAAAAAAACAGCGCAGAAAGCAGCAAAGGGAAAAAGGCAGCTATCAGCTAGGGCTAAGGCAGTAGCAAGCAAGCGAAGTAGCAAGCAGAAGCAAGCAGGCCAGCCAGCCAAGCAGCCGAAAGCCAAAAGCCAAAGTGCACCCAGTCCCCCTCCCTCCTCCCTCCCCGCCCCGCCGCGGCAAGACGGCCGGGAGGTGGGGGGGGGGGGGTGAAGAGAGAGAGAGAGAGAGAAAAAAAAACACAGCTGCCAGACATAGTACACGATATTGGGATAAAAGCGGTCATCCCATGACACTCCACCCCTTATCCCATATCGTGAACATACAATAAAAAACTTTCATTTCACTTGCTCAGACCTTTGACACTTACAGTTTCCTTCTGTCTCACATTCAGCAAACAATGGCATTCATATATGAGCCTTATCCCACAATCAGGTCTCCCTGAGGTACACACCGTGTTGTTCCATCTTTCTGCATTATCCACCATGTATAACCTGGTCCTTGAGCAAAAACAATCCCACGGATGGGTTTGTCTGTACTCGAGGCAGGGTTGATCCATACTGTCTTTCCCAACAAACCTCTGACATGGGCCACTGGGGCTTTATTCCCATCTACTATATTAAGGAGCTCAGACTGAGCAGGACCCGCTCGGTTGGTGGAACCTCGAGTGTTAACTAACCAGGTAGCCTTCGCCAAATGCTGCTCCCAGTTTTTTAAAGACCCCCCACCCAATGCTTTTAAGGTGGTTTTTAACAATCCATTATACCTTTCCACTTTCCCTGCAGTTGGTGCATGATAGGGGATATGGTATACCCACTCGATGCCATGTTCCCTAGCCCAAGTATTAATAAGATTATTTTTAAAATGAGTTCCATTATCCGACTCAATTCTCTCGGGAGTACCGTGCCTCCAAAGGACCTGCTTTTCAAGGCCCAAGATAGTGTTACGAGCTGTGGCATGAGACACAGGGTGGGTTTCCAACCATCCTGTGGTGGCTTCCACCATGGTTAGTACATAGCGCTTGCCTTGGTGGGTTTGAGGCAGCGTGATGTAATCAATCTGCCAGGCCTCCCCGTATTTGTACTTAGACCACCGCCCACCGTACCAGAGGGGCTTCACCCTTTTGGCCTGCTTAATGGCAGCGCACGTCTCACAGTCACGAATAACCTGAGAGATACTGTCCATGGTTAGATCCACCCCTCGGTCTCATGCCCATTTATAGGTGGCATCTCTACCCTGGTGGCCTGAGGCATCATGGGCCCATCTTGCCAAGAATAACTCTCCCTTATGCTCCCAGTCGAGATCTATCTTCAACTCCCCTATCTTTGCAGCCTGATGTACTTGCTGGTTGTTTTGCTGCTCTTCATTAGCTCTGCTTCTGGGGACATGGGCATCTACATGCCGAACCTTCACAGGTAACTTCTCTAACCGAGTAGCGATATCTTTCCACTCTTCCGCAGCCCAAATTGGTTTTCCTCTGCGCTGCCAGTTCGCCTCTTTCCATCTCTTCAGCCATCCCCATAGAGCGTTGGCTACCATCCAAGAATCGGTATACAAATAGAGCCTTGGCCACTTCTCTCTCTCTGCAATACCTAGGGCCAGTTGAATAGCTTTGATTTCAGCAAATTGACTGGATTCACCTTCTCCTTCAGTAGCCTCCGCAACCCGTCGAGTGGGACTCCATACAGCTGCTTTCCACCTCCGTTTCATCCCTATGACGCGACAAGAACCATCGGTGAATAAAGCGTAATGTGTTTCTTCTGCTGGCAACTGATTATATGGTGGAGCTTCCTCAACCCGGGTCACTGGCTCTTGTTCCTCATCCGCGACACTAAAGCTCTCACCTTCAGGCCAATTTGTAATTATTTCCAGGATCCCAGGGCGATTTAACTTCCCAATTCGAGCGCGCTGCATAATGAGGGCAATCCACTTACTCCAAGTAGCATTGGTGGCATGGTGGGTAGAGGGAACCTTTCCTCTGAACATCCATCCCAGCACCGGTAGTCGGGGTGCCAGAAGAAGTTGTGCCTCTGTACCAATCACCTCCGAGGCGGCTTGGACTCCTTCATAGGCGGCCAAGATTTCTTTTTCTGTTGGGGTATAGTTATCTTCAGACCCCCTGTAGCTCCAACTCCAAAATCCCAATGGTCGGCCTCGGGTCTCGCCAGGCACCTTCTGCCAAAGGCTCCAGGACAGACCATGGCTCCCGGCCGCAGAGTAGAGCACGTTCTTCACATCTGGTCCTGTCCTAACTGGACCAAGGGCTACAGCATGAGCGATCTCCTGCTTGATTTGGACAAACGCTTGCTGCTGCTCAGGGCCCCAATGGAAGTCGTTCTTCTTGCGGGTAACCAGATAAAGGGGTCTCACAATCTGACTATACTCAGGGATGTGCATCCTCCAGAAACCTATAGCACCTAAGAAGGCTTGTGTTTCCTTCTTATCAGTTGGTGGGGA
Organism: Melozone crissalis; assembly: GCF_028551555.1. Classification (NCBI taxonomy): domain Eukaryota; kingdom Metazoa; phylum Chordata; class Aves; order Passeriformes; family Passerellidae; genus Melozone; species Melozone crissalis. The sequence continues at coordinate 1,552,708 of NW_026535805.1, forward strand.
CATAGCAGTGATTTTGTTAATAACATCCGCAGGAATCTGACGCCGTCCGTCTTGCCACTTCACCCCCAAGAACTGAATTTCTCGGGCAGGTCCCTTGACTTTGCTCTTCTTAATGGCAAATCCAGCTTTCAGGAGAATATGAATGATCTTCTCTCCTTTCTCAAACACTTCCATTGCCGTGTTCCCCCAAACAATGATATCATCAATATATTGTAAATGTTCTGGAGCCTCACCCTCTTCTAGTGCAGCCTGGATCAGTCCATGACAGATGGTAGGACTGTGTTTCCACCCCTGGGGCAGTCGGTTCCAGGTATACTGCACTCCCCTCCATGTAAAAGCAAACTGAGGCCTGCATTCTGTTGCCAGAGGGATGGAGAAAAACGCGTTAGCAATATCGATGGTCGCGTACCACTTTGCTGCCTTGGACTCCAGCTCGTACTGCAGTTCCAGTATGTCCGGTACAGCCGCACTCAGTGGTGGAGTCACTTCATTCAAGGCACGATAGTCCACAGTCAATCTCCATTCTCCGTCAGATTTTCGCACAGGCCAGATAGGGCTGTTAAAGGGTGAGTGGGTTTTACTGACCACCCCTTGGCTCTCCAGCTCTCGAATCATCTTGTGGATGGGGATCACGGCATCTCGATTCGTCCGGTACTGCCTGCGGTGCACTGTCGAAGTGGCAATTGGTACTCGTTGCTCCTCTACCTTCAAGAGTCCTACTGCAGATGGGTTCTCTGATAGTCCAGACAAGGTATTCAATTGTTTAATACCCTCTATCTCCACTGCAGCTATTCCAAAAGCCCACCTGAATCCCTTAGGATCTTTGTAATAGCCATTCCAGAGGAAGTCTATGCCCAAAATACACGGAGCCTCTGGACCAGTCACAATCGGATGTTCCTGCCACTCCTTCCCAGTCAAGCTCACCTCAGCTTCCAACAAAGTCAACTGTTGTGATCCCCCCGTCACTCCAGCAATGGAAACAGGTTCTGTCCCCACGTGTTGTGATGGCATTAAGGTACACTGTGATCCAGTGTCAACCAATGCTTCATAGTCTTGTGGCTCTGATGTGCCAGGCCATCTGATCCACACCTTCCAAAAAACCCGATTTTCCCGTGCCTCTTCCTGGCTAGAGGCAGGGCCCCTCTAAGCCAGATTGTCCTTCTTTCCTTGGGCGTATGCCTTAGAAGTTCCTTCAAGGGGATCGGACATGTCATCGTCATACTCAACATCTCGGCTGCGAGCAACCGGAGCTGCCCTCTTTTTGGTGATACTTCCTCTTTTCTTCAAATCACGCACCCGTTGTGCCAAAGCAGCGGTGGGTTCTCCATCCCATCTCCTCATGTCTTCTCCAGACTCATGCAGAAAGGCCCATAACTCAGCCCGTGGGGTGTACCTTCTCTCCCCATCAAAGGAGCGCCAGCGTTGGATACCAGGGGCTCTAATTTGCACAGCCGAGATTTTTATAAGGTCCTCCTTAATCTCTTCCCGGAGTTTCTTATGATTCTCCTCTATTTTGTCCTCTAGTTTCCGCAGTTGGGTTTCCACTGCTGCAATTCTGGCATGAGTTGGTCCATGCATAGCATCTGCATACGCTCGAAGCTTCTTCGCCATATCAAGCACAGTCTCATATGTATCACCCCGCTTCATTATTGCCAAGGCAGAAGCGTATTCAGGTGGCCCAAGTCGCACTAGTTTCCTCCACATTACAGGTGTGCATGGTACCAGGTCCGGATTCCTAGTTGTTATATCATCTGAGAAAATGAGCTCTACCACCGCCATTTCTCTCAGGCGTTGGATCCCCTGCTCTATGGTCTTCCACCCTGTCTGCTGCATATAGAGATCATCGGCACATAAGTATCTTCGTGCTACACTCTCCAGGACCCGTTCCCAGAGGCTGTGAGGGCTAGCCCTGCTCATCATACCTTGATCGATGACAGTATCATGCGACAGGGATCCCAAATGCCTCGCTTCAGTACCATCCAAAATCGTAACCTCCCCTGCAGCATCCCAAAGGCGGACTAACCAACTAATTATAGATTCGTCAGGTTGTCGTCTGTAATCCTTTCTTAGGCCTCTGAGGTCCTTCAGAGAAAAGGAGTCAGTATTAGCTCCAGAATCTGTGCCCCTTGATGTGGCCTCTGATTTTGGTGAGGGTCCTTCTCCTGCATCATCATCATCATCTTCCACCTTTCGATCGGTCTTGTCTTTACACTTTCCACCTCTTGTATTAGCTGCGACAGCCATGGGTTGGGGCCTGTCGTCTGATTCAGCTGCTAGCCTGGAGCCTGGGATGTTAGCTGCAGCCTGGGTCACTGGGATAGTAACTAACTTATCTCCCTGTTCCCTTTCTGCTATCTGCTGCTCCACAGTATCTAGCAGAGTACGGTAAACAAACACCAAGGCCCAGCTCACTGCTGTAAGTCTTTCCTCCTTAGTATTACCATGGCACTTCTCCCTCAAATACTTTGCCACCTCGACTGGGTTCTGAATTTGATCAGATGGAAAGTCCCAGTCTATAGGATCAGCAAATTCCTTTAAAGTCTGGCCCATATCCTCCCATTTCCCACTCCAGTCAAGATTTTTCCTGCTTTGTTTTACTCCTGAATCAGGAGTCTCTCTAACCCCTCTAGAAATCTCGGCTTTCATTTTATATACACTCCAGACAGTATAGGAAAGGCTTAATAAGTTAAATGCCAGAAAGATGGTTTCTTTTAAACTCAGGGGAAATTCAACATTTCCTAATAGAGATGTCAACAATCTGGAGGAGAAGAAGGAAGACAAAAGCTGAGAAGCCCCTTCCCCTTCTTCTCCCCAAACAAACTGAGTACACAGCCATGACAGCAATCCATACATTCCTGAAACAAGGTCCTCCATAAACCTCCGACAAATCAGCACACATAAGACCAGCCCAATGACTATTCTGGTTAGTGCCCCCTGCTTACAGAAGCTACTTATTACAGACAACACCAGAGCTATTTTTGGGTAAGGAAATAACCCTAGGGACCACAAAGGTATTAAAGCTTCAAAAACCCCAAGGGACCAGAAATACCGGCAAACTTTCACCCCAAATGACATTATGAATTACCAATATGCCCACAAAACAACCAAGACCAAAATATTATTGTTATAGGTTTGTTTTCCACTGTCTTTGGCCTCCTTTCCCCGGCTAATGCACCAAAAAGAAGATGTCCTGGTTCAGGACAAAATTAGGGGAAATCTCCAAAAGGGAGTCCTCCCCCCCAAAAAAACAAACCTCCGACCACCCCTCCCCCCAAACACCGGGTTCGGGAAGGAATTCCTCGGAGGAGCAAAGTGGAAAACAAAACCTATTTATTGACAAATAACAAAAGAACACTCCCCAACACAAGAAAAGAAAAGAAAACCAGTTCAGTGTTGTGGAGGGTGCCAAGCTTCTCTCGCAGGCTCCAGAGATCCCGCCAGACGTCGGACGTCCCAGGTCAGGTCCAGAGCCGGTCCAGTATCTTCAGGGGAGGGTAAGAAAGAGAGGACGAAAGAAAAGGGAAAAAAAAACAGCGCAGAAAGCAGCAAAGGGAAAAAGGCAGCTATCAGCTAGGGCTAAGGCAGTAGCAAGCAAGCGAAGTAGCAAGCAGAAGCAAGCAGGCCAGCCAGCCAAGCAGCCGAAAGCCAAAAGCCAAAGTGCACCCAGTCCCCCTCCCTCCTCCCTCCCCGCCCCGCCGCGGCAAGACGGCCGGGAGGGGGGGGGGGGGGGGGGTGAAGAGAGAGAGAGAGAAAAAAAAACACAGCTGCCAGACATAATACACGATATTGGGATAAAAGCGGTCATCCCATGACATAGTCTTATGACTTAGTTGCATCAGCACAGATATGTTAGTGTGGAATAATGATAACTTGCTTAAATAACAAGGTCTACTCTGCGGTTGGGCTGGTATTCTATTCCAGGCTCTATCTCTACAGATTAGAAATATTCTTGTGGGTAATTTCTTAGGTGTCATGATACTAGAGCCTTTACACTGGTTATAAAGCTGTTTGGACACTATTTTTGGGCTTAGAGATGAATCTAGAGTAGCCTATGTCTGTTTATGCTGATTTATCTTTTGAAAATTAGAGTAATCAAAGCTGTAACTCTTCCAAGGCTGAGACAAAGCAATGACTGATTAATCTGTCTAGCAAGTGTTATCTATACATTATCTCTAGGTTGACTAAAATGTGTTACCTTTAATTCTTCAGCTAATACTATACTAAGCAATATAATAAAAGTGAACTACATTTTTTTGTTTTTATATCTACTTTCTCTTTCTTATCAGTTTCTATTTCCACTGTTCTCAACACCTGAAGACTACACTCTTGCAACCTTCTAATGCAGCTATCTAATACCTGACTGGGATCTCTTCTTACAGGACTCACAACAGAATGTTGCGTCAAAGGCACTAGCTCTCTACACTCTATCGAGGCTACACATGATGCACTCTGAGCTTCACCTCCTTTCAAAATACACTGTACCTCTTACTGACAATAAGCTAAGATCTACTGCCTTTGAGATTCACAAAGGTCTAAAGCTGAGGCAGTGTTTAGATCTTGCTGAAAAATGAAGGCTCATGCTCTACTGACTCTACTTAAACTTTATGCTCCAAGAATTACTTTGCTTGCTTTCTTTTTCATCAATAATTCTGGACTGAAAGCAGGACTAGAGTTAGACTATACTAATAAGGTGCAACTTATCTTGAATTGTTAAGTCTAAGGATTTCTTTACAAAGTAAAGAATGCACAGATGTAATTCTAGGGCATACAAGAATCTTGTGAAAAAAAAAAGGTAGTATTTCAGAAAGTATGTAATAATAAGTCTTCTATTAGGACTTCTTAAAAGCTAGGCAAGTCATCAGGTTTGGAAAATGCCTATGTATATTCATTAGAGTAAGGGCAAACATTTGTCATTTTCTTGACTCTCATATTTTTAAAGCTGACAAACAGAGATCACTAGATAATTAACTTGCACACTTCTGTAAAAGCATGATCTGAGAAACTAAAGCTATTTCTTAGTAAGGAGTAGGACATCTTTTTTGCAAATAAATAGGACTCCAGCAAAGAAAAGATGCTTAGGGTTTTTCTATTTTTATCTTTTTATTGGTGTGTTCTGTGACACAGACAATAAATATTATTGTAAGACTTATTTTTATCTAATAGAAACACTTGGAGCAAAACTTTAACAAATCTTCCTAACAAATGAGTATGGCTTCTAGCTTTCAGCTCTCAGTAGGAAATAATATTTGATTCATATTCAGAGAATTAATAGCCTTTACAATTGGAGACAGGATGTCACTTGAAGACTCATAACTTTTAAAAAAGTGTTCTGGAAGATACAGACTTAGAAAGCAGCAATAAATTAATGCTCTAAGAATTTTAGAATATATGAAAGTAATTTACAGGATTAGCTGCTTTGAGGAAATTATGCTTAAAATAAATATACTAAATGGAATTATTAAAATAAAGTTAATTTCAGTTACTCATTCATCTTCTGGGAAGTCTAACGAGACTAATTATAGCAGCCTTATTTGCAAAACATGTAAAATCACTTAAATCTAATAAAACTTAACAGAATCTAACTTAACTTACTTAATAAGACTTAACAGGAGATAAACTTAACTGGCTTCAAATCTTACATAACTTAAACCTATATATAATTTAAACTTAACAGACTTCGAACTTTACCGAAAATAAACTTAACGAACTTAACTTTAATAGTATTTAACATTTAATGGCACTTGATAGATGATTTAACTTAAACTACTTAATAAGAGATAAAACTTACTATAGAAATAATATATAACATTTACTATAACTTACTTACAGGCCTGATTCTAAAATATTAAGCTAAAATAACCTTTCTCATGTTTTTGCTGCAGCATTTTTATACTTAAATACACTTAAAATAAGCTTATTCAAGGTATACCTGTGAAAAAATTCTTTTTAATTCAATGCTTGCTTTTACATCTATCACATCTAAACAAAGCTTAAAGAATACAAAAAACACAGTCATTATATCTTACTTCTACAATTACTTTAACACATCTTTAACAATTTCAAATTTTTCAAAATGCAGCTTTAAAGTCTGATATTCCACCGACTGAGCTATCCGGGCTTCTGATGTTAACAGTCTCTGTTAATACCGGTGATTTTGACAGCATAACTAATGCCGAGCCAAATCGGCCGAAATTTGACTCTTGCATTCACTTACGCTGATTTCTGTTTCACAGTTTCTGCCAGGAAGAACAAAAGTTCTTTTAACTTTGCTTGTTTACTATCACTAGTTTCTCACTTTCAGCAGGAAATCTTTTCTTTTTGTTGATAAAAGATCACATCTATTAGACTGTTAGGTCTTAAACTGAGGCTCTTTGCAAGCTGTGGGGCGGAGAGACAAGCTCTGCGCTGGGTTTTTTGTTTCACAGCGTGCGCTAGGGAGAACAAAAGATTTTTCTAACTTAGATGAAAAACACTCTGACAGCAATAGTCTTTGGTGTCGCTTGTTTAGTTTCACTGGTCTTTTAATTGCAATAGGAATCTTTTTTTTTGTTGACAAGAGTTCACAATTATTACGGCTGTTAGATCTCAAACTGTAGCTCTTGCCGGCTGCGGGGCGGAGGGAGAAACGCCCCCGCCTGAAAAAGCGCTCTGGTCCCGCGGCGCTCGTGTCGGAGTGGGCGAAAACTCCCCCCCCGCGCTGGGCTCTTTGTTTACTCACTGTTTGCCGGCTGACTCCTGCAGGCACCGCTGCACGCGTGGCTCCCCTCGCGGTGGCGCGGCTTCTTCGCTCCCCCCGCGGCGCGCTTGGGTCGCTCCCGGCGCGGCTGCCAGGGCGACGCGGCTCAGTTCCTGCGGCGGCGGCTCTGATCCCGCGGCGGCTCTACTCTCGGGGCGGCGCGGCTGCTTCCGCGCGGCGGCTCCGCTCTCCTCCCGGGGCGGCGCGGTGCAGCAATCGCTCGCCGCGACTGCTCGCCATGGCGGCGCGCCTGTGTCGAGTTCGGAGTAGCACAGCACCGCAAGCGCCATGAACTGCGGCCGCTGTTTTGCACTCAGAGACGTAGTGAAAAAGTGCACTGTACATCACTAGCTATGGCTTGCTTAGTTTCTTGACAGTTTTATCACCTTCTAAAGCAGCTTTCTACAATAAATCACTGAATTTACGCCATCTCGTTAAGCTGTAAACTTTACGGAAAATTTCTTTATCATAGCTGTAAGTCTAAAGTCTTTTTAAATCTTTTTGTTAATTCATCTCTTTAATTTGCTTTTTTTGCAAGAAAGTAATAAAAAGTTCATATGTGGTTTGCCTTTCCATACCTGTATAAGTGCGCACTTTGCAGCTCTTCAAGGCTTCGGATTGCATGTACTAGCTGAGACTTGTCTATACGGTCGCTCGGGGCCGGCGCGTCTCGGCGGATTTCTTCTGCTTTGTTTATTTGCGCTTATTGCCATTCTGCGGCTGCTTCTCGGAACTTGGAAAAGTTCTCATCTCTTGTGGTGCTCGCATTCTTTACTATTTGTCGGAGATGAAGGGAGAACGACTATCTTTTAATGCATCGAACTCTCTGAAAGCGTTCGCTATCACGTCGGGGTCACCATTGGTTGGAGAATGAGGGGAGAACGACCATCCTATAATGCATCCAACTCAACTTTATTGATCAATCAATCACCTTAAATAACAATGGTAACGAACTTCATGCATATTCTGTAATCCAATTTCATGATAGGCTAACAGAGAAACTCTAACCACTCCTCTTGTTTTAGAATACCTACAATTGTTTATTAGAAACAGAACTAGTGTTCTCAAAACTTCTTCATCAGTTCTCAAGGTGCCAGCTTTTCCCAGAGATGGTGTTCTGCTTGTTATGAGAAGACAGCCTGAGAACTTTATTGTTTATAAAGAGAGTCTAATTGTTTATAGAAATCAGAAGGCTGAGAACTACGTTAAGACTACTTTACTTTTTCCTTTTACTTTTCTCTCAATTGTATGTCTCATGGCCTTTTTCTTTAAGCCATTCTTGAACTAAACTCTCCAACACCGAGACTCTGTGATTCCCACACATAATATGATCCATGAGCTGGAGAGCCAGGGAGTGGTCTGTAAGATCCATTCATGCTTCACCAGTCCCATTTGGCCTGTGTGCAAGTCTGATGGGGAATGGAGATTGACTATGGACTATTGTTGCCTAAATGAATTTACACCATCACTGAGCGCTGCCGTGCTAGACATGCTGGAGCTCCAGGACGAGTTGAAGCCCGAGGCAGTGAAGTGGTATGCCACTATTGATATTGTCAATGCATTTTTCTCCATTCCTCTGGCAGCAGAGTGCAGGCCCCAGTTTGCCTTCACCTGGAGGGGTGTTCAGTACACCAGGAACCGACTGCCCCAGGGGTGGAAACACAGCCCCACCATCTGCCATGGACTGATCCAGGTTGCACTGGAGAAGAGTAAGGCTCCAGAACATCTGCAGTACATTGATGACATCATTGTATGAGGGAACATGGCAGGAGAGGTTTATGAGAAAGGAGAGAGAATAATCCAATCTGAAAGCAGGTTTTGCTATCAAATGAAGTAATGTCAAGGGGCCTGCCCAGGAAATTAATTTCCTACGGGTGAAGTGGCAAAATGGAAGCAGACAAATGCCAACAGATATGATTAATAAGAGAAGTGCTATGTCCCCACTGACCAGCAAGAAAGAAACACAAGCTCTCCTAGGTACTGTGGGCTTTTGGAGAATGCACATCCTGGAATACAGCCAGATTGTTAGACCTCTCAATCTCATGACACAAAAGAAAAATTATTTTGACTGGAGCCATGAGCAACAGCAAGCTTTTGAGCAGATCAAGCACAAGATTGTCCATGCAGTAGCACTTGGGCCTGTCAGGACAAGACAGGATGTGAAGAATGTGCTCTATATTACAGCCACAGAGAATGGTCCTTCCTTGAGTCTCTGGCAGAAGGGACCTGGGAAGAACCTGAGGCTGACCTCTTGGGTTTTGGAGTCATGCATACAGAATCTGAGGCCAGGTATATCCCAATGGAGGAAGACATTATTGCAGCTTATGAAGGGATTTAAGCTGCCTCAGAAGTATTGGCACTGAAACACAGCTCCTTCTGGTACCCTGACTACCAGTGCTGGGCTGGATATTTAAAGGAAAGGTCCCTGCAATACATCATGCCACAGATGCTGCCTGGAGTAAATGGATCACCCTCATCACAGTGGACTCAAATAGGAAACCCAAATTGACCTGGGATCTTGGCAGTCATCGCAAACTGGTCCAAAGGCGAGAACTTTGGATTATCATCAGAAGGGGAAGAACAGGTGACATGTGCTGAGCAAGCCCCACCATATAACCAGCGATGTGAAAGTAAAGGATGGTACATCCTCTTCACTGATGGATCGTGCTGTATTGTAGGGACTAGTAGGAAATGGAAAGGGGCTGTATGGAGCCCTATGTTGTGAGTTGCAGAAGCTACTGAAGGACAAGGTGGATCCAGTCAGATTGCAGAGTTGAAAATAGTTCAGCTGGCTTTGGACATTGCTGTGTAAGAGAAGTGGCCAACACTCTCCCTCTACACTGACTGGTGGAGGGTAGCAAACAGTCTGGGGATGGCTGGAAAGGTGGAAAAAGGCCAAACAGGCCAAACACGGTGTAGAGAAAAACCACTCTGGGCTGCTGAAGAATGGGAAGACATCAGTGCCTGGGTAGAGAAGCTGACTGTTAAAATCTGTCATGTAGATGTCCCCATGCTGAAGAGTCAGGCAACAATGAACAGGTGGATCAAGCTACAAAATCAAAATGTTACAGATAAATTTGGATAGGCAACACAAGTTGTTCCTAGCTAAATAGGCCCATGATGCCTCAGAACAGCAGGGCAGAGAGGCTACCTAAGAGCAGGCACAAGACTAAGAAGAGGATTTAACCATGGACAGTCTTCCAGATTATCCATGATTGTGAGATGTGCTGATAGGACAAGGGGAAATGGCTTTTCAGTGATGGAGTGTAGCTTTGTACACGTCTTCCCAAAGGAGTTGCAGGATGCCCTATCGTTTATTTTTTTCTCCCAACATGAATATTCTGGATGTTAGGAAAATTAATCCACAAACGTCAGAGGTTTATGTCCAAAAAGAAGACAGAGGAGTTCTTTTACTTTATTCGAATAAAGGGAGAGGCCATGGGGCATTCCCCTGGGATCTCTCAAATTTTTGGAGGACGCAGCCTCTCTTTTATCATAATTTCCTGGCCGCATTTCCCTTCTCTCTTTCCCCATTGACTGAAGTACTTGAAAGGTACAGACTTCCCGATATGCCTGATACCAAAGATTTCCCTCTAATGTGTAACACTCCCTTTTCATTTTTAATTCCAATGGAATTAAGGGGGTTTTCTTCCACATTGCTTCTTTCATCTTTCAATGTTTAATATCATTTATCAGCAAACCTAAAGTTTATTTGCAAAAGCAAATATATTTTTCCATTCATCAATCAGTGGAATCCTTTCCATTGTTTCTTTTATCTCCCAGTGCTAGTTTTATCTACCAGAAGACACACAGCTTGTTTATAAAGACAAATCCACTATTCCTCTCATGAGGTTGAATATATGGGTATAAAATCTTGGGGTGAATTGGCACGGCATGTAGACGATTTATTAATTAGCAAGTTAAGAAAGTCCTTTCCCTTCCTGTGGTGATGAGGTGCAGCCCTCAGGCAAACCAGCACACCAAGCTGCAGTTTGTGTCTCTGCAGCTGGCTCTTTGATTGCTCCTTCCCTCCATTGCCATGCTTATACAGCCCTCTCATCTTCCACAACTCCCCCCCTTTCCCTGCCCTCGTCTCCTCCCAAATATGGAGCCAAGCCCAGGCATCATTTCCCCCTGGCTCGCAGGCTGGCCATGCCTGTGAACAGCCTTGGTGTTGCAGGTGGTGTTGGCCCACTCACCTTGGCCTTCCACGGCATTCCTGACGCACTTTCCTAGGGTTCCTGCCAGGTTCCTCTCCCCAGAATGACCCCAGCTCTTCCTCTGAGTATCTGTGGAGTGTGACCACCTGGCACCTCAATTCCCCTTTGCTGCCTGTGAAATCTGGCTCTGCCTTAGGGCACTGGCACTCCAGTCAGGAGCCAGGAGTTTCCCTTGTCATGCTTGGGAGTTTCCCAGATGTGTTCCCTTAGCCCAGGCTCTCACCAGGCCCTAAATTAGCAGCCCATGTGCATTGCAGCACCACCCCCCAATGTATCTGCTTTTTTCCTATCCTCTTCCAAGGCTTGAGGTAGCAGGTTCCTCCAGGCCATGGTGGCTCAGAGCACTGTCCTCTCTGACCAGGCACTTTGGAGCTCATTGGAGCCACTGTGTCCCTTTGTGCCCCCAGGCTTGTTGTGCAGGTGTGGAATATTGAAGTCTTTACCTTGCCCAGGAATCAGAATTCAGTCAAAAAGATGGTTCCCTGTGATGATTGGCAACTTTACTTCAACCACTAGAGGAGATGAGTGTGGTCAGGACAGAGCAGTGTTTTGACCCTGAGGCTGCCTTTGGATCAGCAGGCATTGCCCCGCAGAAAACACTTGCTGTGCACTGCAGCACGCCAAAGAGGCTGCCCATTCTTGTGCTCAAAAAGCTCTTTAAATGTTCTCTGCGTTCATATGGGCCAGAATCCAGTCATAGAACTGCTGAGTGGAGGTATAGACTCCCGGCCGCCTTGCTCTGCCACAGCTTTTTCCCCAGCTGGTCACTCCAACAACCCACCAGTAGTCAGCATGTTTGTCTTGGCACATGAGAGGACCACCGCTGTCACCCTGCAGCAGAGCACAGAGGATTCAGGTGGTTATGGGTGGCTCCTGTCAGCACAGGGGCTGTCTCCTTCTCTCGCACAGCCAGAACTTTCTTCAGGTGCTGGAGCCTCCAGAAGCTTGGCTGTGAATGGCTTGGGGTCCTGTAGGGTAGAGCTCTCTCTGTCCTCTCTGCACAGGACTCGTGGATGTGCAGAGGATGGAACTTTGGCACGTGGACCTCTTCACTGGCAAGAGCACTAGCTGGGCTTTCTGGGCTTTCTGGCACAAGGGGAGGCCTGGGCAGGCAGGTGTGGATGGGCAGTGTGTGGGAAGCCCCCACAGCAGTCAGGGGGAGCTGGGGCTGGGAGGGTGACTGAGTGGCCGGGCAAAGCAGGCCCTGGGCTGTGTTGGGGTGGTGCTTCCCTGGCTGCTGGTGCTGCTGGGGGCTGAGTGGCTTGTGGCACGTTCCTACCTGGCAGGTGTCGATGCCACCCTGTGGGTAACCAGCACACAAGTTGTGGGTGTGGATTTTCCCTGAGTTCCAGAAGGTGCTGTTACACAGCTGGGTATTGATGAGCTGGACCTTGGCCTCCTGCAGGTGATCACTTGGAGTTTTATCTGTGAGCATAGAAAGAAACAAGCCCCCAGCAGCTCCTTCCCAGTCCTTCTTCCTTGTCTGTGGATGATCCCCTTCTGTAGGGCATAGCTTTGCCTCTACAGAGGTATGGGGTGCTGTGACCCTGTTGCCAGCCTTTGAGGAGCAGGCCAGGCCCATCTCTGCAGAGGTGTACTTCCTGTTTCCTGGCTTTGGCCTCTGCTATGGGGAAGCCCAAACCATCTCCTCAACGTGCTGAGCTGGCTCTGGAGTCCCTCTTGAGAACTCACCTTTTGCAGTGGTGGCACCCCAACCAGCAATCCAGCAGTTGCGCTCCTGTGCCACTGACAACCCTAAGATAGCATCGGCCACACAGGCCAGCTGGACGTAGGGGCTGCAGTCAACAGGCTTGTTCAGTTCCATCAAGGCAATGTCATTGCTCATGTCACGTCTCTTATAGTTTTCATGACGTATTAACTTCTTCATTTGGCGGACTTGTGCCCCAGGGCCTGGCTGAGTCAACTGGGTGGCCCCAATCACCACGTACACCAAGCTGCTGTTACTGAAAGGCAGATGGAGAGAGAGCTGAGAGGGAGCAGAGCCATGTGCCACAGCAGCCCAGCAGATGCTAGATCTTGGCTTGGAAAGGCACAGAGGGAGGAGTGCTCTGGCAGGTGCCCTTGCACATCTTAGGCTGGGGGAAGGTCAAGCTGGAGTCTGCTAGGAAGCCTTGGCATGAGCCCAGGCTTCTCCTGAGCACTGTGGCAGCCTGGCTGCCTGAGAGGAAAGGGGATGGGAATAGCAGGTGGTGCTGCTCACAGGGCACCTGCTGGTGTTTTGGGTATGTCCCTATTCCCTGCCCCTTCTTACAAAATGAGGTCAAAGCAGTGGGCAGCTGTGAGGACCCAATCTGCCCTGATGAGGGACCCTCCACAGAAATGCTTTGTGCCTGGTATGCTCGGATGCTGGATGCTGACCATCCACGGCCAGGCCCCTGGCTTGGCATCTGCACCACCCACGACACGTGTCATGCTGTCATCATGAGGTATGGAGTCAGACACCATGGGTCGGAGGCCGCAAGTCCATCTGCAAGCAGAAAGAAATTTCCATGCTGCTTCATGGCCTGCTGTGGCTCAGGCTGAAGCTCAGCCCTCTGCCCTCCCCACAAGGCCTTGCACGCACAGCAGGCCAGGGAAGGCCATGGGGTGTGTGTCTGTCCGTGCCAGCACCTGGCTGCTAGCAAGGAACTGAGGCTTCCCAAGGTGGGTGGGAAGCTGCGGCCTGGCCATGGGGGACAGGTCAGTCCCCTCCAGTGAAGGCCGGAAGTGTTGCCATGGCTCCTTCCCTGGGCCTAGGGCCACTTACCCGCAGGTGTACTGGCTCTGCGCCAGCCTGGCCATGGTCAGCAGGACGAGGAGGCCAAAATAATCCATGGCTGCCAAGGCATTCCAAGTGCCAGCTGGAAGCTCTGAGGGCTCCGTGCAGCAGCACAGTCACAGCCACACTGCCCGCAGCAGTCGCGCTGCCCGTGGTACCCTCAGCCCCGGGGCTGATGTCATGGAGGGGTGGGTTCTGTACTCTGGGCACTGTGGCCCATGTCAAGGGGGCCCACTGGGGTAGGTGCAATACCAAATCAAAGAGCCATCGAATGGTTTGTGTTGGAAGGAAGCTTGGAGGTCATTGTCTTCCAACGCCCTGCCATCGGCAGGGAGGAATAGCAGTAGGGATCCCAGGGAGGGACTGGGAGGGTCTTGCACTAGACCTGGTTGCCCAGAGTGTCCAGAGCTTGGCTTGAGAACAGTACTTGAACAAACTAATGCAAGTGCCTCAGTTCCCTCACAATCCGGAATTCCTTCTTATGATCTCATCTAAAGCTACCTCTGTCCCTGTAAAGCCATTGTCCCTTGTCCTATCAGGACCTGCCCTTGTAAGAAAGTATGGAGAAATGGCTACATGACAGAGGTCACGTAGACATTCGCTTGTTAGCCGACCAGGAGCTGGGAAAGTACCGAACACAGCTAGTTTGAGTTTTTGCACCTGCAAGATGGCGTGTCCTTGGGCCTAGCTGGGTGTGATGGCAGGTAGACAGAGAGACGTGGGAAATACAGAATGTAGGCCCAAAGGAATGAAGTAGAGTTGATGGTATAGTTTAAACAATAGATCGCTTGGCTTAGAGAATATTCATAAGCTTATTATTTGCTGTATAAGTGTCTGATGCTCTCTTCAATAAACGGAACTTGCTTATGACTCATATTGAGTGTCCTAGTCTCCCCTCACCGACAAATGGCTCATCCCTGACAAAAGCCTCATTCTGCAACAAGAAAGCTCTCTGCTGCTTTCTTAGGCCCCTCTTCCTGCAGGATGAGGCTGTGCAGTCCCTGGGGCAGGCAGCAGCTGAGGAATCCATTTGGGCCAGGGAGCTGGGTGTGCAGCTGCAGTGCCAGCTGCAGATTGAGCTCTGGCTGGCAGGAGCCTGGGAACAGAGGCTGTGAACTGCCCGTGCTTTGCATAACAGAGGGCACAGGGAGCTGTGGCACTGGCCAGGATTTGAATGGACACTGAGCGCTGCAGCAGGAGCTGGTGGCTCTTTATGGAACGTGACATCTGTGAGTCTGCTGGGGGAATCCTGAGGCTGAATGGGTATGGAAACCTGCTCTGACTGGGTGAGAGTGGTGTGGGTAGAGAATCAAACAGGGCAACCATTGGCTCGTTGGAGCCACCTGTGCTTCCAAAATGGTCACCCAGGGGAGTTTCCTCAGCACTTTGGCAGCCCAGATGGGACCTTAGAGCCTCGCTCTTCCAAAGATGCAATTGCTGGCAGCAGGCTGGGATCTTTAGAGTAGGAAGGAGCCAAATGGGAGTGTTACAATTTTGTGTGTAGACTCTGTGTAAATTATAAGGGTGTATTTGAGCCTCTCTATTGTTGTGGCATTTGGTGCAGATTTGGTGAAATCACTGGTAGAGGGTGGAGAAGGCATGCACAGCATGATCAGTGTAAGGCAGCCACAGAGGAGTTGTGGAGACCCCCATAAGGTATGAGGTGGGGGGCCCTGAGTCTCTGCTAGGATAGTCAAGTCTCTGCTCAAAGGGTTTTGGAGACAGGCAGAGGGAGAGCCTTGTGTCCCTCGTGCCAGGGTGCTAGTGCCCCTGGGCTCACACAGAAGGGTTTGAAAGCCCCTTTTTGGCATGAAAAAGGAGTTTCATATTCCTAGTGATGTTGACATGATGAGAAATATTCTTGTTGTAGTTCAGAGGACACCTGTGGCTGAGCTTGTGTAACATTGATAGAAATTCTTATGGGCAGAATTTTGCCAAGACAGCACAGTAAAGTTGTGCCAGGGCAATAGGTTGATTCTAAGCTGGTCTGCTCACTGGGCAGGGTAATGGCCTTCTGCTGCCCTGAGTGACACTCTTGCACTCAGTGTCTTTAGTGAGCCGGCAGCCCCTAACTCAAGTCAGGGTGGCAGGGACCAGTACAGATGTTGGATGGTTCTTCTCAGCAAAGCCCATCTTGATTAACACAAAGGGAAGAGTGCCGCCTGCTGTGAGGCAGGACTCCATTGGCCTGGAAGCCAAGAGAATGTAGCTGGCACGTGTCTTCCCCAAGGCATTCCAAGATTCTCTACCATTCCACCCCACCTTGCTCCCTGCAGCCCTCATTATCAAAATTTGATTGAAAGGATTTAGAATTAGGGCACAAATGTGTACAGTTTGTAGATGATTTGTTAATTAGCAAGTGGAGAAAAGAAATTTCTTGCCCATCCTGTGGTGATTATCTACAGCTCTCAGGCAAACCAGCATACCAAGCTGCAGTTTGTGTCCCTGCAACTGGCTCATTGATTGCTCCTTCCCTCCATTGCCATGCTTATACAGCCCTCTCAACTTCCACAACTCCTCCCTTTCCCTGCCCTCGTCTCCTCCCAAATATGGAGACAAGCCCAGGCATCATTTCCCCCGGCTCACAGGCTGGCCATGTCTGTGAACAGCCTTGGTGTTGCAGGTGGTGTTGGCCCGCTCACCTTGGCCTTCCACGGCATTCCTGATGCACTTTCCTAGGGTTCCTGCCAGGTTCCTCTCCCCAGAATGACCCCAACTCTTCCTTTGAGTATCTGTGGAGTGTGACCACCTGGCACCTCAATTCCCCTTTGCTGCCTGTGAAATCTGGCTCTGCCTTAGGGCACTGGCACTCCAGTCAGGAGCCAGGAGTTTCCCTTGTCATGCTTGGGAGTTTCCCAGATGTGTTCCCTTAGCCCAGGCTCTCACCAGGCCCTAAATTAGCAGCCCATGTGCATTGCAGCACCACCCCCAATGTATCCGCTTTTTTCCTATCCTCTTCCAAGGCTTGAGGTAGCAGGTTCCTCCAGGCCGTGGTGGCTCAGAGCACTGTCCTCTCTGACCAGGCACTTTGGAGCTCATTGGAGCCACTGTGTCCCTTTGTGCTCCCAGACTTGTTGTGCAGGTGTGGAATATTGAAGTCTTTACCTTGCCCAGGAATCAGAATTCAGTCAAAAAGATGGTTCCCTGTGATGACTGGCAACTTTACTTCAACCACTAGAGGAGAGGAGTGTGGTCAGGACAGAGCAGTGTTTTGACCCTGAGGCTGCCTTTGGATCAGCAGGCATTGCCCCGCAGAAAACACTTGCTGTGCACTGCAGCACGCCATGAAGGATGCCCAAAAAGCCTCCTTTTTGAGCATCCTTGTGCTCAAAAAACTCTTTAAACGTTCTCTGCGTCCATATGGGCCAGAATCCAGTCATAGAAGTACTGAGTGGAGGTGTAGATTCCAGGCCGCTTTGCTCTGGCACAGCCTCTTCCCCAGCTGGTCACTCCAACAACCCAGAAGAAGTCGCTGTCTTTCTCCTGGCACATGAGAGGACCACCGCTGTCACCCTGCAGCAGAGCACGGAGGATTCAGGTGGTTATGGGTGGCTCCTGTCAGCACAGGGGCTGTCTCCTTCTCTCGCACAGCCCCTGCCAGAGCTGTATCCAGGCACTTGAGCCTCCAGAAATCTAAGTGCAAGTGGCTTGGGGTCCTGTAGGGTAGGGCTTTCTTTGTCCACTCTGCACAGGGCTTCTGGAGGTGAAGAGGATGGACATTTGGCACCTGGACCTCTGGGCTACAAGGAGCATTAGCTGGGCTTTCTTGGCTTTCTGTCACAAGGGGAGGCCTGGGCAGGCAGGTGTGGATGGGCAGTGTGTGGGAAGCCCCCACAGCAGTCAGGGGGAGCTGGGGCTGGGAGGGTGACTGAGTGGCCGGGCAAAGCAGGCCCTGGGCTGTGTTGGGGTGGTGCTTCCCTGGCTGCTGGTGCTGCTGGGGGCTGAGTGGCTCGTGGCACGTTCCTACCTGGCAGGTGTCGATGCGGCCCTGTGGGTAACCAGCACACACATTGTGGGCGTGGACCTTCCCTGCGTACCAGCCAGTGCTGTTGCAGAGCTGGATATCGATGAGCTGGACCTTGGCCTCTTGCAGGACATCACTTGAGTTTTGAGCTGTGAGCAGAGAAACAAATGATAACCCTGTAGGTACTTGCCAATCCTGCTCTGCTGCTTTAGGGGGATCTCCTTTCCCAGGGTTTGGTTTTGCCTCTTCAGAGGCATTGGGGCTCTGTGACCCTGTTGCCAGCCTTTGAGGAGCAGGCCAGGCCCGTATCTGTAGAGGTGTACATCCTGCAGCCTGGGTGTGGCCTCTGCTGTGGGGAAGCCCAAGCCTCCTCCTCAGAGGGCTGAGCTGGCACTGGAGTCTCTCTTGGGAACTCACCTCTTGCAGCAGTAGCACCCCAGCCGGCCACCCAGCAGTTTTGCAGCTCTGACAGGCTTAGGACAGGGTCAGCCACACAGGCCACCTGGACGTAGGGGTTGCAGTCAACAGGCTTGTTCAGTTTCAGCAAGGCAATGTCATTACTTTTGTCACTTGGATTATAGTTTTCGTGACGTATTAACTTCTTAATCCGTCTCAGTTGTGCTCCAGGTCCTGGCTTAGTCAACTGAGTGGCGCCAATCACCAGATACACCACGCCAATTTTCCTGGAAAGTACAAGTAGAGAGGGCTGAGAGGGAGCAGAGCTATTTGCCACAGCAGCCCAGCAGTTGCCAGACCTCTGCTTGGCAAGGCACAGAGGGAGGAGTGCTGTGGCAGGTGTGAGTGCCCTTGCACATCTTAGGCTGGGGGAAAGTCAAGCTGGAGTCTGCTAGGAAGCCTTGGCACGAGCCCAGGCTTCTCCTGAGCACTGTGGCAGCCTGGCTGCCTGAGAGGAAAGGGGATGGGAGTAGCAGGTGGTGCTGCTGGCAGGGCATCTGCTAGTGCTGTGGACATGTCCCCATTTCTGGCATCTCTTTACCTGACAGGGTCAAAGCAGTGGGCTGCTGTGAGAACCCACTCTGCAGTGATGAGAGAGCCTCCACACAGGTGTCTTGTGCCTGGTATTGCAGGATGTTTAAGGCTGACGATCCAGGGCCAGGCCCCTGGCTTGGCATCTGCACCACCCACGACACGTGTAGTACCGTTGTCATGATCCAGGTACTCATACTCATACACCATGGGTCGGAGCCCACATATCCCTCTGCAAGCAGAAAGAAATTTCCATGCTGCTTCATGGCCTGCTGTGGCTCAGGCTGAAGCTCAGCCCTCTGCCCTCCCCACAAGGCCTTGCACGCACAGCAGGCCAGGGAAGGCCATGGGGTGTGTGTCTGTCCGTGCCAGCACCTGGCTGCTGGCAAGGAACTGAGGCCTCCCATGGTGGGTGGGAAGCTGCGGCCTGGCCATGGGGGACAGGTGGCTCCCCTCCAGGGAAGGCCGCAAGCATTGCCATGGCTCCTTCCCTGGGCCTGGGCCCACTTACCCGCAGTTGTCCCATGTCCCGTGCGCCAGCCCGGCCATGGTCAGCAGGACGAAGAGGCCGAGCCAATTCATGTCTGCCAGAGGCATGAGTCAGCTGCAAGCACTGAGAGCTCCGTGCAGCAGCACAGTCATAGCCACACTGCCCGCAGCAGCTGTGCTGCCCGTGGTGCCCTTGGTCCTGGCGCTGATGTCACAGAGCAGGGGGTTCTGTGTTCCGGGTACTATGGGGTTCTGTGGCACCGGGACCCACTGGGGGAGGGGAAAAATGGAATCGGTGAGCCACAAAATGGTTTGGGCTGGAAGGGACCTTGATGATCATTTAGCTACAACTCCCTTGCGTTGGGCACAGAGAGGTGGCCTTCACTAGAACCAGTTGTCCAGAGCCTGGCTCAGAAGTTTGAACACTTTGAGGAATGGGGCATCCACAGGTGCTCTGGGCAACCCGCGCCTTTGCCTCAGTACCATCACAATCAAGATTTCCTTCCTATGATCCCAGCTGAAGCTACCCTTACTGTAGCACTATGTCCCTAACGTGGGAATAATGAGCATTTGACTCCACGATTGCAGAAGGCTGATCAATTGCTTTATTATACTATACTATACTATACTATACTATACTATACTATTAAGAAAAACCCATTGCCCTTGCCAGACTGTCATGACACACCCATGGATCCAATTGGTCAATGCATCCAAAATATCATCACCAGAGTTCAATTAAAAAAATCAGCGTTTGGTAAAAAAATCTCCATAACACATTCCACATGTGCACTACAACATGTGCAGCAAGTGGAGATAAGAATTGTTTCTCATTCTTTTCCCTGAGCTTTCCCACATTTTCCCAGGAAAATACTGGGACAGAGCTATGTCTCTCTATTTAGAGGATATGTGCTTACCAATACCCTCTGTGCCTGTAAAGCCATTGCCCCTTGTCCTATCAGGACCTGCCCTTGTAAGAAGGCTCTCTGCTGCTTTCTTAGGCCCCTCTTCCTGCAGGATGAGGCTGTGCAGTCCCTGGGGCAGGCAGCAGCTGAGGAATCCATTTGGGCCAGGGAGCTGGGTGTGCAGCTGCAGTGCCAGCTGCAGATTGAGCTCTGGCTGGCAGGAGCCTGGGAACAGAGGCTGTGAACTGCCCGTGCTTTGCATAACAGAGGGCACAGGGAGCTGTGGCACTGGCCAGGATTTGAATGGACACTGAGCGCTGCAGCAGGAGCTGGTGGCTCTTTATGGAACGTGACATCTGTGAGTCTGCTGGGGGAATCCTGAGGCTGAATGGGTATGGAAACCTGCTCTGACTGGGTGAGAGTGGTGTGGGTAGAGAATCAAACAGGGCAACCATTGGCTCGTTGGAGCCACCTGTGCTTCCAAAATGGTCACCCAGGGGAGTTTCCTCAGCACTTTGGCAGCCCAGATGGGACCCAAAGGCTGCTGGAGCCTCCGTCCTTCAGAGCAGGTACTGGTGAGGTCACCTGGGATCTTTAGAGCAGGAAGGAGCCAAATGGGAGCGTTACAATTTTGTGTGTAGACTCTGTGTAAATTATAAGGGTGTATTTGAGCCTCTCTATTGTTGTGGCATTTGGTGCAGATTTGGTGAAATCACTGGTAGAGGGTGGAGAAGGCATGCACAGCATGATCAGTGTAAGGCAGCCACAGAGGAGTTATGGAGACCCCTGTAAGACGTGAGGTGGGGGGCCCTGAGTCTCTGCTAGGACACTTGAGTCTCTGTTCAAAGTCTTTTGGAGACAGGCACAGGGAGAGCCTTGTGTTCCTCATGCCACACAATGGGTGCTAGGGTCCCTGGGCACACACAGAAGGGGGTGGAAGTCCCTTCACAAGGGACTCCTTCAGAAAGGGGTTTCACGTGCTTCGAGGTGTTTGATGTGATGGGAAATATCCCTGGTTTATTTAGGGGAAGAGATGCCCGTGGCTGAGGTTGCACAGAACTGGGAGAAATTGTTTGGGCAGCAGAATTTTGCCAGGACAGTACAATAAGGTTGTTCCAGGATGGTTGGGTGGCTCTAAGCTGGTCTGCTCACTGGACAGGGTAATGGCCACCCCCAACCCTGAGTGACACTCTTGCACTTCCCTGGTCTTTAGTGACCAGGCAGCCCCTGAAATTTACTTCAGGAAATATTTGAAGAAGCTTAAGTCAGGGTGGCAGGGACCAGCACAGATGTGGGATGGTTCTTCTCAGCCCAGCCCATCTTGATTAAGACAAATGGAGGAGTGCCACCCACTGTGAGATAGGATTCCATTGGCCTGGTGAGCCAGATTGATTTTTGCCTTTTCTCTTTTATGTATTCTCTGTATTCTTTACACATATATTTGTAGCTCTGTTGTTGTATCTGTGGCGAGTTTTCTCAGTACTTTTCCCTACCTTTTCTCTAAGTAGAAAGACAAAACATATTTCAGACCTCCAAGCCCTGGGGAGTACAAGGCAACTAAACTTATATTTGTTCTTCTTGGAAACCAGAGCTGGAAACAGCTCTTTGAGAGATATTTTCATAAGCAAGGTTTAGTTTCCATCTGAGTGGAAGAGGATTTAGAGAGTGTTGAACTGAGGGAGGAGTTACTTCACCATGTGTGGTCCGAATTAGTGATTTTTGTCAAATATGCTAATTTATTAAGCTTATAAAACTGCATTCACCTCATGTAGGGGAGGAATTCTATGGTCATTTGCCATATCTGCTACTGGAGCCTTTATATTACCTCCTATGTCAAAAGTGTGGTTTTTTATTGTTTTGTTTTAGGTTCTTTAAGGCATCACTTGAAGCCAAGAAGAATATCCAAAGCAGGCGGAGTGACAACCAGCCCAAGGCATTTTGAAGCATTCTATTAGATGGTGAAAGTCAATGTTCACTTGCTTTCACCTGTAAAAGACAGGTGAAAACTGCCTCCAACAAGTCTACCCCATGGCATTCCAGAAGCCTCTACCATCCCCCCTCCCCACCCAAGAATATCAAAGTTTGATTGAAAAGGATATAAAAATTTGGTGCAAATTTGTACAGCTTGTAGATGATTTGTTAATTAGTGAGTTAAGAAGATTCTTTCCCATCCTGTGGTGATTATCTATAGCCCTCAGGCAAACCAGCACAGCAAGCTGCAGTTTGTGTCTCTGCAGCTGGCTCTTTGATTGCTCCTTCCCTCCATTGCCATGCTTATACAGCCCTCTCATCTTCCACAACTCCTCCCTTTCCCTGCCCTTGTCTCCTCCCAGATATGGAGCCAAGCCCAGGCATCATTTCCCCCTGGCTCGCAGGCTGGCCATGCCTGTGAACAGCCTTGGTGTTGCAGGTGGTGTTGGCCCACTCACCTTGGCCTTCCACAGCATTCCTGATGCACTTTCCTAGGGTTCCTGCCAGGTTCCTCTCCCCAGAATGACCCCAGCTCTTCCTCTGAGTATCTGTGGAGTGTGACCACCTGGCTCCTCAATTCCCCTTTGCTGCCTGTGAAATCTGGCTCTGCCTTAGGGCACTGGCACTCCAGTCAGGAGCCAGGAGTTTCCCTTGTCATGCTTGGGAGTTTCCCAGATGTGTTCCCTTAGCCCAGGCTTTCACCAGGCTCTAAATTAGCAGCCCATGTGCATTGCAGCACATGCACCCCAATGTATCAGCTTTTTTCCTATCCTCTTCCAAGGCTTGAGGTAGCAGGTTCCTCCAGGCCATGGTGGCTCAGAGCACTGTCCTCTCTGACCAGGCACTCTGGCTGTGAGTGGCTCTTTGGAGCTACTGTCTCTTTGTACCTGGCACATCTGCCCTCACGCTCATTCTGCAGTTGCCAATTGTGGCAGACCTTACTTTGCCCAGCAGTTGGAATTGCACTGATAAGACGGTTCCCTGTGACCAGAGGCACTTTACTTCAACACCTAAGTAATCTCCAGTGTCTGTGCGCACACAGGAGTGTGGTCAGGATAGAGCAGGGTTTTGACCCTGAGGCTACCTTTGCATTTCCCCAGCAGAAAATACTTGTTGTGCACTGCAATGTGCTTTGGATTCTGCCCATCTTGGGGTTCAGGAAGCACTTCCAAATGGGCTCAGCCCCATCTGGGCCAGAATCCAGTCATAGAAGTGCTGTGTGGAGGTGTAGACTCCAGGCTGCTTTGCTCTGGCACAGCCTCTTCCCCCGACGGTTATTCCGACAACCCACCAGTGGTCAGCGTTGTTGTCCTGGCACATGAGAGGACCACCGCTGTCACCCTGCAGCAGAGCACAGAGGATTAAGGTGGTGTTGGTGGCACCTGCCAGCACAGGGGCTGTCTCCTTCTCTCTCACAGCCCCTGCCAGAGCTGTATTCAGGTGCCTGAGCCTCCAGAAGCTTGGCTGTGAACGGCTTGGGGTCCTGTAAATTAGCGCTCTCTCTGTCCTCTCTGCACAGGACTCGTGGATGTGCAGAGGATGGAACTTTGGCACGTGGACCTCTTCACTGCCAAGAGCACTAGCTGGGCTTTCTGGGCTTTCTGGCACAAGGGGAGGCCTGGGCAGGCAGGTGTGGATGGGCAGTGTGTGGGAAGCCCCCACAGCAGTCAGGGGGAGCTGGGGCTGGGAGGGTGACTGAGTGGCCGGGCAAAGCAGGCCCTGGGCTGTGTTGGGGTGGTGCTTCCCTGGCTGCTGGTGCTGCTGGGGGCTGAGTGGCTCGTGGCACGTTCCTACCTTGCAGGTGCTGATGCCGCCCTCCGGGTAACCAGCACACAAGTTGTGGGTGTGGATCAACCCTCCGTACCAGTCACTGCTGTTGCAGAGCTGGAGATCGATGAGCTGGACCTTGGCCTCCTGCAGCTGATCAATTGAGTCTTCATCTGTGAGCAGAGAAAGTAATGAGCTCCCAGCAGCTCCTTGCCAGTTCTCCCACTCCCCTCTCTGGAGGGGATACCCTTCCCTCGGTTGCTTTGCCTCTGCAGAGGCACTGGGGCTCTGTGACCCTGCTGCCAGCCTTTGGGGAGCAGGCCAGGCCCATCTCTGCAGAGGTGTACATCCTGCAGCCTGGGTACAGCTTCTGCTGTGGGGAAGCCCAAGCTGTCTCCCCAGTGTGCTGAGCTAGTTCTGCAGGCAGGGGTCTCTCTTGGGAACTCACCTTCTTCTGAGGTTAAACCCCAACCAGCAACCCAGCAGTTTTGCAGCTCTGAAACTCTTATGGTGGGGTCAGCCACACAGGCCAACTGGATGTAAGGGCTGCACTGGACAGGCTCATTCAATTCTAGCAAGGCAATATCATTACTTGTATCACTTCTCTTATATTTTTCGTGACGAAATAGCTTCTTAATCTTGCGCACTTGTGCCCCAGGGCCCGGCTGAGTCAACTGGGTGGCCCCAATCACCACATTAAGGATGCCAATTTCCCTGAAAGGAAGATGAAGAGGGGGCTGAGAGGGAGCAGAGCCATGTGCCACAGCAGCCCAGTAGTTGCCAGACCTCTGCTTGGCAAGGCACAGAGGGAGGAGTGCTTTGGCCCTCGCACACCTTAGGCTGGGGGAATGTCTAGCTGGAGGCTGTTAGGAAGCCTTGGCACGAGCCCAGGCTTCTCCTGAGCACTATGGCAGCCTGGCTGCCTGAGAGGAAAGGGGATGGGAGTAGCAGGTGGTGCTGCTGGCAGGGCAACTGCTGGTGCTGTGGATATGTCCCCATTCCCTGCTCCTCCTTACTTGACCCTGTTAAAGCAGTGGGCTGCTGTGAGGACCCACTCTGTACTGACGAGGAACCCTCCACACATGTGTTTCAGGCGTGGTAACCAGGGGTGTTGGATGCTGACCATCCACGGCCAGGCCCCTGGCTTGGCATCTGCACCACCCACGACACGTGTCATGCTGTCATCATGAGGTATGGAGTCAGACACCATGGGTCGGAGGCCGCAAGTCCATCTGCAAGCAGAAAGTCATTTCCATGCTGCTTCATGGCCTGCTGTGGCTCAGGCTGAAGCTCAGCCCTCTGCCTCCCCACAAGGCCTTGCACGCACAGCAGGCCAGGGAAGGCCATGGGGTGTGTGTCTGTCCGTGCCAGCACCTGGCTGCTGGCAAGGAACTGAGGCTTCCCATGGTGGGTGGGAAGCTGCGGCCTGGCCATGGGGGACAGGTCAGTCCCCTCCAGGGAAGGCCGCAAGCATTGCCATGGCTCCTTCCCTGGGCCTGGGCCCACTTACCCGCAGGTGTCCCATGTCCCGTGCGCCAGCCCGGTCACAGTCAGCAGGACAAAGAGGCCGAGCCAATTCATGTCTGCCAGAGGCACGAGTCAGCTGCAAGCACTGAGAGCTCCGTGCAGCAGCACAGTCACAGCCGCACTGCCCGCAGCAGCTGTGCTGCCCGTGGTGCCTCAGGGCTGATGTCACGGAGAGGTGGGTTCCATGTTCTGGGTACTGTGAGGCTCTGTGGCTCGGGGGTCATGGAGGGCGGAATAACATTGAATCAAAGAACCATAGAATGGTTTGGGGTATAAGGGACCTTGGAGATCCTCTAGGTCTGACCCTCCTGCCATTGGCCGAGAGGGACAGCTTGTACTGGACACTGTTGTTCAGATCCTGGCTCAGAAACTTGTTCTCACGCGCTTTGAGTGATGGGGCATCCACAGCTGCTCTGGGCAACCCATTTTGGTGCCTCCGCAACCTCATAGTCAAGAAGTTCTTCCTAATATCTAATCTAAACCTACTCTCTCTCCTTTTGAAGCCTTTCCCTTTTGTAATTTCTTGTGTTGACCCCAAATAAATAATTACCTGGATTTTATATAGTGCACATCTGTATATAGCCTAATTATCTATTTTTTTAAACTGCATTAAAACCTTTGTTCAGCAGCATATATTCTAATGCAAATCATTATTCTTACTGGAAATGTATTGTTAATTTTGGCTATCAAGTGTTTATCTGTATTTCTTTAGGAACTTTGCTTAAAATTGTCAGATGTTTTTCAAAACATAGTTTTGTTTTCTGTAGCCATCCATATATGTATAATGAATCATTAAAAATTTGGAACTATTGAAGTTATAACAAACACATGAAGAGTTATTGCATACCCAAAGTGTTAATATGAGTTTATATGCACTCAAGACTGTCTTGAAATATCAGGTTATTTGCTGAGTATTCATTGCCTTATTTTATGCTTTCATTGGTATCTTGGTAGTTTTTAACTTGACTTCATGTACAGCAAACCAGACAGAGATATGACAGACTTACACTGTTCACTATTCTCTAATGAGGCAAGTTTTCATAATGTCATGAAAGCTTCACTAAAGAAGCTTTGTCAAACCATGTTGTTAATTTAATTTCTTCCATACTCTTTATTAATTCAGTTGACATTACTAGTGACTGTGCATGTTGCAATTCTAAAATGTCATTAAACAGTTTTGTTTACAGGCTTTATAAGTTTACTTAGAGCGTCTGCAAATTCACCAGCCTCTTGTCCCAACTTTTCCCACACTGTGACCTTGTTTTTGAAGAGGATCCTTCGTATTACTCCACATCATTTAATTCTATGCTTGTTCAGAAAAACAGGATTGAACAACTCTCTATTGAATAATCACAGGATTATTCGTCTGCGTAAATTCAAGTCTAACCTCTGTATTGCCCGAGGAGCCACAGATTTGAAATGTAAACATAAAATGTTCTTGTAGTTGCCAAGGGCAAAATTACTGAGCCCTGATTACTTGTCCTGGGTACAGAGGAAAAGACAGATGGAGTGTCTAGCACTCTCTAATTCAATACCACCTAGCTCACTGGGGGGCCGTGGCATTAGCAGGAAATCTGGGGTCCTGGAAGCAGAAGGCTCTTCATCTTTTTGCCAGGCTTGTGGAAGGGGCTGGGACCGCGTGGCTGCTCAGCACCCAGATAAAGCCACCATGGCCACTGCAGAGTCCCACTGCTGCCACCTCAGGTATATTTTATATAGAATGAATTATTCATTATGACATATTAATAGATGAAAGATCTTAACTAATACAAAAGTTAAAACTACTAGTAGTGTATAGTACAGGGTAATAAAGTGCACTGTATCAAAGCAACTATACTAAAGATACCAAAAAGAAACAATGCCAGGCTCTCTCTCTTCAGGAAGTGTTTTTGTTTGTTCCATGCTGAATACCCTCTTGTGGGTATTGCCTCTTTTGTGCCCTCTTTTATTGGTACTGCATTTATTACAATCTTTTCAGTAAAATTGTGATTCCTGCTAGTGTTTTGCTGCTTGTTGGAAGAGGGTGGAGGAGGAGATGCAGTTCAGTGGGGTTAACTTTCCCGCTAGGTTTTAAACCAGCACATCACTACAACAAAAGAGAACAGCTCAAGACATTAAAAAGTTGTCAGGGTAAATTAAAGCCAATTTCTTTGCATATCTCACAAGAGATTTTCTGGCCTTGATAACCTGTTATAGTCTCTGCCTTTAGGGCAATCCAGCTGGAGGCCATTTGGCATGAAACTTCTGTGAGTAAAAATTTGTTTTTACTTTATCTTAGAAGGTATTTAAGGACCACGTAGAAGACCTAGACCACAAACCAAACTTGCAGAATAACTTGGACTTTCTCAGTTATTTCTGCTTTTCTCAGTTATATCTGCTTTTAGCTACATAAGACACACATTGCTATCTATCACACAAAAGAGTCCTGTGAGAAAACAAGGAAGAGTTCTCATATACATATATATGTGTTTGTGTACACATAAAATGGCTAGTCAAGTAAGATCCATTAAAAATTTGTCAATTCTTATGCATAGGGGAATTTGTATTTCCTCGGGGTCCAGAAAACATCCCTTGGTGTTCTTCCCACACATTCTTTTTTCTCCTTACCTGAAGAGGAGGTTTTGGAGGCTGCAGGTCAGCTGTCAGCATTGTACCAATGTCACTTCACAGCAAATCTCAATCATCATAACTGCTGCTGCCTCTCAGATGCTGCAGTGTTCAAAGAAGGAACAGAAATGGGTTGGCATTAAATCTAAATAAAAGCTTTGTATTTGCAAGAGCCACTGTCCATAAAAGGTGTTTTCTATTCATCGAAGTAACATGGGGGTTTTGGGCTGTGCTGGTTCAATATTAGGTCTAGATGGTAAAATCCAGCTGAGGGAGTTGGGGTTGATTAGCGTGGAAAGAAAGATGTTCAGGGATGATCTCATAGCTCTCTACAGCTACTTGAGAGGAGCTTGTGGAATGGTGGGCGATGGCACTTTTTTCCCAGGCAGCTAGAGACAGGACAAGATTAAACAGCCTAAAGCTGCGCCAAGGGAAGCTTAGGTCGGACGTCGGAGGAAACACGTCCCAGAGGGCGCGATCGCACACCGCAATGGCGCACCCTGGGGGGCGGCGCCCTCAGCGCTGCCCCTCGGCACCGCCCCTTCGGGCCCGCCCTCGTGGCGCATGCGCCGTGTGCGGGGCCGCGCCGGGCCGGAGGGAAGTGGCCGAGCGTTTCCGGGTTGGGCGGTGGTGGCGGCGGTTGTACCGGCAGCGGGAGCATGTCCTGCGTCCTGGTCCCCTTCGCCCACTTCCAGGACCTGGAGTTGGCCCGCGACTTCCTGAGCCCGCACCGCCGCCAGGGCAGCGCCGCGGCTGGCAAGGAGAGCGGTGAGTCCGGCCCCCGGTGCGGGGCTGTGCCCGCGGCCCCCGCGGGGCCCGTCCGGCCGCGGGGCTGTCTGTCTGTCCGTCCCTGCGGGCCCTGCGCTCGCTCGGCGCCGCTGGCGGGGGCCGTGTTATCCGAGTGCTCGGGGTCGCTCCTGTGGCGCAGGGTGGGTGTCTCGCCGTAGCTGCCCCATCTCCACCTGCACAGGCAGACTGTCCTGGCGTCCCCAAGTTTCAGGTGCGCAGCTGCTCGCAGGCGTCACTCCTTATCCCGTAGTGGGGAGGTGAAGTTCTTTGGCTGCTGACCTTGCCTGCCCCAAACTTCAAAAGTTTGTGTGTTTCTTGCTGGGAGTGCGCCTGCCTGAAGGCGCTCTCTTAAAGACAACACACGTTGTGCATGCGAGGCTATCTAGGAGCGCGGAACGTGCTGAAAGTGTACTAAAGGTTTAGCTTGGCAGCTTAAGTTAAAAGACAACGAATCCTAAAGCAGTTACAGCCTGAAGTTGTGGACCAGGTTTATGCTGTGTGAGGCAGTACAGGCTGAGCTGCCTGACGCAGAAGCTGCGTTTTCAACAGATCCATGCCCCGGCTAGAAACCACAAGGAATTAAAACACTGTTTCTTGTATTTGTTATTGCATACTGTGTTAACTGTATATTGTGTGTATATAGATGTAAACTCCCCAAAATACACAAACTGTATCTGGGTGATGTTTTTTGGTTTCTGGCAACAGTAGGGAAGGAAAGTGTTTGAAGAGGTTAATGAGGATGCTTGTAAATAATCCTCACAGCTGTGGACAGAGCTTTAAGAAAAAGCATGGAGATGCTTGTTTTAAAAGTCTAAAGTGCCTGCAGGGGAATTAGAAGAGGGGAGACCATAGGATGGTTTGTGTTTGGACTGACCTTTAAAGTTAATCTAGTTCAACCCCCCTGCCATGGGCAGGGACACTTTTCACCAGACCACGCTGCTCAAAGCCCTATCCAGCCTGTCTTTGGGCACTTCCAGAGATGGGGCATCCACAGCTTCTCTGAGCAACCTGTTCTAGTTCCTCATCTTCTTTATTATTAAGAAATAAAACTTCATAATATATGTTATAAATCCATTCCCCATTTAAAGCCATTGGTCCTTATCCTGTAACTACAGGTCTTGTTAAAAAGATGACACAACAATTGTTAAAAACCTTTAAAAGGACATTATATGTTCAGCTAATTAATTTTGCCACTAAAACTTTTGGTAGAAAACAGTTTTCTGCTGCTGCTTGTTTTGTAACTTCAACAGTTTTTGAAAAATGCATAACAAGTTCCCCATGGCTTTTCTTTTCTATCATTTGTATCTAAAGGAAGGATTCTGAAGCAGAAGGCTTTGGTTAGTATCTCTTGAATTCTAAAGATAAAAGCAGAGGATTGGGATGTATTTGTGTTTCTAAAAGTAGGCGTTGAAAGAAATTAAATTTTTTTTTCACTTATTTGATGATACATGAGTGGTGTTTGTGTAAAAAAACTTGGCTATTTTATTGAAGTGGATTTATTGAGTGGCAGCCATAAAGAGAAAATGTTTAGTATGTTGTAAAACTACCAAAATAATAGAAGCAAAGAAGATGCATGGCTGCTGTTCCATTTTAATGAGTTGGCTCATTAAAAAAATAGTCTTCTGGACTATTTTTATATTTGCTTATTCAGTCATTGAAGAAGAAGTGAGTGTTTTTCAAAATAATACTCATTTAGATTCATTGAAATCTTTTGGATTTATGCCTGTAATTTTTTGCTACCACAGCTGTTTTTATTGTTGAGGAAAAACAAGTATAAATGTCAGCAAGTGAGAGTTCCTAGAGTGGTTTAGACATAAGATTGTAATTTGGTGATTTTTGAAGCAGAAATTCTTGATGCATTTGTGTTTGACAAGGGGGAAGTGCTGCTCCAACTTGCCTTGGTATCTTAAATTAGAAGTGAGTAAATTGTGCTTTTTATCAGGGAATGCTTTGCTAAAAGCTCTTCTGTTGACAGAATGTACTGTTTTAAAACAGTAGTTTAATAAGGTTGCATGTTTAAAATATTTATATTTTATATTTTTTGCTCTACAGGGAAAAAAATAAGTTCTAGGGTTATTTTGCTAATAAGTTCGACCAGAAGACGTTAATTTGCTTTCTAATCAAACTTTAGTTCTCAACTTAAATGGTGCTAATTTTTATGCAAACAATTACATAAATACTAGCAAGCACCTGTCAAAACTCTTTAAGTTTTTTTTTTTTACCTGACAATGAGAACATTTCATCTGCTTTCTTGTTTTTAAAGCTAAGCTTCATTTGTGTGAAAACTCTTGCTAGTATATTAAGGCTGTAGTTACAAATGATGTCTACCTTAGGGAAATAGATATGTATTAAATATTTTTATATAACAAAGCACATTTGAGTTAACAAATTATTTTAGTCATAACTTAATGTTTCAAGTGTTAGTAGAATTTTCAAGAGTTCCTGTCAGGTTTGGATAACAAGTGTTTTTGAACAGATGTCTCTGGAATCTTCAGTGTGTGGGGTTTAGGGCTTTTAGTGGAGGCTGTAGGCCTTGTCTTTTTTTGTTTCTTAGTTATAGGGCAAAGAAGTTTTTAATGCTGTTTTAACTTTGGCCATGTTTTATGTCTAACAGAGCTAACCAAAGTATTTTCTGTGAGTGTATTTGCTGTAATAAAATTTAGGGTTATTATTATAAAAGCAGTAACATTTTAAATGAAGAGAATTTGCTTGCTTCAGAAAATGCAGGCAGTATACATTTCTCAATCATGATGTGATACTGAGACTTTAGTCCAGTTTTGAAGTTAGATGTCTGTGAGTAAAAAACCTGTAACTTGTCGTCTTGTATTTAAAACAGTATATTTCATTTACATAAAAGCTAATCTAGGTTGTCAATTTCAAATTTAACTTGAAAGGCGTTGCAAAGTGTTGCATATATTAAAAATACAGGTGTAGGTAAGTAAAAAAACCTGGATTTTTATTACAAGGGGACTTGATTTTTTTTCCCTTTCTTTGTACAGGTAAGCATTTAAACACATTCTACAGTAGAACAAGATGAAGGAAAGCATCCTATCAACTACAACTTCACTTAAGTTTTTCCTGTAGCCCAACAGGTTGTCTTGTTTGTGCAAAGGCTGCATTTGTCTGGTAAACTGGGAGTAAAAGAAAGCTGTCCTCTTCCTCCTCTGAGCTTTGTGTGAAGTCACTTCTGCAGGTGCCTGTATCCTGCTCACTCAGTAAACACGGGAAGAGAGGGTTCGTGTGCTTCGTGCTTGTGTTGTGCAATCATCTGGTAAAATTGCCACTGATGCCATGCTGGAATAATGTAAGAAATGTTCACAGACTGCTTGAGCTGACCATTGATCTGCCATGAAGCAAAATATAGCTACTTTTTATTGTCAATATTGGAATAAAATAACAGGTGTTGCATTGGATCTTGGCTCACATGCTTTAAGTAAATAAACCTGGTGTTACAGAGTGAGCTGGTTAAAGATACTTCGTAGAGAGTTGCTATATCTTTATTCTTTAGGAAAATAAAGGTTGGAGTGCTTTTTCATATTTTAATGAGGAGGACTTAAATACGCATGAGAATTTAAGAGTCTTGGGAAAAGTAATGCTGTTAATGAGGCACAAATCCTCTGTGGAGCCTGAACCTAGTGGTGTCTAAGTGGCTCTGAAAACTGCTGTTCTAACTGAGCAAGTACTGGGAATAGGAAGTGTTTGCACCACATTTAATTTGACATCTTGCTGTGTTGAAGAGGTTCTGGGCTGCTGTTGGCTGGATCAGGAAACAGCTGTAACAGTTAACTTTCTTATAAAGCTGTCTAAAATAAAGGCATGCATATGAATGAAAAATCCATCTTACTTGCAATATGTGATAAAGCTTTGCAGGCATGAGAGAATTTTAGCATTCAGAAATTAATTAATGGATATTTACCTGAACAGGGCAGAAAGTAGAGCAAGATAGATAAAATTTCCTATAATCTTTATAAATTGAAGAATTTAACTACAATTTATTTAGAGCAATGTGTGTCTCTGTTCTTCTAGTACACTCACAACTCGAACTGTGTTTTAAAACATTTTATAAGCTTGATGACAGCAGTTCAGTGACATAGCCAGGTAGAACTGCTGCTAGATAAACTGTGGGGGTGTTAAGATGAATCAGAAAAATCAGTGCTTTCGTATGTGCAGATATTTTTAGTTCCCAGGTGTGTTTATCTCCCATTACCTGAATGAAATTAATAAAGAAAAAAGCCAACAAACCCAAACTTGACCTTGAGAGTTCCCAAGCAATGATATCTCCATTTATATTAGCGAGTTTGTTCTTATTCAGGGGAAGAAAAAAATTGATCCCCTGACCTGAGGGCTTCCTCAGTGCTACAAGGTGTCACTTTGCTGCTTCTTTTTGCAGTAGGAGTGGTGGCTTAAGCCTATCAGAGAAGCTCCTTTCCAAAAATCCTGCCTTGTTACATTGACAGCGGGCTGAAAAGTGCTTTTCAGCCCAGTTCCTCTAAAAAACGTCTTTGGACTTGTAGACTTTGCTTTTATCTGGATCAGCTGATTTAGTTCAGAAATACAGAAGGCCAGGCTTTTTATTTCAGAGTTGCCAACAAGGTTACAAAGAAAAAAATACATTACAAAATGAAATTCTAGACTGCATTTAGCATTAGGGTTGTTAACTGCTTCCATATCAGTCTTATTGAATCAGTTATATTCCTGTTGAATAGTTGAATACTCTTCTTACAAGCTCTTTTTCATTGCCTCTTTAATCAGATTCTCTCTTTCCAGATTGTAGTATTTATGTTTAGTATTTCTTTCTTTCAGTTTTCCTGTAAAGGGTCATTAAAATAGGCACCCTGCATGAATTGGGTTACATCTGTAGCAGTTAATACATCTCAGATATGGGGAAGAATAAATGACATGCTCTCAGCATACCTGACAAAATGCTGTCAGAGTACTTCACCTGAATTACCCTCTCACCTGAGTTTTTTGCTGCTTTAACACCTCCTTTATAGCATAGCCTTCATTCTTTCTTGCTCTAACTTAAGGCATTGCCTGCATCTGAGAAAAAGTATGGAATACTATGTTTTGTGTGTAATCTGTTTAATTTGTCTCCTATGGCCTTTGGTTTTTTTCCCTCTGGTACTTCAAAATTTGTTTTTGGGGTTAAGTTATGACTGTAATCCATGGAGCTTCGCACTATT
Source organism: Melozone crissalis (assembly GCF_028551555.1). NCBI lineage: Eukaryota > Metazoa > Chordata > Aves > Passeriformes > Passerellidae > Melozone > Melozone crissalis. The sequence goes on from NW_026535805.1 coordinate 1,586,632, forward strand.
ACTTTAAAAAAAATTATGTAGTTCCTGGATTATTTTAAATTTAGTCATTTAGTCATTTTTCACTTTGTCAAAAGCAATTGTGACCTCCTTAAGGAAAAAAGGCTCAAGTGGTTATTTTTGTGTTCAGAAGACTAACTTAGTTGTGCTTTTGGGGTTTTTTTCCCCACTTAAGGATGTCTTAAGTCAGAAGAGGGAGCAGATATAAAACTAGTCTTAAGAGAGGCTTCCTTGTAATGTTGGCAAAATAAGCTTATGTATTTGCCAGTCCTCACGTTGGAGGAATGCTCTTTGGGAATAAATGCTCTATGATTCCTGAGTAGCAAGAAGATTCTAAGCTGTTTCTAAAATTCCTTGGCCTGAAGAGAAAAGAAACCACTTCTATTTCTTTCCTAATTATGCAATGCAGTGGTATCAGAATTGCAGTAAACATGCATGGAAGAAAACCTGCAACTCTCACAGTTAAGCAATAATTTTTTGCACTATTACCTAATAATGTTTTATATTCATAAAACATGGATGGGACTTCATTGCATGTGTCCAGGGACATCCTCCAATAACCTGCATGGATTTTGAATGTAAATGTGAGAGCAGGAAGGAAAGACTTCAGCTGCCTGCCCTGGGTCATGATGCTGCTCTGGAAAGAAGGGCACTGGTAGTTCTCTGTGCTCAGATATCTGTTCTGTAATTTGGGAAGTGAGTAAAAACGTCTTTCATATTGAATTTGACCTGTTAAATGCCAATTAGACCTCAGTTGTCTCAATCTGTTGTGATTTTTTTTCTCTCTCCTCTGTTCTTATCTTTAAAAAAACATGCTTATAGGTAAAAATTGTTCTTGTAGGTAAAAATTGTTCTTGTAGGTATTATGTTTAATGATAAATGTGCTTAAATGAATTCTCTTATGTTTTAACACCAGTGTTGCACATGTGCACCATTTAAACCAGCTCTTAAGTTTCATATGTGTTGATGCTATATGCTCCAAATTAAAGAATTAAGTGGTTTGTGTAAATCCAGCAGATGAACTTTTACTTTTGCAACCTCCATAGTAAAGGAAAATCTGGAATATTGCTGCTGCTTTATCCAAGTAAGGGGAACTGTTTATAAGACATCTATTACTAGTCAGAGAGATAGAGTTGAATGGAAATAAAGATTTGTGCAGGAAAATTTGTTTATTTTTTAATTATTTTTCCTGAAGAGGGTCTGGAAAAAATGATCATGTTTTAACTGTTTAGGGCTTGGTTACTAGACAATGTGTTGTGTTCCACAGTTGCTAGTTCTGATCTGTGATGGTGGGGGATAATTTCTTAAAATCTTCATCATAACAGAACTTGGACCATGTGGACTTGGACTCTGACTTGACCACCCTAATCAAGTGCTGATGGGTGGGAAAGGCTGTGCAAGCTGGCAGCCTTCATGGAATACTTTATAATTCTTTGGCACAGATGAATAACTGGTGCTTTGAGTTACTTTATGACAGTGTCTCCTCTGTCCATTGTTCCCGGGATTGTTGTCTATTGTTTAATGCCTTGCTTCATATTCATCACATAAGTGAAACATCAAAATAAGAAAGCAATTTTAATTTCATTTCTTCATAAAGAAGAAACAATCTGTGGAAGGAAGGCAAGATGGATGCAGGCCTTGAGAAATACAAGTGATGGCACATCCTGGGGTGATCTGTCCAATGAGGAGGATGGATATGAGGGAGCAGGCTTGTGAACGCTTGCAAGCTGGAGAGGGTGCTGGCTTTGCGGATCAGGCCACACACAGTTCCAAAAGATCTCGGCAGTTTCGTCAGTGCAACGATGACTCACCATTACATCATTTTCCCATCTTTTTTCATTTATCCAGTATCATCCCAGCATAATAACAGCTACCACAAATTTGTGGCTATTCACAGAGGCAGCAAGAATCCTCGCAGCTGCAGTTTTATGTTGTGGGTGTTCAGTCTCAGAATTGAAGTGGCTGAGGTTTCTGAGGAAGGTTGGTCTGTGCTGCAGGGAAGGCATTGGTCCCAGCTGTGTTTCTTAGACACGGTTCTGTTTCTCTCTGAACCATGGCACATGGACAGATTTCTTTACTCCATGAATTTTATAGGAAGATTTTTTAAAAAGCTTTTTAGATAAAATGCAAACAGAAGTAGAGTTTTATTAGCAATCTTAATCTAAACATTGAAGTTAGCTACTGTTTTCTTCTTGTGGTTACTATATTCAACAGTATTTGCCATAATTTTCCTTTATATGTTTGTACACTGCAAAAATTTTCAACCTCAAATACAAGATGAGACTGTGACCCTTGGAAGCTTGTTGCTTATATAGTGGTGTCTGAAATAGTGATGCAGTTATATTTGCCTTGATGATGATGATGCAGTAAAACTGCTTGGCTTGCCCATTTTGCAGATGGTACAGACCTTTGCATTTTACAGAGGTGAAATGGAGTGGGCATTTTGTCTTCTACATGCTCCTAAAATACCTTCTCAACAGCATTGGGGGAAAGTCTGTCTTAAATGTAAATTTTTTTTGCAAAGGTTTTTGTCTTCATTAGCCATACAGAAGATTTAAAATCTAGCTAAACAGAGAGATTGCAGATTTCTGTTTTGTTGTTCAGCCTTTCCTTGCTTGGTGGTAATAGAACTACGAGCTTTTAGACCAAATAAAATTGTTCGTGATACAAACCTTCTTGTCTATACTGTTTGGCCCTCCAAAATGGCAGAATCTTGCTTGCTTAGATCTAAATTTAAACTCATTTGAGACAATGTGCTTAAGCTTCTTCTTAAGGTCAAATTTGCCATGACAACAGTTAATGGAAAAACTTGAAAGAAATCCTTGGAAAACTCTTGGAGTTGACATTACTGCTTTTATTTTCACTCTAGTGCATGCTTGGATGGAAGTCAGTCCTACAGTCAGTCCTGGAACTGCAGTGATGTTTGTTGATTTATTGAGGGTCCCAGCGGTGATAGTGTCTGAGAATTGTACATCTACTACTATTAAATGCCTGTGGCTTTTCAATTTATTTCAAGTTCTGTATTTTTAGGTGAAAAAGAGAACTTCCACATTCACTCTTACGACTAAAGAAGTAGGCCTGTCTCTATTAATCTCTGTTTTCTTAGGTGTTTGAGGTATTTTGTGAGCTTTTGCTTACTCTGAGGTTTCTGAATGACATAATTGAAACTGATCAGTGTCTCATAAATTTTCCTCTCTGTTGTCATGCAAAGATGTGAATGACCAAGATCCCTCTTCTCATTTTCTCATCGGAGGCCAACCCTTCAGCTTTTGCTTTGCTGGTGGGATCTACATTTTTCTGGGCTCAGATATATTGTGGTCACAGATTAATTTCCCTGTGACATTGTTCCCTTTTGTATCTTGGGTACATCTCCTGTTAATCTGCTTCCATAGTGTCAGAAATGGAAGTAAATAAAATACAGAAAAATAAGACACTTCAGGGTTCTTTCAGCAGAACTGCTTTAGTATCTGTCATAAAAAAGTTGTAATGCATTAGTGGGGAATGGAAAATGATCATTTTGTTGCCTATCTGTATTCCTGTGACAAGTCTCTTTTTACTTCAAGCAGGCAAATCAACAAGCTGGGAAGATGGTGGCTGGGGAGCCTGGGATGAAGCAGAACTACAAGAACCTGTAAGTTCATGTGTGTGTATGTGTGTATATGTATTTATTGCTAACTTCCCTATTATAGAGGACTTTTCCATTGGTTTGTGTGTGTGGTGTTTTGGGTTTTTCCTCCTATGTAACTCATCTGGGCAAAAAAGGTCTTGACTTGTGTTTCAAATGTGGCTTCTTGTTTGTCCCTTGTTCTGTAGTTTTTTTTCTAAATATAACTTGGATGTTACCTATTGTGATAATAGCACATGTTCTTGTGTTCTGTAGGGCTTTTCTCTCCAAAGTATACACACATTTTCCTGTGCTGCTGCACCTGAGGGCATCCTTTTTGTCCTGTAGCTACTCAGAAACAGTAGGGCATGGCAGTGAACCATGAATTAATATAAATCAAAAAATCCTAAATAATGAATTAGTGGCGTAGACATCCTCCTAAGGATCACTAGTGCTCCTTTTATGTTGTGATGTGTGGATGGAGCTGCAGAAAGGTTTAAACTACCTATGTGGAATGGAATAGCACAGTTACTCTTTAAAGGGGAAAAACATTCCTCTGCACAACTCACTCTACTGAGAGCAGCAGGGCTGGTCTGTTAACTGTTTGTAAGGCTGAGCCTTCCAACTCCAGCTGACTTGATGAGGCTGCTTGTAGAATCTTTTGCACCTGAATGAATCATGTCAACAGAATCACTTAATTCCCTCTTAAGAGCTCTGAGGAATCCAGACGTCACCTTGCTAACAAACCCTTTATCTGCTGTCTTTTTCTCAGTGTGTAGGAAGGATGCCCAAGCTGTTGGACAGTATCCTTGTGACTATTCAGCAGAGAAACAGATTTTTCAGCTAAGGTGACAGACAAATTGAAATGAGCATGATGTCTCCCAGGGATGAATCACTGACACTGTCAGGAATGGCAGGGTATAAAACGTTTTAAATAGGATGGGTACTCAGCTGCACTATAATTGTCATGAAATGAGTGTGTTTCTCAGGCCACATCTTTTCTTAGATGTGCTGTAATGTTTATAACTTCCTGAATGAGTGGAACAAATACTTGATTTTCTACTTTTGTTGTAATTTGATAGAACCAGCAGGCATTTCTAAACTGAAATAGTTCAATTTTTCACTCTTTTCTTTAAAATGTCACACTTTTCTGCCAGGTGCTTTGCATCTTTCTTGCATCGTCTACTAGCAAATTTTCCTCTAAAGTTACCAGTGATTCCAGGCCAAACTTCAGAAAGGGTTTGCTATCATACACAGCAAAGAGGTTGTTCTGTGTAGGAGCAAATACATACAGGAGTCTGTGTGTCTGAACACACAGCAAAATGCATGAGAATTACTGGTAAAATATAACAATCAATTCCCTTGTTTAAGCTTTTAACTCTTGATTTGCATTATGCTTGGTGAAAGATTCATTGTTTCTTGGAATTACTTGTGCCCTGGACAAATATCTATTTCATGGAACATAGCAATTTCTGAGAAGGCATTGAAAATTAAAAAAATTCTGTTTTTTTATAAGGTGTCCTTTTATGGATCTGATTAGTTGTTTTATAGGAATGATGATGTCTTTTCTTAAATGCAGATTTTTAATAATTCTGTCTTTCACCTTTACGTTTTTTTTGACAAGTTCAGTGCCTTTCCTGTTTTAATCCTTAGCTTGTTTTTGTAGCTAATATGGGATAGTGATATTTTATGTCTTTGTATTTCAAGTTCTTTGTTCATGCTTAGAGATAATTTTAAATTTTCAGCCTGAAATAATGTTGTAGTTCCTTTTAATCTTCTGACAAGCCTTTAATTTCTGTTTCTTTTTCCTCAGTCTGAAAACCATGACATTAAAAATTAGTGCATGGCTTTTCTTCAGCTTTTGCTTATGTGTTTTTGGACAACACATTTATCTCTGTCATAAGGAGTTCAAATTGTCATTAGTATCTCAGATAACTTCATTGCCTTTTTGTAAAGTCTTGAAAAATGCCAGTAAATAGGGGGAAATTGTTGCTAAAGAATTTGGCATCCATCAACAGACAGAAATAACATGAAAATAGGTTCTCTTATACAAATTAGGAGATGGTGTGGACAACAGTAGTTAGCAATGCTTGTAGTGTGCTAATGTAGACTTTATCATGGATACCCAGGGTATTTCTATGTGCAAAATAAGCATTTTTATGGTACAAGCTTATAGAAGGAAATAAATACAATGAATAGCTGACTAAGAGCATGATATGTGAATTCTTCCTACAGTTTGGTGTTTATTTTTTTTCTGGGAGTAAATTGGCAGATTTTCAAGCAGTTGCAACTTTTCTGTAATAGAATAAATAGAATGAATCAGAAAATGATCTCACTGAAGTTGTTGGGTTTTTTAATTTGTGCATAGCTGCTTTGAGATATTAGAGGATGGAGTAATATTTTGCAGAGCTAGGGATAGGTAGGGTTCGATATGGAAGTGGAAATAGTCTGTGGACAAGGAAAAGCGTGTTGTTGTGATTGGATAAGAGGATGAATCTAACTAACTAGGAGTATCAACTCTGAGACTTTGCAGCAGTACACCCCAAGGCTGTTACTGCCTCACTTTGAACTATGATTAGCAGGAGCTACTTTGTTTGTGCCACAATAAAATATTTGGCTCATTGCCCCAAGGAAAAAAGATAGAATTTTATTGCTCTTATACATGAGGATGGGATCTAAATTTTTACTTACCCATCATGATACTCTTAAAACTTGGCACCATTTAGTTTGGAATTGTTTCCTTGTGGAGTTACTTTGTGGAAAGGCACCTGATACCTGGTGCCATGTGAATACCAGCTTAGTAACCTTCTTCATATGTGCATGTATTTGCTTAATGCTGATCAATGTATAGGCTTGGACAAATTCTTCCTTTTGAGTATGGATTGTAATGAGAATAACTAAAGAGATTCTCTCCACTTTCTAACCAATGATTTTAAAACTTTAGATCTCATTCTCCTTGTGTCTCTTTAAAAGGTGATTTTGAGTAGCGTGAGTGATGAGTACTTCTTTGTTTTCTGTTGTAAACACAGAATTAGTGCAAGACTGATGCATTTCTCAGGGCTTTTCATGCAAGTTGGAGCTGAAGTGATGTGGTCAGTAATAAAAAGTCCATTCAGTGCTGCTATGGAGGGCAAGCCCCATTGTTCTCATCGGTCTTGCAAGTTCTGCTGTGTCTAAAAATTGTTGCATCCATTGACTAAAGCTTTACCTGTAGGAAGAAGAGGAATCTAATTCCAAGAACCAGCGAAAATACTGGCTTCAGGACTGTGTGTTGTCCTTGTCCCCAACCAATGACCTGATGGTAATAGCTAATGAACAGAAAGCCGTCTTCTTAGTGCGTAAGTATCCATTCCACTGAGTGCTTATGCTAGGACACTTTATAGTAGCCAAAGCAATATTTGTTTGCCCCACTCTCTTCTGTTTATCCCCCAAGTCATACCTTCAAGAATTTTGAAGTGTTTTATAGTACACATCTTGCATTTTCTAGGTGCTGCTTGTCAAGTGAGTTTCTTTGTCTTCTCAGCTGTGTTTTGATCTGTGGAAACTGTTTTGTCACATGAAATGCATATGTGTTATAACTACCTAGTTGTTTTAAAATGCTCAGAGACATTGACATTAATTTTTCTCAGTAAGAAAAACTAAAGTTTTGTTTTTAGCCATTAGAAAATGCTTGACCTTAGTTTTCTTTTCCCTTAAAAAATTACCTCAGCAAGTATCTCTCTTGGAAAGGAGTATTAATGTGAATATTCTTGAAATTCCACCTTTGACAGAAAATTCTTGAATACCATCTTGAGCAATGGGTAGCTTTGTATTTTACTCTAAAGTAGGGCTCTAGGAACTTTTAAAGGTATCAGTAGTAATGTATGAACACTGCTCAGCCAACTGCTGTTTATAGATAGGCTGTTGTTTGGGGTTCTGGTCTTTTGATGGCTGCAGTGGGTGATGTGAGGAAGATGAAGGGAAACATCCTGATATGGGGACTATTATAGCATTTTAAAACAAAAAATCAGAGTGTTGAAACTCAGATTTGCGTAGTTGGGCAGATTGTATTGAGTCATGATACTGCTTTGTCATTCCCTGCAAAGCTGTCTATTCCAAACCTGCTGTAGACCTGTTGCTAATTTGTCATCAAAATTGGAAAAACAGCAGTACACCTCATTAAGTTCTTATTGAATCAAGCATAAAAAAGTGATTTAAATCACTGGAGAATGGATTAATGAATGCCTCTGATGAACTTTACAGTGACAACTGTCCCCCACTGGGCAGAAGTGTCCTTGTGCCTCAGGTTTTAGGTGTCAGACAAATGGCACACACCACTAACTTAGTTTTGGATGTCCAATGACACCTGGGAGATGATTCAACAATCAAATGCCAGCTGTAACAGCAGCCTGTGAATAACAAAGTATGGCGTCTTCTAACCTTGAATTATGATGCAATGATTAAAGATTGTCAGATTTAATGTGGGTACTTATGTTCTTTTTGGCAGTTAAAATTTTCTATTCATTGTAGCTCATGTTCAGTAGTGTTCCCAGAAGTTTTTCCTCGCTTAAGACTTCTTTCTGAAGGATCCCTGTGTCCTGAATTGAACCTTTTAAAATTTGAAGGATTACTGCACGAATATTTCTAAACAAAACTGGATATTTCAAAATTTTAGTGTCTTATTCCATGTAAATTTCTAAGAAAACTTTAGAAAAGTCACTAAGACTATATTTTTACTTTTATGCTCTTCAAGGTTTGTAATTGGCACTTAATCTAAGTGTGGTAGGATGTGTTGTACCAAAGAGAAAAAAATAAAATACAACTATGTTTGTGAGATGCAAAACATTGGAGTTTTATAGCTGGTGTCTTTATCTTTCATGGCAGCTAAATGGAAGCACAGTGACAAGGGAAAGGAAGAAATGCAATATGCTGTTGGCTGGAGTGGCTCTTTGAATGTTGAAGAAGGGTAAGTGTTGAAATGCAGCTGTGTTTAAGATGTTATTTTCATGTTTAGCAATTTGTAGCCTGCTTTTTACTTGTTCTCTTTTTCCTTTCATCTGAGTGCATTTGTGGTTTTATGTATATTAGTGTTGGAAACAAATAGAGTAACATGGTTCATGAGAAGCAGTATCTGCAAAGCTCACTCCTGTGTATTGCATGGTATCACAGGACAAGTTCTTACAAATTAAAAGAATGGTTCTCTGCAAATCAGTGTATTTGTGTGTAATTTAGACATGCTTTTTCTAAGTTGTTGTTCTAGAAGGGAAAAAAAAGGTACTTTTTGAAAAATCTCTTATAGTAGAGATGAAATTTTCTTAGGGAATGTTCAGCTGGAAATGTATGAAGTTGTTCTAGAAATACTTCTCTTCATTTTCAAAACCTCATTCAAACAAGCATTAAGTCAACTCTCTGATCAAAATATGGTTTTGGGCTCTAAGTCACTTAGGGACTTGGAAAATTTGCTCTGGTCATACATTTGGTATTTATACAATATTTTTCCTTCATCTGTCTTCAAATAACCAGACAGATGCTTTTTTGAATCTCCCATATGGAATAAGATTTTGAACTTTGCTGGTTACGTTTGCAGCCTTGAGTTGCTGTCTGCTTTTGAGCAGGCTCCCTAATGCCTTCACCCTTCTGTTTGGTGCAGGAGGTGTTGCCTTCAGCTTTTCTCCAATCTATAAAAATCATAATCCTTTTATAAAACTGCTGTTGCTATGCATTTGAAATTAACCTGACATTTTTTGTTAAAATTAAAAAAAAAGCAAAACTATTTAAGAGTTTGTTTCTTACTAATGTTACAGCCCTGAAACAGGTAGCTATGAAACAGGTATCTGTTCAGATAGGGGCACTTAATATTCAATACATTTTGATTTATTATTCTGTGGAGGTGTTAGTATAATGTGTTAATTACTGTCCAATTGTCAAAAGACTTGACTGGTTTTGGTTGGCTTTTTGGTTGTAATTTTTTTTCCTTTCCCCAAAGTTGCCTTTAACTGAGAATGTTCTGTAGTGGCTAAGCTTTGCTATTGCAGAATGAGATGTCACTCAGATATTTAATGTTGCTTTGAGGATGTAATGAACTTGCAATTCATCTCAGCCTTGCATTTAGAAAGCTTTCCTTCTATGATTGTCTACCCTGCTTATTTAGTCACTCTTTGGGAAATGGAGGTGACCTGGAATGTAAATAATAAACAGTACTGCTGGCATTTATGCTGGAAGTGCTGTTTGGGATATCATCTTGAATTCTATGCTGTCTCATAAAACCTTTGCGCTGCTTCTGTTTCCCCAGACAGTGTAAAACTTTGCATCATGGTAACAGTTGAATAACTTCTGAATCGAGATACTCAGACCTGCTCATCTGCTTGCCTTCTGCATGCTTTGCCTGTCATTGAGCATGCTCAGTTATTGCATTAACTGGGAAGACCATATTCAAATGCTCTCAAATTATAAGGCACTGAAAGGCAGGGTATATAAAATCTACCTAATTGCATTTTTCAAAAATTTGTTTTGATATTTATGGTTCAGTTAGCTCTTTAAAAAAAAGTGGTTTTTATGACATATCATTATATAGCAGAAGAAATAATTTACCTTTAGGCTCATGAAATTCAGCTTGAATGTTCTGAACAGTAGTGACAGAATAATCAGTCTGTAATTTATGAAAGACAGCATTAACAAGTTACACAAAGTCTGTTTGGGCATTCCTGAACTTGTAACTGAAAATGTCTTTAAAATGAAGGGACGTTTTTGATTCTTATTGTGAATTTGATATATGGTGTGCTGCATTAATAAATTATTAAAACTTTCAATGTGCTGACATGGCAAGACCTCTTGAGTGGAGTAAAATTTCCCAGCAAGGGAAAGCCACTAATTTTGTGTTTCTGTTTCTAGTGAATGTGTGAGTAGCGTATTGTGTATTCCACTGGCAAGTCAGAAGAGGTAAGGATGTATATGCATCACTAGTGTCCTTACATGACACTTTTTTATATCTCTGGCTTGGAATGGCATTTGTTTTTAACTTGAGTGTATCTTTGTGAAACAGGAGCTCCACAGGCCGCCCTGACTGGACTTGCATCGTGGTTGGCTTCACCTCTGGTTACGTTCGGTTTTACACTGAGGTGCGTTTCTCAGCATGACGGGACCAGGGAGCTCTTGGCATAAACATCTGGGTGTTTTAAACTTTGGTCCCTGCAGATACTGCTTTTTTGCCTTCTCCAAGGAAAGGGACAGAAATGTTCATACTTCTTATCCTTTCCTTTCTAGAGTGGAGTACTGCTTCTTGCACAGCTTTTGAATGAAGATCCTGTCCTACAGCTAAAGTGCAGAACCTATGAAATTCCCAGGCATCCTGGTGTCACAGAACAGGTTTTGTCAGATTATTTCAAAAGCAAAGTGCCAGTGTTATGGGGTATGGAAGGGAGTATTCTCTGTGAATCCTCTGTGTCCTTTATCCGTTTTTGATGGGATGGACAATTCCTTAGAACAGGAGACCCTTGATTTCTTATTCTAGATGTATTCATACCTGTATAGTTTGAGGATTTGGAATGTCTTTTGGAGTATTAGCTCTATAGATTTGTTCTATTTTTCTCTGTTTGCAAGGGAATACTTCATTTGTTTTCTATTTATTCATTTATGTGCAAAAAACATGGTAATGCATTCATGAAGGGAAAAATATGACACTTGACAGGTACCAAGAGCATATTCATAAGAACTTAAATATTTCACAGAAAATAGCTAGAAATTAAAAAAATATTTATAGGGCTAGGAACCTGCATGTCATTATGAGTATTTCCTGCAGAGAAGGCTCTGCAGAACTCAGACTATTTAGTAAAGAAGGCAGCTTTCTTTACTTTTGACTGAGTTGGCAAGTTTATATGGAAATGAACAAAATCACAGAAATGTCCAAGTTTTCTTTGTACAAATACTCACATGATTTAGTGTGACATTTTTGGGATCAGTTTTGAAATACAGAAGCATTAAGAAATTTGACTCTTGAATTTGTATCACCAGATTAGCATTTATGTGCCCAAGTGGTAGTTAAGGCAGGCATTAATCCAGTTTCAGAATTTGGCTTCCTAAAACTGTGATACTTACATTCTAGATGAACCTGTTTTTCTGTTGCCTTCAAAAGCTGCTGTAACTTATGTATTTTCTTCCTAAGCCATTAGATATATTAAGCAAACAAATTATTAAAAGAAGATAAAAGTAGAAAACTGTGTGGCTAAAATGATTTTTGGGAGAGTTTAATACTGAATCTCTGTAGTTTTTCCTTAGTTGCCTGTGGCTTGTTTGATATGAACTCTCTGGATATAATCTTCATTTTGTGTAGTTAATAGTATAAAAAGCCAGAAAATAAGCTGTTTTAACAGTAGCAGTGATTTATTTTTTGTCTCCTTTTTCTCATTTTTTCCCCAGAATGAGGAACTAAGTATCTTGTACCCAGCAGCAATTGTGACAATTGATGGCTTCAGCCTCTTCCAGTCCCTTCGTGCGTGTCGCAATCAGGTAGCAAGAGGTACGTGTATGGGGAAATGTTTATTTTTCAATCTGTTAATAGTTTTTTATTTTTTTGGAAATTTACTTAGATTAAATATAAAATTAGAGTGGAATTTAGGTCTTCCTTGCTTCTTCATTGGTACATTGACACCTACTGCATTCAGGGATGTTTCTTCCTTTACAGAAAATGTTCCCAGAGCCCAAGTTGTCCAAGTAGTATTGACTGTCTTCTACATGTTCTCCATAATACTGTACACTGGTTTTGGCTGAGATAGAGTTAATTTTTTTTTTGTAGTAGCTGGTATGGGACTCTGTTTTGGATTTGTGATGAAAACAGCACTGATAGCATGCTGATGTTTTAGCTGCTGTGGAACAGTGCTTACTCACTGTCAAGGCTTTTTTTGTTTTTCACACTGCCTTGACAGTGAGCAGACTGGGGATTCCCAGAAACTGGGAGGGACCCAGCTGGTTCAGCTGACCCCAACTGACCAAAGGGATATTCTGTGCCACATGATGATGCTCCTGGAAATAAAAGCTGGGAAAAGGAGGAAGGGGGAATCTTAAGTTATGGCATTTGACTTCCCAAGCAACTGTTATGTGTGATAAAGCCCTGGATTAATTGAAGTAGCTAAATACCTGCCTGCTGATGTGAAGTAGTGAAGAAAAATTATTATTTTGTTTTGTTTGCATGCTGTCTTTATCTCAATCCACAAATGTTCTCACTTTTACTCTTCTGACTCTCTTCCCCATCCCACTAGGAGGGAGTGAGTGAGCTGCTGTGTGGTGGTCAGCTGCCCACTGGCATTAAGCCACTGCATACTGCTGAGGTGCTTCTTAGCATGCCACTGTCAGTGGAATGTTCTTGTTCCCAAGAAAGACTTCATGGGAAGTGATAATGTTGGGATGATGGCAGTGGTGGTCCCTGCTCTTTGTGTTCATGTCTAAGAGCTTTTCATACCTTGTTTGATTGTGCAGACTGAGATCCTGTTCCTTTAGTACAGTGCCTGTTCATAACTCTGATTTGGAAACAAGCTCAGTTTCCAGGGGGTAGAGGAGAATTATGTGACAGGACTGTGTGATAGATGGCACAAGGATGGTGTTGAGAGGGACTCAAAGCTTGTTGCAATATCTGCAGCTGGAGTGCTGTCTCTTCCTTCATTCTTGATCATCTCTATTTGGGGTAATAGATACTTTGGAAGTGACACTCACTGGTTTAGTCTTACCGCTGTTCTTACCTCCCACTGTTACATATCGAGTCAGTGTTCTGACTTTGCAAGTACTCGGGTGGAGAAGTTTCCACTTAAACATGCCCAAACCACAGGAATCAATTGTAGTTGCTTTTTAAAATTGAACAGAGTATTATACCATAATAGCTAGTGAATACACTATCTGCAAGTACAAAATGTATTTATGATGGAATATCGTGCAGTTTTCTTCAGTTAATTTTTAAAAATGTTTTAATTTGATGATGGTAAGTATTTCAGAAGGCCATTTTAACAGATATTCCAGGGCATGTTAACTTAAAACTAGGTTATTTTGTGTCTTCAGATTGCATCAAGTGTTTTTTTTTCTCTCTGTTATGCTATTCCTTTGTCTTTGACTCAGTAGAAATTTTTTGTGCTTTATCGACTTTTGTCAGCTGCAGCATCTGGCAATGAGAATGTTCAACCTCCACCATTAGCTTATAAGAAATGGGGTTTGCAAGATGTGGATACGATTGTTGACCATGCTAGTATAGGTAAGCATTTCTGTTTAGTTTCAAATATTTTAAAAAATTAAATTCATGGTTTTGTGCAGTTAAATTCTGCTTGAGAGTGCTTAGTGATACTGATTGGATAGAAGTACATAGTGAGTGAAGGCTTTCATAGTGAATGATCTCATTAACCAGTATCAAAATGTTTTTTATTGTCTTTCCTAGTCTAATTGAGTCTTCCCTCTTACAGCTGTAACTATATTGTTCTTTGTTGCTTGGTAAGAAACAGCTGAGAGAGGCCAGATCAGATGCAGTTATTTCCATTTCTGTCAGGTGAAAGAACTGTCTGGCAGGCAAGTTAAGACCAGTGTGGGTCTTTCCTGAGTCAGGCACATAAGGAAATTTAAATTTGAGATGGTTCCTTTCCAAAAAGGACAGATGGACTGATAGACTGTCAAAGACTTTTACCCTTCAGAATTTGCAGAAGCCTTGGTTTTTGTCAGAGAGGCAAATCCGAGGGATAGTGTGCTTAATTTCTCTTCCACCCTTTCTACAAAAGCAGCTAAGAGGTCAGAAGGCTGCTGTTAAGGCAGGTGAAGTGAGTTTGGTACATGTGTTTTTGCTGCTGAACTCTGCTGAATTTTTTTTCTTCTGAATGAATCATATGTGCTTTGTACTTAACCCAAGTCCATGAGGTTATTTCTGCCGTGTTGTTTGGCATTTCTATGGTTAAAGCTGTTCCTCTTCCCTCCGCGCTGAATGCTGGCTGGTCAGTCAAGAAGGCAGGAATATATTTATGCTTTTAGAGCAATTGCATGCCTCTGTTCTGAATGTGTAAGACATTCACTTTAATGTTTTTGTTAGGCATCATGACACTGTGTCCTTTTGATCAAATGAAGACTGCCTCCAATATAGGAGGATATAATGCAGCTATTAAAAACAGTCCACCTGCCATGTCCCAGTATGTTACTGTTGGAGCCAATCCTTTCACTGGGTTCTTTTTTGCCCTGGAGGTATGTACTACAAAGCTGACTTGCTGAAACTTTGAATAATTAATCTTCCTTTTTGTCTGTATGAGTATTTCTGAAGTGTTCGTAAGTTCTTTTTATGAATACATTTCCCCTTCTTGATCTTCTGGAACTGAATGATTTGGAGTGGATATGATAGTAGTGTCTAGCATGGGTTCCTGCTACTGAGAAATTTTATTTTCTATCTTAAATTGAGTGTGATAAATTTTTTTTTCAGATTTGTTAATTTATTGCCAACTAATGTTTTTGAAAAGTTATGTTAGTATTGTGTAAACATGCATTTTATGGATATTTGGAGATCTTTAGCCTTTGATTCAACACGACCTGAGTACATTGTAGTGATTTCTTGTAGGAGAAAACTGCAGTTTGTGCTTAACTGTAGCATATTTACATCATCTTCTGTTGTATGGGAGGAAAGGGATGTCAGTGTAGCTGTATCTGTATATTCAGACCCTACATGTATGCTGTCCTTACCAGGACTGAAATTTATTTGTAAATGCTAGAATTGGAATTTTGGTTTCTGTGCTTGCTTTCCAACAGGTTTGTGAAAAAACTGCTTACGTTGATATTTGCAGGGAGGCCAAAGCCATACACCAGTCAGCTCTCTGTGATAGATGATGCACAGGGGTTTTTTAACTTCTCTTGCAGACAAACATACTGAGCTAACAATGACTTTCAGAGGAGTTTGAAGTGGTAAAGATGTCAGAATGGCTTTTCTGGGGACAATGAATTTAAATTTTGCAGTCTTAAAGCTATGCTTTCTTAGCTGAAAGTCCATAGGAGCCCTGAAAAACTAATCTGCAGTTGAGTTCAGTGTAAGAACTGTTTCTTGGCTTTCTAAAGGTTTTGTTGCTTCATTTTAGGGTGATTCACAGCTGACTATTGACTTTCTAAACACATTGTTCCCATATTTCAGGGTAGCTCACAGCCTCTGTTGTCTCATGTTGCCTTAGCAGTTGCAAGCAAACTGACTTCAGCATTATTTAATGCTGCCAGGTAATTTTTTTTTTTTTTTTTTTTTTTTTTTTTTTTTTTTTTTTTTTTTAGTTGTAGCTGCATAATATTTTTAGGACCATTAGTGTAATTCTTGTTATGTTCTTCTGTTGCAAGTGGCTGGCTTGGTTGGAAGAGTAAACATGAAGAAGAACCTGTCCAGAAACAGAAACCAAAGGTGGAACCTGCTACCCCATTGGCAGTGAGGTAAGTTGTGTTTTTTTTCATGGTCTGTTACTTTGCATGTCTTATGTTTTTAATTATTTAAATTATCTTGAAAGGTATATAACTGATGAACACGTGACTTTAAGCAGTAATGGTACTTTGCAAGTCGTTTGTTTTAAGCTTTGTTTCATTTCAGTTTATCGTTCTGGACAAATAATTATTCATCTTCCCCGTTCCAGTGCGTGGGTTCATTGGTACTGTACAGTTGTTGCATGACAAGGCAATCACTTATCCTACTTTCTGAACTTTGCTTTTTCAGTAGGACTTAGGCAGAGCTATGATATATCTTGGTAAACAGAATGTTCTGGTTTGAAAGCAAATCAGTGAAAGACTCCAAGTCAGAAATACAATTTATTAGGAAAAGGGAAAAGAAAAACCAAAATACATGCAATACTACAAAAGAAAAAAAACACTGGCAGAGTCAGAATACAACTTGACACCCTGTGGGTCAGGGTGTGGTATCAGTCCAGTTGGATTGGTGGCTGCAGTCCTCCTGGAGTGGCAGATGTGGTTCTGTTGCAACAGTGATCCTCTAGGAAGAGTATAGTCTTCCTCTGAAGATCCAGTGGAAAAGATGGCTGTTCCTCTGGGAATCCAGTGGAAAGACTGGTTGTTCTGTCCCAAATCCCAGATTATATCCAGGTAGAGATGCTTAGCTCCTCCCACCTGGATGGAGCAACTCACAATGGCCTGTTATTCTGCGAGTCATGTGGTGGGTCCATTAAACAAAAATGTCTCCTGGAGGGAGTTGTCTCTAAGTCATGTGGAAAGGCATTGATGGGCCCATGAACAGGAGATAAGGAAAAAACAATCTCCCTGCTGGTTTCAGCAGTTCTTGTGAATGGGAATAGAATACATCTTAATATTGTAACCTAGGACACAGAGCAAGAACTTTTTTCATGATTTGCATGTAATTTTATCCATACCTTCTGTTAGCTTAAAAAAGAAGTCTTAATCCTCAGAAGAAAAATCTAACTATTTCTGAAGAAAAGGATATGTCTAGTGGCTTTGCTTCATTATTATTTTTTAGGTTTGGACTTCCTGACTCGCGGCGCCATGGTGAAAGGATATGTCTTTCTCCATGTAACACTTTGGCAGCAGTAACAGATGAATTTGGAAGGGTTATTTTGCTGGATGTTACAAGAGGACTCGCAGTTCGCATGTGGAAAGGTATTGTAGTGATATTAGTATAGCAAATAATAGTCTCCAAAACACGGAGGCATTTTATGTTCAGACTTAGAATTCTGAGAATTTTAGTACATTGCTTCATTACAAACCAAAGTCAGGTGTAATATAAAGTCCATAAGGGTATTTTTGCAAATCCCTGAAATATAGTTAAAATTTGGTCTGTTTGGTTTGTATTTTGTTTTGGAAGAGCTTTAACTCTATTCAAGATTCTTTCTGTTGATAAGCTCTAGTACCCTTTTTAATTCTGCTGAGAAGATAAACTTTGAAAAATCAGTAAGAAGACATACAGCTTGTTAGATTCTCATTTCATCATGATGGCTGCACAACAAGGGACTCCTCAATGTCATGCATTGGTTTAATGTCCTGAGCACAGACCTGATGGGTTTTGGGGGTTTTTATATCTTCTTCAGAGGAATTTGTTCCTTGCCAGGGCTTTGCCAAGGGCTGTGTTTGGCCACTCTCTAGTGGGTCCTGTGCCAAGTCAATGGACCAGAGTTCTTTATAGGAGTCAGGAGTTGCACGATTTGAAACAAAGCTTAAGATTACAGCTTGATGCTCTAATCCTGTATTAATTTCTGCACATTTGTGACCTTCTGTCTTCTCTTACAAAGGATACCGTGATGCGGAAGTTGGTTGGATACAGACTGTGGAGGACCTTCAGGAAAGGGAAACTGAGAAGATGGATTCTTCTCCTTTTGGAAATGCACAGGGTCCAAGCAGGGTAGCTCAGTTCCTTGTGATCTATGCTCCAAGAAGAGGCATTCTGGAAGTGTGGAGCACGCAGCAAGGACCTCGGGTTGGAGCCTTCAATGTGGGGAAGTACTGCAGGTAAGAATCAGGTGGCAGGTAGGCATGGTGGCTGTGCTGCTGCAATAAAGTGATGCATGGCTATGCCAGGGTAAAAGTGCTAGTGGTGCTGGCAAGCTCTTCCTGTGCTGCCCAGTGTTTCCACTGAATGCAGCTTCTTGTTCTAGAGGTGGGGATATATTGTCATATTTCATCACTCTACAGTCTTTTCTGATAAAGCTGTTTTGCAGTTCTTAAACCTTAGCTTCCTAAAACTTAGTGCCTTTTTATTTTGTTTGTGGACAGGGAAGATTGCTAATTTTGGCTATTTTTAAAAAAAATTTCAGGTTGTTGTATCCTGGTTATAAAATAATGGGTCTAAACAATGTGACCAGTCAGGGATGGCAGCCCCAGACTTACCAGATCTGCCTTGTTGATCCAGTCTCTGGAAGTGTAAAAACTGTCCATGTACCTTTCCATTTATCACTGAGGTAAGAACTTTTTATGCTCTATATAAGTAAATTAATTTCATTATTGCTTTTGGAAACAGTTGGATGCAGCAATTCTAGTTCCTTTTCAAGCTGAATAGTACTCTGTAATACTCTCATTGGTTTGTGTGGATTAACATGATTTTATTAATTGGGATGTTACTTTAAAGTAGCATAAATAATTTTAAAAATACAGTTTTATTGAATTATTACTTCTAATTCTCTTCACTCATACAATTAAAAATTCTTTTCCTTCAGTGATAAAAAGAGTGAACGAGCAAAAGATATGCATCTAGTGAAGAAGTTAAATGCTTTACTCAAAGCTAAAACGTCAGATCCAGGTAGGTTCTCTTCTATAATTTCTTAAGATTGTGTAATCAAAGAGTTCTTGGATTATCTGTAAGTATGCAACCACAAGTACAATTGTGGTGCATTCTGACAGCTCTGTACTATGAGCTATGATCTTTAAGTAGCTTGAGATTTCTGTTATTTTGTTTCATTTTCCTGAAGCTTATTTGGCAGCTTCTGCAACAGTGTCATCATCTTTGTCATGAACCCACATGCGCCTTAACTGTTATGCAGGTTTACTTGCTCTTCAGAAGGCATTTAATAAATATGAATTTAAATTGTGATTGTCTTTATTTGCAGATGTAATTGAAGCTGAAGCAAAGGAATTAATACTTGATATCAAATATCCTGCTACAAAAAAACAGGTGAACATTTAGAGTATATATATATATTTTTTTTTTTTTATCCCTAGAATTACTTGAAACAAATAATTGAGCTGTTTAGGGTTTCTGTGTGTTTTTTCTGGGTAGTTTTTTTACGACATATTGATTAGAATTAACTTTGACTTGTGACTTCCCCAAGGCATTGTCTGTGAATAATAAAAAGAGAGAAGACCTTTCTGTAGGAATAAATTATGCTACAAGTATATGTGAAGGTGAAATACAGATGAAAAATTGTGGTCAAAGTTGTGCTATTGTTGGCTTGACTTGCATATTTTAACAATGAGATTAAGTGACTGTTTAATTCTCTTGAAAATCTACTTAACAGGCTTTGGAAAGTATATTGACAAGCGAACGCATGCCACTTTCATCTCTCACAAACATCACTCAGACATTAATGGATAACTTAAAAAAACAGGGTAGGTGGATATTTATTTTGCTAATATAGAGAGGTATTTGCACTTTGCAGTGCTGTAAGACTATTACTATTGTATGTAGAAATGTTCTGTTCCACAGGGAGACCAGGTTTGGTCTGCCTAGTTTCAGTGCTAGGATGTTGCTTTTCTATGTCTTTATTTAATGCAGACTACAAATAGCTTGCTGGTAAGTATGTTTGGCTAAGCTTGCTGGGTGCCAGTAACTTGTGATGATGTTTTTTTAAAAAACAAACTCAAATAAACTGGTCTGAGTGCTTGTGTCATGTAAAAGCATCCTTTAGAAGGAAGGTTCATAGGCTGTTGCCTGTAAATGTTTTAATTTATTCTCTCTCTAAAGAAGGAAGTGAAAATGTGACATGGTCTGTGAATTTTAATGTACTTGAAGCACAAAATCTTTATTACTGAGAATCTGAGCTCTGACCACATCTAGTATCTTTTTTTTTGGTGAACTTTGCTGAAATTTACCAAATACTTCATGTTTTGGTAGAGATTTCAGAGCTTATGTCAGGAAATGCCATTGCCGATTCAAAATCTTGTTGCTGAAAAATCAAAGAAATCTCTCCTTCATTTCTATCAGTGGTAGTTTCTTTTTATGGTTTTCTTGAAGTACGTAGAGGAAATTGAGACATCCTCACATGCAGTTCTCTACCTAAATTCTCTGCCTCATTCTAAATCAATAGTATTATCCATTTCTTTTAGAACTCCAGAAACATCCAAAGGAAAACAGAAACATGGCTTTTAATTCTGAAGAGAGGTTGACAGAGTAGTATATTTCCTAAGGTCTGTGTGTTTGTGCATTTTTCATCATTAATCTCTTGTCAAACATAACATTATTTCCCCACAGTCACAATATACAGCAAACTTGACTGATGTTCCAGCCTTCTAATTTCACAAGAGTAGTGTTTTATTTCTCCACTTCTGTCTAGTAGGTAAAAGATAATTTGAAGCAAATCCTGGGCTCTGTGAATGCTGTGGTTTTGAATTGAAGGTCAAGTGATTCTGTGGCAAACTCTGTGTTTTTCTCTTTTTTTTGATAGGATTTTAATAGCAATGTGTCAAAAGTATTTAAGGGTTTGTAAATGAAAATCATGTTTAGAAGCAGCTTCAGGTGAAAATTATGTATTCAGTGGAATCTTTTGTATAGAAAGGTAATTTTACAATCTCTCAGGAAGGCTTTCTTTCAAGATTAATAAGCTGAAATAAAAAGGTTTTTTTGGACATGTTGGTGTTAGTTTTCTATGTTGCTTTCTTTAATGGTTATGGGAATTTGAATGTCAATAGATACATGAAATTTCTGAGACTAAGATTTGAAAATACAGAAGGCAGTGTCTTGCTGAGGTGAAATTTAACTCATGTCAATACTTATCAAGCCTTCTTCAGATGAGAGGAATATGCCTAAAGTGTCAGAATGAATAAATATTATAGTTTATTATTCTTCATGAAAGAAAACTGGAACTGTATTTCAGTTTTGACAGTCTGTGGTTTGGCCTTAAACCAGGAGAAGACAATAGATTTTTCTTCAGGTTCACGTTGTCAACCTCCAGTTTTAAAACAAGCTTCATAGCTTTCTTTAATACCTCTTGTGAAAATAATTCTTATTTTATGCTGCTCTGAATTGAATGTAACGATTGCAAACAGCAGTGCATCAAAAAATTACAGTGAGTTTCAGAAATCCTGCAGTTCTGTGTCTGTTTCACTATTCCTGGCTATATGTGCAAGTTCAAGTGCAGTTTTATTTCTCCTCAGAGCTGGAGTGTGTGGATGAAGGACTGCTGCAGTTCTGTGCAAACAAGTTAAAGCTGTTACATCTTTATGAACTGGTTAGCAAACTAAATTCCCAGAGCATGCAGAAAGAGACTTCACCTTCAGATAATGTGAGTAAATTGAAAATTCAGTTGTCTTTTAAATTCAAGGGATGATTTAAGCATAAGAATATGTTTTCAAAGCCTCAGATAAAGTAAGTAGGTAAGCAAGTAACCCCTTTTTGTGCTGCAGCTTTTAATGGGGTCATTACTTATAATACCTTCCCTCCAGCCTCATACAAGTGTCTGGTAATTCATCTACCTAATATTCTTTAGGAGACACAAAGTTGAGATACAAGTGAAAATAAAACCACAGTCTCCTGTTTTTAGTTCTTTATTCAAAGTATGTAGTGTGTTCTTCACTTTGGTTTTGGAGGGGTATTTTGGGACCTGTAGAAGTTTAAAATTTTGATGCTTGCATAATTAGGCTTGCTTTTGCTATAATTTGTAAAGCTGCTTATGTATTTACAAAACCATACTGGTATTTTACAGGCTTGTTTACTTGATGGACGATTGTTATGCTATGGGCAGAAGCTAAAAATGGGAAATGCATCTGTTCTGGTCCTTAAAAAGGAAGCTAGACAAGCTCTTCATTTGACCAATGTGAATAACTGATTTGGAGATTATTTTGGCCCTTCTCAAAGATGTTTTTAATGTTAGAAATGGAATATTTTGACTCTTCTGACTTTTTAAATTTTTACTATGTTTTGAAAACCATCTGCTTGTGTAAGTCTTTTATGCAATATTTTTTTTTTTTTTTGCTTTTGCTTTTAAGGACTTGGCTAAACTTCTTCGCCTGGAAGAAAAAGATTTTCATAGGCTTGAAACTTTACTGGAGAACTACAAGAAAGAAAATACTCAAAGTACCACTCAGTTGACTGATGAGAAGGATGACCTGTTGTCTGTGAAGATATTCTTAGAATATCTAGAATATGAAAAGGATGTGATTACTATAAAAGATATGGAAGATGGAGAATATGTGGCTTTAGGTAAGAGCTATTGAGCTCTGTTACATTACTCAGACTGATTTTAATCTAAGATGATCTAAATATTTTAGCCCTAATTTGAGGCCTTAGCAACCCATCTTGCCTTGAAGCAGTATGTAACCACTCCTTTTAGGCTCTTACCTTGAGCTGCAGGACAAGTCTTTTGCATGAATGACTATTAATACAAGTTAACTGCATCTGTGGATACAATTACCCTGAAGCCATGTAACCACTGTTCATTCAATAATTTACACTACTAAATTGGGCAGTGGTAACTGGATACTTCACAGAGCTGCTGTACCCTGCTGCTTCTTTCATGTTCACAGCACTCTAAGAACTGAGTTAATGGCAGGACTGACTTTAGCCTCAGAGATGAGGGAGCTGACCAGAGGCAGCATAAGGCCATTAGGTGAGGCAACAAGGAGCCCTAATTTGTGGAGTTGAGATTTTCAATAAGGTCCCTCTAAAATGTCCAGTGATTTCATTTAGTCCATGGCTGTGGGCTCCTTCTGTCATAGTAGTCTTCGAGGGCAGAAGTGGTGTGTGGTGTTGGATTGTTACATGCTGAAACCAGTTCTGGTTCCATCACTGCTGTGCTTGTCATGTTATAGCATCACTGCACTTTGGCAGATTCATCAAAATTAAATTGTCATTAATCTTGGTAATTTTTATTGTAAAACTATTGATACAACATATAGCATCCATAGTAGTGATACCATACAATATTAGATAGCAATTAACATGCAGTTCAAGTCATTGTGTGTTCTCATCCAGAATCAAATCCCCTTGAGGTACACATCGGACTTCCTCAAGTGCATCCAGGTCCTTTAGCAAAAGCAGTTCCACAAATGGGTTTGCTTTTGCCTGAGACAGGAGCAACATAAACTCTGTTCTCCAGTGTATTTTTATCCCTTTCTATTGTACAATAGAGTTTTGATTGGGCAGGGCTAGTTTGATTGGCAGATCCCATAGTGCTGACCAATCAAGTGACCGTAGCTACCTCTGTGTCCCAATGTTAGAATGTCTTAGCACCCACTGCATTCCATACAGCCTTTAAAAGCCCATTGTATCTTTCAGTCTTTCCAAAGGCTGGCTTCGCTCTGTTCTGTGCAGTCTGGATCAGTCTGCCTGCCTGGGAGACGTGTAATGCATTCCTTAAAAGGATTCCTTCCTTTTACACAACTGGGAGGAGTTATCTCTAGAGGCAGAGGATTTGTGCCCCTTTTCCAGTTCTGTTGTCAATGCCCTCTTCTGTAGAAAGGGATCCCAGCTCTTTGGCTTCCTTACCCTCTCATGTCAGGCTACTGGCCCTGTTATCCCAACATAAGAACAGCTGAATGACAGCCTACGCACCTGGATTTTGGCTGAAATCTGCACGGATATCTTGCAGCTCCCTCAGGGATAGAGATTTTTTTATTACTGCCTTATTTAGAAATTCTTCCTCTTCTTTCTACCTGAGTAGTGAACATCTCATTCTACAGCTCTCATGCTGGCCCTACTTTGGAGTAGCCTGCCTCATCCACCTCCTTCTCCTGTTCCTCCTACTGAGCTCACTCACTTTTATTTCCAGTATTTCTTCTTGTGTCAGTGATTGCAGTGTCAGGTTGTTTCTGTAGCTCAGCCACAGTACATATCACTTTGCCATCAGATCCAGAAGCCTTCTCTTCTCTCTGACTATACCGAGCAGTGTTGAGCAGAAGGGTTGTAATTCGGCTGGAGAAGGGGGAGGTGGAGGAAGGCGTTTCCCTCTGGATGGGCCCTTGGAGCAGCAAAGGTGTAATTGCGAATCGTTCCCACTGCACGGCGCCCGAGGGCCAGGGCCGGTGCCCGAAGGCAGCTCCGTGTCACGACAGAGATCTTATCGTGCCATGAGCCAACGGTACCTGATAACCCAAACCAAACCCCTAGGGGTGATGGAGCACAACAGAAAATTTTTACAGCAATTTGCACTTCACACTGCTCTGGCAGCAAATCTGTCAGTATTGTGACCACTGACTATTAAAGTAATCTAGTCAATGCTTATGACAAGTTTGTTTTGACATGCTCTGGTCAGATCTGTCTTTATCTCAACCCTCTGGTTGAGCATCAGGTTGGGCAGGGGTAGTCCCTTGTTGGGCATCAGAAAAGATTGTTGTGGTTTAAACTGGCAGGCAGGCGAGCACCAGGTGTAACCTGTTTTTTTTTGTATTGCACTCACTGGGACCTGATCAATAGATTGCGTTTTGTCTAAGTGTAAGGAGAGGGATTGTGGTTTTAGATAGTGTTCATAATGTCAACTAATTCTTGCTTCAGGCAGCTTTTTCTTCTGGAAGTGTTTGTGTGGGGAGAGTTCCACAGAGGAAATATGCCATGCACTGGAATCAGCAGGTTTTAGCCCACAAACCTTGTTGGTAAGATGTTTATTACATGCTTTAAAACTTTGATTTAGTATTTTGAAAACAAAACATTGAAAGGAAAATTTCTGCATGTTGAATTTTGGATTACTGCTATATTTAGTCTGTGTTTAAGTAACCCCATATTCAGTTCTGTAGTTGCTCATATTTACATTTCCCAGTTAAACGATATCAAAGAACAAAAAGAAAATATTCTAGTAGAAAATGTGGGTGTTCTAGTAGGAATGTCTAAAATATTCATTAAGGACTACAAGTGTTTATAATTTTCAACTATAATATGAACTTGTAATGTTTGCCAAGTTGAGCTTTCAAAAGGGAGTATTTTCTAGAATATCTTCCTAATTAACTGTACTGATTGTATTATTTCATTTCAAGATCTGTCACAGAGTGCATTGTGCTGTATATTTTTAACTTGTAATGTTAATATAATGGTTCCTGAATATAACATTTTTACTTTGTGACATAAAACTTGTTTGAGAAACTGTTTGCATTAGGTGTGTTGCAATATTAGAGTTTCATTTTACTGCTTCAATTCCATATTCTCTTTTTTTACAGTCACTCCTTCTCAATTTATGGCTTTCCAAGGAAAAAGATATTCTAGACAAACCAGATTCTGTCAGTTGCCTTCACACTATGCTGTCACTTCTGAGCAAAATGAAAGGTGAGATGTGTGTTTAAAATACTCAAAGGCAACTGTTGTTATTATTAGAATTTTGCTACTCTAGCTAGAGTCTATTATCACTTTGGGTTTCTCCCCCTCACAAATTATGCAGCAAAACTTAATGCTGCATGTTCATGGACTAACTAACCATGCCATGTTTTCACTCTCACTCTGCACTAAATTGGCACAACTCCTATTTGGCACCAGAATGTGGCTGTCCAGCTCGCTTTCCTAACATTTTTTGAATGTTTAGTCCCATCTCTTTAATTTGTGCTGACTGACTCTCAGACATCCTTTGCTTTACTGTTACTTTAGCAGCATTTGTAACTTGAGTACTCTATAAAGTCAGTTTGCCATAATTTGGAGTAGGTTGTACCTATGTTGTACATATGAATAAATGCTGATTCTCCTACCTCACATAGAGCTGCTATGGATAAATCTGTGCCAGGTTCCCTTATTGTCTGCTTCTCCATAGAGCAGCAAATCAGCCTGAAACAGGAAGCATGAACAAGCTATTGCTGCTGTCTGAGTAAATCAGTGCTGCTGAACACAAGGCAGCCTGCAGGGAGACAGCTGGAGTGCATTGAGTGTGTGTGGCATCTTGAAATCACAAATGAATCTGTCTGCA
Organism: Melozone crissalis; assembly: GCF_028551555.1. Classification (NCBI taxonomy): domain Eukaryota; kingdom Metazoa; phylum Chordata; class Aves; order Passeriformes; family Passerellidae; genus Melozone; species Melozone crissalis. Next base: position 1,612,744 of record NW_026535805.1, read on the forward strand.
TTGTGAAGTGTAACATCCCTTAGATCTTTCAAGCATGCAGCAGGTTTGCTACCTAGTGATTCAGATCTATTGTCTGTTTGCTACAAATGAGTTTTGAGAATGAATAATTCACCTTCTATTTTAAACTTGAGTTGCAATCCAAGAACCCGTGTGCTAAATATCTGGAAAATGATCACGTAGAGTAATCAGAGGTTGCTCTTCGTGGACAAGCTGTGCTCACAAGCGCTGGTTCCGGGGTTGGTCGCTTCTGCAGTGACCCCAGCTGAGTTTGCCGCTCTCCCTTTGCCTGCAGTCGCCATAGACGAGTCGTGGGACACGCAGTCGGTGTCCCCCTGGTGGCAGCAGATGCGCTCGGCCTGCGTGCAGTCCGAGAGCAGCGCGGCTGCCCTGCTGTCCGCCCACGTGGGACACGCTGTGACCGCGCAGGTCATCGACAGCGTCACTGAGAGAAAGGTAACTCATCTCACACCCCTCCTTCTCTGCTGGTTCTGTATCGCTTCCCTGCAGCTGTCCTGGTAACAGTAACATCCTCAGCATCTGCCTTCATTCCAACCTGGGCACAGCCCTGATGCCCTGCAAGCCTGAAAATTGCCATCATATTTGAAGAACATTATGCTGAGATGAATTAATGATATGTCAGGATAATTAGTAAACTTATTTAAGTACAGAAACTGTACATTGAGTTTCTCTCTCAATAGCAAATGATGTTGATGAACTTAAAGCCTGCACACTTTCCACATAAATGTGAGAAGTCCGCTGAACTTTGGATGGTCAACCTGTTTTAACATAGCTGAATTTTTTTTAAGTAACTGTTGAATTTCTGTAGTACCTATGTTACTGTCCCTTAACATGATGGATGCTTGGTTTTCTTGGCACTAAATACCTTTACCAAGTTGAGATTAAGGCTGTAAAACTGCATACAGCATTTCAATTCAACATGGAAAATATTATTCCATTTCCAAATAGCACCAGCAGATGTGTCTGAATTAGAGTAGGTGGAATGTAGGTGGTGTTCAGTCTTGTAAATAGAGCCAGAGCATGGTTTGGTTTGGAAGGCACTTTAAAGATGATCTGATGTCAGTCCCTGCTGCCCTGAGCAGGGACACCTCCCACTAGGCCAGGTTGCTCAAGAGCATCATTATCCTGGCCTTGAACACTCTAGGGAGGGGGCATCCACAGCTTCCCTGGGCAACCTGTGCCTACCACCCTCACAGTAAAGAATTTCTTCCTAATAGCCAATCTAAACCTCCTAAGTTGTCTTTAAAGCTATTCCCCCTTGTCCTGTCACTACCTGCCCTTGTAAAAGTCCCTTTCCTGTAGACCCCTTTTAGTTAGGGAAAGGCTGCAGTAAGGGCACCCTGGAGCCTTTTCTCTTCCTGGCTGAGCAATCCCAACTCTCTCAGCCTGTCTTCATAGGAGAGATGCCCCAGCCCCCTAATTGTGTTTGCCTTACAAATTTTAACTAGAGAACAGGAAGTGATTCAGTATTTTTGCACATTCACCTCAACTATTACAATTCTGTTTATCAAAATTGTCAGTGTTGCGAAATAGAGATGTTGATATGTTGTAACATATTATCCTTTACCTATATACCTTTGTCCCTTTTTCTTGTGTTCTGCTTTAAAAGGAAAAGGTAACAGATTTATTTCCTTCGGGATTTCTGTTCCACAAATCCATATATCTTACCCGCCCCTCTTTCCCTACCAATCTGGAAAGATTCTTGGGTTTCCTGGCAAAGCATTTGCTGATGGATGTGGGAATTAACAAAATAGTGCACAGAACTGCCATGTGGTGTGATCCAGTATTTCTGAGTACATGATGTATATTTTTTAATATGATAGGAAATGGAAATGTAGGTGGGTTAATCATGTATTTGGGGGAGATGTGTATTGTGGAGGATTTAAAATTAAATATTTTAAGGTATTCTCACCCACTTTTCAGCTGAATATGAACTTTAAAATGGGACTGTAAGATGATCCTTCAGGTCCTTTTATTTCCTTTAGGCTTTTATTGAAGGATATGTGTAACTTGTGAGCAGTGTGGGATATTAATTGATCTTTGGAAAATAGTTAATGCATACTTTGAAGTAAATTATTCTTTGAAATGCATTAGCTCTTGGGATATAGTTTTGAATTTTAATGCTATACATTTTTTATGAACAAAATTGTGGTGCTTTAAAATGAACAGACCTAAAGCAATTCCTATCTTTTGTTAGTTTTCCCAAATAATTGTAGGTTCAGACACAGAATCCTGGGAAGCACTCTCCCTTGATACTGAATATTGGAAACTTCTGCTGAAACAGTTAGAGGATTGCCTGATACTTCAAACACTACTGCACAGCAAAGTGACCAAAAGGACAAAAAGAGTTTCATCACTCCAGACTGAGCCTTTGGGCAGATTGTCTGTTAAGAAACTGCTTGAGGCTGGAAAAGGTACATTAGTTTTTCTTGGAGAGATTGTTGATTTTCTTTCTAATATACTTCTGAGCCATCCTTACCTATTTAATTATGTTCTCTGCACTGGAAATTGTTTTGCTGGATACCATTCTTAATTTAAAAAGCAGTGCAAATCATGTAGAACAGTGTATTAAAATTGTTAAAAGCTATTACTGTAAAGACTCCATTGTAACTTTCTGATCAGTAGGTTAGCAAATTTTTTAATTGGTAGAGTTACCTGTATGTAATTAAAGGTAGTTAAAAACCCTATATTGTCTCTTGTCCTTAGATGGTGAACCATAAATAATCTGCAATACATTGACACTACCTCTTACTTTTCTTTTCAACATCCTAGGAGGGATTGCTGACACTGTAGCAAAATGGGTGTTTAGGCAAGGCTTCAGTCCAATTATACTGAATGTGGCCCAGTACAAAAACACCACAGACAGTACTGAAGAATCTGTAGAAATGCATAATAATCTCTTTCTTGAGGAACCAGAAGCAGCTACAGGCTTGGAAAGAATCCTAGGTAAGAAAATAATGTGAATTTTTTAAATTATAAAAGTCTGCAGAGACTATTGTTGTGAAGTAGCAGAAATTTCAGTGGGAAGGGGTCTGTCTTCTAACTTCAGATATTGTTTTTCTAGAGCTGCTGCAAGTAGCATATCAGCAATTTCCATGTAGTCTTGAAGTGGATGTACTCCATGCACATTGCTCTTGGGAATGTATAGTGCAGTGGAATAAGGACCCAGAGGTAAGAAAGTGTCTTTTGCAGGGAATAATGGTTAAGGCCAACTCGATAGAAGGAGCTTCACAAGTTTCTGGTAGCTCAGCAAAACAGCAATTAATAAGACTGATTTTGAAAGCAGTTATTAGGCGCAATTTTTCTGTGGCAAGTGAAAATTGAGTTGAGAAAATGAGAGTGTGTCCTGAGGCTGAATGGCATGTCACAGTACATTTCTAGGCTATCAGATTCTCAATACTGGGAGTCTGGGAACTGGGTTCAGTTTGAAAAAGGTTTTTGGCTGTTTGTACTGCAGATACAAAACAGTACTCCAGAACAGAGGCATATTTTTCTCTGTTCTAAATCTGCTTAAACAAGTCACAGAATACTAAATTTTTTAGACTAGAACCCATTCTGTTGTGGGAAGAAAGAGGGATTTCTTGCATGTTTTCAGACTCCCTGGCAGTTGTCATAAGAAAGAAAATAAAAAATTTCCTTATTTCCTCTCTGTCCTATAGTTTCTGTAAGGGAAAATGTTGTGCTAAGTTCAGATGATGTTAAAAGTTAAATTAAGAACTCCTTAGAGCTGTGCCATGTCACTTGATGTAGAATAGAAAGTTTGTCAGAGACTTGTTAAAAACTTAGTCCATCATAGCAAAATTGAGTAAAAATTACTCTTTCTATCAGAAATGGATTTTGTATTTGAAAAATTATTGTAGCCAGTGGAGGTGCCTTTCAGCAAAGAGTATGTTAGCAGTACTTACACTAAAAATACCTGAAATTGCAGTTGGCTTCATGATGACTGAAACAAACTTGGCCATGCACATGTGTTTGTCAGATACTGGTAGAGAGGATTGCAACAGTGGAATAACTTTCTAGTTTTATAACTGTCAAAGTAAAAGCTTTAAGATAAACTACCTGGGCCCTTTAAGAATTAGTAATTTACATTTAAAGCATGTTTTGAATAATGTATTAACTTGTACTGTCATTTATTTTTTTCCATAAGGAAGCATGTTTTCTCAATAGGTCTATAGATCATCTAAGATGCATCATTAATGCTCACATTCAGCATGGTAAGTACAATGCTCTTAGTAAAAATTATATTTGATGAAATTGTAAAATAGATTGGATGTTTGACTAAAGTAAATGAATGCTGTTCCTAATAGTGATGGCCATTTTGTCTTAAAACCACCAAACCACCCCAAAACTTTCTGCTGACATCCACACTTCTCTCTTCCATGGTGAAATTCAGTTTCCATCACAATTGTGAAAATAAGTTAATTAGGTAACGTTGATGTGTTCAACTAAAAGCATTTTAAAATAAAATTGCTCTGAAATGAATTTTTGCTTGTATTTAAATAGTGGAGCATCAGTTGCAGTCAATTACTTTTCATGCAGTTCTTGATACCCTGTTTCAATGAAGGTGATGACCATTTTCTTTTTGTAGGCTATGTATGCAAATAAGATGCCCTTTTGATGCGTACTTAAAATGTTTAACCCAGTCTGCATAATAAAATATTTTAAACAAGTTATTAATTGCACTTATGACTGTATTTGATCACCAGTGTAGTCTCCTCCTGAGAAATCTAAACTTCAAGTATAAAGCAGTGAGGATAATTCACAATTCCTTCTTGTTTTGTTCACCATCTTATAAGATCCCTGTTCTATTCACCTGGATTTTACAAGTCTGTCATTGTTCTAGGTATTGCTCTGATGATGTGGAATACATTCATAGTAAAAAGACTTTCCTCTGCCACATATCTGATGGACAAGGTGAGTGCAGTGTCTTGAGACTCTTTTTGTTCCTAACTGAAAAGTAAACCCAGTATGTATAAACAATTTCATTTTGGTGTGTTGTTTTAAAAGTATTTGGAATATCTTTGATTTAACTATACAAATCACCACTGTTTATTTGGCTTATTATATAGCTAACTTTTGGAAGTGATGATGAAATGCATATTTTAAAATATCAAATCTATTGGAAGATTAACTAGAGGCAGCTGATCAGCCCTGGGTGATGTGTTCTGAAGACTTAAGTGCAGTTTTTTAGCTTGTATTTACTAAATAAGAAATATTTGTGAAACAATTTGAAATTATCTATGTGTGCATATGTAACATTTTGTTAGAAAACAATAAATATATTAAAGTGCCTGTTACCAAGGATCTACCACAAGTCCAGATTTCATATACATGAGCTCTTCTGCAAAATACAGAAGATTTTGTGGATGTTGTTGAGCACTTTTAACTATTGCTACTATTGTAAATTAGCTTTTGTTCTAGTGTGTAGCCCCTCTGCTTTGAATTTAAGTGGTCTTTTGTCCCTGCTAAGCTTCAGGTTTTTTCATGCTTTATAACTATGCAGTGGGGCTTTTTACTGGAAGACAGTTTAGGAAGAGTGCTCCTAGTAAGTGGATAGTGACTTAAAGAATAAAACTGCAACACAAAACCTGCAAGAATTTGCTCTCCTGTCTTTTCTTCCTTCTCCTTTGCTCCTCTCATTTTCTGCTCTTTGCTTTTTGTTTAGCTAAGAACTGGAGAATATCCTCTTCCCCATTCCTTCTAGCAAATAGGCTCAGTTGTGTACAGTTGTAGGAGGTGTTGTTTCTGCAAAAACCCTTTTCCAGTTTTCCTGCATGCATTTAGGCAAATCCTTCACCATAACTCTTCTACTTGAGTTAGCACCTGCAGGAGAGGAGAGAAAGGTTTTTATTAACTGACTGGTTTCTTCCTAATATCATGCTTGGTGTTACAGCTTTAGTTCTGCATTCTAGAAATCACTGGGAGCTTCTTAGCAGTGTCTGAGATTTAAATGAGGACCTTATTTCTAATCCTCAGTTTTAAGAAGGATGAACTAAATATGGGCACCAAAGATCTTCATTCCTCTACAATTTGTATCAAGTCTTTTGTTGAAAACAAGATATGCAATGAGCTGCATCATGTAGCTGTAATTGAGCTATTTTCTCATTTTATATTGGGAAAATAGTAATAAAAGGTTAAAATGTGGGTAACAGATATCATAATGAAAAATTAGTTGTGACACAATTTACCTTTTTTTCTTTTTTTGGAAAAACAGGTTGGAAAAGCTCCAAAGGACAGATTATGCAGACGGGCAAGTAATACTACATTTCTCTGAGTGGGAAGAATTAATTAGAAATGCCTTAAATTTAATACTGGTTTGTGATTTATTTTTGAAAGTTTAAAAAAAAATTGAAAATGTAGCCCTAGAGAAAATGTTACAAATTTTAAGTGGTATAAATTAATTTTTATCTGGAAAAGCAGATTAGAACTGTAGAGGGTAGGCCCGAGACTATAAGATGACAAATTACTGTTACTTTTCATGCATAAAATCATTAGTTAAAATTTCTTTGGAAGACAACTGATCTGATCAGAAAATTAAATTTATTAGGTGGCATTACTTGATTCAGTCTTCATTTGAGATACAGTGTTGTAAATGGCTACATTTACTTCATTCCAAATTCTCCTGTTAGTTCTTTGTTGTACTTCATAAGTATTTGTTTACATTTAAATGTAACAGGTTAAGAAACTGAGCTGAGCTGAGCTATGCATTTTATGTCAACAACTGTCTTCTCAGACATAAAGAGCTAATGAAAGCCTGTTTCAATTCCAGCTGATACAATTTAAATCTTACTGTTTGTTACCAGGATGTAGGGATGAGTGACACAGCAATGACAGCTTTTCTTGGCTGCTGTTCAGAACTTCTGCAAACTTTGCTAGAGGTAAATTTTTATTTTTCCCATTGAAAGTAAGGAATGGATGGGTTAAAATCTATTTTTGAAGACCATGATTATACTAATTTCTGTCCTGTTCAGACAAATGTTAATGATATTCTAAACAACATGAAGATTTTTTTTAAATCTCACTGCAGAGCAGGCCAGTGTAGGAGATTTAGTGTGTGACTGCTGTGGTGTGTTGCTTGCAGGCAGACGTGAGCAGTGATGAGATGCAGGCCCCTGTGCTGGACACTGAGGACGCCTGGGTGTCGGTGGAGGGCCCGGTGTCCATCGTGGAGCTGGCCCTGGAGCAGAAGCGCATCCACTACCCGCTGGTGGAGCACCAGTTCGTGCTCTGCACCGTCCTCTACGCCATCATGAGGCTCTCCCTCAAGGGTGTGAAGCCACTGTCACTGTTTGACAGCAAGGTAGAGCTTAGAAAGCAGATAATGAACTACTGCTTTAATTAATACTCCCTTCTTCTTGGGATCTGGGATATTTGCTGGCTTTCGCACTTTAAACAGTTCCTGCATGATTTTATGAAAGCCTTTAGTACATGGTGGTGCATTGATGAAATTGTCACCACAATTCAGGTAGAGACTTAAACTTGGTGAGCTTCCTTATGAATAAAAGATTTGTAGTGACCTCAGCTGCAAGAACTTGCTTTTGTTACAGCTCTTTAATTATTAGCTGGCCGAAAATACTGCATGGTCAGTGGATGACAGGCTTTTCTGTTTGCTTTGAGAAGTGCCAAACCAGTGGAAACATAAGTATTTAGAGGTCAGAAATGTTGCTAGTGCCACTGTTGCATCCATTTATTGCTCATGATTATTGCAGAATTCCCAGCATCTCAAAAAGAATAATTTTTCATGTAACCCATACAAACCACTTTGAAATGTCACTGCATTTAAAATGCAGTATTGTTACAATTAGAGCTTGATCCTGATAACAGAAAATGAGCTTTCCTCCTCCCATCATAACCACACTTTGATTCTAAGAGAATTTAAACACAAAGTACTGGTATAGACTGTGGTTTAATTCCTACTGTGGAGAAAATAATTTTGTGCTGTAACACTGTTCAGTTTTTTTCCTAAATGACTCACTGGAAATTTATAAATGCAGAATATTACCTTCCTTTTGATGTAGGCTCTTGTCTGCAAGTTCTCATCAAGCATTTGAGTCTGATTTTAGCATTTTACCACAGGTCCAATTCCATTGGTTTTGTATTTTTTTTGTTTATCTGTTAGCAGAAAAAATTATACTACCTTTTGTCATTTAAGAGTGCATATTATGGCTTCAGTAAAATCGGATCCTATTCCTGTGTCTCCATTCTTCTACATACAACTATTACTATTAGTCATTCTCTTTTTGTCCTCACTTACTTGAGGTCTCAATTTGCTCTTTGAGTAGATGCAGCACAAAATAAATTTGAGAACTAAGTGGGCTGTTTAGTATTGGATCAGAATGGATTTGTTGTATTGCCTGAAACCTGTCTTTGGTTCTCAATTTTAGGGCAGAAATGCATTTTTCAAGGACCTAACATCAATTCAGCTGCTACCCAGCGGGGATATGGATCCAAACGTGTTGTCCATACGACAGCAGGTAGGCACAAGTCCTGTACTGAAAGGTCTTGAACTTCTGAAGTTACAGATACTCCTGAGGTAACCTGTGTTTTTTGCTTCAAAGTTCTTGCTCAAAGTTGTGAGTGCAGCGGTTCAAACGCTGTGTTCGTCACAGAAGGACAGAGAAGTCTCAGAAGAGGATTATTTTCCTTTTGAGAAGGGGAAGAATTGGCCAACTGTGGCTGCGGACCTGGCTCAGTATCTTCAGATCTCTGAGGATTTGGTCAGAAGGCATTATGTCTGTGAACTGTACAGTTATGGGATGGATCATCTTGGTGAAGAGGTAAGAACAGCATTTAAGATTTTACAACAATGTCATGTATTCTGCTAAAATTACTTTTCACTTACTTAAGATGCCTGGAAGGGTTTGGCAAGATGTATCAAGCTCAAAAAATCCCCAGGCTAAAAAGTCAGAGACTATAAAAGTACCTTTTCAGGACTAATAGTTCCTTTATTTTTCCATTTTCCCAGCAAGAATCTGTGTAATGCAACTAGTGGAAATGACAGGGAGTTACACTACTGGTATAACTAGCATGGCCTTTTAATTTTCATTATATTTTATAATTTCAGGAATTGCCTTCTTTGGCCTGTAATGTCTTTTAGGATAGAAAGAAAAAAACCAAAAAAGGACAAAAAACCCCTTCCCTTCCTTGAGGGGAAATTATGTTGCTGGACTGTAAGACATCTTGTGCTCCTGCTAATCTCTGTACAGTACAGAGTAATTCTCTATGTTGCGCTGCTCTGGAGCTCCTAATCTTGTGCTTTGTAACAGTAACACATAACACAAGAAGCAGTCTCAAAGACTATTTGTCCTTTTAGTATCAAGAACTTTCTTTATTACAGCTGTTCAGGCCTCCAGCTAAGTGAGCTGTCACACTGAGACTGTTTCTAGTCCCTTCCTTTTCTCTGCTTGCAGGCCTTCCTGCAGGTTGCTGACAAAGAAGTGTTGGCATCCCAGCTGCTCATGCTGGCTGGCCAGAGGCTGGCCTTCGCTCTGCTCCATGGACAGATCAAGGATGGCATGGAACTCCTCTCCAGGCTTCCTCCAACACTGAGCACTTGGCTCAAAGCTATGGTAAGTGAAGCTCCAGTTTGGAAAACAGGTTGATTTTCTGAGGTTTCTGTTCACTGAGCCAGAGATTACATCTGAGTGACCCTTTCTTACTCATGGAGATGGGATGTTTTCCTGTTTTCCCTCCATTTTTCCTCATGGTAGTTCTGTTTCATAGAGGGTAGAGCAGTTTCATGAGTCAAAGCATCAGCTTGATTGTGTTTATAAACATTAGCAATCAGCGTTACAAAGGTTCTGGAGGGCTTAGCTGTGACATGACTGAGATGCTGAGGTTGTTGTTTCCCACAGGACCCCCAGGAAATCCAGAACGTGGAAGTGCCGATTGCGACGACAGCCAGGCTGGTGAGCAAGGTGATCGAGCACCTGCCCGAGAACCACGGGCAGTACAGCCTGGCCCTCAACCTCATCGAGGCCGTTGAGGCCATTCCCGCCTGAGCGCTGGCGGAGCAGGGCACGCTCCTACACAGAGCTGAACTTCATGGGAGAAAATTCCACAGGGCTCTGGTTAAGCAACAAAAAGAACAATGCTCCCCATCCCAGAATTTCAGAAGGTAATTTTAAATTGGAGTATATTTTAAATTTTGCACTAGTAAGAATATGTTTAGTTTCTAGTACACTTGTCAGTATCTGAACTGCTTTGTTATTTATTTCTGACTTGAGCGCTTTATGCAGTTGTTTGAATTGGGTATATTTGACAGCAGTTTTACTCTCACAACACAGTCACATCTTGTGAAATTCTGTATTTCATGTTGGCAGTAACTGCTGCACTTTCAATGTTCCATGTATGATTTGTTTTCCAAAAGCAACTTTAGAATTAGACCCAAGAAGAACCTCTAAGTTACCATGTAAAGCCAATACTGCTTTTTCAGAAGCTCGAGTTGGTGTTGGGCTCACGCCTTGTAACTGCATTATGTGACAATGTCAACTGCACTTGATGTAGGATGAGATGTGCTGGGGCCTTAGGCAAAAGGGAGAGCAGTCTGGGAAGGAGAACCCAACTCTCCAGACATATGAGTATGGACTTCTAGTCCAGCTCTCCCTGTGCTGTCTCTGGGGCATTGGGCTTCAGCTACAACTGGATTTACATCCCTCTCCATTATTATTAAGCTCTGCTGAGTTTAAGTAGGTCAAGGAATGTCTTACTGTAAGATTTTTCCTTCATCTTATCACTTTAGGAGATGTAGTATGCTATGAATCTCTGCACATGTTAACTTGTAGTCAAAAATGCTTAGAAAGTTGATCTAACTTCTCTGAAGATTGATAGTACTGAGTACTTTAGCCTTAAAACCCACACTTTATTGATGGTACCTACAGGGAATCCTATAGTGAGTATTTACACTATTGGAATGGTGTTGAACATGGTGATCTGCCGTTGGTGACTCCTGTTCACTACTTGTCTGAAGGAAGCCAGGAGAGAAAAATGAAATTGGTGTAAACTTTTTGTCTTTGTCAGCTGAAATTACCAGCTCCATCCTGTAACCTGCTCTTCCTGCATTACATGTAAGAAACATGTGGAATATTCTGCCTTGCTAGAGGTAGAATTTGGAATTGAGTCTTATCTTTCTGAAGTATGTGCTGCTGTTGTCGGAGGGTTTGCCTTCCCCTCCAAAAAGGCCATGCAGGTGGCTTGCCCCACACAGCCTCCTCCATCTGTTCTGCAGCCCCACTTCCTGATCACTGCACTCCAAGGCAGCTGGTGAAGGATTCTTGCTTTGATAGTGAATGTTTGACTTCCTACAGACAGAGCAAAGAACAGCCAGAATTCCAGTAAAATGTTCTATTGTACTTCTTTACTGACTTCCATAACTGAGGTTAAAACAGCTGTAAAGGAAAACTGGAACAGGCAGTACTGTACAGGTGCCATGACCACCTTGCCTGACAACACCTCACATTTCTGCAGAAATGAGTGAGGGTGAGATTTGGGCATCATGGAGCCTGAGGAAAGCAGAGTGTTCCTTAGCTGCATGACATTCCTCTATCCTGGTACAGCTGGGTAAAGGAATTTACTGTAACTGAGTATCATGTCAGAGCTGACACACTACACCAATCAAATCTGTAATGTACTGTAAGTAATACTCTGTATATAGTGCTATTTTGTGTTTATTTTGCTGTGGATTTGTGTAAATTGATTAAATAAAATTTGAGGTTTCATTGTGTCTTTTCCTTCCTTTTAGGGAATGGTGGTCACCATTTTCTCTTCTGTTTTGTAACGAGGACTGGCTCTCTGGGGTTATGCTGAACTACCAGCTGCCAGCATAAAAATTAAACGAGCTGGTTCAGATTTTCCCTTAAATGGAAGTGAACTTCCACAGAACACAGGTTGCTAAGAACAAGTAAATCACTCAGTTATTTTTAACCACTCTTTTTATTAAGCTGAAAAGTGATATACACAAGTAGTGTGTATGTATATATATATATATTTTTATATATATACAAACACACATATAAGGTTCCCCAAAAATACATGATACCTCCTGCTCAGGCTGGGGCTTAAGCATCTGCTTCTACAGGTTCCAGTTTGCAGACCTGCTGCTTCAGCCACTTGGGAGCAGCTTTTGCATAGGCATTTTGTCTTCACGTGCTCCCCTTTCCAGCAGCAAGGACTTGGAGGCACCGTGGGCAGGGAGTGCTTGAGGACTCGGCCGTGTATCTCCTGCAGCGAGGGCATTTTGCTTTGGCAATGGGTTGGGCTATAACTTTGTATGAAGATTGTTCACAGATGTCACCACCTGTCAAAGATAGTGGAATTGCTGAGAGAGGCTGGAGCTGTAGGTAAGACTCAAGCCATGCACAACCCTGTGCTGTAGTGCAGGAGTCTGTCTGGAATGGTTTTCTTACCTTCCAAGTTAATCAGAAAGGTCCCTTTTATGATGTTTGCATCTGAAGGTATTTCTTTGGGGAACTCGCTCAGCAGGGTTGTCTGGGATGCCATCATTATCTCATTCAGCTGGGAAACACTGGAAGTTTCTTCAGCCTGCAGTGCCTGGGGGACAGAGAGCTTTCAGACTTGAAACTTGGTTTTGTTTCTCAGCAACATCCAGTCTAGAAAATAAATGCTGAGCTGTGGCTCCTAATCAGAGTGGATGGTTTGAACCAAGAGTCTGATTTACTCCTGCTAGGAGGAGGAGGACAGACTTGAACTGCAGTGGCCAAGAGAAATGGGCCTGAGGGCCAGGCAGCTGCCCATAAGCCAGGGACAGGGACAGCAGCATCCCACCTTGGGATGATGCATTAGAGCTTGCCAGCAGGGTAAAGGGGGTCCTCCTCCAAGAAACCAAAGCTGATTTTTTATTCTGAGGGTGGTCAAATACTGGCACAGGCAGGCCCAGACAGCTGGCAGGATCTCCATCCTCAGAACTGTCCAAAAACCAATGGACAGAGGCCTGGGCAACCTGTTGTAAGTAAGCCTGCCTGAGCAAGGAGCTGTGCCGTACAGGCTCCAGCAGTGCCTTCCACCTCAGCTGTTCTGTGATTCTCTGGTAAGTACAAAGCAGAAGAAAGTTTTCACGCAGACAACACTACTCTTAGTTGCATTTTTTTACCTCCATTAATTCAAACAGCAATCCAGGCTCAATTACAATGATGACTTCATATTCCAAAGAGTTCTTGCCAGAGATGGATCCAAGGAAGGACTCTCTCATTGCACATGCACCTTCTATTGCTTCCTCAATGCCAGGCTTCTTCCATGCTGAGCTTGCATTAATCCAGCCAGTACGAAACACACCCTCTGAGTCTTGAAAGCAAAACAAAGCAATTCTTATTTTAGTCTATTTGGGTTTTTATGAAATGAATAGAAAAGAATGACATTTTCTGTAATTGCATTCCTTATCACTGTGCAATTAAACAGTGCACTGAAGGAATTGCTTAGCAGTGGGTATGTGCTTTACCTTTCTTGTAAGGGATGTACTGAAACACCTCCTCTGCCAAGTGGGGCAGGATGGGTGCAAAGGAGCGGATGATGATGTCCAGAGCCTCTGCCAGCACGGTTTGACACGAACGACGCTTAGGATCCTTTGCTTCTTCGCAGTAGAGCCTGCAAGACAGCAGGGAAAGCTGGAAGGTATTGCTATGTTCATGTTTCTGCTCAAGAGCCACGCTTCTGGGACTGCCAGTGGACATGCAGAAATCTGACACCCCAGCCTTTGTAAGGAAAGCTTTTCTGGAGTGCCCTTCCCTAGGAAAGCACAGTGAGCTGCAAACAGGACCATCTGCATCTGCAGCCACAGGAAAGGAGTTTGTCACAGGAAAGGAGATTCTCTGCATGGTAACTGGGGGAGAGAGAATCTGTCCTTAGGGAGCTGAGCCTGCAGCTGTCAGCCCTTTGGTTCATGTGTAAACCTCAGCATTAGGGCTTCTTTTCCCCCTACTCCTCCTTTACTCATGTTCTGGCAACTACAGATCAGTATAACCTCCCCCCCTCCTACCCCATGAAATAGCCCTTGCACATTTACACAAGTATCAGTCACAGCCTTAAGATTCTTTCACTGATCCAAAAAACCAAATACACTGAAAACACAAATAACTGCTAAAAGCCCTTCTCTTGCTGTCTTCCCAAATTCAGATATACACCCCTTCTAGGTAAAAATATAGATCCAAGATTCTGTCTTTAAATATTTATTTGGTTTTAAATGTGCTCGTTTGATGACCTTTTAAAGTGTTCAGTACCAGCAGTGGACAGAAGAGAGCACAACAATGACAACCACTCCGTTGAATGCACTGAGAGGTCCTTGGAGACACCTGTGTTCACTCAGCATTCACATGGAACCTTATTACCTCCATCTCAGATCCATTCCTTTCTTTTTTCCCTTTCAAAGGCAGCAGGAAGGAACTCACCTGTCCTTGATCATGCTGAAATAGAAGTTAGACAAGCTTCTGGAACAGAATGATTGCAGCAGTCGAACAACTTTGCTATAATCATATTGTTTGTAAGCTTCTGTAACCTGGGAGAGGGAGGTAAGAACAGTGCATTGGTTTGCATCACACACCCCCTGATAAACTAAACTTACAGGAAATGGAATGAGTGGCAAAAGGTCTGGCAGAAACTTTAGAAGGTTGTTGGAGGGGAAAAAAAGTTAGGTCAGTTAACAGGCCAAAGAAATAATTTCCATTCAAGTCTGAGTGGAAAGAAGAGGGGAAACCCCAGAAACCATGCCCATGGTTTCAGCAAAATGGTTCTGAGTGACAGAAATGTCAAAGTTCTGTACAACAGCAAATTTCCAAAGCTCTTGGGTTTGTTTTTTTTAATATCTAACTATTTTTAAAGACTTCTAAGTGAGCCCTTAGGCAGTGAGTGGGAAAATCTGGTTGATATCCAAGTTAAGAATGTAAAAAGTCTTCCTCAAAAATTGAGATGGGCTTAAAGGAGTGCGCATTGCATTGAAGGATCCTTTGTGGTTGTAATGTGCCTGCTTGACACACACATTTTACTCACGCATGTAAAGAAAATAAAGCCAATGGAAAACATTGCACACATGTTCATCTAAACACAATTCCCCTTACCTTGCTGCCATATTCGTGCAGTAAATGCAGCATGTATTGATCCACTATGTACATCTCTGCAGGGGTGATGGAATCTGTCTCTGGGTTGAAGCCCTCCACATTTCCCAGCATGAAGCGTAGAGTGTTCCGGAGCTAGAACAACCCAGAGCAATAAAACATTATTAGCCTTCACTTTAGATTAAACACAAAATGCTCATGTTCCATCACTAGCTAAAATTGACTGCTTTTCAAAATGATTGTTTGAATAGTTACAAAGGCATCATAAAGAACACAGGGCAAAAGGACCTACAGAAAAATAACGACTGGCTGTTTTCACAAAGCACAAAGCTGTGAAATGAGTCTTTTCTCAGCACACTTTACTATTTGAGCCACAGGTGTAAAAAGCAGTAGTACCTCCCTAAATAAACTTGGAAAAGCTTTCTTTAGGCTGAAGACTGGAAAACTTTGCAAGCAAGACACAGAGAACCTGTGTTGGGATGAACAGTGTTGGCAGTGGTGGCTCTTACCTTGTTGATGTCATCTCTGGCTGCACTGAGCACCAGAGGCCCAATCATCACCTCCGTGAAAACATTGGATTCCGCCACCCACCAGCGGAGAACATCGGCACCGTATGGAGGATCCTTGGTGTGATCCTGAGGACAGACAGGAAAGCACAGAGCCATAGAATAGCTCCAGCTGAAAGGGATCCATAGGGATCCAGTCCAACTCCTGTTCCACGCAGGACTACCTATAATTTTATGTGCCCAGAGGTTACTGTGCTTGGAGGCTTCCCCCTCTTTTAGTAACCCACACCTGCAGCACTCTGTGTACAGGCAGTGCTAGAACCCAGGTAAGCTGAGAGAAACTCATCTGCAGCCTTAATTCCTCTGAATGCTTCTCATTAAAATAGCCATGTTAGTATCTAAAACTACAGAGGTTTTTCTTCCCCTTCAGACTGTTTTCAGCTCTGAAAACGGCTTTTCTCCTTTGTGAAAGCATAGGAACAATTGTGTGTTTTAATTAATCAGATAAGCAAGTCATGCAAGGATTCATTCTTTTGTCTAGTGAGTTGCAAAATCTGCTTAGCAGCCTCAGAAACAGCAACAGTGGGACTGGGGAGGGAGGGAAATTCAGAGCATATGAATGCACTGCAGTGCAACCTCCCTGACCAGGGAATGAAGTTTCCAGAGTCAATAACAGCCTGAGAGCAGAGAGATTGCTGGGGTGCAGCTGCTACATCTGACTGCTCCACTGCCATACTTGGTAAACTTCAGTCAGTTTCACAGCAGAATTTCATTATTTTAATTTTTTGTTTTTATTCTTCCTCTTTTCCATGACTCCATCAACACTGATAAAAAGGAACCATCCTACACCCTCTGAATAATTTTCTTTTCTCTTAGTAGAGAATGAAGGTGAGGGGTTTTCTTGCACTACAGCAGAAGCAGCACAAGTCAAGGTTTTCAGAGACCAGCCAAATGGAACTGCAGTATAGCCAAAGAAGAGCCTGACAGAATTCTGCCACAAGACAGCTGCAGAATCTGGCAGTGAAAGGTTTTAAGTGGCAGCTCTGAGAAACTCAGGAGCTTGACCTACTTCGCCTCCATTGATGACGACATCAGGGTCAACCACGTTGCCAACAGATTTGGACATCTTCTCCCCTTTCTCGCCAACAGTAAAGCCATGAACCACCAGAGTCCTGCAGGAAAGATTTTAGTGAAAACAAAATCCCAGGGAAAAATCTATGCTAAGAATTGATTTCTAATGAGGATATTCTTAAGTCAATGCACACAGAAACCCTGTTTTGGTGAGCCTGAGGCTTCATCCTGAGTTCAACCAACCATGAATATTCCCTGTACTACCATCCATGGAGAGCAAACAACTTTATTTTCCTCATTTAATTTTGTTCTGTAAGATTGTTTAGATATCTAAGGCATGAGTATTTCAGATTAAATAAAGCCTAAAGTGTTATTTACTTTTTAAGCCAATACATTTCCCAAAATTGCACAGCCTCCTTGCAGCTAAGCCACATTCCCCTTCCCTATGCTTTCCATCTTCCAGGAGATAAATGGTGTGCCCCAGCTCCAGCAGAACACAAGCACACAGCTATTCCCAATTCCCTACAGCCTAATGTTGAATTCACACATCAGTGATCTTGGGAGATTTGCACATTGCACTTCCCAAAGAATTTCTTTAATTGTGGGAGTGGGAGAGATAGCAAAAAGCCCCTTGTATCTGATAATTCCTAAATTACTAAGAATGAAAACATTATTAGAATTATGATAGAAAACAACAGTAAATGAATTACAATCTACTATGAGAAAACCTTTATACTGAAAATGTAAGAACACGAATCAGATACTTGGTACTGGTTTGATTTCTCTTGTTTATACACTACTGTGCACATTTCCAAAAGCCCAATATTCAATAAATGGACTAGAAATGTATTTGCAATCCACACACTTACTTGTATGGTGCCTTTTTCCTTGCTGCCACACTGGTTAAGAGAGAGGACTGAAACCAACCTCCCAGCTGGTCTTTTCCTTCAAGGTATGTATCTGCTCTCTGATCTGCACCTTTAAAAACCAGAACATTTTATTTGAAATATCAGACCTTGTATCTTAAAACAATTAACACACAAAATCTCTGAAAGTGATTAGTAACATTTATCTTGCTTTTTAAACCCAGTAAGTAAGTTACTTTTCTTAAATGGTGTGTGGTTACTTAACCATGATACAAGGGATTCATTAGTATTGCAATTTTTAAAAGAATCCAAAACTTGCCACGCTCCAGAATTTAACAAATAAGCTCGCTCTCTCCTGAACTAAATAGCAAAATTATGAAAAAAAGCTATCATGCTCAGATTGCTTCACAGAAGTTCTCAGAATACTTTTCAAGTGCTCCTAAACAAACTGCAATACCCAAGAAAAGTCCACATACTTTGGAATTAATAAAAATCTATGCCACCATCTGAAGTGTTCCCATTTGGAATGACTCAAGGCACAAGGCACAGAGGTAAGGTGCCCAACCAGCCCATGAAAGGCATTTACAGAGGAGAGCAGGTAGCTTTGGCAGTGACCACAGCTCACCTGCGACAGAATGTACATTTTTGGTCACTGGTGTTCCAGGAAGATTAAAAACTTTGGGAATGAGTTAGGACAATGTGGGAAACAAGAAAGCCTGTTGGGGATAGAGGCATCTGGAAAAGCCTGGCTTGGGAAGGCTAAGTAGAAATATTATTCCCTGTAAACACACACATAGAACAAAAGAGGAATGGTAGGGAAGAGCAAGTGCAGCTAATGAGTACTTTAGAGGAAAATTGGGCTACAAGGCAGGCAGGGTATTAGCCTGACTGCACACTAAAAGCAGAAGAGCTAACCCAGCTATTCCACAGGGTTGAGAGAGGACAGCACAGTTTAAATGGCTTTACTGGTGGAATTCAGTCACTGTACAAAAAGGTACACACTTGTTGACTCAAGAAGTCCCTCCTTGTCCTAAGCAATCCTAGACAGGTCACCAGAGTGAGAACAGAGTAATGTGAACACAGCAGAACATGCAAGTCAAAGCCTACAAAACCATACACGTTTGTCAGGAGTTTAGTTTTGATTCTACAAGTTGCTTTTAGTTTTGATGGTGTTGCTTTCTCAGTATTCAGACAGAAGTTTCTCTACTCAATTTTTATTCACTGTCTCCTCTTTTCCTCTTCCTACGACCCCTGAGACAATGCTTCTTTCTGCCGCTGACACACTTGATTTATTTGTTTAACTTAATGGAAGTTTCAATATTAGATCCATCCTGCAATAAAGGGAAGTTCAACATTACAAAGGTCAAGGCCACACAGTTCCAGGTAGCACAGGAAAAATGTGTGGGTGGATATCATGGTTTTTACACATCAGCTTAATCAGTCAAGGAAATCTACAAAGAGTCTGGGCTTTAGAAGTACAGTAAGTAAGAAGCAAGCTTTGTATTAAGAGACTGCAAAAATACTTGTGAGGACTAGATAAAAAAAAGAATATTTGTGGTAAGGAAGACAGTAACATTAGAAAATCTGTAACACATTTGTTACTTACAACTAGTTTATGAGCCACTGGTTTTAGAGAAGTGAGCTTTTCATGGAAATGCCAGTAGTTAGAACTTGGACGAGAGAAGAATTTCAACAAACAACTGATTATAAACAGCAAAGTGGATTGGGCTTTTCTGACAGGAACTAGTACATTTGGCAAGCTGGCTACTGGGGCTTGCAAAGTTAACAGAGGCCTGAACATTTTATCTGTAAAATACAAACATGGGGTTTGCATTTACAAAACCTGCCTTATAAGTAGCTCCCCTTCCTCAGTTTTGTGAAAACTGTGATTGTTATATAAAAATTAATTACAACAGTGCTCACTTTTTTTTTTTTAATAAATGGAGAAGTATGTCCAACAAGCCCAAAGAGACTTCTGTTTATTTTAACTGAGGTATAGTACATAGGTCGTTAAAGAGAATTACAATTTATGATCCTTCTGGTTTGGATTTCAAGATTCCATATCTTTGATCTTACAGACTTTGACTTTTAGATTAAACATAATGTATTTTAATGCCAGGAATGAACCAGCTAAGATAAATTCAAGCCTCTCAGTCAGCACAAAAGTTTAAACACTTAGATAGGCAAGCTGTAAAATAATCACATTCATTCAGTTAAAAATTAGCCAATAAGATAGGGAAAAAAAGTTATGATGTTGAAAACTACCATCGTTGCAATACCCACAAAACTGTGGGTAAAAAGCTGTGTGACTTTTACCAGTGGCAAATCACATCACAATAAAGTCCAGTGTACATTTTTATATGAAATATTTTTAAAAAGAATAATCTCAAAGTTGTAGTGAAGATGGCACTCTGCCCATGAGGAAAATGTAGGAGAATTTTAAGACATCTCTTAAATGGATGCTCCATAAGGAGCAACTGAAATGAGCTCTGTCAAAAGGCTGAACTTCAAAGCAGAAGAACAACAGAACAAGTGCTGGGCAACACAGCATTAAGTATTTAAAATTAGCATATGCTTTTGAACAAAATTTTGCTTTTACCACACTTTCTTTTTGGAAGCAGCATATTAACACTCTTCTACCTCACAGCAGCATTGTGAAAATGCAGTTATCCGTGTCTGAAGCATGTGTAGCAAGAAACAAACAGGATGAGAGAGCACAACAATAAACTGTTCAGCGAAAACAGTGTTAGGCAAACAGAGTATTAAGAAAGGAAACAGCATCCCCAGGAAATTTTAGGGGATTTCAGAGAACATTGCACTTGTGGATGTGCTCTCAGTGATGCCAGTGAGTGGTGTTTATTTCACACAGTCTACTTGTAGCTGTACAATTTTGGGTTTGTGACTACAAATCTAGTAGCCAAATCTCCGATTTTAGTGTGTAAGTTGCAGCTGCCCCACTGCTGACATGGAATGGTTTGATTAATCTGTCATTTAGCTACAAGTGGTACCTTAGGCACACCCAGGCTGGAAAAAGGAAGCCAACCATAATTTAATGGAACAAGAGTAACTTTAAGCCATGTCCATCAGAAATAGGCCCAGTCCCTGGAAGGAGATGCAGTAGGACAAGCATTAGAAATAGGACTGTGCAAGGGCAAAAGGTAATGCAACCTATGATTTACACCACTGGACTTGGCTGTCACTGAGCAATTCCTTTATCCTCATTCAGCAGAATCTCTCTTGCCCCTCTTCACCCCCTTCCCAACCCGCTTTTTTTTTGCTGACAGCAATCTGTGTGGCCATCAGCCAAAGGGATTCATTTTGTAACAGCTGCACCTCCTTGGACACAGCTGGGGCAAATGCACTGAAAACTCAGGCCAAGTTCTGAGTCACAGAGACGCTGAAGAGAAGGAATTATTTTCACAAGACTGGAACTGACAGGGAGATCTGTAACATCTGTTATTCCTGCTAGTTACTAACAGATCATTGACTTAGAATTTTCAATAACTTGAGTTCAGGGCAGAGTGAAACAAACATTAGTCTCAGTTTTAGTCATCTTTTATATCCTGCAGTAGCCTGAAAGTAACTCGTGCTGTGAAAGAACCTCTGCCACCAACACTGACAGAAGGCAGCAACAACCTCTGCTATCACTCATCTCCTACCACAAAATTAGTTCTTCACATAATGACATTCTCTAAGCAATCCTGGATTTCTCCAAGAATTCCATCTTTTTTTCCTCCAAGAGTACTTTGGAAAACAACCCCACCCATTGGTCTATCTGTAAGCCTTACTTATTATCATTGATATTGGAAGAAGTTCTGCAAAAAGCTTTAAAAACTGGAACATATTTCAGAAATAAATGACAAAACTCTTAATTCAACAACGTCTCTTGCAAAGTTTCATAAAAGGTGAGTTAAACCAGTAATTTGATATGAATCACAGACTGTACTTCACTTCTGGCAGTGGCTGGCAGCCACTGTTACACAGAGAAAAGGTAATGCAATTTTTGTGTCATTTTGGAGAATAAACAGGGTTAGGAGGTTACACTGCTGGTTAGCCAGTCCCCAGCTTTGACAGCAGTGGGGCCACTCCAGTTATGTCACACAGCAGAAGATGATGCCTTACACACTCCAGCAAATTTCATTAAAAGAGAGGACTAGGTAGAGAAGAGCAGCTTGTAATAGTTCCATGAAAGAAGTCTGTATTGTGATGACCCAAACATTTATTAGACACTACAGAATCCATATGGGAGCTTTACACAGATTAACACGATTCCAGAGCCTTGATTCTGCTATTCCTTATGAAAAGTTATCTCCTTTACAAAGGATTAGAGGACTGAGGTGTTCAGCTCTTTAACAATGCAAGTTTGTACCTGCATAAAATACCACTACTTTGTTATAGCTTTCAAAATCAAACCAGAAACATTTTTAAAGAGCATAAACCTCAATATATGTAAAAATCTTCTAGAAAATTAATGTTTGCTGATGGTACATGGTTGCCTGACCATGTTGCTAAGAAATAAAACTCTGGTACTAACGTGTTTTATAATTCAGCAAGATTGTTATCATGCAATTGTGTACAGAGGGTTTAAAGTCCAAGAGACTTGATGTATGGCACCAGACTCCTCCTTTAGAAAAGACTTCTGACTTTGCACTATCCTTCAGGCAAACAGTGTGTATTTTACATCTTTTTATATAAATATCTATCTGCTACCTACTGAGTAGCAACTACTGGCAGTAGGAGCCATAAATAGCATATAGCAAGTATAAATATTTTAAGCCACAATATACTGCTTTAGTTACTGAAAGTAATGAGAAGTGAAAAAGCACACCTACACTTTTAAATTATAAAACTTAGACTCAGCAGCTGATCTCAGTCTTTGCTATTTGTCTGTGCTATTTGCTTCAAATAGCACAGACAAGCACAGACTGAAATGTGTTAACTAAAAACAATTTAGGAGTACCAAGTAGCAGCAAAGTACCTTGGCTGTCTGTGCCATGAGACTTCTCCACTCAAAGCAAGTATGAGGTGATCAGCAGTTACACAGTACACCACATGTCAGAATCATTAGAGCAGCATATTAGAAAAACCTCAACTTTAATTATGCTGAAAATGAGTTTGCCAACATTAAATCCTTATCTTTACAAGCAAAAGCAGCTTTAAAAGTCACAGACAGCCTGCTGATGGCATAATCTGCCTCAGTTGTGCTGACACCAACAGTGTCACACAAAACAGTTACATTTTGCTCTCCAAGTATTTTAAAATAAGGATCAACATAGGAATTCTTTACCTTCCAAAACATGAGCCCAGGAAGTTCCACTGTCAAACCAAATGTCTAGGACATCCTGTCCCTTGACATAATCCGAAACATCATGACCACCAGCCTAGAGAACAATTGAGAGAACAATTATTAAATAAGGCAAATAGAATACTCTACATCATCAATGCTTTTCAAAGCTAGAAATAAAGCAAATTTTGTTTCTGGACCAGTTTTGTACAGGTTCTGTTACCAACTTTGTGAGTAAAAAAAAAAATAATGTAGGCAATTTTTGACAAGAGTTTTCAGATAATTACTGATGGAAACTCAAGGTAGGGTAAGGAAAAATTACAAAGAAACTCTCAGATGGCACAGTAACACCACAGCTTTGTGGTAGCTTAAGTACACAATTGTTAAAGAACAATAAAAAGTTAGGACGAACTAAATAAAAATTCTAATCTATCTTAATGACCAAGACCTAATACATATTTGGGCTCATAATTTGGTTAATTAGGATGTCACTTTCCTCCTGATCTAAGAGGAGGAGGATGGAGATTTCTGCCTTGAATTAACAGCACAAATCCAATTGTGTGTGTGTTCTGCCCCACTCAGATCTCACTTTTTGAACATTCCTTTCACAATGAGGGTACAAGACTGAAGAGGATCATGGGAATAAACAAAATTTTTCTATTATTTCCCATCACTCAACTGTCTTGAGCACCTGCTGTACCTGAAGTCACAAGTTTACCTTTGCTACAGCCTCTTTTGACAGGAGTTGTTCAATAGGGAGGGCCCACCATGCATCTGTTCCTTGCTGCTCCACTATTTTGATGACATCTGTGATGGTTTCACTGGGTTAGGAGGAAAAAAAGAGGTTTATGAATGGAGGAGTTAATCACACCTTTCCACAAGCATCCCAGACCCAAAGCAGTGAGAGAAGCTGATACACAGACCAAGCTACTAAAACCTGTGATTTTCCAGCTTCTAATCCATACAAAACTTCACAGAGCTTCCTGCCTGCATTGAATACTTTCTGGCTTTGCCTTCCAAGATGGGAGAATTTGTAAAACATGCAAAAACCCACATGGATTCCAAACATCTTCTGCAAATACCTCATAATTGGGGCACTCAGAAAAGATGCCAGCAGCTTGAAAACTTCTAAAATCCATTTTATTTGCTATTTATTGACCTTGAATTTAAAGAAACTACACAAGTACTTCCCCTCAAAATATCTGCTCTTTTTAACAACAGGTTTATTTTTCCTACTGGATACAGAGATTTTGGGAACCCATGTGGAAAGGAGGAGTGAGGAAATGACAGCTTCTCAAGTAGCACACACACACACACACACACACACATATATACATATATATATACACTTATACATATATATACACACATCTTAAGCTTCCAGTTGCCTGAATTTCCCAAAATTAGCAATATATATTTTAAATTGTAATAAATACAAATATTTTAATCCAAATAATGTAAGAAACTGAAAATTCTGCACCCATAGAGGAGTGATAATAAACCACTCAAATACACTCTGAAGGCAATCTATGAGTCCATATCATATAGCACCAGCCAGGACAAAGGTCCTGAAAATAAACAGATATTATGGAAATAAGAAAAATTAAAAAGTTAACTAAGCATTTTTTCTGATCTGAACAGAGAAGACAACCTCAAGGTGTGCAGTTCTGTGCACTATTTATGACACATTCAATCCTTGGCCCTAATAGGTAAGGCTATGGGGAATTGATTTTTAATATTGCTTAATACCAAGTCTAGACATAAATTAAACTATCTTAAAAAGCCAAAGAGGAACCCCACACACTTTGTCTTGCTGATTCACAGACCACTTGCTAAAGAGGTGATTTTTAAGACATCTGCTGTATTTAAGGAGTACAACAGATCATCCCGACCTGCCAACTTCAAACTAAACCTGCTGTGTTACCCAGGACACCAGGGATTTGTTCATAAACCGAGAAATGAAGATTTAATCAGTTAACTAATTTCTTGACACAGTATTGCAAAAGGGGGAAAAGTAAAATAATTATCCGGCATAATTTTCTTAAAAACACACAAGGCAGATGATCTTCTTCAGTCTTCACTCAGTTTTGTGTTTGGTTTTCAGCACAGTATTTTACTGCACTGTTAATAAGCTGAGCTACATCACTAAAACATTTAATGGACTCTTACACTCAGGGTTTAAGCATGAAAACATGTTCTCCAGGAAGCTGTAGAACAAATTACTTCAGTTCATGACATGAGGTGCAACGGCGAGAAGAAAATCCAGTTTTGCTCTTGACTGCTCCAATTGCAATGACAGAATATCAATTTTGTATCAATCAATCAATCAATCAATCACTCATCAATTAATCAATTTACTTCTCAAAATAAATTCCCTGTAGAACATCTCAGCAGATTGTCTACAGGGAGAGGCCATTAAGCAGCAATACTCACACATGGCCATCTCTTTGGCACCACCACCATTCTGCCCCTTTCAAACCAGCCCAGGCATCATTCACCTTCCATTTTAATGTAGGACACAATTTATGCTTTGTAATTTATCTTGCTAAAACAACACTGAGGAGCTCCAGTTGTGAACAGTACCACTTCTTTACAGAAATATTTGCACAGAGGCCTGTTTGTCTGTCTATACTTCCAGTTTTGAGAGTGTTACTTCTCCAAGATAAAAGCTAACAACAACCCCAGTACAGGTACAATTCCTGGCAGGTAGCTGATATGCAACCCTTATGTCTTGCCTCCTTTACCCTAAATCTCCAAATTCAGAAAGCTCACAGGAAACACAAAAATGAAATTTGCCTCAGCCTGGACTAAACTATTCCTCTGAATTTGTCTTCTGTAGGATGAGTACCTTCCACTGACAA
Organism: Melozone crissalis; assembly: GCF_028551555.1. Classification (NCBI taxonomy): domain Eukaryota; kingdom Metazoa; phylum Chordata; class Aves; order Passeriformes; family Passerellidae; genus Melozone; species Melozone crissalis. Next base: position 1,638,412 of record NW_026535805.1, read on the forward strand.
AGCTGGATTTACATCCTGACCTTTAGCGATGATACTGCAGCACCAAGGAACATTTTAGAAAAAGCAATACACAATATTATTTTTTACTCTTTGCCAATAGAATTTTCCACCTTGGATTCTTCTCAAATACACTATCAGTGTATTTTTAAAGACAGTTATAGATAACCAGTTGTCTTCACCTGAAGATTGGAAGAGCTCCCTCCACAGTTTCAATGCCTTCTTCTCACTGGCTGAGTCTTACCCATAGAACTCACCAGCAGAAGACAAGAGTAGCTAAATTAAAAAGAGGATGATTTACCCTAAAACATGTTTATTATCATGTAAAAGATTTGTGTATGTTGAGTGATTCAGCAAGAAGTAATTCAGTGCTCAGCTACTAGCTCTGGCCTCAATGAGAGCCAGAAAAATTCTCTGAACAGGAATCACACCCACAACTCGCACAGAAAAGCTACCAGCACATCCTGTAAAGCAGAAAATTTAAACAGGAACTAAGCCTGTCTTCCACATGGTTTTTTCATATTGCAAACGCACTTCTGTGGAGGGACATAAACTCCAGTGATGAATTAATTTCAACCTATACATTTTTAAAATATTCAACAGGTATTTCACAATATCAATATTTGGAGGGATTTATAAAAGATGATAAATCCAGCTATAGATCAAAATTAACAGTTATCTTGGACAGCATATAAAAAGATTCTCTTAATAAACTATTTTTTCCTTTCCATCAGAGGTGGGGGAGGGGAGAGAGAAGAAGGAAATAAACCTTTGCTATTACTGTCCCTTGGGAAAGCATTATAAAATGCCTGCCTTCATTTACAGTAAGCATTGCCAATGTCACACAAGACATGTGTAGCCTTGCAGATACCCCATTCCCACAAAACATACCATGAGCTAACCTTTTATCAAGTATATTGCCATGCAATGCAAAGATTACACTATTAATTTATGAAGAGCAGATTTTTTTAAAGATATTTTTGTTACACAAGAACCAACAGGTACAATTATGCTACAGATAAAAGTTTTCAGATAAGTAAAAGAAGGTCAGATTTGTGTTATCAATTACTTACAAGAAACAAGAAGTCAAGGACTGTGAAGTCAATTTTTTATTGACCAATATTCTCAAAATTCTATCATAGTTTCAAATCATGTTTAAAAAAACCCCAATATTTTAGCAGTGCAAGTTTCTTTCACTATACAGTGTTTCCCTAGGGAATATACGTGAACTTTAACAAACATTTTATAAAAGGAGGTAGTTTAGATGAAAGACTTCCAGGGTACCTTTTCAACAAATCTTTTTTACTCCTACAGTTTAAAAAATACAAGTCAAACAAACCAAGCCCCTGTACCTATCTCTGCTCTTCTTGCAGGATCCTTATGATAAATTTGACTTCAAGGAGAAACAACTTTATTTAAAGTATCTGCATTATAAGGAGCAGGACTTTTGCAAAGTACTTTTCTGTAAGGTGCAAGTGAAAACCACCTTGCTCAAATAACTACTCATCACTTTATAATCTGCAGCCTTCAAGGTGAGCATGATAATTCCCGAGTGAGCCATAAAGGCATTGTAAAACTTTGCCCTTTATTCAGAGGCTATCTGGAAGAACTTGCATTACGTGTCCCTGCTACGCTCTGACACCCCTACGGCAATTCACGCTACCACGGCTCCAGCCAATCACCCGGGAGCCAGGTATTGATTATGCTGCACACTTATTTAATCTGTTAACAGAAATTAGCCAGCATTAAGATACAGGCAGGAGCAGAAGAACACAGAGCCTGATGTTCTCCACATCTCCTTTCCAACAGCAGCAAAGAGGGAAAGTTATCTTCTGCTTCACAAGAATGTCGATACTACAGCTGTAAGTAATACGGGTATGGTTAGCTGCTACTAATTGCAATTCACTGAAATGTCTTCTTATTTTAAAAAACAAATTAGAGCACAGGACAGACCTCCTTCAAAACCATGTCGGGTTTTTTTTTTCAGAAATTTGATTTATGTGTTAATCAAAGTCACAGGGATGTGGATAAAGGCATTAGAACGATCTTTGCATTACTATTATTTATTACCAATATCTGAACAGTGAGTTTGTAAAGCAGTTATTGCATGAGCTCAGATTAAAGTATGTATTACCTGTGCTGAGCTACTACTCGAAATACAATTCTTATATTTTAGTTTTGGAGCTCTTTCCTCTTTTCCCTGAGTTACAGAGCTTCCTAGATGGAGAATGTTTTCTCTTGAAATCTGTTAAATTTTGAAAGCTGTCACACAGCAGAAGCATCTATTTGTGCATGTACTCTAAATTACTTTTAAAGTCTTTTTTCTCCATTTGTCCAGAAAAATCCCACAGAATCTCACCTCTGTATTCTTACTGAAAATGGCAATAATGAAAAAGTGCTCTCCCTTTTCTCTCTCCTATAAGGAATTTTTAATAATAATTTTTACACTCCTAGTCACAATATGATGCAGCATACTCCACATAAAAGAATTTAAACATCATTGGTATATTAAATTTCTTACCATAGATGACAATATCATTGAATCAAATATCTTTTAGGGCTATAGGGGGGCCACAGCAGCAAGGAGACTCATGGAGATTCTGCACTGAACATCACAAACTACCTCTTGGCTAGAAAGACTGGATTGCTGGTGTGGCAAGAACACTGTTAGAGAAAGCATCTCCACCTTGAAAGAAGGGCTTTCAGTGGCTTTTCATGGGATACATTCAGGGACAACTCTGAGAGGCAAACAGCAGTTTATTTTAGGGACTTTTTTTTCTTTTTAAAAGTCTTTTTACAGGTGATACATGAACAAGATCACTCAAGATCGACCACTGGTGCTCTCATATGTAACAGCAACTCCATGTGGACTACACTGACTTCCAGTGGAGATGCTGTTACTTTTGATAGCCACTCAAAAACTCCACAGCAGCTGCTACTGAAAGGTTGTTCATCCAGCATTCAAGTTAAAAACAGCTCATGGTTTGAAATGCAAGTTATTTACTGGTGTTTTAACTATATTAATTACTCATACCAAATATGAAACTTAAAAAGTTTCACATTAAAAAGTATATCAGCAACCTGTTGTAGTATGATTTTCAAAATGATAATGCAAATGTAACAAAACAGGCTTAGCTGCAGTTTTCAATAAGAACTGGTGTCCAGGAAAATGACCTATGAATTGACAGACTGTCTTCTGCATTTGCCTGTCACTTCTATAGGCCAATATTCTGTGCACTTCTACTCCAGTTACAGAAATCTCTTACAGTTAACTTTACAAATATATAAGCTCAAACTTTTTAGAATATTTAATGTCTGTTTTACAATTTCCTTTGAAAATTCCACCAAGAGTAAGTAAAATTAGAAGTAAAGAGTACTGGCTATAAATGAACATCTGAACCTGTCAGTCAAATGAAATAAATCTCTTTTCAAACATAGTGAATATGTCTGTTTTTTCTTAAATGCCTCTCTATTCCCCAGGTCAATTCTACCCAAACATGCCATGTTGTCCCTTCGTTCACTCCCCTGTAATTCTTGCTGCTGGGCCAACACCTACACACAAAGGTGGAGGTGTTAAGCTGTGGCAGAGTTTACCACGTCAAAATGCTGTGATTGCCACATTTTGCACAATTTTGGGAATAATCTCACACAGCTTCAGCACTCACAAAAGGCAGGGGCTTTAATACAGGTCATGGCCTTTCAAAGTGATTGTACTACAACCTAAGGGAATTCCCACATATCCCTCCTTTCAAATGCTTTCTGTCCCAGCTCCTCAGTGTTCAGAAGGAGCTCCTGCTTCATGGTGCCCCTCAGTTTTGAGTGCCAACTGCTGGACTGGTTTCCATTACACTTCTTTGCTTGTAAAACTATATATTTAACAATTTTTAAGCAACACACACACTCTCAAGGCTACTCTTCAACCAGAAACAAAAAGAATTCCTCTGAAATAGTAGTTTTTCATAGAGATACACACCTGCTTTTTTGCAGGTAAAGTGGTTTTATGTCCCAGAAATCCTCCACCCATTTATTTCCTGATGTGTGTCAGCGTTATTCAGGCACTCTAAACGACATTGTGGCTACTGTGGTCTTTTCTCACAGTTATTGCCTACAGTGAGAGAGCCAAAGTACATCTCTCTGCACACCTACACACCCAGTCACACCAGGTGAAGCTAAGAACTACCTGTCTAAAGTCCATTCCCTGCTCTCCACACCCTAAGCCTCACCTACTACTGTCTACTATCTACTGCTTGTGTGCTCAGCACAGCCTCTGGAAAACATGCTAGACTCCTGCAGTACACTTACTCAACACCAGAATAAAAAAAAGTTCTGCAATGGTATTCAAGTTCAGCTGTAAAAACTTATGAATTTTCACAAAAGGTTGTAAGGTTAAGGTGTACAAAACTGAGTTACATCAGCATATCTCAAGGCAGAAAAAAATTATGGAACTAATTTAATGAATGTGGAACTCCACAATACTCTTTTTAGGAAATCACTTCTAGAGAGCATTCACAACTGAAAACCTTTGTTCCCCAAAGAAGTTAAAGCAGAACTGTGTTACTCCTTACAGGAAAGAAAAGGAACATATTTGGTTGACTTTCCTTGTTTTAAAGCATAGCTTATATTTCCTCTGCATTATGTTGTCTATGATTCCTGAAATGCAGTGTTTGCAATATCTGGATACTATTAACCAAAAGATGGCAGAATCAGACCAGCATCTGAAGATCTAGACATACCAACCATATAGCTGAGGGTCAGTTATGCCTGAGGCTGGTCTTTAAAACCACTCCAATTTTGTTTTGAAACAAAATGCACTTATTGATTCTGCAACCAGTGTGGTTAAGCTATTTCAGATCTCACTGTCACTTAACTGCAAAATGCTATTTTGACACAGTACCTGGACTATTTAATGTACAGTGGTACAATTACAGTTGCCATCTATTCTAACCACAACTTGCATTTCACTGCTTGCTTAAATGGTAAGGCCAGTCATGACTGTCAGCTCACTGAAGATGAGGGATGAAAACAGCAATTGATCTCAAGAGGAGTTTGCAGGTAACTTAAGTATGTAAGTAAATTGATTCCTATTATTTATGTGTAAGTCACTTCCAGAGACAAGCTTTTGATTGTTTTAACAAAAATCTAAATTAGATCTGCATATAAACAACTACAAGTAAAAGCATGTATTCCTACTTGAAATAATAAGAAGTTTTACAGTATCACTAACTGCAGCACAACAGACAGTGCTTCTTCTGTCACTCTGCAGTGTCTAAGGCTAGGCAGGTACCTGTTTATCAAGCATTCTCCTGTGCTCTTCTGGTAAAAAGCAGGAATTGGGACGCCCCAGCATCTTTGCCGTGATATGCACCAGAATGTCCTTCTGTCCAGCATCTCCAGCATCCTGTTCATTGCAGATGTAGGGATCACTTTCACTTTTTTCAGCACATCCTATGAAGGAGACAGTGAAATGTTAAACATGCTTCAGCTTTCCCACAAATAATGTTTATGCTGCCAGTAAAATATGGTACAGATCTACTCTCCCATTCCCAGTATCAAACAACACATTCTCAGGCAACTGCCTGCTCCTCTTCAGTAACTTATTTGAAGACTGCATATACTGTGTATTTCCCAACCAAACCCCAGTTCTCTGATTCAATAGCAGACAGACCCTTTAAAATGGCATCAGTGACTGAATCTGAAGTTTAAAAGCTGACTGTATCTTGTTCTGTTGTCTACTTTGAAAACCCACCTTGACACAAACTGTCTGTAGAGGGCTACCACTCCCTCCCAGCCCTGCTGAGTAACCACTGTGTTTTCATCCATTCTAAATAAAGATGGAGTATATACCTCATGCCTTAATTAGAATAAAATCACTGCTACCCTAAGGTGCTGGCCTGAATCTTCTGTATGGATCTACATAACTTCAAAGAGCAAACGACCCCAAGCTTTAAAGCTAGGACTGTGACAAAATTAACAGGGCAGCAAACAGATATCTGGCCACACAAGGCCAGCCTAACAAAAAAAGGTAATTTTAACAGTGATTAAATTGTCTTTTCTAATTTAATTCCTTGAAACATCATCTTTTAAAAAATATTTTAGGGAAAAAACCATCAGTAGCTCTAAGAAACTTCTGCATCTGTAAATAAAATGAGCAAATATACCAGTCAGTGCAGCGACCAGGGATTATATCAACATTGACAAAAGAATTGACAACATATTTCACTTCAACAAGTAATTAATGCTTTTCAACTACTGTTCATAAACCCTAGAGAAGATAATATTCTGGAGAGAGCTACAGCAAGATTTTTTTGTTGGTTCCAAGTAGCATCAGTTGTCTTCAAGTGTCTCATAAAAAAGAAAAATTACCTGTGCTGCAGCCTTCACATCTGCTGTGTTTACAAACCACTGCTTGCTGGCACGAATAATAATTGGTTTTTTTGTCCTCCAGTCATAGGGGTAACTGTGCACATATTTCTCCTCTTTTAACAAACTCCCAGCTGCTTGAAGCATCTTAATGACTGAGAGAAAAAATGAGGCAAGATTAAATTTCAGTTTGAATATATGGCTACTGTTAACCTCAACTTAGTCCTTTTCATAATCAACACTTCGCAAGAAATGCCAAAATATGGCCAGTTTATACAAACTCTCAAAATATACCTGCAGGACTGTAAGTGATGAAGTAACAAATGGTCAAACACCAAATACTCACCAGCTTCATTCCCTTCTTCAAGGACATTCTTGTTTTTAAGTTCAGGACCTGCTGCTTCTGTAAAATACCCACTTTCATCCACAAGGCAATCCTGAAAATAAATAAATTAATCATGTCAATAAAATACCATGTGGCAATTTATTATCATTTTGGTATTCAAAAGTGAGTTAAATACTCTACTGGGTGACTCCTTTTCTGATGAATAACAAAACATTTAAGTACACTTCAGATTTAGTGAACTGCAGTGTAGTAATTTACCAAGTAAGTGAACTTCAGGTGTCAAAAGAAATGAGCACCAATGCATTTGCACACATACCACAACTATTACACATCACAGTCACTGGTATTTTAGTGACTTTTCAAATAAACAATGCAAAATAAAAGCAAACCTAACCCTCCCCATGCCCCACATCCTGAATCTTCACTCCCATCAATCACAAACTGGCTATGCATAAATGAGCTGTATTTACATATGTGTTTAAAACAAGCTTTGCTAAAAAAAAAAGTAACAATGACCTACATAACTGGTGACTTGCTGATCTGCACGTAAAAGACAATTCAGAGTAGTGAGAGTCAATATCTGAGAAACATTCTCTGTGTTCTCCTTTAAAAAACAAAACCACATAAAGAGCAGAAAAATCTGATTCTAACACCTCCCTGTAAGTTTTAATTAGCAGAAGGAAACTTCATTCTTTTATTCTGTACACATTTCCTTAAGGTTAGTCTTGCATTCCTGCAGGCCAGTGATACTCACACTTCTGTGAATGCTTCAAAATATTTTCAAGCTTTATGCACAAATTAAAACAAATAATTTTGGTGTCACACAGTCAATCAGTTGCAGGAAATCAAGAGCAACAGCTGAAAAGATAAAGTACCGTGGGCAGCTGATGGTGGGAAGCTACGCTGTAATCTTCCATACCATGAGCTGGGGCTGTGTGAACTAATCCTGTCCCTTTTGTCATTGTCACGTGATTTGCAGGTAACAGGGGAGAGACTCTGCCAGAAATGGTGGGATGAGCACAAGAACCATCTGCCAAATCTGCACCTGAAAAATACAAACAGAAGATAAAATAAACACAACTCACACGTTCAACTTCTTCTATCAGAGAGCAGAAAAAAAAACAAGTGGTTAAAAAAAACCAGAAGAAATAATATTATTAAAGCCTTGCTGCAAGTCAAGAATCACAGAGATTAAGGAATGTGCCATATGACAAAATGGTGTTCACAGAATGATTTTCTCCTAGAAGGAACATGATTAAGAACTGCCATCACAAAGTTATGTACACAAATACAGAAAAGTAACAAATATAATTAATTACTGAATATATGGGAAGTTAAAAACAACAGGTTTCAATATAAAATTTCTTTTTTAACAAGATCCAACTCTATTACTCTTGGATGTTATGTGTAAATAGTATGAAGAAAAAGTTGGAAGTATGATTCAAAAAGGTGGAAGCTGTGAGAAAAAACACCCTCAGGATTTTCATCATTAGGTAAAACAACACTTCCTCTGAAAGAGAAGGCATGGAAAGACACCAAAGACCCTAAAGAAAAAAGAAAACAAAAAGTCATAGAAACCTCCTTTACAAACGCATATTTCCAGCACTGAATCACTGATGTCATGAATTTTAAAAATTCATTTGAAATCTATGGATAATAATTTGAGCTACAACACACCAACAGTAAATCTGACAGACTCCTCCTCCTTGTATTATTTTAGTGAAGCATATTCTCAGATTATAAACACATTTAAATGAAGCAGTATTCAGACACCTACAAGCAGATCTCTAAGCAATTTAACAATTAAAAAAACTACCTTTACACGTTGATACAACTTCAAACTGTGTGTCCAGAGCAGCAGCTGTAGATTCAACTCTATCTGCAGCAAGGATGAAGTGCTGTCCAGTTGTTGAACATTTTACAATTGAGTATCTGCAATGCAAACGTGAATTTATGATACTAAATAATTACAAACACCACAAAGCTACCAATTTGTGAAATTCTTCATCTCTAAAAGACAGACAAGTATGCTTTACATGTCCAATTCACTCACAAATCTCAAAATTCAAGGTAACCATGAAGAAGAAATAAGAAGAAATGAAGAAGAAGAAATAATTTAATAAAAATTTAGGCAGAAATTAATATATTAGTAGATATAGAACAAAGCTTACAATTGTAACACTTAAAAACAAAACAAAACAAACCCCAACAATACCCAAAAAAGATGCCTTAAGTAAACTGTAATGACAGCCCAGAATGTTTTAATTTTGCTGCTAAATACCAGTAGGGACTGACACAGACAACGGAAGCAAGTGGATGACACCTACGCTGAGTCAGGCATGTAACAAACGGCTTGATTGGCTGGCACAGTCCAAGGCTGCGTGGTCCAGACTAGCACACTAGCAGGGGATGATCCATCTACAGATGGAAATTAGAAGCACTTTACTCACAGTTACAACAAAAATCAAAACTGTCAGTCTCTAAAGCCACAGAGAAGTCGTACCTATCACAGAAGTCAGCTTAGGTGGCGACTTCAGCAGCGGAAATTTCACGTACACAGAGCGACTGACGTGCTGCTCGTTGTACTCCAGTTCTGCCTCAGCCAAGGCTGTTCTGATACACATCAAACACAAGTTACATGCTGCAACATCAAAAGCTACTGGCATCCTTGCTAAAATTATGAAGACAAAATAGTAAGTTGATTCTTACTTTGTGGAAGGGGACCAGAACACAGGTTTATAGTCCTGGTAAATTAAACCCTAGAGAGGACAGTGAGGGGAAAAAAAGAAAGTTAGGAGAAACAAAACTCATGAAAAATCAATACAGACTTCCACAGAAGTTCAATATACCTTATCATACATCTTGTAGAAGACTCTCAGCTGGTTTGCTTCGTACTTTGGATCAAATGTAAGGTAGCAGTTGGCCCAATCTGCCATTACACCCCAACGAATGAAGGCGGATTTCTGTTTCTCAATTGCTCTTTCTGCAAATGCTCTGGCTGAAAGGAATGGCTCCATTAAGCACATGGTTTAGCACACTAAGATCAATAAAATATCACTTAAAATGCACTATTGATTTTTTAAATAAAGCCAGAGCTGAATGTAGTGAACCTATGCCCTAACCATTATGGTTCAAAATACATACATTTCAGATTGGTTGTTACAAAAAATGACTGCAAAGAGTAAACAGGCTTGGCAGTTTTTCACTAACACAGGAATATTAAGCACATGTCCTTGGACTACAAACTTTCTTTTTAAGAAAGGGGGGAAAAATATACTTTGTTAGGAAGAAAAATTTCTCAAAATAAGTTCTCAACATAAAACCAATAAGAGTGAAAGTTAACTCCCTCTGTTTATGCTTATTCAAAATTTTTTAAGTAACATACACCTGAAAATAAGTTAGTCCATTTCATTACCACAATTCCAAATTAAAGAAGTTTCAATTGCTCATTACAAAAAGCTTTGCAGCTGAATGATGATGCCTTTCAACCCATATTGTATTTGAAATTATTTCTTCAAAACAGTTTCCATGTAATACACACTTTCTTCGAAAGGGTGCCCCCTATAGTTTTAGAGGACTGTTAAAAAGTGAAGAAATACATTCCTACCTGTGATACTGAGCTAAGCTGTCCTGAAAGAGCCTGACTTCTACATGCATCTTTTCAGCTCCTAATCAAATTCAGCCTTCAAAAACCAAAAGGATGCTTATCTGATAAATTGCAGCTTCCTGCCCCTCTACAGTTAATCCAAGCAGACATCCAAATCCCCTGCCCTCCTTTTGTTTTTTTTAAACTGAGGGTCAATGCTCTGCATGCCCATTACCACAACAAATTAAGCTTGTGTGAAATTACCCCACTTCATCAGATTCCAGCCTGCTCTACCTGCTTGCCAAATACACCCAGTGATCACAGAAAATGCCACCAATAGCTAAGAGAAAAGGCCACAGTGAAGTCTAAAAGCCTTCATTTACCTCTCTGCCGAATTTCCATCGGTGAAAGGTTTTCAGCTCCTTTGACTTCTGACAGTGCCTTCAACTCAATTGGCAGCCCATGGCAATCCCACCCAGGCACATAATGCACTTTATAACCTCTCATCACATGGAAGCGATTGGTGATGTCCTTCAGAATCTGAAAAGCCACAAGGGTCTGTTATCACTTTAGCTCCCCCATATGGAACAGCCACATCTGTAATTAAGCTCCTCCTTTTTAAAAAATACAATTATCAAAAGCTGCAGGATAAATTTATATTTCAGACCAGAGAGGCTCTGGGTGTCCCATCCTTGGAAGTGTTCAAGGCCAGTTTGGATGAGGCTTTGAGCAACCTGGTGTAGTGGAAGATGTCCCTGCCCATGGCAGAGGGTCTGGAACTAAATCATCTTTAGGGTCCTTTCCAAACTAAACCACTCTGTGATCCAAAGACTCTGCTTTTTTTATTTTCTTGCTTATCATTTTGTACATTGGCAGAACCTTAGAGGACCTCTGATCCAAGGACTTCACAACCAGTGTAACTGAGAGATGCAGCTTATAAACTTGCAAGACTTGAAGTGAACAAATCTGACTTATTCTCTTTTTTAAAACACTGAACTAGACCTACAGCACTGGCCTAGAGCACATTCCTGCAGCCCAAGCTCTGGCACTGGGACTGTGAGAAGCTGTGGGTGACAGCTCACGATTTGAGTCTTTCAAACTTGATGGTCAGCGTATGCTGTGAATCTCAAGGCTGAATCAAAAAGAACACTGAGCATTCAGTACACAGTATTTATGTTGGGGTATAGTATGTATGTCAACATGGCAAAATATGGCATCCACATAGTCATACTACTGCTTTTTAAAAGCCCCAACGACCAAAATCGCAAACGTTTTAAAGTGCTATTGATTTAAATGGGAATGGAGAACACAGGGCACATGGCGGCAGGTTTTTTACCACTTCACAAGAATAAAGTATGAACAAGTAAGTATTTACTTTGTTTAATGCATGGCCAACATGAGGGTCTCCATTGGCATAGGGTGGTCCATCATGCAAACAAAATTCCTGTTTTGTCTTCCTTTGCCTTTGCCATGAGTACAGTTCCGAAAAACCACATTTCTGTAGAAACAACAAAAAAAGACCAAAACTATCATAACTCTCTGTACCCTCAAAACGTCTGGATGTAAAATTTGCAACAAAAGCAGGCAGGCAAACAAACACAGTTTTCTAACTCCGCAAGAGAAGACATTGGTGGGTTTTAAGTACGAAAAAGGCCAAAGAAGGTGAAATATTAGGCCTGAGATTATTATCCTAGCACTGCACTATCCGGACGGCCGTTACTCTCCTCCAAAACAAACTGCATAAAAGTTATGACTATCCAAACCAAAAATATCTCAAGAGTTCGAGCTTTTCTAAAAAAGAGCCCGGACTCGCCAGAAGTTCGCCTTGCGCGGCGGGACCGAACACAAACCCCGGCGGCCACCCCCGCCCTCCCGCCGGCCGGGGCTCGCCGCGCCCGGGGCAGCCCCGCTCCTCCCGGGGGAACCGGCCAGGGCCCGGCCGCACCTCCTGCGTCTTCAGCTCCGTCTCGGGCTGCAGCCGCCCCGGGAGCTGCGCGGGGAAGCGGCTGCGCGGCAGCAGCACCGTGTCCCGGTACCGGGAGTCTTCCCGGCTCTCGGCCGCGGCCTCCGAGCCGGCGGAGCGCGCCCAGCCCCGGGCGGCCCCGGCCCGGGCCCGCGCCAGCGCCGGCGCCCGCCAGGCCCGCAGCATCCTCACTGGCTGCGGCCGCGCTTCCGCCGGCGCGACGGGCCGCGGCAAGGGACACGCCGCGCCGGGCGGGCGGCACGGCGACTGCTCGGCGCTCCCGACGGGCCGGGCGAGAGCTTGAGCCCCGCCCGGAGCCGGAAGGATTCGGGACCTTCCCAGGTGGATTGGTAGAGGCAGCGAGTCCTCTCCCAAGGAGCCGGCGCAGAGGCCTCGGTGCGCTGCGGGCGGGGAGCGGCGGCGCTGGGGCGTGGGTCCCTCCTTGGCACGGGGACGAACGCGAAGGGCTCGGAGCGCCACGCACGCTGCCGGCGATCGGTGCCGGGCTGTGGGGGCCTGTGGAGATCCCGGGAAAAGCGAGGCTGGACGCGGTGAGTTGGCGGCTGCGCCCGCAGAGCCGCTTCTGCCATCCCTGACAAGCCGTGGTGTGTCCGGCCGCGCTCCGCTGGGTACGTTCGCGGGCACCGCCCCGAGCTCCGGCTGCGCTGCCCTGCAGGCGCTTTGCCACCGGGACTGTCATGGCAAGAGAATCGGGAACAGGTTCCCTGTTGGAATCCATAAGGTTAGAGGCAGTTCCCTTGGTTTTCTCTTTGGTGAAATGAGCTAGCACAGCCCTTTCCCGCTTGGAAGTCTGTAGGTGAACCTCAATGGGGTTCCCACCATGAGTCCTAGCCTGCTTCTGCTGGGTAAATATTGCTCCCTTACATAATAGAGAGTTAAACTTTTATTAGGTGTGGGCCGAAGTTTGTTGTAAAGAAATAAGGAGCTGTGGTCGCTTAGGCATTGAAGAGTTCCAAGAATGAAATAATGGCTTAGCACTTGGGTTTAAGGACATGCTCTGTGTGATGTCCGCTTGCTCCTTTCATCAGGCAAAACCATAAAATTAGAAAATGGAAATTTGCATAAAAGAGAATGACAACCACTAATATGTGCTTTGATGAGTTAATTGTTGTCAGCCTGTAGTACTTAGATACATCAGAATTAAAAAGTAGAATGAGAACTCATTAATTTCAATAGGTATCGGAATAGGCTGATTTGGCAACACCATTCAACAGTTTAGTTGCTGGGCTAGAAGAAAGGAGGGAAGATCTTTAGAGGAAAATGATACCCAAGTTTAACTTGAGGGAATAATTGCTATGCAGTATTTGTAAACTGCACAGTTTTCTAGGAGTCAAACTATTTTTGTCCAAAGCACGCAATATATTCTTAATAAGTGCTTTGTGGAAGTATGCATTAGACATTGCCCTCATCAGAAGGAATGTGCCATAAACCTATAAATAAGTTCACTTGAGATCAAAAAGTTACAGAGGTGAAAATCTTAGAGGCAACTACTGCATTCACTTATCTGATCAAAAAGGTCCAATGCACCAGAAGACCCGCCATACAGGAAATGCAGCCCTGTAAAAATCTAAGGCACCTTTGCACTAATAAAATACTTTGCAATTCATTAAGTAATTAGTCCAGAGTGATGAGGAAGGGGTGTTGCACCTCTCATTTCAGTTTCTTCTAATAAAACTAATTTTTTCATAAAAGTATTTTAAGGTTTGCCAGGAGATCTTGGGTTCACCACAGAAAGTATATTTGTTTTCCCTAAGTATGGACAAGAAAAATGAACCTAAAAGTACCTTGGGTCAAGCTTCAAGAATGCAAGATAGTATTTCTGTATTGTTTTCTGAGTCTTTTTAAATTTTATGCAAACATAAAGTAAGTCAAGACTTTAAAACACATTTTCATCTCATTTTTGAAGTAGGATTAAATGTACAGTAAGAGGTCAAATGACTTTTTTTTGAGAAGCTGAACAAAGAATGTTACTTATGTTCATCTGAAAATTCATTTAAATTCTTTAATCCAAACTTTCCATCTAATATGCTACTTTTTTAACTCCTCAGAAGTTCTCATATTCCGTATATTTTCATTATGGAATAAACTATTTTCCTTCATGCTAACTTGTTTCACATGATGGTATAGACTTAAAACAGTATATGGCTTTCCATGTGTTATTATATATATTTGCTCTGCAACTTTCAATTGTTTGAGAGCTGCTTTTTGCCACAGGTACCATTTCCAAAAGTTCCTCTGTAACCATTGCTACTTGTCCAGGGTCACTTTGGGTATGGACCTTGGCTGTTCCACAGAACTCCAATGCACTTTGTTCCCCTCCATCAGCTGGAAATAATAATTAACATTAGCAACTGTGCTTTTTGAATGTGCTTGCACAGTCATTCTACTCTTTCAGCCTCAGAGTGCTTCTGACTTTACTGGTACAGGTATGGTGTTACTAAAATGGTCAAAAAGTTCTTAAATTGGCTAAATTTGGGATTCTGATACCTCTGACATTGCTGATTTGTGAACAGCCATGAACTTCATTTGTCAAGGAAGAAAGGAAAGGTGTGGTATACAGTAGCATACATAATGCATAGTTTTATGTTAGAAGTTACTTACAATATGGTTTCATATGGCTGATGTTTCTGTACCTATTGCCACTTAGGCAGGACTTGCTGCAATTGCAATATTTATTATAGGATTGTTACATTACACTTCCCCCATAATATATTTTCTTTTGTGATCAGTGAGTTCCTCTGTATTTTGTTCTGGCTCTGCTCAAGTGTTTCCTTGGAAGTGTGTCACACATCTGAGGCCAAGCCAAAAACTGTGTCATCTACACAGACAGAAACAACTAATAGAAAAACATAAAAAGCAATTATCTCTGCATTTTAAAAAAAAGGCAGTGTGTTTATCAATACCTCTTTTTCCTGAGCTCCAGAAAAGCTGTGAGGAATGCCAGCCTTTCCAAGGGTGATGGCTGTTCTATTAGTATCCTGATTCTGTTGCTGACTGAAGGTCCAGTGAATTGCACTGGTTTGTGCTGGAGAACAGATGAGGAAGACAATGCAATATTAAGAATGATAGAACACAGACTGCTGAGGGGAAGCAGGAAGATAGACATTGATTTCCTTAAAGAAATCAGGAGAAGTTAAATACAGAAAGGACAGTTAAATTCAGATGGCTAAATTCAGCTTTTGCATACAAGTTAGCAGTATCTGCATATCATTACCCTACTTTGTGTGCACAATTGGCCATCTACAAACCCCTATTTTATAGTTAAACAAGGGAATAATAAGTGAAGTTGCTGATGTCATCCTGTCTGGTAGTCTTGTGCTTGAGTTTTGAGCACGAACCAACTGTAGGTTCAGTTCTGAAGAAATGAACTGATGTTCAAAGTGTGCAAAAAATGAGTGCTGTGTGTAGACTCTTCTTTTTCTTAATATTTATGATAAGAGTTTCTGCTGCTGCTGTTGTTGTTTTTTAATGTCATTCTATTTTAGTGAGAACCAGGTTCACTGTCAGACAGAACTTGGGTATTTGGAAGATCTTGTCTACAATAGCTTTACATCCTTGTGTTCATTAATTGTATTTTTAAAAAAATCCAAAGCTCACCTCGTTACCATTTACTGGCAGTAACCCACTTTCCTCTTTCTACTCTGTTTGAAACGTTAGGTAAAATACTCTACCGTTTTTCTTCTGTCAAAGAGAGAAATGTTCAAGTTTGCTTTTTGTTTCTTTTCAGCATTCAGCATGGCTTCTCCAGCTCTTCTCATGCGTGTGGTGGCCTCAGCATACTCTGTTGCAGAAAAAGCTGCAACAATTGTTAGAAATGTGATGTCTGCAGGAGATCTGGGCATAGTTGAGAAGGTATTACCTTTTACTTTGTTCCAATTTAATTTCACTTGTTAATCTTGAGTTAGATACAAGCCAAAGTGGTATTTTTAAAAATCAGCAACTGTGGGAAGAAATACAGCCCTCACCTACCCCGCCACCACCTACAACAAATATTCCTTTTTAAAGGATTAAAACAGCCCTAGAAAAGTGTCTTTTGACCAGTACTTCTACACAACACTTGTACATTTAAAAGAAACACCATAATTTTGTCCTGATTTCCCTCACAAACACAAGGTTTGCATAGCACCTCAAAATTCATAATAAGGAAATTAACAGAAAATATACTCTACCTATGCTCTCACATCCATAGTACAGCTTAAAATACCACGCTCTTGCTGAATTTTGGATTAGAATAGATCAGTGTTTGATTTCCTAAAACAAAAAAGAACCTTAGCTTTTATTGTAAATCAAAGTTTTCAAAATAAATTCAGATTTAAATCAAATTCAAATTTAATTCTAAAAAGAAAACAGGTATTAAAGTTCTTAATTTGCTGTAATTTACAAGTTTCACCAATGAGCCAGGATCTTTGCTTTGACTACAGTACCAGAATAGGTGAAATTAACTTTAGAAGTTAATTCTAGCTTTACAGATATGTAACAATATTAAGGGCATAATTAAAAAAAAAAATTCTTGGTCTTTACATTGAAGGTACCGTAGGAATTTACATTATCCTAAAATCATTAAATGTAACAGGTGATATTAGTTCTAAGTGAGATTGGTTTTACAATCTTAAATTTTTTGAAGAATGAATACTACAAATACAAAATTAGATTGCAAGCAATGACCAATAGAAGAGGTTCCTGTTTGAGGGACTAGAGATCTTGAAATTCCTGCAAGCTTCTTGCCAAAGGTGGCTGCTGAAGGAAGAGGAAGAAGGCAAAAGGACTTCTGCATGTGCCTTTCTTTGCAGTCTGAAGGGAAGAGATGCAGAACAGAAAGGAACAGAAGTGCTGCTTCTCATCATTCATCCTCTTTCTGTAGCCAACAAACACCAAGACCAATTCCAACTGGCCTTACTGAAAGCTTTAGAACATCTGGAAAGGGAATGTTCCACCTTCTCCCTCAACACAGTGACCCTCCATCCATTTATCTAGTTCAGGAACACCTGAGTTTTTACCATCTCCTCTCCTGATATCCTGAGTTTTCTTTCCCTCAGTCGACTCTAAGCTCTCCATTTATATTGCTTTCCTTGGTAGGGCTTGTACTTCCTCCATCCCCCACTTGGGATAGACACTTTTGTCCACCCATTCTTATATTGAAAAACTACTTACACTGTTTATTGGATTCATGTCCTGGAACAAAGGACATTCTCTGCAATAAATTGATCTTATTGAGTCTAAATTCAGGACCAATTTCAACCAAATTAATTAGGGGATGAGAGGGAAATTTCAAAGAAAAATGTCAAATTTCATAAAATTGTCACTTGGCTAAGGGACAGACTAGTTTTGAGCATGCAAAAATTAACCCACTACATGATTCTAAATAGAATATCCCATTCCTATGGCTAATTCCAGTAGCTGGATAAAACACTTTTCACATTGTCAGCAAATAAGATACAAGCAGATAGAATTTTTGTTTGATACAACTAAGATGCAAATCTTAGATGAACTATCTTTCTAAATTCCAATGCTAACAGAATTATTTCTTATTGGGATTCTATCTCTAGACCTAAAGGGTTTAAAAAGTGTTAGTAAGTTACCCACTTTCACATTTAGCTGTTAATTAACATTTAAGAAATTACTGTATGTGTGTGGAATATATGTCTGGCTATGTGACATTGGGAAGGCTTGCAGTCCTTCTTTTATGTCACCTTGGGGCACCAAATCCACTGTTCTACCGTCAGAGCAGTCTGTCTTAGCTCTGGGGTGCACAGGAAAACTCTGCTTCTTGCAGGTTTTAGCCTGCCTTTCACGAGGTCACTTACTGGGTTGAAGATTTACCAAATTAGACTTCTTTTAGATTACAAGCAGATATTCAGAGTGCTGTATGGGCCACTGAGGTGGTGTATTTTTTCACCTATCCATCTTGGACAGGCTGGACCCAATGACTTGCAGACTAAAGCCGACCGACTGGTACAAATGAGCATTTGTGCTTCCCTGGCACGGAAGTTTCCCAAGGTGACAATCATAGGAGAAGAAGTAAGTACCTGCTTCATTCACACTAACAGTTTATCTTGCTGTAGCTTGCAATGGAATTTGCTTTGGCTGGGTTTAGGAAAACATTAGTTTTAATTAAAAAAAAAGAACCCAAAAAGCAACAAATAAAGGTATTTCCATCCCGTTTCACCTTTCCATTTCTTTAGCTTTTTCAAGCTGCTGTCAAATACACAGCTCTAAAGCAAAATGAGGTGAGTCCAAAACATTTTTCTAATAATTCTGAGAATTCTTTTGTTAGGAGCTGCCCACTGATGATGTAACTGAGGATTTAATTGAAAATGGTCACTGTGAAGAAATACTGAAGAAACCTTGTCCTGCTCAGTACACAGGAATTAAAGAGGAAGAGGTAATGCTTAATATTTTACATTATCTATACTACTTTCTAATTTTAGCTAAGAGTGCACAATGAAGAAAGGTTTTTTCAATTTGCCAGTTTTTCTTTTTTGTTTGGAAACTAAAATGTAGTCATGAAAATCACACCTCCAGAGCCACAAATGCTGCATGCTCCTGTCTGCAGTAATGGGAAATGGAAACTGGCTTCTTACAATTTGTGATTCAAATTAATTTGGCAGGAATCTAGTTTGGACATATGAAAATAATCTCATTTTCCATTTCAGCTTAAACCTTCATACTTCTATTAAGAGATTTACTGAGACATTCCAGTCAATATTTAAGCTTTTTTTTTTGGTGTAAAATACTATAATAGGCTTCAGCCATATAATATTGTTAAAACTTTGGATCTCTTTATTTCCTTACTCCTATAAGGAAATAAAAGCACTAAAGTAAAATACATACTTTGAGTGTTAATTTATATGATTGGTATTTGTTAATTTTTCCTTATTTTTTATTCTTAAAGCTTGTAATATGGGTTGATCCCTTGGATGGAACCAAGGAGTACACTGAAGGTTGGATTTTCTTTTAATTCTCTTGGTAAAAAAAATAGCAATAGTAATAAAGTAGCATACAAAATGCATAGTTTTATGTTAGAAGTTACTTACAATATGGTTTCATATGGCTGATGTTTCTGTACTTTTTGAGTGCTTGGAATGTATTTATTCACTCTATTCAGTTCTAACCAGTACTGAATATTCCTGATGGACTGACCAGTTTTTATCACTTTAGAGCTGCCTTTGCTGGCTGGTTGTCTCGAGTCTTTAGTTAAATTTACATATTTTTTTGCATATCTTTGAGTTTAAAGGAGGACTAAAGACTAAATGACTAAATCTCCCCTTCAAACAGGAATATGCTCAATTATATTTACATCTTCCTCTCAAACGACCCAAATACTACAGCTGAACTTGTAGCCCTTTCAAAATGAAACAAACATCCTCCCACAAATCACAATTTTTCAGTCATGGCTAGAAACTGTTCTCAGCAAAGCCTAGTTTCTATCCATAGAAATAGACCCTAAAATGAAAGAAAAGCAAAAACAAAAAGAAAAACCTCCAAGAAACCATATGCTGAAATATGCTTTTGCCTCCCAATGCATCTTTTAGTTGATTTTATATAATCAACAATTTATGTATATATATATATATATATATATATAATCTTTTAGGCAGATTTTTTCCCTTTTTGGGGAGAGAGATGTACAACTGTCAATAAATTGTTAGTTTTGAATAGCATTAAAGAACTCCCTCCACAATTACAGAAGAATGTCATCATATTCTGCTATGTAGTTGTATCTTTAAATGTCCTTCTCATTATGTGTTAATTATAACATAGCTCTATTAAAAGAACTCTATCTGGGGCATTTTTTAGCAGACCTCAAAGCTAAACGACTAAAAAATTATATTAACATCTGAGAGTCCTGATTATTATTTGCATTTTTAAGATAGCACTCTGCATACTGATTTGTGGACTTTTATTGGAGGTTTATATTTTTATTAAGATCTTTCTCTTTTTCAAGCTTAACTACATTCCTGTTATTTCTGTCCAGGTCTCCTTGACCACGTAACGGTTCTCATTGGAATTGCCTATGGAGGCAAAGCAATAGCAGGAGTTATTAATCAGCCGTATTACAACTATGAGGTATTAAAACATTGATTTATTTAGAAGCATTGTGTGATTTCTAAATGTGACTCCTAAGCTATTTCAGTTAGCACACTTGCAACTGAAAAGGGGCATGTAATGGAATGTTGTAATGTAAGGTATATTGGGGTTTTTAAATTAAATATATATATAATTTTAAATGTTGGTTTCCAGGAACTGAATGTCAGGAACTTACTAACAACTATACTGAATCATGAGGCTGGTGTAATGCACTGATACAGAATATATTATGTATATACTGTGCAAATTACTACAGTCCTTATAAAGTACCTACTGTAAAACAAGTACAGGTCAGTGGTGCTGCAGTCTTTGCTAGAAATCCTTTAGTAAATCCATGCAATGGGTGCATTTGCAATGTGTGGTAACTGCTATAAATCTGCAGCCCTAAATAAACCAAGCATAAGTTGCCACTGACAGCTCAGAGTGTATCATCCCAGGCTTCAGGATGGCCAACCTACAGACATGTATATATTTGAAGATTATTTCAGTATTATTGGGGGAGCTCATGATACAGCCTGATGAATTAAACTTATTTGAGTTAAAAGAAAAAGCCCTTGAGCTGATGTAATACTATCATATTTTGTGTGACATGGATCACAAATATTTCAAATTACAAGATACTTTCAATTACAGATTGTGCCCCAAGTACAGAAATATACAAATATCAATCTGCCAGTCACTGGAGGCAGGATGTAATGCACCACCACAATGTCACAGATGAGAAAGGGGTCAATTATGTCATTGCCTTATAGGGAAAGAGAACTAATTACTCACTCTGGGCTCCCAAGTAGTTCTTTTTAAGTGCCACAGTTTAAATGTACAGCCCAGTATTAATGTTATAGGCCCTGATATGCCAAGATGCATCCAGGTACCCTTTCCCTTTGTGCTTTAACTGCTGATCAGTGTGATTAACCATCACTCTGTGCCTTTTTGCAGGCAGGAGCTAATGCTGTGCTGGGCAGGACAATCTGGGGAGTGCTGGGCATGGGTGCCTTTGGCTTTCAGCTGACAGAAGCACCTGCTGGCAAACACATCGTGGTTACCACGCGCTCCCACAGCAGTGCCCTGGTGAACGAGTGCATCGCTGCCTTGAACCCAGACCATGTCATCAGAGTTGGAGGAGCAGGAAACAAGGTATGAAAACTCCCAATCTTCTGGTTTTACTGGGAGGTGGCACCTTTGCAAAAAAAATAAAAAGACTTTTTAAAGAAATTATTTGCTTACTTGCATGAACATACAGGGGAGACTTCCTCCACCTTACCCCACACAACTTCTCTTCCTAGCATTCAGTCTGTTGTGAGGTTGAGAGAATTTGGCACGGGTGTATTTGTACCAGTGCCCACGCTGGTCATGGCTGAGGTCTGTCTTCCCCAGTATTCTGTTTTTAGGGGTGAAAATAAATGTTGTAAGACCAGAATGACTAAATGAGAATTCAGTTTAATCTCAGTTATTGGACATGTCCTCCTGCTTGTGTTAATACAGCTTTTGTTCCAACTACCTAGCAGCACATTTGAAAGGATAAAAATATAAGCACACAGTAATATTTCCTTTGTGAAATTTCTCTGCATACAGGGAACACTCATTTGGTACAGGTTTTAAAGCTCTTTTGTCATAGCTGTCAAAAACACACCTTCTCATCTCTTTTCTCCAACATGTGCAAGGCCCAAAGAGGCACTAACACAACATTTATATATTTTCCACTTTATTTTTTTAGTACTTGCACAAGAAGTGAATTCTTGTTTCTGAAACTGAGAGCAGATTTTCATCCCATAGACTGTATATATAACAATCAAAAATACTGAACTGGGAATGGTGATACAGTATAGCTTCTAAATTTTAATCCATTTATTGTAATATTAATAAGGAAATGGCTGGCGTTCCTTTCCTGACTATCAGTACTTAAATAAACAGATTTAATCCTCACTTCCTGGTGTTATTTCTACCCATTTCTAAATTCCTAAATCCTTTGCAATGATTGCAACTCTATTTGTAACAGATCATTCAACTCATAGAAGGCAAAGCATCTGCTTATGTATTTGCCAGTCCTGGGTGCAAGAAGTGGGATACATGTGCACCTGAAGCTATCCTACATGCTGTGGGAGGTAAGTTAATAGCATTCAAAGTTCCAGAATAAGTGAAACTACATTAATTTGAAGTTAGTTATGCTTTCCATTGAAAGAAAAATGACTATACATGTGTCAATAACTGTCACGTAATTAAAAAAGCCAAATCCCCAAATTTAATTTCATTTTAATATTTTCAAAACAAATGTCCCTTTTTTTTCCTATTGGCTACTATCTCACAGTAAAATCTGCTGTCCTACTAACTGAGTATAGTAGTTTATTATTAGTAACACATTATGTAATATGTGGACATTGAATTCTTTAAACCAACAAAAATAGGTCAAATCATGCTCTTGTTCTCTGGATGTACAAACTCCAAAATTGAGTCATTAATGTAATACAATAGAATTAATGGTCTCCAACCAACATGAGGCACTTCACTTATCTAGAGGCTAAAGGTGTTGGAAAGTTATGAAAAGACTCACTACTGAAAATTTGAAGTAGTATTATTTTTTTTAATTCTTCTTTCCACAATAATAGGCCTTTTACCACCATATGCTCAAATTATGGGGTTTGATTCCTAAATTCTGTCAAGCAAGGACAACAGGCTTCATAATGACACTATTGAACTCCTCTGCAGCCTGTAGTGTTCATAACTGTGGATAACTTTAAACAGGGTTAGCTCAAGCACAAAGCATCCCAACCAATCTGGGGCAGCACAGTGCTGTATTTAGCCTCTTTGGTAGGTAGGAATCTCCTGGTTAAATTAGCTTGAATAAAGATCTGTCTTGCTCTTGCTAAGTGATTCCTACAATCTCATTTAAAACCAGCTGGGGTGTTTCAACACTATGTTAGAGTTTGTGGTATAGACTTACCCTGGTTTTTACTTGAACTGAGGATTTTTCTTTGTTGCTTGTCAATGGCAAATGTTAAAGCTACTCAGGAAGCATTTAAAGTAATCCATGAGAAAGAAATTATTTCCTTTTTCTGAGACACAAAGAATTTAAGTATTGTTGAAAAAAAAAAATAAACCCACTAGTTATTTGATTTCAGTCAATATAAAACCTGTTGTACTTAAATTGAAGGAAAGATACTTCACATCTGAAGACAGGCATGTGTACCACAAAGACTGCTTTTAGTTATTTCAGTTGAACTAAGAGACTCCAACTCCTTTTTGCTGGAATATTTTTTCTTTTATTTTTTTTTCAGGCAAGTTAACTGATATCTGTGGAAATTCATTTCAGTATAACAAGGAGGTGAAACACATGAATTCAGCTGGGGTCCTTGCCACTTTGAGAAATTATGACTACTATGCCAGTCGCATTCCAAACACTGTGAAAGAATCTCTTGTGCCTTAAAGCAGGGAAGAGTCTTCACTTGGCCTGGAAGGCTGAGAAAATGAGCTTGGTAAAAGAAAGGAAGAAGATGACTGAGCATGAAACTCCGTTTCATAGAATCTGAACTGAATTCTTTCAGTAAGATGTTCAGTAATTTCAAAATCATACAGAATCTGTAAGTATCCGTTGATCGGATTGTTTGGCTGTGTTGAGCAGACAACATCAAAACAGTCATGTTTCTTTAGTAGTTATTTTCTATATTCTTTGGGAGTTTTTCTTCCTCATGACAGAGTGTAATATACTGCTAATCATAACACCAAAAATCATCTTCATATTCTGAGCACAAAATCATGTTAAGTCATTTACCTGATCTTGTTCAATGGTTTTTGTTGCCAATAAGGGTTATTGTGTTAAATACAAATGGACTAAGCATTTGCCTGGATGGATGATCCCATTTGTTATAAAGTTGCCAGTTTTGATTCTTAGAGGGGCTGCTGAACTTTTTTTTGGTCTTCACTGAGTTTTGGGATGGCCAGTTGGGGTGTCTGAGTTTTGCAGGAGGCAGGACACAATGCAGCTGGGCCTGGAAATCTCAAATAAGGGTTCATGGATCACTAGATTCAATGAGGATCAGTGAAGTGTACATACAGCAGAGTTCAGAACAGCTCAGCTGGAAACCCAAGGAAGCATGACAAAGGCAGGAGTTCCTAGCACCTCTATGATGATTTGAAATGATTTTTCAGGGTTTATGCCAGTGTAGTCTTGGAGCACTTTGGGCATCCAAAGCCAAGGTCACTTTGCATACTTGGGAATAACAGAAAAGTCATACTTTGAAATTTTCCATGTCCAGATTCTGAGATAAAGCAGGTTCCTTTCCAACAGCCCCAGAGTTGAGGAAGCTGACACTACCATTTCCCCTGCCTGTGGAACACAGGCATGTTAGAGGAGGGGAGAGAACAGGGCCAAGATCACCTAAAATTAACTTTGAATTGGAGATCCTGTTTCAGTCAGCTTTCCCATAGGTGTGGCTGTTAGGAAAGCAGGATTAAACTGCCCAGTCCACTTGAACACAAAGGAGAACCAGTGGTAAATTATGTATGACTAACTAAAATTGGAAACTTAGACAAACTCTTTTGAAGTCTCTTCAAGCTCAATTTAGGATTTTCGAATCACACTCTTGAACCAGTGAGGCATCTGTGCCCCTTCTTTTCTCCAGATGTTGTGACTCAAGTCCCTTACTCTCAAATGAAGGAGTCCTAGGGCCTCCTTTTCCCTATCAATGTGATACATATTGAGGCATGCCAGTTTCAACAGACAACATGGAGCTTTGCTTTTCTCTCTGTTCTCCTTGTGGAGAAAAGAGTGACATATTTCAGGTTCTCAGGCAGGTGGTCTCAGGGAAGGTGTCTGAACACAGCTGCTTGCTTACATAAAGACTGAATCTCTAAGCTCTCACACATGATTTTTTTCCTTACCTTCTGCCAGCACCATGAAAGCCAAAGTAGCCTGCAAGATGCACTACACCCTTTCTCACTTCCTCTCTGCCCACAAGATTAGGTCTTCTAAATAACTACACTCTTCATTCACACAATGAATGAGGCACTATCTTTACATGAGTGCCTCAAGGTATAAAAAGTTGTCTTCCATACAGAAGAAGGTTTTGAAATTCAGTTTTCCAGTGTGTTCAAGTTACTTCTTTCTCCTGTCATCATACAATATATTCAACAACTCCACTTAAAGTCCTTAGATTAGATCCTTTCCTCACATTAGGGTTACACCAATATCACTTCACTGGCTTAAAGCCGACTCCATTTCCAACAAGCAGGAACATCTTGCCACCAAAAGATATGAACAAGGCAACTCTTGCTGAAGTGTTCCTGTCTCTCCATGTGCACACATGGAAAAGAATCTAAGGAATCTTTTCCTTAGTGAGGTCCTCTTAGCCTAACGTTTACAGATAAATTAGCAAGATTAGCATTCTAGCATGACACTGGATTAGAGCTGCAAATATAGGAACAATGTGTGCTTCTAATCCCTTGATCTACCTTTCCTCAATTGCATAACTGGTAAGAGCATGCAAGGCAGATTCAGCCTGCTTTAATTAGAACCTTCTTCATATTTTAGCCCATTATAAATTTTGTCCTTCCACATACTGATTGTGACTGAAGTTTGAACCACATAGCAATACAATGATTTCACTGTTTGTTATGCATAATTTTTACCTTTATCTTATATAGGATTCTTTGAGTTGCATGCTGTAGCATTCCCATCAAAATCTGCATGTGAATTTGCAAAACATGTTAAGATAAAATGTAGAACAACTCAGGCAACACAAAGGCCTGCCTTAATTGTTCTTTGCATGCAATCATTAAAATACAAAGGACAGAACCCATTGATAGTAATCTTCATCTATTGCCTCTATAATCTTATTTTCATCTGAAACTTGCAATAGGTTTGAAAAATCTCTTCAGTATAAACCTCTTTCTAATTCTGCTGTAATTTCTGTCAGCTCGTTTAGTTACCTGAATGGGAGTAGAACACCCAGCATGTATCAGCTTCTACATGATGTGGAAAGATACTTATGTATGGAAACTCGTGGAAATACTTTCCATGCTTACAGAAACTGTAGAACCGCTGACAGAGAAGAGTAGGCAAAGTTGAAATTAAACCCAGCAGCAGGAATCAAGCATAGAAACCAGCACGTAATGTGCAGTCATGCTCTGGCTATACCACTACCTCCACTGCACAAAAAGCACTGGTTCACCAATCAAGCATTTGATAATGTCTCTGTTAGCACATTAGGTGCTACAGTAACATCTATAAAATAGATGGGGGGGAATCACAGGGACACTGCATTGTCCTTATAACAAAGTGAATCTGAGCCAGTCTCTTGTGAAAACTCGGTGACACAGCATTTTGTAATTCATTCCAAGGCTCCAGAAGGTGGCTGGGCACTGGGACAGGCTCTCCAGTGAAGTGGTCACAGTGCCAAGCCTGCCAGAGTTCAAAAGCGTTTGGACCACGTTGTGCGGGCCAGGAGTTGAACTCAATGATCCTTGTGGGTCCCTTCTCACTCGGGGTATTCAAGGACTCATCTGACCCGCTGCAAAATTCGCACGTTTGTCACAAGTTTAACAAGTGACATCCTACAAAACCAGAGGAGTGAAACCACCGCACTCAAACGTGGCGGTGTGTGCTGCGCTGCTCGATGTGTTTGGATCATCACACATAGAAAAGGGGCTGGAGGCATCTCCACGTCTGCGAGCCACACATCCAGCTAAGGGCTTTGGCAGGCAGCAAAGCCCCCCGCAAAGCCCTGGGGAAGGCTCAGCCGGAGAAGCCGTGAGAAGGGAAGCAGCGGCATCTGGTTTGCTGAGGGGCAGGGCAGCCCGCACCCAGCACCCATCACCCATCCTTCATCCCAGCCGGCTCCCCGGGCTCCACCGGCGCGGCCGGGAGGGCCTCATGCGCCCGCTCGTCACCTCCGGCCGGCTCCGGCTCGGGCCTCGCCCCCTCCTCCGGGCGGGCTCTGGGCCGCGGCAGCGAAGGGACGCACGGGGCACCCTCACCTCCCGCTCCGCCGCCCCTACGGCTTCTCCCGCGGAAGTGACGAGCGCTTCCCCCGCCCCGGGGCGGGTCCTGCCGGCCCGCCCCGGCCGCGCCGGCCCCTGCCGAGCTGGCAGCGCTGCGCGCCCCGCCCCGCCGCCTCCCTCGGTTCCGGCGCTGGCGGCGGGAATGGCGGCGCTAAGCCTCACCGTGGACGCGGGCAGTCCCCCTCTCGGTAAGTGCGGGCCGGGCCTCGCCCCGCGCCGCCCCGATCCCGCTCTGCCGGGGGTCCGGCGGGGCTCTGTCCCCTCCCCGCCTCCCTGGCTCCCTCCTGCCCGTGTTGCATCATGCGGCGCCGGCCGTGCCCGCGTGCGGGGCCGGGCGAGGCGGCACCGGGGCCCGTGCCCGTCCTTCCCATTCCCCCCGTCCGCCCCATTCCTCCCGTCCTTCCCATCGCTGCCGCCCTTCCCCGGGGCCGTGTGCCCGCCGCGGGTCCCTCTGGGCAGCTGCTCGGGCCGTGGCGGAGCGGCCGGCGCTGGGCACGGCTCTGGCTGCGGAGCTCGGGCACGGGTGCAGCCTCGGGTGACTTGGCACGTTGAGGCTGAGTGTGCAGTGCAGCCGTCGTTCACATCGCTGCTCGTGAGCTCTGCCGCTGCCTTGCTGTCTTTCATTTTCAGTTCTAATCCGCCGGTAAAATTCCCCTCTGGGGAACTGGCTGAAAGTTCTCAGATGGTCCCTGCCCTTCGAGGTTATTTTGCCTTTAAAAATGTGATAACCTCCTTCATTGCACTTCCACCCATCTGGAAACGATCTTTTGTATGTGTTCCATAAAATTTCTCTATTTCGTTGTAGCTGTTCAAAATAAATTTTCTTCCTATTCTTCATCGTAGTTTAATGATTTATTTTTCTTGCTGTTACTCCCAAATGGATTTCAGAGTTGAATACAACTTGCATGATTACTGATTGAAGGTATAAAAGCATATGTTTTAAATAGCATTTCTCCTAAGACTTGTTTATACTGATTTGCCAAAAAAGAAAATGATGCAATATGAATTATGATTAACATCAGGTTTAGGGGCTTTGGATACTTATTTTGTTTGACAGCTGGTGTGTGGCACTGGAGGTTAATTTCAGGAGATTGCATGATTGTGTCAGAAATGTTACATATTGCAGATGAAACATTTATATCAAGGAGACAAGCACGCTCATCTTACTCATCCCTACTTCATACTCTTCATTGTGTCTGCCGTGCAAGAAAAGTGTAGTAGTTTTTAATGTCATCAGTATTAATTACATAGCTTGGTGCACATAATACTTGTTATTTTCAAAGCATGTTATTAAAATACTTACGTGTCTTACTAACGTATTGCATAAGGGATGTCGCCCTGAATTTCTCAGATGGATAGCTGAGGGATGAGAAGAAGAACCTTGACTTACTCTTAATGCCACAAGAAGGGTTTTCAGCTGAGCAGAGGTGAGAGCTAGGGAATTCCTAGCTCCAGTGGTTTGTATTTAGGCCAGTGTATTAATAGCTTCTAGTATCGTCTGCCTCGGTAGCTGGAGCGTTGTGCAAGGGAAGGTAAAGTGCACAGCATGCTGTGGAGACTTTACAGGTTAGGTGGCTTTCCAGACCTAGAGTACAGTTCCTGTTTTGCCTGTGCAAAAGCTTACTGCCTTTGTACGTGCCTGAGCAAAGTTAGAGAACACAAGCTCCTCTGCCTATGCTCAGCAGGATGAGCCTGGAGCAGAGCCAGTGCAGAAACGCAGCCAAGTGAGCTCGGTGCTTTGTTTGAGCTGCTGTGTCGTGCTGTGGAGCCTTGAGATCAGAGCAGGTTTGCATCAGCCCTCTTGGAATGTGGACAGAGCTGTCTTCCAGTCAATGGTGTAGCCTAAAAACTTCAGTAATTATTTTCTTTTTGCAGACCAGTTTTTACTGTCACTGGTGAACTACTTTGAAAACCTGTGTAAGCTTCCTGTGCTTTTACATGGATAAAGTTTCTTGGTTTTGAATGGCTAATCTTTTCATAAACTTTAAATCAGGTTAAAAATAGTCTCATCCTTGATCTGGTATATATGAAAGTGCTGGTATGTTCAGTAATGTTCAGTAATTGATCTCCTTTGATGCATGTGTTAGGGCTGGAATGGATTTCATTAGTAATATTGTTCAATAATTAAGAGCTTTTTGATTACATTCTCCTCACATACTGGGGGACAGGACTAATTTTTACCATACCCTTAGGAAGCAAAAATGTATCGCAGCTGACCCTTGCTGAGCTCACTGCAGATCACTGTGTGCTGGACATTATCCATTTGAGGCTGTAAGGATTGCCAAGAAGAAGCCTCTTGCATATGAGACGGAACATTGATTTTTTTTTTTTTTTGTTTCCCTGGGCATTCTCACTTGAAGGAGTCACTTCAGTCACCTGGTTCTAGTGGATAGGAGATGTAAGTGGTTGGTTGTAACTATGAAATGTATCTCTCCTGGAAGGAAGTTCAGTATCTTTTTCTCTTGTTTTTTCAAGGAGCTCTGCTGACGGTGGAGCATGTGAAGAATGATGTTGAAATTTCAGTGCAAGAAGGCAAAGAAACCATCCTCTCTGTGTCTGAGTAAGTGACTTTGCATCTCTCCTTCTACCTTTGGGTCAGCAGTTTTAAAAATCACATGGTTGTAGCATTGACAGTAACCTTTTGAGGTAGAAGGAAAAGAAAAACACCACAGTTTTATTAATCACTGCATTACTGATGTCTCTAGCACAGGCAAAACATTTACAGCATATTCTGAACTAGATCTTTATGGAAAAAACTCTTTTTATTTACCTATGTATAATATTTATGCTGTACCAGTCACTTACTGTTTAGGACTGTGTGTGGTGCCATGGGTTACCAACAGCAAGACTTTTTTATATTAAAGAGGTTTGATAATATAAAATTCCTTGGGCTTGTACATGTGTGATGGACTGAAATTTGAATGTTTAGAGGGCATCATTTTAGGCTCCCTCATGTGTGTGTATAAGCAAAGGCATGATGTTATGTCAGGAAAGTGCTAATTACCTGTGTAGTGCTATTCAGTGTATCCATCTGCACGCTGTAGAAAGAATATTGGAAATTTTTGTAGTATTCTATTGTCTGTCTTTCTAAAAGTACTGTGCCATTGGAATGGATAACTTCAAGTTTGGGACATGAAGATAGATTTTACAGTCTGAGTAATATCAAATGCCTATCAGAAATGCAGGACTAACACTGTTAGTTTTGGGAAGCTGCATTGTCATCTTCAATTCCATATGAGTTAAGACATCTGGATATATCAAGAGGAGAGATCCTGCTGCCTGACATATCAGTGGAAACTCTAGCATTTAGTATCTGCAGTTAGGAGCATATTTGTACATATGAGCATTGCACTTGTAACCTAAAGTATGGTAACACCATGATGAATTTAGAATTACAGATTATAACTAGTTTTTGAACACTGATTTTTTTTTTTTTTTTGAAGACTGGGGGGAATCTGTTGTTCACAGACTTGCTGGCAAACTCTCATTTTGTGAGCTAATTCAGTAGAAGATGCTGTTAGAGCCACCAATGCATCATAGACTGGAATACCTGCTTGTCTGTAGAATGGCTATAGAAGCAACGTATTTCATCCTGTATTGCAGTTACTGACTTGCTCCGCATAAATTAACACTAACTGAGCATTTCCATGTCTTCTAACCTTAGGTAATAAACTTGTCGCTATGTACATATGTTTGCAGAAAATCAAAGCACAGGAAGATTCACAGCCTTCAGTCATGGTTGTTTTACTGGTTGCAAATACTGTTTCTGTTTAAAATGTTAGACCTGAACTCACATAGGGGTTCTTCCATAATCTGATATTGTATGTTGTCTTTTGCTGTGCCTGGTGATGGCACTGTATTTGTGATTTTGAATGAAAGCGAGAGAAATATGACAGGTTATATTGGGATTTAATTGGTACAGCTTTTATAACCTTCAGTGTGTGTTTTGCACATGTGGGATACAGCTTACATAACAGAAAGTTAATTGGGTATTTTTTACTTGCAGGAGAATATTTTCCCCTTAAGTAGCCTTAGTCAGGTTTGGATTTTGTTTTACTTTGACTGTTTGGGCAGTGTATGGATATATATATATATATATAAATATATGCATATATATGTGTGTTTATACATAAATGTGCTCCTGTGACACAATATTTTTAATGTATATAATTTGCTTTAAGATAATATTTATTTCATTAAATAATTTAGTGTTGCCATGCCTTCTTCCTACTGCATTGCAAAACCACTCATTTTGGCTGTTATGGAACTTGTCAGAAATGTAAAGCAAACACTCTTTTTCTGCACTTTGGCCCTGGGTAGATAATATCTGGAATCATGGGCCCATCAGATAGAAATTTTGTGTGTTAGTGTCCTCTCATCCCTTGCATTGGCTTATGTTCAAGAAGTTATTCCAGACCTCAGTATTGCATTAATTTTCCCTTGCTTGGTTGTAATAATTTTGAAAATTGATTCTCTGCCTTAAAGCCTGTTAAAAGTATATCTGCAATGTGAGAGGCATCAGCTGAACTCGTATCTCAACTAATGCTTTTGCTAAATGGATTTCATGGCATCAGTTCTGCTGAAGCATCTTGTTTGGCATGTTGTGAAAATCACTTTAGATGTTTCAGATTTTGATTTTTTTTTTTTTTAGAATCCATTAGTTCTAATGACTTCACTTGAACAAGAAAGAACATTTTATTTGTGATTCTTCTATGTTTGGTTTTGCAGCTCAGTTAAAATCTGGTGACAAAATTTTTAGCTAACTAGCTGAAACTTAGCTGTCAGCCAGCTACCTAAAAGGTTTATCACTCATTTGAGATGATGATTTTTATTTTAAAGGTTATTTTTGAAGACTTAGCTTCAAAACTTCTTGCCGTAATAGCTCCTAAGCAAACTACTCTGCTAAGTGCTGATGGCTTTATGCAGAGTTTTGGTGTACCTGTGTCTTGTCAAAACAAGCTGCAGTACAGCTTTTGTGTGCTGAGCACATGCACATTTCAGAGTAGTTATTCTTCCTAGGCAGATCAAGCAAAAGCTTATAGCAAATCAATTCAACATTGATTTATTATGGTTGGAAATAATTTGTGTTTTGGAGTTTTTTGTGTTATGTGTTTGCTATTATTTTTTGGTCCCTTTTTTACATCTTGTCTTCTTGAGCATTTGCCCTGGTGTTTAATTATATGGCATTTCATATCACTCTCAATAGCTACTCTTTGCATGTAACATTGCATTTTTCCTGTTCATCCTTCCTTACTTAGCCCTGGAGTTAGCGAGCACTGGATGCAAAAAGTTTTTTATAACTTTTTCAAAGAGGTCAATTAGTGATGTTTGGGTGGGAGTATTTTGTTTTTCCTGAAGAAAATAACTTTTAAAGCATAAGTAAGATTTACTCAGAGTAACATTTTCCCTTTTCATACATGTATTCAGTTTTGCTTGAGTAATCAAGGGGTATTTGTTTTGATATGAATTAGAGAAAACAATAAAAGTGCATTTCACAGGCTTTTCAAGTGAAACTATATTGGAAATGATTTGTTTTTCTCAGTTTATAAAAGCTTCCTTAAAATCTGATAGTGGGAAATTAGAATAGGATACATTTTCAATTACACAGTAGGGGATAATTTAAACACCCTACTGTGACTTTGGGTTTTAGTTACATTTTATGGATCTTCTATATATATACTGGATCCTAGATGCTTGGAAAGCAAGCAAAATTAAAAACAAGCAAACCAAAAAAACCCCTCCCAATGAACTGTATTCCGTAGGTTGTACTGCAATTAGCCTAATGAGACTGGCTGGTCCATTTGTACTAAAAATGGGACACATTTTAATTGTTAATATATCAAGCACATTCTGTATAATTTTCAGAACTTTTGTTGATTTTTGCCAGCCTTGAGAGCTATCATAATT
This sequence comes from Melozone crissalis, assembly GCF_028551555.1. Taxonomy (NCBI): domain Eukaryota; kingdom Metazoa; phylum Chordata; class Aves; order Passeriformes; family Passerellidae; genus Melozone; species Melozone crissalis. The sequence continues at coordinate 1,671,673 of NW_026535805.1, forward strand.
CTTTTAATTTTATAAAGGATGCAGTAGGTAAAAAAGGAAATAGAGAACAATGACAAAGCAGAAGTGGAACCTTGGTTGGACAAGTTGGAGTATAGCATTCAGTCCATTAAATGGGGTAAATATAAAAAAAAACCACAGGGACTCCTTTTGTTGATATCAATGCTTGTTTTAGAAGCAACTGGAGCTCTGTTTTTGCAATCTGCATCTGTGTGGGACTGTAGGGTAGAGATGAGTATTATCTGGAGAACTGATGTTTCTGGATGCATCTTTCTTCCAAAGCTCTTTAGCAAATATTAATTTATCTTAGATGAACTGGAAGCTAGATTTTTGACAGTGTACAGCTTTTTTTGACACTGTATATAATGTAGAAAAGGGACATGAAAACAAAGGAGTACTCCCTTTGGAGAGCCCTTCTTCTGCAGATCTGTTGAGGGCTTTCCTAAGCAGAATGGGGACAACAAATTCAAATTAGTCTGTTATCTGCAGAAGACTGGGTAAAAAAACAGATACAGGCAGGGAAGTTTGTTCACCAGGGGATGGTTTCTGTGAAGTGTGAATTGAGTAAAGTAAGTAACAAATGAACAGGGATTTTTTTCCCCCTGATGCTAGCCCTTAAAACCATGATGAAGACCTCTCAATTCTTCTGTTGATTCACTAGGAATCCTCTTCAAAGTGATCCTTCTTTTATGAGAAGAAAACAGATATTGATTAGCTCCTTATAATCTGGAAAATCTGTAGCTTGGGTTATCCTTATGAATTCTGTCAGCTGTGAAGAGAGTTTTAGTATTTGAAAGAATAATCAGTCTTTTCTCATTTTCAGCTTAAACAAAGTTCTCGCTTGTTTAGAAGGTTATTATTCCATCTGGTGATAAAAAAGCAAGGACTTATTTATTCCTGTGCTAGGTTTATTTTATTTTTGTTTTTCTACTCTGGTGACCTGGTACCTGTTGGCTCACCTGGAAGTTGTTTTATGTTTGCTTTGCACAGGTTTCAACTATGTACATGCAATTAAAGTTGAACTGACTGGATGTAGTAATTTACCTTTGCCTTGCCCCTATCTTTGTTTTAGGCAAGTTTCATTTTCTGATGTGAATTCAATAGCTCGGTACCTGGCTCGAGTTGCTGCCTCTGCTGGGTTGTATGGCTCAAATCTGTTGGAACACACTGAGGTGAGAAGGAATCACAGAACCATAGCATGGTTTGGGTTGGAAAGGACCCCAAAGACCATCTATTTGCAACCCCAAAGACCATCTATTTCCCATGGGTGGGGATACTTTCCATTATACCAGTTTGCTCAAAGCCCCATCCACCTTGGCCTTGAATCACTCTCTTGTCTCTTGGGGTTTTTTTTTTCCTTTTCCCTTTTTGTCTTTTGGCCTGTTCTGAGTTTGGGGGCAGGGGGAATTTGGGGGGTTTTTTTGACTTTGTGTCTATTGTTCTGCATTTTACTGTTAGACTGAGGTTCCAGCTATGTGGGATGCTGAGGGGTTTGCTTTGATAAGCTTCCTCCTTCATATAAAGAAATATAAAGCCTAAGACAACTGTGTAAAGACTAAGAAATCTGAGCTTTGGAAGGGTTGCCCTTGCCCACTCCTGCAACAGCAACTCCTGAGCAGACAGTTTGCTAATATAAAATAATTCAAGTTGGAAGGTAAAACATGGATTTTCCCTCCTCACTTCCTTCAGCTCTGTTGCCATCAATTGCTGTCTTGTAACACTTCAGTGTAACACCAAGGAACAGTGTGTGGCATTGAAACCCTGAAGTAGCTTTTACTGTGTATGAGAGACAAAACTCTGATCATGGTTTCTTCCTGGGTCTAGCTCAGGATAATCAATCATATGCTGAATTTTAAATTGATAACTGAAACTAGCAGACAAATTGAAATTTACTTCTGAAATTTGGGGAGGAACTGAAGGATTTGATTCAGGTCTTTTCTTCTTGAAGCCAGTGGTAATCACTCTTCAATCGCTCTTCTGCCCTCATAGCTGGTCTCAGGGGAAGTGTTGTCTTACTACTTTGCCTGTGAGGCATTAAAAAGTTGTAAGTTATCTTGTGGCTATTTAAAATTTCTGTCCAAATCCTTTGTTTTTAAGTTAAGCCCAGACATCAGCAAACACACTTTCAGGGCTGGTACAATACTTCTTTTCACTTCTGCCTCTTTCCAAAATAACACTGTACTTGGAGAAGTGCTGGGACAGCTGCGTTTGTGGTGCACATATTTTGGCATGCAACTGCAAATGACTGAACTGAATTCTGTGGAGGTTGTAATTACATCTGTGCCTGCCACGTTGGCTTGAACGTTGGAAGGATTCCCGTTGCAGTTTGCAGAACAGTTACACATGAAATAGGACCAGAGAAGAGACGCTTAGTCTCTTGCAGGATTGAGGGATTCAGTTTATATACAGGGCTACATTATTAACTAGCCTAATTCTTAATATTTTTTTGTGTTTATGTTCAAAGGTAGATGGAAAAGACTTTTGCAGGAGTGGGGAGTAGGACTTGTGAAGATCAGGGGTTTGATTTCTTCAAATCTAAAAGGAGATGAGGAAGACAAAATAGGGACTGAGGGGAGAATGGTATACTAACCAGCAGCAGCATCAGGAAGAGAAAGTAGGCCACAAATGTGATATGTAAATAGCTAAAGGAGAGTGATGATTTCTATATACTCTTATGGTAAGGGAATACCTGAGAACTGCTTATTATTTTACCAATGAAAATAACTTCAGTAAAGTGGATGTTTTCAGCAATTTGAATTCATGCTGAAGGAAGAAATTACATTTCATTATTTAGTATTGTTCTTGGTGAATTTTTCAGTATAATTTATTTTAAATATTCCTTCAACATATGTTGTGATCTGATCTATTTAATTCTAATGTTCCTGTTAATATCTTCTGTTCAGCTGTTAGATCAATTGTGTATTATTCACTTATTTAATAAGCTTAATTCTCACTCCATTAGTAACTTTAATTGTCTTTTGTCCCTTCAAACAAGATTGACCACTGGCTGGAGTTCAGTGCTACAAAGTTATCCACTGCCAGCCAGTTCCCTTCAGCCATCCAAGAACTCAACCACTGTCTGTCTCTACGGACCTACTTGGTGGGAAACTCTCTGAGTCTTGCAGATTTGTGTGTCTGGGCTGTACTAAAAGGTATTGATTTATATTCTCTGTTTCACTGGCTTTCAATATCTTGATAATCAATATACAGCAGGAATCCCCAATTTTTTTTTTGTGGATGCTAGCAGTGACTTCTAGCTCTATGAAGACTGTCTGCTATCATGCACACTGCTGTGACCTGTGCATCCCTAGTGATGGCAATAGTATAGCTTAGGAAATCCTAGATTTTATTTTTTTAAATTGTTGCTACATTTGGTAATTTATGAGCTGTAATCCCTAGATGGAACTTTTTCTTACATCTTTTGTGCTAATAATTGCAAGAACATCTTTTATTACCTGTTGCCTCAATATGAAAATGTGCAACATAAAATTATATGCATTGACCTTTCTGTGACATTATCTTAGCAGAGGAAATTTCTTCGGTGTTTACTTTGAATTATTAAAAGAGGTAGATATTACTGTGCAAAATACCCTTTAGAAGTCAAAGAAGCTTTGATGATCTGTTTTCATGGATTTGATTTTTATTTTCTCTTAGCTCTATATCTAAAGGTGGTAGCTGACAATCTACCATTCAGTATCACCCAGTTCCACTTGAAAGTAAAGGGAATAATTAGGATTAAAAGCTAGCAGCTTTTGGTGTTTTTTCAGTGTTGCTGCTCTTAAGAGCAATCTGAAAAGCTGCTGTTGATAAAAATAATTTTATTTTTATAGTTTAATAGTTTGAAAACTTCTTTGTTTTCTAACAGATAATGGTACGTGGCAAGAGCAGTTAGAACAAAACAAAGCTCCTGTGCATGCAAAGCGGTGGTACAGCTTCCTTGAGGTACAACGTGCTTTCCAGTCTGTAGGAGCCAAGTGGGCTGCTGGCACACCAAAGGTTAAAATGGTAAGATTTACTCAGGTCTTCTGGAGAGAGTAGCTTTATTCCTGTGAATACACTGCAAGAATTTTTTCTTTTTAAATTAGAGAATTAAATACTGAAAGTAAGTAGGCGTACAGTGAGCTAAACTTTTGTAAACTCTTGTTTACAGCTAAAGCTGTTGTTTTCAAATTTAAAAAGGTATGAGTTGTCTAGTCCAGTGTGTAGGTGGAATTGTGGAAGTATGGCACCTCTTCTTTTAATCAGCACTGCTCTTTAGCTATATTGTTTGCTTTTTCTAAAGATGGTTTGAGATCCTGATGGACCTGCAAAGATTGTTCTTGACTGAAAGTTGACTGAATTTGTTTATCATGTTCAGGTTAAGAACACTAAGATACAAAACCTTAACTAGCAATTGTTTTCTTCTATGGAATAAATTAGACAACTTAGTGGGGCTTTTCAGTCCTGGACCAGATTTGAAGACAAAATAACTTAAAACTCTAGAATTAAAACTCTAGAATTAATCTTTATTTGGAGTCCTGAGTAACATGAAAGTTGTGAAGAGATGAATTTGGAGTCCCGTATGGTAGCTTGTAGGTTTGAAAGGAGAATTTGATACAGCAGTTGTTATCTAGAGTTTTATATCCAATTTTTCTGCTAATACAATCTGTAATTATGTCTGTTTTCAAGGCAACAGAAAAAGAAAAGAAAGCAGATGTTGGGAAGTTTGTTGAACTTCCTGGTGCAGAGATGGGAAAGGTCATTGTAAGGTTTCCTCCTGAAGCAAGTGGGTAAGAAACATGAATACTTTACCAAGGTTCTATTTTGTTGTTGTTTTTTTTTTCTTAAGTATTTTGGTGAGGATGGTAATCAGCTTATCAGACAAGGCTGTTAAACCAAATGAGTGTTTAAAGCTTTGTCTCCACTAGAACTGTTTGTTCACTTCTCCCCGGTACTTCATTGCGCTGTTGTCTGGACTTGGAATAGGGAGTTTAGTTGTGAGATGGTGTTGTGCAGCTCAGCAGTGGGATGAGGAGAAACAGGAGGATGGCATTTGTATGGATGGTGGATGTGTGTGCCCTGCCAGGAGCTATGGTGTGGACATGCAGTCCTTATGAATTGGGTCAAGGGACTCAGTGCTTCCCAAGGCAGCTTAGATTTGAGAAAGGAAAGATGTATGGGATAGTCTTCCTTGGAGAAGCTTGACACCAGATGTATAATGGAGGGCCAGGGGTCCAAATTGTGTGGAATACCAAAGCACAAACTACTTAAAGACCACACAGAAGATGTGATGAGCCAGTATACTAAACTCATTTTTCAGCCAGCTTTTCATTTTCTGTTTCTTTTTGGAGTTGCCTGATGGCCTATAAAATTTCCACTATTGCATTTGTTCATTAAACTGGCTGTTCAGCATCGTGTGACTTCTGTAGTTGAGTTTCTTACTCTATTAGTCCAATATAAACTTTACTCAGATATTGTGAATTATGTATTATGTATGTGTATGTCTATAACATATATTGTTCTCGGCTTACTTTAGTAGTTTTTAGTGTCTTAATCCTGGTGTTTTAAAACGCTGTTCTTCAGGGACATGTTACTCTCTTTTTGTAAGAGATTTTAATTTTGTGGATTTGGGGATTTATATTTAGTTTAAATTAGTCAGTAGCTTTATAGCTTATACTAAAAAATATGCAGCAATTGGAAAATTCCACTCTTGAGAGTGTGGTAGGTTCAGATTATCTAGTTGCTGCTCCTGGGTATCATCAGCAGTTGGTTTAAGTTAGTCTGTAAAAATGGAGATAATTGCAGTCCAATCTTTATATCCATAGCAACACTCTAATTTACAGTATTAGTTATTTTTAACAGTCAACTACTAAATTTGTGGTAGAAGAAACATAATCTGTTTTCGTAAATGTGTAGTATTTCAGCAAATATCCTAGGTTTGCTGTTTGTTACACTTAGGTATTGCTTTCCATTCTTTCTCCTTCCCTCACAAGTAAAGAGTCTAGCTGAAGTGGTGTACATATATATTTTTTAATTTCCTTTTTAGATATCTGCATATTGGTCATGCCAAAGCTGCCCTGCTAAATCAGCACTACCAAGTTAACTTCAAAGGAAAACTTATTATGAGATTTGATGACACAAATCCAGAAAAAGAGAAAGAAGACTTTGAAAAGGTATGATAAGATAGCAGAGTGATTACAGGCTGTGAAAGAATCATAAGTGCATGCCTCTCTTTTCTTTCATGCTTATTCTTATGGCTTATCCTTCCTGGACAATGGACCATTAAAAACACCACACCTTACATGAAGAGAATAAAGATGTAAGAAAACTACCTTTCCTGAATGTTACAGTGTACGTTTTCACACTTGGCAGGTTATTCTCGAAGATGTTGCCATGCTGCACATCAAGCCAGATCAATTTACATATACCTCGGATCACTTTGAAACAATAATGAAATATGCTGAGAAGCTGATTCTGGAAGGGAAGGCGTATGTGGATGATACTCCTGCAGAACAAATGAAAGCAGAGCGTGAGCAAAGAGTGGAATCTAAACACAGAAATAACTGTGAGATATTTTAAGCTTTGGTCTTGCTTTCTTACCTTTTTGATTTGGTATCAAAGCTTGATTTTTATTAACAAATATGAGTGAGATTACTAAATTGCGTATCTTCAAGGTCCTTATAGGGACTTGAAAGTGTTTAGTGCTTTGCTCTACAAGGCTGGATGGATTAAGTACACATTTAGACCAGGGCAGTAAACTTGTGTATGTATGAATTCATCACCATTCATTATCACTTAAAAAATTCACAATGTAAAATGTGTGAAAATGAATTCCAGTGTCCAAAGAGGGGATGGCACTGATTTTTCTTACTGCAGTAATAAAACTTGATTCTGTATCAGCTTCCTAATACCTTAGAAAATGGTGTATTTTTGTTGTTCTTAGGTGTTAATAAGAATCTACAAATGTGGGAAGAAATGAAAAAGGGAACAGAATATGGACAAACTTGTTGTCTACGAGCAAAAATAGATATGAGTAGTAATAATGGATGTATGAGGGATCCAACTCTTTATCGTTGTAAAAACCAGCCTCACCCTCGGACAGGAAGTACCTACAAGTATGTCCACTTTCTCCTTGTGTGGCCTGTAGCTTTTGCTCTTTCCAGGAATTGCATTTACAATTCCTTAGTAAATTTCTTTTAATGCTTGGAACTTGCTAGCATTTTTCAACTAGAATATGTGATGAGTCTCTTGACTTTCTGAAACTTGTGCAAATTACTTTTAAAACCTGTGAGATGGCCATTATGGTCAACAGTGAATATTATTTCAGTTTTAGTCCTTATATATGTTTGGAAAAAACGTTAGCAGGTTAGCAGTGTAGGGTTAATTTTTTAGACTTGAATATTAAGGCTGTTATCAGTTCATTTCTTGAAGGCTTCCTTCATCTTAAAATTATATTGCCCTCTGGATTTTTCTGTGGACTATTAGTTGTATATGTGTTATTTTAGTCTTGATTTGAAGGTTTTCAGGATCATAGGTTAGAAATATTTATAATGCTTGCATATAAACTGCACTGAGTTTAAATGTTTCAGTGGGAGGGAAGTGTTTTTTTCTACCCTGCTAATTAAAGATCTTTTTTGTCAGTGTTTATCCCACATACGACTTTGCCTGCCCCATTGTTGATAGTATTGAAGGTGTCACTCATGCACTGAGAACAACTGAATATCATGACAGAGATGAACAATTCTACTGGATTATTGAGGCTCTGGGTATAAGGAAACCATATATATGGGAGTATAGCAGGCTAAACCTCAACAACACTGTGCTCTCCAAGAGGAAGCTCACGTGGTTTGTCAACGAAGGCCTTGTGGATGGATGGTATGTTCCATGGCTGTAGGTCAGCACTGTTCCCTAAGATTCTTGTGACTGGCACATTCATTTTTGCTTTGGGATAGTTTAAATGAATATTTAAACAGTATTAAAGAATATAGATTAATTAAACTGGCTTGTATATGTACAATGTGTCTGTTTCCTACTCTGCAGTAGCTGTGTACATACATATTCATGGTTTGTAATAAACATGAGGCAGCTTATTTTTGGACTCTGGCTCTTGCTGTGGGTGGTATTTACATGTTTTCCACTCTTGAGTCATTGGTTGTTGTCATTGGAGTCATTCCTAAACAATGCCAGAAGAGGGCTTGGATTGAAGTGTTTCTGGTCCTGTTCATCTAGTCAAATTCATCCCACTTCTCTCCAACCTGCCCTCACCCTCCTTCTTTCTGTTAATTTTTTCAGATTGATTTGATTTCTGCAGACAGTGTTTGGTGGACTAGCTGTCTAGTTGTCAGTTGAGTTGGAAGCTTAGATTCCTAGTTTATGCATGGAGCCACTTGGCTAGAGCCAAATTTATCCTTTTTTGTCCGTGTCTGGTTTTTTTCCCTAGAGGTGTAGCTGATCTTATGATGGTCTTTACCTTTCCTTCCCTGAGCCTCCCTGTTAGGTCCTCAGCAAGGTTTGATTCATGTTCCCACCAAATTCAAATGTTATGTTGTAGATCAGGCCTTTTTATTTCTTCCATAAGAGAAAAAAAAATTATAGAATTTTATCACTTATATAAAGAGGTAGCATTGTCACTTCTTTCCAGCAACATTTTCTGGGTGCCCTTGGAGGGGAAATAATGGATAGGGACATAACTTTTGCCTTGCTAGTTTTTGAGAGACCTAACCTTCACCATACTTTTTGTATGGATAAGAACTCAGTCTTCTCAGTTAGGTGCTTTCACCTAGCTGGGAGCTTAGTGAGTAAAATACATGGAGGCTGTGCCTTTTGTGTGTGGCAGTATTAGTAAAGTTCTTGATAAGTGCAGAATTAGAGAATTTAGCGTATGGCACTAATGGAATACCTTTTTCCACTAGGGATGACCCAAGATTTCCTACTGTCCGTGGTGTCCTGAGAAGAGGCATGACAGTTGAAGGGCTAAAACAGTTTATTGCTGCTCAGGTGGGTATTTTCTTCTCATTCTTTGAATCTCCCTCGATAAGTTTCACAAATTTTTGTGAAGCTTCACTTAATGTACTTGTCACTGGGAGGTTTCTGCTTTTGAAGCTTTGCTACTTTGACATCTATTGCTTCAACAATGGTAGCACCTGTGAGTAGATGTTGGCAAAACGGACTTGCAGTTTTCTTACTTGGAGAAGGTTTATTTTGCAAGCTCAAAAACTGTTTTTAATGAAAACAAACCATAGAGAGTTTTCAGTTTAAAGAACTTTGTTTTAAATTAGTCTAAGAGCTAGAATATTCATATTAATGTGGCGTTGATTCGGGTTTTTTTTATCCAGGGCTCCTCTCGATCTGTTGTGAATATGGAGTGGGATAAAATCTGGTCCTTTAACAAAAAGGTATGTGTTTAGTCAGATTTGATGCTACTCCTGATGTCCTCTTTCTAGGATATGTAGAGAATCCAGCGTTCATTGGAGTGCTTATCACAACAAGTAGCAGTTGCAGTATGCTGCATCATTTGGCGCACTCTCAGGAAAATGGAATGTCCCCCCCTTCTAACCTGAAGAAACACTAATCCTATTGATTCTCCTATGCCAGTACTTACTTGCCTTCCTTAGTAGTACGGGAAAGGATAATGGTATTAATGCTGTAAATCTGATCTGAAAACTGCATTTCATTTTTCTGCTTTCAAGCTGCGAGCTATCTGTAAGAAGGTATTACTTAATGCTTTTTACCTTAGCATATAGCTTACAGTGCTGTAAGCATACATAGCATAAGCTATCATTTTGCAGCTTCATAGCACAGTCACACTTGCTTGTATAACAGGAGCTCTACAAACCCACTGAAAATGCATTATTCCTAGTTTTCAAAGGCTGCCCACCTCTGGTTTGGCTGATTTGTCAATATAAACACAAATTTTCCCTGATTTGGTTCACGTTGGCCGCGTTTCCTTTCTGTGGCAGAAGGACGAACGCACTGTGTGCTCTGCCTGGGGAGATCAAGCCAGCACTGCTGGAGTTTCTGACTGAATGGCAAATCAGGAATATTGCATCTTAACATGATGAGTTGCTTTTTGGCAGCAGATGCTTGGACACTATAATAAGGCGATTTGTTTTCATGAGGATTGCATATTTTGTGTGATTGTGGAAACACCTGTTATTTTGCATTGGTATTCCTGCTTGGTTTTGCTTAGATAGTACCCAGATCTGTTCATTTAAATAGTTTTTGCTTGTCTGGCATGTGTCTTTTAATTCTTCATGTATTTTGCATTTGATTTGCTACATACATGTAGGTTTATGAATTGGTTCTTTCTGTTGCTGCATAAATATATTTATGACTAACAACTGATTTGAGGGGAAGAATCCACAGTGGACTGTCAAGGCTCATTTTTTAAAAATTTACTTTTAAAGTGAGTTTCTTAGACCTCTGACTCAGCTCCTTGTACAGCACCATATTTATTAGCCAATTTTATTTACATGTGGCTGTGCAGATTGAAAGCTATCTGTAGTATGAGAAAAACCAGTTGGCTGCTTACAGGTAATTCTGAGCTCAAAGACTTTATCAGTGTGACAACTCATATTTTATACGTGATCCTGTAATTTTTAGCACCTGACGAGGGATTGCGAGTTTTAATGAATAAAATAAAGAGCCTGGTAATAACACTATAAAATCTGGTCATTTAACTATCAAAATTATGATATTAAATCATACAATACCCCTGCATTTTGAGAGATATACACAAGTCTTTTTTCAAAGTGTATGTCTAACATTTAGGTGCCTGACTTCAGGTACTACTAACTAATAAAGTGTGTCTTCTTAAAAGTATATCATCATATCACTTTATTATCTAATGTCAAGTAATTAGAAGCGAAATAATTTTCTCAAAAATATAGAAAAATATATAGCTGTGTAGCTTTTCATTTGAGGAGGAATAAACCAAGGAGAGCAAAAATTACTTCATATTAATAAAAGCAGGTGCTTTCCTTTGTGTCAGTTTCTAGTTGCCCAGGTAGATACTGGATATTCCTTTTGGCCTTAGATGACTGCTTTACTTGAATTAGGTATTTAAGTGCTTCTTCTGAACAGATTGACAAACCAGTATTTCAGGTATGAAAAATGCTGTAAGAAACTACAGCTGCTATGTTTGATAATGGGCAATAAAAATACAGGAAGACATCCTAGTGGTACCTTTTTCTTGCCAAACTCATGTTGTAGAAATCCAAATGAAGTAAATTTTATGGTTATTGCCTTATTATAGTATCTGATGTGTCTGTAATAAAATTGCAGACTTGATTGGTGCCTCCTCTGCAGCCCGTTCTGTCACTGATTCTGCTGGAGTACTGGCCTGGAAAATGAGTATGAGATCAGGTCTTGTGCTGCTGGAAAAAGAACAAACTCCACTTAAAAATTACTGCTTTAAATTTAGTTAACTAGAGAAAAAGCGATTCAGATGTAATTGTGTATGTGCACAGTAAAACTGTATCAGAGTACATTTTTTGTGTCTTCCCCATAAGGCATTGGGTCATAATTTTGGTTACTTCTGCTGTCAGTAGTACCCAATCCAGTTTTTACTCAGAGTATTTTTGTAAAGATTGGAAATTGTAAAGTATTATCACAACTTTCTCACTATTCTGTAGCTTTGGATGAAAGTGACATTAAAGCAAACTTTGAAAAAATGCAGTAACATAAAGAATACCAGTTAATATTCTTTTTTTTTTTTTTGTGGTGATTGTTTTGTAAAGCATCTCATTTTTTTGTCAGTGGCATATATTCATCATCCACCTCATTTGTTTTCTGTAGGTTATAGACCCAGTAGCACCTCGGTATACTGCTTTACTGAAAGATGCAGTGGTCCCAGTAAATATTCCTGAAGCTCAAGAGGAGATGAAAGAAGTGGCTAAACACCCAAAGGTTCTTGTTTTACTCTCTTAATATTCTTGTACTGCAGCTCAGTAAGGTTGGGAAGTACCTTAGCATGAGACAGTCAGGAAGGGGAGTCCTGCTTTTAGCTTGCTCAGATAGCTAATCTGATAGAGATCTATCCAAGGGGTACTTTTGTTTTGCCTCAAAATTGTCAAAAACTTCAACTGCTAAACATGTTTGCTCTTTTAAGAGGGAACTCTTTTTGTAAATATATACAGTGCATATAAAAGGTGCTCTAAAAGGCCTCTCTGGGAGTTTTCAGAAGAGTGAGTCATTACAAGTCTGGAATGCTACTCAAGCTGGTTTTCCTATTGTTTGATGCCAACTTTCACGAGGTTAAATATTAAATTTTATTCAAGCTCTGTTTACTGTATAGTACAGTAAACACTCTTTATCCATTAACAGTGAGGTGTTTTTTAAGTGGTTTATAAAATCAGGTTTTATATGGAGAGGTAACATATTAACTTGTTGATTCTGTCAATCTCTGGATTTTTAATATGACTTTTAAATTTGTATAGCAAATAGTTCTTATCAAAAGCTAAAGAACTTGCTGATTTGATACTTTTAGTATCCAGTAAACAGAGTAATATCCCTTAATAGGGAAGTGTGTTACTTTCTTGGTGCTACAAGTAACAAAGATACTTTCCTTTGAGTCAATTGTGCTGAAATGTCACTGAAAGCATCCCTTAACTTATATACACTTACACTAAGAAATGAGTGAATATTGCTGAGGCTTTGCTTCATTTCTTTGTTTTGATTTTGCTGCTCTGAGTGCTCCTGTAGCCATTTCTTGTAACTGAGAGTTGGACATTGGGTTTCCCCTCTTGCCCGTGGCTGATAACAAGGAAACAGATTTTGAGCAGATGTGGGAGCTGTGACTCTTCAAGGCTCAAAGACACTGAAGTTTGGTCAGATAAAAGCCAGCATATTAAAACATTGATAGTACCAGTAAATGCTTCCTCCAGTATGTAAGGAAATAAATACTGACTTAAATAAACAAATAGAAAACTCCTGACCAGCTGAGAAAGTCTGAACTCACAGCTGTCAGCCTTTTTAGAAAATAGAAGTTTATCTCAATTGTTGAGATACTTTAAAGCTGAATATTTTATAAGTGATGTAGTTCTAGTTTCTGTCTTTACAAACCTATGCAGCTAAAACAAAGTCCGTATATAACCTTATAAAAAAGCAGAAATTAGAGTTCTGAAATTAGTTTTGAAGGGAATTTGCCTAGCAAAATGGAAACTTGAGAAAAAATTTGGGTTTACCTCTGAGATCCTAAAGATTCATGGACCTTGCAATGGAAATGGAATATGCTGTCAGTGGATTTTTTGGGTGAATTATCAGGGGAATGCGGACAATGCCTGTAAAGAAGAAACTGGAGAGAGCTGTGGGAAAACATTGCAGCTTTGCATTACTGTTGTAGTCCATCTTCTGTCTTCATCTGTTTTCTTTGAAATGTATACCATTATTCACAGAATGCTGATGTTGGGTTGAAGCCTGTGTGGTACAGCTCCAGAGTCCTCATTGAGGGCGCAGATGCGGAGACCCTGGCAGAGGGAGAGGTGGTTACGTTCATAAATTGGGGCAATATCATCATCACCAAATTAAACAGGTAACCTGTACAGTGGCAGATGAAATTTATTTTTGCTTTTCAGCTTTTTGTTGTCTTTTATTTTAACAGGAAGCTTGTAACAGTAAAGAATTAATGGTTGGCAATATATGTCCATTCTATGAGTCTATGTTTATAAATCTACTTTGAAATATGCCATGAAACTGCATGTTAGCATAGGGTGTATATTGCTGTAGATTCAGGTTGGAAATCATTAGTCAGTCCTGATACTGCATGTCCCTCTCATCCAGTGCTCTCCATGATTCTGTGGCACTATTGCCACTGTAAAACAGCACTTTCAGACAGAAAAAAACCACCTGGAATGTTAACAACTTTCACCCCATAACAAATACTGCTTTTGCATACTGAGAAACTAAACCTGTCTCAGTTTTAGTTGCACAGCTGTTGAGGTGGGGAAGGGGACCATTTAATGTCATCACAGTATTTTTGAGGTGGTTGTCTTGAGTCCGTGCCAGAATGGAGTGAGCTCTGATAGAGAACATGAATATGCAAAGATTTTTCTCCCCATGCTTTTTACTCTATATTGATATTTAAGACAACAAAATTAATGGAGAACTTAAATGGCAGTGAATGCACTCTTTCATTTTCTATGATTCACTCTTCAATATTAACTCTGAACACTTGTTTTTGCAGTATTGAATCAGAACTGATCATTTAGGCTATACCATTATAATTTCTTTTTTCCTGTAGAAATTCAAGTGGAAAAATTGTGTCTATCAATGCCAAGTTGAACTTAGATAATAAGGACTTCAAAAAAACTACTAAGATCACTTGGTTGGCAGAAACTCCACGTTCACCCCTCATCCCAACTGTCTGTGTTAATTATGAGCACCTGATCACTAAGCCGGTTCTAGGTAAAGATGAGGACTTCAAGCAATATATCAACCGAAATAGCAAGGTGAGTTGTATTTTTGTCCCCTTTAATTCCACGAAACTTCATGTTGTTTGTTTTTTTGTTTAATACACGGTTTCTAGTTGTGGTTTTGAAAATAGAATTGCTTTTTTTGTTAAACAGATAAATTATGCCGGTGTATCTAGTTTCTGTGTTTCCATGTAACCTGTCATAATTTCAAAATTAAAATATTACTCTTGTTTATTCTCAGTTGTTACCAGGCTTTTACACATCTGAAAACAATAGTTTGAGTTTTTGTCTTGATACATTCTTATGATGTGGCATCTTCTTGCTAGTACGTGTTCTGCTGTTACTGGAATTAAATAACATTTTGACTCTTTGAAAAGGAGGAAATCACCATTATCCTTCTACCACTATTTCTTGCTGTTCCTTTGCTCTGTTAGACGTGGACTGATTTCATTTAATACTTACAGCAAGAAGAACTGATGCTGGGTGATCCATGCCTTAAGGAGTTAAAAAAAGGAGACATCATACAGCTTCAGAGGAGAGGATTCTATATTTGTGATCAGCCCTATGAGCCAGTGAGGTAAATTACCTGAGAATGGCCTAAACAGACTTCACAGAATTTGCTTTAGCTTGTTGTGTTTTAGTGTTTTCACACACACACATTGGTAGGAGTAATGTCATCTGCCAATATTTACTCATTACCATGATCTTTTTGAGGAATATCTCTGTGGACTAGCGTGGCTTTTATTTTTTTATTCCATTCCTGCCTCTTCAAACTGTCTTAAGCCAAGTATGTGGTACTTGAGGTCCAGCTAACCTGGATTTGGTAATGAGGTCATGGTTTTGTTGTGACTTGGAGTACAGAAATTAAGTAGCAGTGCTACAGGATAAAACAGGCATTTTTCCAATTAGGGTATGCATGCTACTTAATTGTAACACTTTCTTAGCAAGCTATTGAAATATCTACATGCAATTATGACATAAACATATAAATATTATAAAAAAGGAAAATGTGCATGTAAGAGGAATCATTGCAGATCCCCAGTTATGTAAAAGTAGATAATTACAGCCGTATATCAGAGATAAACTTGCAGCTGTGTGAAAGCATCTTTTAGAAAGAGTGGCCCATTTGTTTCAATAAATGTTTTATATTTATCTTTTATTTCCTATACTGTTGTGTTTTTTATAAATCTTTTTATAGTCCGTACAGCTGTAAAGATGCCCCGTGCATTTTGATTTACATCCCTGATGGACACACTAAAGAGATGCCAACATCTGGGTCAAAAGAGAAGACCAAAGCTGAAACTGCAAAGAAAGAGGTAAACTAGTGGTTTAGGAAAGTACCATAAAATGTGTGTGTGTGTGTGTGTGTGTGTATATATACTATACATCTCTTTCTGTACGAGATTACATGCTGAATACTTGGCTGCTTTTTTTTTTTCTTAAGGCAAGTTCAGCTGTAAAAGGAAAATCTGTTCCAGTTATTGGTCATACCTCTACTCCAGCCTGTGCTGAGTCATCTGAAGGTCACTTGATCATCTACAACAAGGTGGCTGCACAGGGTGATGTAGTTCGTGACTTGAAAGCTAAGAAGGCAGCAAAGGAAGATATTGATAAAGCTGTGAAACAACTGCTGGCCTTGAAAGCAGAATACAAGGAGAAGACAGGCCAGGAGTATAAACCAGGAAATCCTCCAGTATCTGGAACTGCACAGTCATCAAAGCCTGAGACCTCTGGTACCTTGGACAGTAAAGCCCTGTATGATAAAGTAGCAGAACAAGGAGAAGTGGTCCGAAAACTGAAAGCTGAGAAAGCATCTAAGGTGAGGATCAAAATAATCCTGTGGTTTTGTCTGGGTTTGCATAGCCCATTGTTCTCTCTCTGTGGAGGTGAATGGGTGCTTATGGATCCAGAGATTTTGTAGTAGTCATCATTTGGACTGGACTCTCTTCTGTCAAGACTTGTGTTTTCCAAAACTCATTTCTTCAGTTAGTTTTGTATGACCAAGTTTGTATTGGTGAATTTCCGTATTTCTTAGGCTGGTGCTCTGAAACATGGACCAAATTTACCCAACAGCAAGAGTTGATTAACTATCCAAATCAAGTCCTTGGGATTTAAATGCCTTGGCAATTCTTCATTTCTTTAACTCAGTATGGTCAAATTATGTGACTTCACAGGATTGAATTGTTGCTGTTTAGACCTCGAAACAAAGCTCCAAAACCAGAAAGATCCAAATGCCACAGATGTTTTTGAGAATCTTCCTGTCTGTAACTGTACATAGCAAACATAGCTACTATTAGCTGTGTTATTTTCTTTCGTTTTAATGCAGCGCAAGAAGAGAAGGAAAATAACATAGTTTGCCCAGTGGTTAAATAATGTTGATAGTAGTAGTATCTTGATGGCACTATAAAATCGAAATAAATGAGAAAATCTAAATTAATTCATTGTTACAATTTTACTTAGGACAGTTAGGGTTGTACATCCCCTAAGAGGAGTTACTTTGTTAAAATAGGAAATTAGTAGAGAAAACTTCTCTGAATAACTCCACTAAGTACTTAGAAAACTGAATAGGTGCACATAAACTGCAGGTGTTTTAATGAAAGTATTTATGGTATTCTTGAGAATCTTACGTCTCTATATCTTTGTTCCTCCTTCTTTCTGCCCCTTCCTTTCTTCTTTCAGGATGAGATAGGTGCTGCTGTGGAAGTCCTTTTATCCCTAAAGGCAGAATACAAACGACAGACAGGCCAGGAGTACAAGCCTGGAAGCCCACCTGTGGCCTTTGTCCCTCCTCAGTGTTCTCCTGTTCCCACTCCTCCATCCCCATGTCGAGTAGACAGCAAGGCTCTGTACAGCAGAGTAGCTCAACAAGGAGATGTGGTCCACAAGCTCAAATCAGAGAAGGCTTCAAAGGTGTTCTACCTGTGCATACTTCTGAGTGGAACAGTGTCTTCATTTTAGGCTAAAACCCAATGGCAGGTTTTGTGAAATTTGAGGAGCACAATTTCTAAGCTAGTTCCATGAAATGCTTTCCCAAATTCTCTTGAGCTGATGATATGGCTGACTGCATGAGTTATGTGTTAGTGCATGGCAAATAAATAAGTTCTTTTTTAGTCAGAGAAGATAAGTGAAGCAGAATATAGGCAGTACCTTGAAAGAAGGGCTGTAACTTGGAGGCAGAATGGCAGCAATAAATTTGGGAATTACCTGATCATGACCAAAGAACCATTATTTATTCAGAATCTGTATATTTGGTGCTATTCTCCAGTGTGCAGCTCGTGGACTGCTGTAACTGGAGAGGATTAAGTCACCTAAATGGGAGGCTTTTATGGCACAGAAATCAGCCCTTACCTACACTACCTGATTTGGTCCTTTGGTATACTACTTGTAGGTATTCTGGCTAAAAAGTTTTACTACAGAACTTAGTAATAACAGCTTATACTCACAGGATAGCTCTAGAAGTTTTATTGCAACAGCTGTGTTAGTGCCATTCTAGTAATTTGTGTTATCTCAGCTATTGTGTTACACCTCTACCCTTATTTCTACCCTTATCTGCAACTGCTGTTTTTTCTCTCTTGCTTCAGGAACAAATAGATGAGGCTGTGAAAATTCTTTTAAACCTAAAAGCAGAATATAAACAAAAGACAGGTCAAGAGTACAAGCCTGGAAATCCACCCTCAACGCCTCCTTGTCTATCTTCCACTGCACTTCCATCTCCTGTCTGCTGCAGTAACTTGGCAAACTGTAGCTTAGTGGATGGCAAAGCACTTTATGATACTGTAGCTGAGCAAGGGGAAGTGGTTCGCAGACTCAAGGCAGAGAAAGCTTCCAAGGTACAACGGGCGTTAGAGTGAGCAATTGTAATTGTAATCACATTTGGCCACTGGGGGGAAATCTTTCACCAAGTAGTGATCAAGCTCCCCTATGTCCAGGCCATGCATGCTCTGATAACGCCAAACAGAACTGTTCTGGTGCTGGATACTTTCCTGACTCAGTTATACAAGGTCAAACTTAACCTCTCGTATCTAGGTGAATAGGCACGAGCATGGTAGATATTGACCCTGCAGAAGTGTTTAATGTATTTTACTATCCCTTGCTGTATTTGGGACGAGTGACTGTTCAACTATCTAGTGTGCTGCAGCAATAGCAAGACCTTTCAAAATGAGACAAATTCAGTGATGGTTGTGGAAAAGAGCACAAGGCAAACCTGCAGCTTTTTAGGTGCTTCTGGGGGGCAGGGGGGTTTCTGCCTGTATTTCCACCTTGCAAAATTAGTTTTGGTGTTGGGTTGTTTTTGGGGGGCTTTTTTGTTGGTTGGTTAGGTTGGTTTCGTAGCCTGATAATCAATGCTTCTGGCCAGTTCTCTCTTTAATTCTCACCAGTAAATCTTGCTATTTGTCCTCCACACAGGATCAAATAGACGAAGCAGTAAAACTCCTCCTTTCTCTGAAAGCTGACTACAAGGAAAAGACTGGGCAGGAGTACAAACCAGGACAACCACCAGCAGCTCAGGGGACTTTGCCTCAGACATCAAACACGGTACCCAGTGGTCCAGACACTCCTGAAGCTAAAGCCCTGTTTAGCAAAGTAGCTCTTCAAGGAGATGAAGTTAGGAAATTAAAAGCAGAAAAAGCAGACAAGGTAATAACATACACTGTAGTGTAAAAATGTAATATATGTATTTAAATCTAAAACTGTCTTTGAAATTCAGTGTGATTATGGGAATTAAAAATGTAAAAAAATTTACACCTTTAAAATAGGCAGCATTTGAATTCTGAGATCTGAATCATTCTTTTAAAATTAAATATGCTGTCAGGTATGATCCTATAAATGTAAGCACATTGAAGTTAAGTACTGATTTATGCAGATTTTTCTGCCAACAGTCAGTGAATGTCCATAAAGCCATATAGATTTTTTTTTTTATAGAGCTATAGTATTCCTTGATTTCTCTATATTTTTCTACTTTTTTCTTCAAGGAAAAGATAGATGTGGCTGTTAAAGAACTTCTTCAGTTGAAGGCCCAGTATAAGTCTGTTGCAGGAGTTGACTATAAACCAGTGTCTGCTAGTGGTGTAGATGACAAAGACAAAAAGAAGAAAGAGAAGGAGAACAAGTCTGAAAAGCAGAGTAAGCAACAGAAGCATAATGATGGCCCCAAAAAAGAACCTTTGCAAGGACAGAGTGGGAATGAGCGCTCCTCAGATGGATCAGGAGAGGGCCAAGGCCCTAAGAAACAAACCAGGTAAAGATGCAATCTCTAATCTTATTGGATAGAACCATCAACTGTCTACCTCTGCTCAGATTTAGAGTGTGATACATTTCTCATTTCACTTGAAGGTGGGGACATTTGTAAAATAATTGTATTGATTTTCATCTTCAGGATTGAGCCAAAAGCAAGTTACCAAAGTTTACTTAGTGTCAGTTGTGCCTCAGCATCCTGTATTGTTAATGTCACTGGGAATTTTTTGTGCTTATTATTTTCTTCTGTAAATGTGCTGCTGTGTCTTGCTGAAAGTTTAGAGGTCTTTTTACAGCATGTATTATGCATCACTATGTATTTACTGTTTCATATACATAAACAATATATTAGAGACAAGAGATGTGGTTATTTTGTATAGAAATAATGGCAGAAAAAATGTATTTCCCTCCTTGAAAACCTCTCTGTTTGTAGAGATGTAAAACCTTTACTTTTGTGTTCTATCATTTGAATCTGTTGAGTTTAACCTTCTTTAGAATCCTGTAGGTTTTTTGGTTATCCTTATTTTGAGGTAGGGTCAGTTTTCTGTCCCAAACAGTGTGACTGACCATTCACATGAATGGTGAATTGAGTTGCAGGTCTTTCCTGAAATTTTAGCTACTGGCTAGGTAGGAAATGTTTAAAATAAAGAGTAAAACAGCTTACACACAGGTCTGGTTAATCTTAGGTTCTTACTGGACTGCTTACTGGTAGTTGGGTTTTTTAATGTGTTGCTGTGAGGTTCTTTGATACAGCCATAGTGAGAATTGGAAGTATTCAAACCATACTAAATAATTGG
Source organism: Melozone crissalis (assembly GCF_028551555.1). Lineage (NCBI taxonomy): Eukaryota > Metazoa > Chordata > Aves > Passeriformes > Passerellidae > Melozone > Melozone crissalis. Next base: position 1,692,092 of record NW_026535805.1, read on the forward strand.
AACTGTTCATTAAATATTAATATTAAATATTCTTGTTAGGATAAGGAAATACTAGCAACTCCCACCAGCCAAAACTTAGCCTTTTGATGTAAAACTAAAACATTCTCTTCCACCTTATTATTCCATACCTCCTGCCCCAAGAGAGAAGAGAAGGAAAAGGGTTAGGATAAGTTTCTTGGCTAAATGCTGAATGGTTCTTTTGTCATACCATAGGCTGGGTCTAGAAGCTAAAAAAGAAGAAAATCTTTCAGAATGGTTCTCTCAGGTAAGTGCACATCAGTTTGATTTGATTGTTTCATTCTGTTATAAATCAATGTGTGTTTGGGATTTACATCCTGATTGAGTTTCTTTTTGTTTTTTCAATACAAAGCAAAGTATTTGCTCTTTTCTATGTCTTATGTTATCATGGTCTTAAATAGAAATGCCTTGCAGTGAAGATCTGAATAAATTTAATAAGCTGTAAAAAGGGTGAGTGTCAACCACCCAACCTTATTATATATAATACATATGGTTTCCATGTTTCATACCTGAATAAAAAACTTAGTTGAAATTACAGGAATTTCACAGACTTGAAAGTTTTATTTCAGCTCCAGGTGATGCATAACAGAAGTGAATATCTGTTGATGCTTAACAATTTTGCTGGCTTGTGAGATTGAAAACAAGCCAGGTTGAGATGATTAGTTTTGATTAGTCTTGTTATGAGAGACTGTAAGTAGCTGTCAGTAGTGTACATTTCCTGTCAGTAGTATAATTTTTGCCTGTACTCCAAGAAATAAAAGTCTCCTCTGACATGAGCTAGAGACATTTCTTACACAAGTGCAGGTTTTTTTGTTCCTGAAAAGCAGCTATAGTCTCTTACTTGGGTTCATGAAATTCAGTTTTAGTTAAGTGTTTACAGTATCCAGACCTATTATTAAGCTTAGTGTTCCTGGTTAACCTTCTCTAGGTAACACAAATGACCCTAAATTATATCTTAGCTGCTAACAATTTGAGCAGTTTTAAGTAGGAGATTCTCTTGAGTTGCATGACACACACTTGAATTATTGAATGTTCTCTGTGCACAAACTGAAACTTCAGCCTCTGATTAATCTTTTGCAAGGTGATCACAAAATCAGAGATGATTGAATACTACGATGTCAGTGGCTGTTACATTCTTCGTCCTTGGGCTCATGCTATTTGGGAAGCCATCAAAGACTTCTTTGATGCAGAGATCAAGAAACTTGGAGTGGAAAACTGCTACTTCCCCATGTTTGTGTCCCAGGCTGCCTTAGAGACAGAGAAGTCTCATATTGCTGACTTTGCTCCTGAGGTACACTTCAAACATTCATTTTAATCTGACTATAAGAAAACCCAACCACTTAGACTGCAGCTGGGTATAAAGTAAGTTTGGGATTAGAGTCTATTTTCCCAAACTTGTTTTTTATTTTCTCCTTTTTGTAGGTTGCTTGGGTCACAAGATCTGGGAAAACAGAACTGGCTGAACCAATTGCTATACGTCCCACAAGTGAAACAGGTGAGTCTCTTTTCATGTAGTTTGGCCGTAAACTTATGTGTGAAGTTCTATGTAGAGTGTAGCTGGTAGACAGAAGAGTCCTTTCTGAAAAGTGGAAGCCCCCATTTTTCAGAATGTTTTCTGTAACTCCTTAGGAAAAGTTCCTAATCTTGTTGCTGCTCATAGCAAATCCACATTATATGTTCCCTTAAATAGACATTTTTAGGAAATGCATACTTTTTCAGAATTTTTTTGGTTAGTATCCTGAAGACTGACTTACTTTGTCTGAAAACACATTTGATTATTTGGTTTATAGTGTTTATAAGAAATTTTTTTCAACTCATGACTCACTTCAGTTTTGCATGTGTTTTGACTGTAACTGTTCCTCTGAGTCATTTAAATAAGCATTTTAAGACCTAAGACTGGGTGAGTTTTTAATTGAGTCAGGTGTAGCAAAGCATCCTGAAATCTTGAGGTCAGGGAGTTCCTATTTGTGAGCCCAGGTGTATTTACCATACTGTAAGCCAGCAATTCAAACCCAGTGTCATTAAATAATAAGCTCTGGATTGTACTTTGACCAGCAGCAACCAAGCTCTTTTGCAGAGACTTGGGATGAAGTGGAAGTACTCTGGTGAAAATGTTATGTATTAAGACAAAAAAATCTGTTTTAAAGTAACTGAAACATGAAAGCATAATTCTCACAGCAGAGAATGTTAAGCTTATATGTAGCAAAAGGAAAAGTTTGACATAAATGTCTTTATTGTGTGGAGACTCAAAGCTGCTTTCTTTTTACAGTAATGTATCCTTCCTATGCAAAGTGGGTGCAGTCACACAGGGATCTTCCTATCAAGCTTAATCAGTGGTGCAGTGTTGTGGTATGTGTACACAATTCCTGAGTACCTCTTCTTATCACAAGTGCAGTGTAGGACAGTTATTCTCTGTGGACTTGGCATGATCATAATGATCACAGCACATATTTCAAAGCAAAATTGTTACCATGGTTTATAGGATATGTTTTTCTCAGTGTTTCTAATAAAACATTCTTTATCATTGTATGTGGTTGATTGTATTAAGTAGAAATCTGACTAGTTGGCTTTTTTATCTTTATTGAAGGTTTTCTCATACTTGCTTATAAACATTATTTGTAAGAATAATTTGACACTTCAGAGTGTTAATTTTGTTTGCTTCTGCCCCTCCAGCGCTGGGAGTTCAAACATCCCCAGCCTTTCCTTCGCACTCGTGAGTTCCTTTGGCAGGAGGGTCACACAGCATTTGCCACATATGAAGAAGCAGCGGAGGAGGTAAAAACAAATGCACTGGTGCTTCTCCTTTCAGGACGTTACCTTACTCCATAGCAACACAAACAAATCTTTGTACTGAGATCTCAAGGATATCTTTTTTTTTGAGCGCCCTTGTGAAAAATGCCAAGTTTATTAGAACCAATTTTTTTCTCAGATGTAACTCATTTCTGATGCTTCATTCTCTACAAACAATATGGGGAATTTGAAGAGTGTGATATATAGTGTGTGCTTACCTTAAAATTATTTTTCTTAAAAATACTTAAAAATCAGTTTTCCTTAAAAATTTGAATAATGCATTCACGTGTTTACTGCCAGAAGTTTTAAAACTTTCTTTGTCCAGTTTTAAAACTTTTTTCCTTGTTTTCTGTCATGACTTGTAGTTGTTGCTTTTTGACTCAGGGAAAATAACATCCAAAGGTTGAAGTAATTGAAAAAAATCTTAGTTTCTAAACATAGTTTTGAGAAAGTGTTAAATCTTAGAGATTTCAGACTCTGTCACATAAAAATATTTCAAGATTTAACAAATGCTAAATACTGAGTAATTCTGAAGATCGTTTGTTTCTCATAGGTGCTGCAGATACTTGATCTCTATGCTCGGGTGTATGAGGATCTCTTGGCAATACCTGTTGTGAAAGGAAGAAAGACAGAGAAAGAGAAGTTTGCTGGGGGGGATTATACAACCACTTTAGAGGCATTTATATCTGCCAGTGGAAGAGCTATCCAGGTACTTTATTATTATTAATAACAATAATCTATAATATAATAATATAGTATTTTTCTCATTAAATATAGGAAGATAAATATTTAAACTGATACTTCGTGGACTTAACTTTCCATTGAATAGAATTTTCTGTGTGCATCTATTTCAGGGAGCAACATCACATCATTTAGGGCAGAATTTCTCAAAGATGTTTGAAATTGTGTTTGAAGACCCCAAGAAGCCAGGAGAAAAACAGTTTGCTTATCAGAATTCCTGGGGCATTACCACTCGGACTATTGGCGTAATGACAATGATTCATGGAGATAACATGGGATTGGTACTCCCACCTCGTGTAGCCTGTATTCAGGTGTGTAAAATGCCTTAAACTGCTTTAGTTTCCTTTCTTGTCTTGGAATTCATAAGTGTTTCATGTCAGGCATCTGAAACACTTAATATAGGATGGAGCTGTCTAGTTAGAGAGTAGCTGTGTGAAGTTAATACAAGTCATTAGGATACTTGTGGTGGACCAGTCCCCTTTGATATTTCATCCATTTGAAGTAATGTTATCTGTGCCATTAGCATGAAAAGTGAAATGTGTGCTTCATTTCTGAGAGCATGAAGGAAATTACTGGAACAGAGGGCCACAATATTGGTTTCAAGTTTTTTATAACTATGAGCTAATTTTTTTTTTGTAGCATAAAGTACATGTCCTGTTCTATTGCAGGTTGTAATTATTCCCTGTGGTATCACAAACTCCCTTTCTGAAGAGGACAGAGAGGCTCTGTTGAAGAAATGTAATGAATATCGTAGCAGGCTGCTTGCTGTCAGCATCCGTGTCCGGGCTGATTTAAGAGACAACTACTCACCTGGCTGGAAGTTCAACCACTGGGAACTAAAGGTACTTTTCTTTCCAGGAGGGGTTTTGAAGCCTAGGTGAGGGGAATATATGAGGTATGCTATGTGTGCCCTCTGTTCTGAAAGCAGATGTGTTCTGTAAACTAAAATCTGCTGCCTGATAATCAGTGATCGCTTTAGTGAAGGAAAGGTGTTTTCAGAGACTTATTCTGTTTGCTAGGATTTGCATGTCATTAGGGATTTTTAAACCTCCAGGGCTCTACTTAGAGCCTAGAAATACCTAGAAATTTAAATTAGTCGCATTTTTAGAAATGTGTACTAATACTTCAGTGTGTCCTGACTCACAGCAGAGCCTTCTGTGCATACAGCAGAACAGAGAAGATAAACCTGCAGTGTCAGAAAAGAAAGGAGCAATTTTTTTGTTTCAATATTACCATGTTCCCCTCATATAGCACATGAGAGGAACAGTTCTGCTTCCTCTAATATAAGAGGCTTTTATAAAACAGAAATAGTGAGCAGAATAAAACAGTGGTAATAATGGTAGTTAAAAATTGAATGACGTGTTGAGTGTTGGTTTGAAATCTTATTTTTATTCTGAATGTAAAATCAGTTTCAATATGTTAATCTTCCAAGTAACCTGATGGAAGTGACCCAAATTGTTCAAAATTCCTGTTGTCTCAAGGTTCTCTTCCCTTTGTGTAACCTTTTTTTTTTACTGGACGATTTTTGAAGGAGACACACAGCACGGGGTAAACTTGATGTTTTTCACAAAATCTACTAATGTGTCCAGTATAATACCTAAACTGCAGCTTCAGGCTCATTGCAGGAACAATGCACTCCTTTTATTGAGTGTATAAGGAATTTTGTAGGGTAAAAAATACAGAGGTGCTGGAATAAGAAGTAAAAGAATTAACTGGAAAATATTTTGCCTTATGCACTTGTCAGTGTAGCAGACTTCTGATGTTACTTCCTAAAAGAGCCAAGTCAGTGGTACTTCTTTTGTATTGTCTGGTATTAGTTCCACTGCTTTCTTGGGAAATCTTCCTAAGGGACCATGAACTATTCTTTCACTTAGTAATATTACAGTTAGAAGTACTGGATACTCCCTTCCAAGTTTTTATTATGGAAACAATGCTTTGTGGGCATAAGCTAGAATGTTCAGTTTGAATTGCTTGTTAATAACAGTTTTGAGTAGCTCTTTATGTATTAGATAGTAGATGTAGTAGTAGATAGTTCATTGATCAGATGGATTTTACTGTACTATTCACCTTTTTAGCACAATTAAGGTAGTGGAGGCAGAGGAAGTTTAGGGAATCACTTGGAAGCTGTGAACCTGAGGAGATTCCAGAGTACACAGTGCATAGAAAGCTTGGTACAGGTTTTGATTCTCTTGTTCATCTTTTGAACACTGTGGAATGGTTTTAGCTTATAAACCTACTGATTCAATTTCCTTGAGGGAGATGGGGGGAACAGTCCTCCCAAACGTATTTCTATTCACTCTTTTCATTTCCTGTGGAAGAATGTGTGCCCTCTGGGATACATGTTGGGATGTAGAGAAAGTAAGTTACACATTAGACTCTTAACTGACTCTTTTCACTAACATGGAAAATCTTTTTGCCTGATGGTGTAAGAGGGATGAGAAATTACATCTTACCACCAAAGTTTATCAACTTTGATATGATAAACTTTGATGAACTCTGAATTACTTGAAATTACTTACTTTGCTAAAACAATTAGCTGTTTGTAGTCAAATGTTCAATGCAATTAATGTTGATATTAGGGCTGTAATTAGCAGAACTTTTGCTGTTTGCTGTTAAAACAATACCCGTTGAATGCTATTGAAAGCATTCTTTGAAAACAGAATTAAATGTGTTATTTGGTGAACTAGAACATTATAATTATAATTAGTGTGGAGGTCTTAATTGTTCAGACTTAAAAAATCTGATTTGCAGTATGTGGGATAACTTAGTGCAGTTTCAGCAGTGCCTCAGTATTACTTGCATGCTGGCACTGATGCAGTCTCCAAGCTAGTGAAGCAGGGTAGAATGCACAAGTGAAAAGAATGTGGGTGGGAAAGACAGAAATTCATTAAAACTTTGGAATATATAGTGATTTTTTTTTCCAAAGAAACTTAAATATATCAAGTGGGTCTATACTAAGACTGGACTTTAAAACAAACAAAAAGCCACAGAGAGAAAATGAACTATTGTGAGAATTTCTTCTTCCTCCTAACTACTAATTCTTTTTTTCCACGAAGGGTGTCCCAGTCAGAGTTGAAGTGGGACCACGAGACATGAAGAGCCAACAGTTTGTAGCTGTGAGAAGAGACACAGGGCAGAAGCTGACATTGTCTGAACATGAAGCAGAAGAGAAACTTAAACAGATCTTGGAGGAGATCCATGCAAACCTTTACAGCAGGTAAACTAAGAGTTACAGTAAATGGCTCTACTAATCACAGATGCCCTTCATTTGTCAGAAGAACTTCTCACATTAATGGTTTATCTGTGGAGAAGGACAGGTTAGGCTCATCTTCCTGTTTGTGTTGTATAATGTTCTACCTCTTAAACTCCTTCACATTCAGCAATAGGAGCTGCCTGTTGTTCTTAAGAAACAGAAGGTAAAAGATTGTGAACTTACTTTAAAAAATACATCCATGAGTTCACATGTATTATTAATAAATAGATACACCATAAACACACCATAAATAGATGTGACCCATTGGTCATTATGTGGCCAATGACCTTAACACTGCCCAAGCAAGGGCAGCAGAGCTGGTGAAGGGTGTAGAGCACAAATCCTGTGAAGAGTGGCTGAGGCAGTGGAGGGGTGTTTCTTCTGGAGATAAGGAAGCTCAGGGGGAACATTATCACTCTCTACAACTACCTGGAAGGAGGTGTAGTCAGGTGAGAGTTGGTCTCTTCTTCCTGGTAACATGTGACAGAATAAGAGGAAATGATCTCGGGTTGAGCCAGGGGAGGTTTGGATTGGGCATTGAAAACAATTTATTCACTGCAACTGTGGTCAAGCATTGAAACAGCGCAGTCATGGAATACTCATCCATGGAAGTGTTCAGAAGACATATAAATGTGCTTATGGACATGGTTTAGTGGTGGGCCTGGCAGTGTTGGCTTAGTGGATGGACTCAATGATCTTAGAGGTCTTTTCTGGCCTAAATAATTCTGTGATCCTATGTACAGGACTCCTTTGTGAAAGATGCTTTTGGTGCAGAATTTTGAAGGACACAAAGCTGTCCAAGTAGCTTCAGTAGCTGAAGTTCTGTGTCCAGAAGTGTATTTTAAGACCCTATTGGCCTTCACAGGATTGCTTTCTTGTAAGCAATCAAATACTTTTGAAACTATTTTTTGCCTTTACTGCAAATGCCAAAATCCCTCACAGGTCTTCACTGCAGATTGTTGCTAGTAAGTCCACGGAGAAGAACAGGGTTTTGACATGGCACTGTGGCAGATGGGCTTTTCTATCTCCTTCTCTGGTGATAAAAATTGTTTACAGGCAGAATATTTTTACCTAGTTCAAAAGCATCTTGTGATTTAGATTTAGAAGATAATTTTAAAAGCAAAATACACATCTATGGTATTTATTTCTGTCTGCTTCAAGTCAGTGTTTAACTGATGGGCACAACAGTGTGAATGAGCACAGTGAAATGTGTGGCAACCCATCAGCAATTAATCAAACTTTTACCTCCTTGAGGATCAGTAGTAGAAAGACATAACCTGATTGGGAAGATTCTGATGAATATATAGCTCTTTTTGTTACCTTTTGCTTTGTCTGGCTCTGAGAACTCAGCTCATTGGGCCAGTGAGTTTATGTGAATAAATCTGCCCTGGCTGAATTTTTTTCCTTTTCTTAGAGCGTCTGAGGACCTAAAAAGTCATATGGTGGTGGCCAGTAACATGGAGGACTTTCAAAAAGAGCTTGATTCAGGAAAGGTAAGGGAATTTACCACTTCTATTCTTATGCTTCACACCCTTTTTATCCATTAAAAGTAATGGTTTTATCAGAGTATGCTTGTAAGAGAGAGTATTGTAAACATTTCATTCAGGTTACAATAACCTCACTGTCATTCTAATGCAGTGACAAAACACTTACTGAGTCTCATATAAGTGTCCAGGTAAGAGTTTAAAGTACAAGCTTTTTACGTCAAGGAAGTTTTACCTTTATGACCTGAGTAGAAGCCATTGAGTTCGTTAAGAATTACTGCAAGTCAGTAACCTCCGTGGATTTATAGTAAAAATAATCCATCACGTGGATGAGTGAGCTCTACCGATCTAAACATCTGTGAAAAGGTACTGAAGTTTAGATGAGAGATTAAGTCTTCAGCACAGAATTGAGCTGCTGTTTCTTTTACAAAGAACTGGTGAGAGAAATTTTTAACCATGAAATTCTGTCACAGATCAGATTGGGAAATTGTTTATGTGTTTGGATTAGTGTGTTCAAGAGGTAGGATCCCCAACATTAGTTAGTAAGGTTGTGTATTTTACAGAGAGAGATCAGGGGGTTGTGTACCAATTAGATCCACTCTGAAAATTTCCTGATGAAAAATGTGCAAGTGCCAAGAATCTATAAATACTCTGTTAAACTTCAAAAATAATTGTAAGTTATTCCTGGTTAGGCTTGACCCTCCATTATACTATTTTCTTTTATTTCTATTGCACTTAAATTCAATTTAGAGCAATATTTAAAGGAATAATTATGAACTTCAGAGGAGGGACTGATTTAGCAATGTCCAGCACTCACTGTTGTGTGCAGCTAGATTCTAGATAGGACAAAGAGATTTAAGCTGTTTTTATAATGCTTAAAATTCTAATGTAATCTAAATGTAGTTAAGCTTGGAAATATGAACAAATAATTTTATATTCCATGTTGGACACTTCCACTGTTTTGGTACTTAGGTTAAATGAATTTATGATGAGCTGCATATCTGAATTGAAAAAAAAATTGAAAAGATCTGCCACTTGGTGTTTGTTTCACTCTCTACCTATTTTTGTTGTATTAACATAATTTTATAGCATATGTATTCTGAATTACTTGAAATTGCACTCTATTAGCACTGACTGCTGTTTAAGACGAAAATTTTTAAGATTAAATAAGTGTTCCTGTTTAATTGCTGCTGCTGTTTTTCCCTTAATGGAATTGCAGACTCTTAGCTCTTTAAAAATGTGGACTGTTTTTCATTTCACTAACAAAAGATTAATGCAAGAACAGTGTAGTAGAGTGGTAATAGTTCCTTTTTTCAGTTACAAGAAAGTGAAGCTATAAAGTAAAGTCTACTAAAGGCGTGTTCCAGTTAATGACAAATTGAGAATTTTGCAGTAAGAATGTAAATTAGGTGAAAGAAAGATGCACTGAGTAAACCTTATTCACAGTTTGGATAGAATTAAAATGAATGAAGGCTGAATTTAGTAGCTGAGGTTGCCCTCAGCTATCAGCATTTCATTAGTGTTCAAATGTTTGTGGGGGGTGTCTTTTTAACAATAATGCTACCTCTAGGTAGCAAACTGAATTTTCTCTGTGGAAGTCCATTAAAAATAAAAAAAAAATCAGTAAAATTGAACATGAAACTAGGGGCAAGAGATCTGCTAAGAGTAGTACAGAGAGGAGTGTGTGACATTATTATTTCAGCCTTACTCTCTCAATTTTCTTCAGTTAAGCTAAGTGAAGGGAAGAGCAGGAAGCTGCACACCCACCCCCATGCCCCCAGAGAAAAGTGCTGTTGGCTGTTCTGTTTTCTTAAAATAATGTATGCTCATTAAAAATGAAAATTCATAGTAATGGAATTAAAATGGGAACTTTTTTAGGGCACTGTCTTACAGTGTATAAGGTGAGCATTTGCTCAGTAGTTTGAAAATTTTAAACTTTTCCTGAAAAACAGAACATTTGATTAAAAAAGCGTGTTTATACTTTGCACAGAAGAAAGATGTATTTGGTTAAAAAAAAAAATTTAAATTTAAATGGTGCTTTGGGTTTGTGTAGGATTTTCCATCCTGCACTGTGGAGGGATGACTGTGCTTATCTATTGCTCTGATGAAGAAGAGCTATTGAAATTCATTTGTAGCAATTGGAACTTTTCCCAGTTTGAGATCTGTGTATGAGATCTGAAGGTTTAGGAATCTTTCAGAGACAAAGATGATTTTTCTACATGTATAACTGTTGGGTTTTTCCTCTCCCCTCCTTTCCTCCCTTAGATTGTACAAATCCCTTTCTGTGGGGAAATTGAGTGTGAGGATTGGATCAAGAAGACCACTGCCAGGTAAAATATAACTGAGGGTATATACCAAGATCAAAATCAAAATGGTTTGAATACAAAACAGATATGCAAGATGCCTTTGGGTATAACACTTATGTACAGACTCCTGCTGTCCTACATAATTCAGTATATTTACTTCCTTAGCTCTGGAACTTTGAGAATAATTAATGCAGTTTTAAGATTTATGTATAAATCACTTATGTAAAAAAAAACACTTTATTGCACTTTTATTTTTAATAGAAATATTTATTTATTAATATCCTTGTGTTTCAGGGATCAAGATCTTGAGCCTGGTGCTCCATCCATGGGAGCAAAAAGCCTCTGCATACCCTTCCAGCCACTCTGTGAGCTCCAGCCTGGAGCAAGATGTGTGTGCGGCAAAAACCCTGCCAAGTTCTACACCCTCTTTGGTCGTAGCTACTAAATCACTAGTGAAAGAACCTTCTCCTTTATCTGTGAATTGAACTTTTTTTAACAAGACTGAAATAGCCCCTTAAACTTCAATCAGTTTTGTGACCTTTTTAAATAATTCAGAGACAAAGCCATAAACCATAACCTGGCTCCCCAATGGTCAGTCTTAGGCTAGCAGTAATTCACAGACTTTTCTGTAAACATCTCCAATAAAATAAAGATGTATTGTGAGCTGTAACATGCTGTGATGGGTTTTTTCTGTGTTGCCCAGGAGGGGGGAATAGGTATCCTTTGCTCATGTCTTTTTTTCTGGTTTGGTGCATGTATTTCCTTCTACATTGAGAAGATGCTTGAAAGGTTGGAGAGAATGTGATAAAAGCTACAATACACTTCAGCATGCTCACATCTACTTTCTAGATAAAACATCTGCTTTTTATTTTGCCTTCAAATTTTTCAGTAGAGACTTGCTGCAAACCTGTAGGAATAGTAATTACTACCTTTAGAAAACTTGTCTCTGAAGCCAGGTCTCTCAAGGAATATTTTCATAAAAACATAAAATCATAAATGGCTTGGAAGGGGCCTTAAAGATCATCTTGCTCCAACTCCCCTGCTGTGACAGGGACACCTTCCACTAGACCAGGTTGCTCAGATCCCCATCCAGCCTGGCCTTGAACACTTGCAGGCATGGAGCATCCACACCTTCTCTGCACAACATGTTCCAGTGCCTCACCACACTCACAGTCAAGAGTTCCCTCCTAGTATCTCACCTGAACCTGCTGTCCTTCAATTTAAAGCCATTCCCCCTTATCCTATCACTGCCTGCCCTTGTAAGTCCCTCTACAGGTTTCCTGTAGGCGCCATCAGGGACTGGAAGGTGCTCTAAGGTCTCCCTGAAGCCTTCTCTGCTCCAGGCTGAGCAACCCCAACTCTCAGCCTGTCTGCACAGGAGAGGTGCTCCATACCTCTGGGTCTCTCTATCACCCTTCTCTGCACTCATTCCAATAGCTGTACATTGTTCTTGCGTTGGTGGCCCCAGAGCTGGACACAGCACGCCGGGTGGGGTCTCCAGAGCAGAGGTAGATGGAAAGAATCACCTCCCACATTTTCACCCCCTTGTAAAGCAAGTTTGAAAGATTAAACAACACATTGTAGCAAGGTGCAGGTGGCAACCATTTCTTGCAGATATTTTGCCAAGCTCTGTGTTTCTTATTTTGCAAACTGGCCTTTTAATGGCTGTCTGACAGTGATACTGCAATGAGTAATGTAAAGGCAGTCTGAAGATAAGTTCAGTGCTAGTGATTTTAGCCTGTGGTTATATCTACAGCATGTTTCATAAAACCTTTTTTGCTTTTCCTACACTTACCCAGTGTTGCTCTAGCAGAGGAGGCTGGATGTTACAGAGTTGCAAAATAATTTTAAAAATAGCATCACTTCCACTCTGAGCACAAGATTGGCTTTAAAAAATAAAGAGGTAGCCCTGGCACAAAACAGTGGTTAGATGACACACACTTGGTTTACTTTTTTTCCTCCTGTATGTTTGAATGCTGTCTCCATGAACACCTTTCCCTGAAAAGAGTATAGTGAAAACTTGGTCATTAAAAAGGTGGACCTGTAAGATCCTCCCCAAACTCTTCCTGGCCCAACACTACGTGGTTGCCTGTTTCCAAAAACCTGGTTTTATGAAGCAGCCATGGTCTCAAGCATGCAGGAGACTTAGAGTGCTGTTGCTGGATCTCTGTTTTTCAAAGACATGCACAATATTTGCTTTTCCGCAGGTTGCTGTGGTCAGCCTTCCTAGTCAAAATTTTGAATGTTAAAATTTGAACCTGGCCTGTCTGATTTAAGATCGTGTGCCACGTGTCCCAGTTTTTCCACAGAAAAACACAAATTTTTAAATATTTTAGATCAGCTTTCTCAGAGTGCTTGAAACTTGGAAATTCTCTGTAATATTCTTTGGATTATGAGTAGTCCTGAAGGGTTTGCTTCAATTGCATCTTAAAATCATCAATCTTGCATTAGTGTAGGTATTTTCTCAGGTGTAGTAATGGGTAAAGGATTTAGGGAAGGATTTGCCTGTGCATGCATTTATCTTTGGATACAGTTGGCAAAGCAGATGAGTGGCCCGAAGGTCTGTGTCCTGGTGTGCTGCCTCTAATGCTGGCCGGGGTTGTTCTTTGGGAAAGAGAGTGAGCAATAACGCCAGAGTGATGTTTTCACAGCCTGAAATGGTTGGGGACTAAGAGTAGCCTGGAGAGGGATGTCTCAGGGTATGAGGCAGGAATGTGCCCAGATTTTTTGGCAGAGCAAACCAGATTTTTAAGAATAGATGAGCACTTACAGCTCCCACTGAAATGTTCTCCAACACCCATATTTTAAAAATCGAATGTGGAAGCTCTTAGTAACTCATTACAAAGGAAAGGCAAAACTAAATGCATCCTCTGACCTTATCAGTTTGAACAAACAGCCAACCTTCAACCAGTTGACTGGATCAAATCTTCGAGTAAACATGTTGACGCACTATTCTTAGAAATGAGTTGCTCTGAGCTGACAAATGGGTTTGTTTGAAGACAGATTTCACAGAAGGCCAGCTTTTTCCTTTTTTTTTTTTCTTTTTTACCCCCCCTCTTACTTTTCCTGAACATATTTCTTCCTGGTCATAATAAGGCTTGAAGGGTCTGAAATGTTGATACCTCAGATGCAGATGTCCCTGTGATGATCTTCCACAAGGAGGCTAATATTTGCCTGGGAGAGATAACATCCATGCCAGCTATCCTTTTGCCAAAAGCACAATCTGAGCTATCTGTGAAGCATTATAGAAAAAACGTTCAGACCCTGAGTAGATTCTGTCTGTAAGAAAAATAGGTATATGGAATTGGAATAATACACTGCTGTTGGTTAAATGATACTGCTTTGTGTTTATAATAGAATTGCAAAATTTTTGGTGCTCTTTAGTTCTTATGTACTGATAAATTTGAGTTAAATTGTAAAGGGGGTGTAAGGGAAGTGCCTTAATATCATGGTAGCAGCTCCTTATTGGAAACAGAGCACAGGTGAACATTTTAGCTCTGCTGCAGAGGGAGTGCTTCATTTATCTCTTGTTTTGGTAATCAGAACCTTGTGTAAGGCAGGGCTTTTGAGACCACTGAAGCTTGACCTTCCTCTGTACCCACTGAGAGGAGAATAACTTGAAAAAAACTCACCTTTCATGCTCTGTAGTTCAGGTAATAAAATAAGTAGTTAAACATCACTGTAATACAAGAGGGAAAAAAAAACTGCTGTGGAAATAGCTGGGATGGAAGTGGTGACACAGTGGTGTGAGAAAATGAAAAGGAAGATAAGTAAGTGCCAGTTTTCAATGTTGTAATTAGTTCTAGAAATCCACCCTTCCAGGCTTAATGGTGTTCTTAAAATGGCAGGAGGAGGGGAACCCTTGAGTTGCAGCTGCAGTGCGTAGATAGGCAAATGACCAAATGTTAAAAATTACATATGTTGGCAGGAGAGGCTTCTAACAAACTGGACTTTGAAAATAAATATTTTGATTGTTGAAACCCTGTGAGCAAAAATTCAGATGAAAAGTGGGGATGGGTGTTTTTTTTTAACCTAAAGTTAAGTCACCTTGGGAATCCTAAGGTCAGCAGGGACAATTGGTCAGCTCAGGTTATCAATATTATCTTATCTCTCCATGGCTGTACTGCATGTAATTCATGTAATTTCCTTCTGTCCTACTTCATAACTAACTGTATGCATATATGTACACAAATGGGCATTTTAAATAAAAAGCTGGATCATAAATTTTTCAAGGAAAACACCTTGGCAGGCCCATACTGCCTGGTGTGCCATTAGTGGTAGTTTGTGACTTTGTGTTAATATGAGAGGACACTCAGAGCTCAACAGGTACTGCAATGAGTGACAAAAAATGTTACTGCTTTAGGATCTATTTTCTAGAAATGTCACAAAGTACAAGCTAGGACGTCAGCAGCTTGAACTTCTCATTGTGCTTTCCCCAACTCTGACTTTTATGTGCAAGCATATAAGAATTGCTTTGAGATTTTGAGACAGGTTTTCAAAATGGGAAAAATCCAATATGCTTTGGGTTTATTGTTAAGCCTCATCTTCCATGTCTACTGGCAGTTTGTTTAGAAAATGGCCTCCAAAATTTCTCCATATACATGAACAATGTTAAAATGTGCTAAAAGTACAAGAAGTTGTTGTATAGTTGTTGTATTACATTGCTAAAATGGAAGATCGGTGCAGTTGTCTTTGAAGATTGTTCTATGGACAACATCTTCAGTAAGTCTCACAAGCAGTTCATGTCTATTGTGCTCTTAAAAATCATGTCCACCCAACATGTATTTCAAATGTCTTTTTGCACAGGTGTATAGTAAGACTTTTTCAGTACTAAAATTACTGGCAACAGAAAGGGCAGGAACAGACATGAGAGGAGAGTTTCATGCAAAAGAGAGGTCTTTTCTAACCACTTAAAATTCTGAGCCACCTTCTTATGCTCTCTTGTCTGGGCCTTACTCAGTTTTTCAGGACACTGTGTGGAGTAGCAAGTGCTGGTGCTCCCACTAGTCTTCCTAGGTTTATTTTTGGTTTTGTAGGAAAAAATGCCTCCTGAGGGTGGGACACTTCCAGGACTGGAACTCTCACAGTGTCTTCACATGCCAAATCTCACCGAACTGCCCTTTAAACGGATTTATTGTTTTACTGCCTCCTATAAAAGTGGCTCCCAGGCGTGAGCAGCGCTGACAGCTGAAGGGCAGGATCGCGGGCAGGGCGCTCTCCCTGCTCGGCGCTGTCTCCGCGGATCCCAGGAGCCAGGGGCAGGGAGCCGCAGGAATGGGCCGCTACTCGGGCCGCAGCAGCCGCCTCATCCTCATGTGCGTGCTGAGCCTCGCCATTTTCGCCATTGAGATCTCGGTCGCCTATGTGGGCAATTCTCTCTCCTTGGCCTCAGATGCCTTTGCTGTTCTCTCCCACTTGATCTCCATGATCATCGGGCTGGTCAGCGTCCGCTTCAGCCGCGTCAAGTGGCACAAGGCCAGCACGTTCGGCTTCAGCCGGGCAGATGTGCTGGGGGCTTTCGGCAACTCCGTCTTTGCCACTGCGCTCATGTTCAGCATCTTCGTGGAGGCTATCAAGAGGTTTATCAACCCTCAGAAGACTGAGAAAGCGCTGCTCGTCCTCATTATTGGGGTTTCAGGTCTGTTCTTCAACGTGTTGAACTACGTTATCTTCATGGAGTGCTGCTATTGTCATGCAGTCCCCGGGGACACCGAAACAGGTAAATAACCCCAGGCGGCTGCTCTGCCCCTGGCACTTCTGCTTGGTTATAGGGACTATTTATTGCTTGTCCAGGATGGGCAATGAAAATGTAGTTTTCTTCACTCTTGTTAGCAAGGGTGATGGATTTTATGCCTGAACCTGTGCATGTTTCCAGCTGTTGCCACTGGTGTTTACCAGTAAGTAATGGGCAAGCATTTTAAATGTTGTCTTTCCAAAGTGTTCAGTGTTCTACAAGGGAAATTTCCTCCCTAATCCACTAGCTGGCCAAACACAGGACAAAGCATGCTACCACCCTAAGGAGATACTTGTTATAAAATACCTAATCCTGAAATACCGGTCATCCCCAATCTCCACTTCTCAATATTTTAGTAGTTCTTCTGTAACTTTTATCAGAGCTGTGGTTATCTTTAGAGCAGTGTTCACTGTTTGCAGGAGACAAAATAATAGGTAAGTGCAAAAGGAGAGTCTCACCCTTTCTTGTTTAGGGAATATGTTGTGAAAATGTTTGGATGCTGGCTGAAAAGTCCTGTGACTACAGTGCCGAGGACTCTTTACTGATGTTTGTTAACCCATGCTTGCGAGAGCATGCAGAGGAGAAACAGGCATACTTGGCCACAGAAATATTTTGCAGGACTTTCTCTTCAGTGCATAGAGTTTTTGCCTTTCAGTTTATTTTTCTTAGCATAGGATTTTAAAAGTTCTACATTTGGGAGGAGAGATGGGGGCTAATATTTTTATTCCTGGAGAAACCCTCTCACTTCATTTGATGGAAGATACGTGTGAGCTCTTTTTCTCTCTTGGAATGTTTTTATAGACACATGCAAATGTATTTCTTAAAACTAGAAATATTTCAGTTGAGATAGGAGCCAAATACTTGCAAAGTGTTAACTGGATGGGCTGGGGGGGAAGCTGAGAGCCTGGCTGAAAAAGCAGCTGCTCTTACGTACTGCTCTAGGTGAGGTAAGGTAAGTTCTGTGTTTGACTTTCAGGCCGGACAGGGCTTTGGAACTAGAAATTAAAAACTTGTTAGCTTGTGTTATAGTGCTTAATGTGTTTTCTGATGGACTTTTAAATTGGAAATTATTTCTGTTTATTATTAAAGGTATCTTCAGACCATATTAAAGCTTTAACTTCGTTGCAGCTTAACATTAAAGCCAGATGCATAACTGATTTTGGTGCCTGCTTGTTTATATGCCCACCTGTTTAAAATTGAAGCTTCTCTTACTCTAAATTTCTGGTGATATGTAATTTTCTGGGGGATTTGGTTGGCTTTTGTGCTGGGAACTGTCAGCAGTTCATGACAAAGTCTCTATGATGACTTATTTGAAAGGAGCTTTTGAAATTGTGCTTCTGAGTGAAGTCAGGGAGGAGGAACACATCAGCACTTACAAAGGAATTAATGAAATTGATAGCAATTGTGCAGCTAATGATGATCTCACTGAATTTCGAGGATCTTGCTCCTAATAACTTTCTGGGACAACACATCCATCCCAATAGACTCATGTCCAAAGACCTTGCAATTCGACTTTGTTTTCAACTGAATTTAAGTTGCATGAGCCAGGGATGAATTTCGTACTATCCCATAAACATAGTGTGTAGATTTGCTGGTAGTTTTGCTTCTCTGTTTCTGGTACAGTGAAACTTCTCTGCTTCCAGAAGTGCCTACAGGCAAGATAATGCTGTTTCATACAACAGAGGAAACACTCTTCTTCTGAACTTCATTTTGTAATTCCCAGTTAGGCAAAATTCCACATTTATTTCGTCTAATCCTCTTTATATTCAACCTGAGTATATTCAACCACATTTATTTCGTCTAATCCTCTTTATATTCAATCCTCTTTATATTCTGTGAAATCCCTGAGTGGGATTTTATTACATTTCTTTCAAAAGAAAGAACATATAGCTGTAGTCTGAAAAGTATACTTGCATGTTTCACATATATTTCAAGGATATATTAAAAATAATGAAAAAAGAGGAATTCCATCCCTCTGCCTCTTGTCATCTTGCATATGAAGAAAATATGCTCTTTCCTGGAGCAGTAAGGCAAGGTGAATTTTCTAGTGTGTCAGCACCACTAGCAGAAATTCAAGCAGATGGACACGGTCTCTGAGTGCTGCTGTTGCTGTCCAGCTTTCCATAGGCAGCACCTTTGGAGACACCTGGACAGGCTCCTGACATCAGTGATGGTTTGCTGGAAGATAAAGGTTGGTAGAGTAGCTCTCTACCTCTTAAGCTTTCTAGGGAAAGAGAACAATTGCCTTCACATCTCTTTTCCCCAGGCAGGGAATGGATTTAAACCACCTTCTCTCTTGTTTGCACCACTTTGGAAAAAACCAAAGCAAAAATTAAAGAGAACAGGTCCATCCTCTAGTGCTGAACTGTGTGTGCTGAGGGCAATGGGGGCATCTGAATCCACTGAAGCAAATTCTTCGACGTGTATTAGTGCCACAGTTAATCACCACAGGGAGCAGTTCATCTCGGTGCTCTGTTGCAAGGCCGACCATTAGGGATGGAACAATTAGCTGGTGGGTTTCCTGGACACTGCTGACAGCAGGGGCAGAGTGAGATGTGTCTATAATGAGCCCAGTGGACTCTGAGGGAGGTGTTTACAGGTGCTCAGCTTTCCATTTTTTCCCTTGTTCTACAGCTGTACTCCTCATTTAACTCATTGCAACATCCACTCCCCAAGTTCTCATCTTAGTACGAATATTCTTGTTGAGCGAGAATAAATGTGTTTTCTCCAAGTTACCAACCCTGCTTACCCAGACAGAGCCAATTTCCTCTGTCATTCATTTTCTAGGTTTGTTTTGCTTCTCACCCCTAACTCTTCAATCCCTCACCCTTCATTTTTCTGAGTTTTGCTACCCTTTTGCTCTGTGTCTTATTCCCTAAGTCTTCATCTACTGCCGTTCCCCTTTCTCTCTTTCTCTCTCTCAGCTGTTCAAATTACAGCTGTCCAGCTGTAAACACCTCTCTCTTCCCACCAGGCTGAATTCAGGTCTCTCTGTACTCTAGGTCCATCCTTGTGGATCCTTGCACTTGATTCAGACAAATGCAGTTCCCCACACCAAGTCAGGACTAGGAGGAGAGATCAGCAAGAGAGCAGGGAGGACATGCCCCTGTTCTTTCTCTTGGTGCTGGCCCAGACCAGCCACTACGGCTATAAAAGCATTTCTACACTCTCTGAAGGAAGTGCTATGTAGAGGAGTTTGAGCCAGCTGGGCCATCAGCAAAGGGCATCACAGACTAGTTAGTACTTTGGCTTAAAATCTAGGAAATACTTGTTAAAACACTGAAATATTAAATCTTCCCTGAGAAACTTTTCCCAGAAATTGAAATTCACAGAAGACTTTTCTTGCTGTTGCTGTTGGAAATGACAGAGCACCTTCAACTAGGGCTTTCTGACAATTTTGAGGTCTTGTATCTTACGCCGAGAGTTTTGGCACAAAATGGAGAACATGGCTGAATAGCACACAGAAGAAAATAAAAAACATCATGCCCTCATAATAAATACCAGACAATTTTAATACTGGCCATACACCTTACAATCACTTGTGAAAATACAGAAGCCTGTTTTACTGCACACAGAGACCTAATTGTCCTTCTTGTCCATGTAGGTCAGTGCAATTGTCTCTTCAGCTCATTTATACACAGTTTTAAAATGTTAGAAGAACCACAGTTTGAAAAGAACCACATTAGTCTGATCATAGTAATTCTCTTTTGTTTGTCTTGACAAAATAAATAAAGGGTTAACCTGGAGAAAACATTTGTTCTGTTGTCTTGTGATTTGTACAGGAAGGTGGGGAGGGAAGTAGGAAATAAAGATGTCACCCAGCCCCACTCACTTGACAATGAGCCATGCATAAATTGTCTCAGTCTGGGAAAAACATCTCTCATCTTCTCATGAGACACTTCATGGTCTTTGCACAGCTCATTAAATAAAACATGTTCTATATTAGCAGCCAAGTGCCTTTTGCTTTTAATGTCCCTGTTTGTGCAATTTAGCAGGCGTGTGAGCTTTTGGTGTGGCATCACAGCTGGGTCTTGATTCTCCTCTTTCAGTGTGTGCCAGCAGCCTGCCTCTCAGATAAGATCTGGAAAGTAAGCTAGCAGTCACATAAAAGGAAAACATACCTTCTGTCTCCTTCTGGACCTATGCAGAGTGGGTTTCTTTATTCTGAGGCTTCCTGACAGGTAAATCTTTTTTCCAGGCTTTGTATGTATGAGGGCAGATGTGTGAATGAAGAGAGGCACTTTACTGGCTGGGTGATTTGGGAAGACTTTGTTGCTGTAATATTCTGGACTAAATATTCACATCTGTTGGTGAAACATGCTGATCCCAGGGGAAGTGAGAACATTTATAGAACAAAGTAAGTGAATAAATGGGTGCTTAATCTGTGTCTTAATGTCACAGACCTTCCCAGGGGAGACCTGGTGAGCTAAAATGTGCAGGTATAAAAAAACAATTGTATTTGTAGCTGTGCTCTCTGATTCAACAATTGCAAAAATGCATCCTGCAGGTGGCAAGAATGGCCTGGGAATTAAAATTCCAGAACAAAGGATTTCAGTTTCTTAGGTTGTCAGCCTGAAGAATTTAATGATGACCTAATTTAACCCCATTTAAAAGAGAAAAATAAGTTCCCTGGTTGGAATAGCTTTCTTTTTCACTTGCACTGCTGAAAGCATGACAGACTTTGGCAGGTGATGATGATTCAGAGACACTTTTAAGGAATTAGAAGGAAGGAACCCTGAGTGTAACACCTGTAACATCAAACCTGTGGCTTACTCTGCTTTTCACACCTGAAAAGCCTAAAATCCATTCCTCGAGATCAGCATTGTTCTGTGCTTCCTCTCTTTTGAGTGTATAATCAACAGGTTGATTTTATTTTTCCCTGAAAGCACCAATCTTCAGTAAACCCTTGACACCAATTCATCCCCCTCTGCATTCTTACAGATGATTTTAGAATGCACAGCACCAGAGTTTGCCAGAGGACAGCTCTGTCACACAGTGCATACTCATCCTCAGGGTTTATGTGGCCTCTGTAGTGCACTGTGACATCCAACTCCTAAATATTATGCATAAATGAAGGAATGGACGCTTTATGCATTTATTTCCATAAATCCCAGAGATGTTAATGTGTTGGCATGCAGGTAAACAGAGCCTACTGTAAAAAAATATTTAGATTTTATGGCTTTGCTGGATGTAGTCCTCTCAAAAGGAATAAAAAGGCCAAGGGACAGTCTCAAGGTATTTTTAAGTGTTTATCAAATGTTTAAGACTGAACACAAATTTATTTGAAGATCTTTAGTTTAATAGTGTAGCAAATAGTCCTCATCAAAATTTTCCAAAGCTTTTCTGAGCAGCCACTGAAAAGGTAACCTGATTTGTGTTAATTTATGTTCAGTGGAGCTCTAATACTAAGTGTTTAAAAAGAAAACAGAAGAGACTGTGAAATTTTACTTAGCAATGTCCTTCTCTAAATTTTCTTCACAATTTTGAGTGCTCTTCAAAGAGAATTCAGAAGATAATCTGAGGGTTAGTTGTCAAAGAGAAAATTGTGCATAGAAGCAAGTAAACGCAAATGTTTTAGAGCTACATTGTGTCCAAAATGGAAAGTGCAGAATGGAAAAATGAAGTCTGGGTAAAGCAAGCAAAGCATCCCTGGATGGTTTATGCAACAAGATAAAGGTGAGATTAAACTCTCTGAACCTAGATTCCAACAGTGCTAGTGCTGCTGAACTTTGGGTACCTGCCTTCGCTCTCAACCTTGAACCAATTTCTTAGGAGACTCTGAATTACATCACAGTATCTGGGGTGAGCTGTAAGGAAATAAAAGGACTCTAAGATGACTGAGTTCAAAGTCATAAACAGTTTCAATACAATGGGGTTCTTTAAGGCTGACATGTGTTGTATGTTAAATGCAATTGCTTTAATTGGATGTTCTGCAGACTGTTTGACACAGGCATATGTCTGGTATCAGTTTCAGTCTAAAATGCTGCTGATATAAAAAAAGAAGTTTTGCAGTAGGACTCCATGGAATTTACAGTGCTGAAATCAGTGACCGGCTTTTTCATTGTCATGTTCTTTGCAATGGGCTGTGCAACCTGGAAAAGGTCATATGTAGGCATAAATATACACAAAAGTACATTAATATGGGAAAATACATTTTTTAAAAAAAGTGAAGTATTTGAAATATTTCAGGAAGCTTTATCCAGGTGATAGAGAAGACACTGACTGAAGTACACAAAAAGGTTTTTATGCTGGGTATTAGGTGCAGAGAATGGTGATTTGTAACTAAAAAACTGAACAACCATCTTAAAATCGGGAAAAATATAACAAAAAGAAGACATTACAGCCTAGGAATTGAATAATCCCACAGGTTCATAATTTCAGATTGACCCACCAGTATGTCCAAGTGAAATTTAGGAGACCGTGAAAAATACATTCCCAGGCCAAATTCCAGTACAGAGTCTCTCCCCAGGACAGTTTCAGGACTGTCACGAAGAGTAACAGCTGTGATTAAAAATCCAGCAGCATTCACCTCTGTACTCTGCCAAGGACACTGATAAAGCTTTCCCCCAGACTGAAGTCTTGCTAGTCTAGGCTTCTGCTCCCTGGGTTTAAGCAGACCTAAAGACTTCCCAGCCATTCCATCTTTCAGTCTATGCCAAGAAACCCTAAGAAGAAGAAACCATCTTGAGAAAATAAATAAACCTAACCCAAGAATAAATAAATAAACCACCCTAACCCAAGAAACCATCTTCCTCTTCCAAGTGTGAGAGGGAGGCACAAATAAAATGAGCAAGGAATGAGGAACAAACCACCTTCCACAAGTAGGTCTGTTGGCCAGTGTTTATTCTGTTCTTCATTTTGTGGTTAAATTTATCTGTGGCAGAAGCCAAACACATGGTTTCCATTTAGATTTGCTATAATTTGGTCCATGATTCCTAATTTAGAGAAACAAGGTTCACAGTCAAGGCTGTCACCAGGTCTTCTTGGAATGAACTTTAAAGGCCCTCTCACGGCCACACATTGCATCTCAGGCTAGGGGTGCTGCCTTAAAATGTCATGTGCCCAGGAACAGCCTCAGCTTTTTAGTACAAATGTAATATTTTCCTTCCCACAGCCTTAGAGCTTGGTAACTCCTGCATTACATACAGCAGGCTGTGGGTGTTGGCTCTGTTCATTCTCTAGTTTCTTCCAGATCATTCCTGAAATGTGTGCTGTAAATAATTTTTATGATGGGTTAAAAAAATAAAGTCTGACAGGATTTTGATAAGCAGAATGAAAAGAGATCTCTCTTAACGGTAATGTTAATGGTTCCTTATTTTCATGATTATTTTTGCCATCCAAATTCTACAGAAGCACGAGACTATGAATGACCTGTTTTCATTCAGCAGTAGAAGAAAATTACCATAATTGCTGCTGTTATTATTGTCATATTTCATAATTACAGAGATATCTTACTTTCAAAGGCCAGTAGCCATTGAATGTTTGTCTTGTCTTCTGAAACAAGAACATGTGAAGTGAAACTAGCAGGATTCAGATTCAAAACAAGAGGAAAAAGGCAATAGGCTGAGAGAGTTGTGGTTGTTCAGCCTGGAGAAGGGAAGGCTCTGGGGAGACCTGAAGGCACCTTGCATTATCTAAAGGAGCCCACAAGAGAGCAGGAGAGAACTTTTTACAAGGGCAGGTACTGACAGGACAAGGGGGAATGGCTTTAGACTGGCACAGGGTGGTTTAGATTAGATATTAGGAAGAAATTTACTCTGTGGGTGGTGAGGCACTGGAGTACATTGCCCAGAGAACCTGTGGATGCCCCATCCTTGAAAGTGTTCCTGGCCAGGTTGGATGGGGCTTTGAGCAACCTGCCCATGTCTCTTCCCGTGGCAGGGAGGTTCCAAACTAAACTATCCTATGGTTCTTGTTTCCAATTAATGTTGAAGTCTGCATTTCTTAGTGAGAGCCTGGACTAGGACATGAAAGAAAAATCCACTGAGAGTACAAGGTACAGCTATCTAGCTCAGAAACTCACTTGGGCTGAAAAGACCTGAAGGATAAGAGAGTATTAAGGAAAGTGTACTATATACTTACCCTGCTTTACTGTTACCTAAGCATCCCTTTATGGCCACAGGTGGGGACAGACTCCTGGCTGCCAATGGCTAAGTGTTTAAAATTGGTGTGTTGAGTACTTTGAAAGCTTGGTACACAGAGATCTTGAAGCTTACAGGAGTGCATTGCATCTTTGTGGTTCAGAAGGGAAGTTTTCTTGTTTGTAATAATTTTAGAACTTCTGAAGAACTTTTCTAATTTTTGTTCCTGATTAGGATGAGGAAACTGCAGCTTTTCTAGCAGCATTGTAGCTGAAACTAAAGTTGGCAAAGCATTCAGAAAACTAAAGTGCTGGACAACCTTTTCTGCATCTCCTAAGAACTTGTTCCTACTCAGCATAGTCAGAAATGGGGAGCCTTGGATATTTAGGCTGCTTTTTTCTTCAATAATATGTAGCTTGTTCAGGCCATCTCAGGGCTGGATGAATAAGTGAAATCATAACATTCTACTGTTGAATGTCTACAGTCAGTGTAAAACACACATGGATGCCAAGCACACTGCAGAGTAATCATACACATGGTTCCCTTCTGAAAGGATTTGAGACCAAATGCTCTGATGCTGCAGGTGGATTTGTGCAGGCAGAATGGAAGTGCCAGAAAGGGGGAAGAGCCTGAGTGAAAACACTGGTAGTAGAGTCAGTGACTCCTATGTTCAGGATCATTGCTCTCTTTTGGACTATGTGGAAGGAGATCAAATCAGAAAAGAGCTACAGGGATAGTACATATTTTATTCTGAAGATTCACCTGAATTAATTATTCTTCTTATTGAAAGCAACAACTTCTTGAATGAGAATGATTGAGGTAACTTTGCTCACCTGGCAGTTTTAGGAGCTGTTTGTGTTTAAGTGATTGTGGCACCTGGATAAAGAGAGAACGGGGAGGTTTGGATGCATGATGAGAAGAGTAAAGGCTTGGATGTACAAGAGGCTTCTGAGCAGCCACAGTGCAAAGGCCCTTGCATGGATGAAGAGCTGGTCAGGAGTTGTCCTGGTTTTGGCTGGGATAATTCATTTTCTTCACAGAAACTGGTGCAGTACTGCATTTTGGATCCAGCATGAGAAAAATATTAATAGCACTCTGATGTTTTGGTTGCTCATAAGTAGTGGTTACGCCAAGTCAAAGAGTTTTTGGTTTTCCATGCTCTGCAAGTGAGGAGCTGCACAAGAATCTGAGAAGGAGCACAGTCAGGATAGGCCGGACTTGGACTGGCCAAAGGGATATTCCATACCACAGTGTAATTTTCAGAACATAAGTTGAGAGGAGGTGGCCAGGAGTCACTGATTGCTGCTGGGGGATGAGTTGGACATTGATCAGAGGGTGGTGAGCAACTGTTAGTGCATCATTCGTGTCCTTGATTTATTTTTGTTTTGTTTCTGTGGGTTTGTTTGTTTGTTTTTACTTTGCTTCGATTATTAAACTGCTCTTATTTCAACCCACAAGGTTTCTTTACCTCTTTTTCTGATTCTCCTTGCCATCCCACCTTGGGTGGGGGAGAGTGAATGAGTTGCTGTGTGGCACTGAGTTGCCAGCTGGGCTTAAACTGTGATTGAAGATGAGAAACAGAGTGATTCCATAGATGGAACAGATCAGTTCCATAAAAATGTGTGCTAAATGTTCAGAACAGAAAAGTGAATCAAATGTGAGACCATACAGGGAAAGGAGTGAAAGAGACAGTCAGGACTTTTGCTGTTCCTCTATCAGTGTATCTCCTGTTTCTCTGTATCTGCCCTGTGTTTTGGAGACTGTGCAGGTTTGCTTCCCTTATCTCCCAAAGGTGTAGATGGGAACTGGAAACAGTCCAGACACAGATCTGTGGTCTGACCCAGCAGACACTGCTCTGTTCCTGTGTCGGTGTGTGGCTGTTTTTGACAAGCAGATGGAGATGTGTGAGCTTGACAGAAGGAATAATCAGTGGATCAGCAGATCCAGTGTCAGAGCTGAGGCTCTGAACACATACAATTTCTGACACCCTCAGCGAGTCAGCTGTAATTGTGCTCCATGCCAGAGGACTTAGTCACAGCCTTATTTGCTGAAAACAACATTTTTACACTATGTCTTCAAAATAACTGTGATATTTTTATGTTTTGAAGTGAGTGCAGGGCTATGAAACTTCCTTTTTTTTTCCAAAGAGGATTGATATATATTTTTCACAGGAGGATTAATGATGTTTCAGCTACTGTATTATGTCTTCCTAAAAGTCACTAGGAATCCCTTTCAGTTCTATGAAGGTGCAATTAGCTGGGCTTCAGAGAGCTGTCTTTTTTTTTTTTTTTTGTGATTGTAAGTGAAGTGCCAGAGACAGTTTGCTATCATTAATTATAGTAAAGAAGATATAGTCTTTCATTTTAAAATTTATGTCTGAGTATTTAACTTCCTATAATGTCTATTTTTCTTCTTATTGTTCTACCTATTTGCTTTTGATTTGGCCCATTAAGCATTTCTTATCTGATGTTAGTAGTTGCACTTCTAGAGCTGAAATGTGTGTTGATGTAAATTATTTTATCCTCTCTGACAACTCCGTTTACTTTTATGGTAAGGTTCATTTCAATACATTTATTTTCATGCATTTGTTAATTTGCATATTGCAGGATATCAAGTGTGTGAATCTCAGCTTCATTGGGAGCTGTGTGGTAATTCTTTGCAGGGGAGACCACCTCCTGAAAGGCTGCTCAAGTCCACTCCAGAGATTAATACACATCTTGGGTTCTGTGCACAAAATTAGGAGAAATGGAGAGGCCTCATGTAAAAGATGTATTCAAGCAAGGGATCAACTCAGTCAACAGCAGTTACAATGCAACTGCTTCAGAGTTAGAACAAAGAGGAAATTCCTGAGGTCCTTAAGGAATTTCTGGTTGTAGAGAACACTGCCTTAGGTAGGTGGGACAAGACAGTGTTCCCTGGCCTTGCTGACTTAAAATCTGACAGCAATGGGTGCCTTGTCAATTGTGGTGAAATGTGTGATGTGGCACTTCGGTGTGAATTTTAGCTGCTGAAGTGGTACCTCAGCACTGGTTTGCCTCTGGCATGGCTGAAATGCTCCCAACTCTCACAGGATAATGCTTTAAGAACCTAATTTTCTCTAGGTCTTACATATTTTATTTATTATTTTGGGCCCTGTTCTGATACTGAGAACCCCATAGCAGAGGATGACTTGATCTCACAGCAGCTGCTTTAGCAGCTCGATTTGAAATGATGTATTGGTGGTTCAGCTGTCTTTTTTCCATTTGCAAGTGGGGCTGTCATTTTTGCAAGAACTATCCTACAAAAAACAGCAACAAAAATCTACAAATAAGAGAGAGGTTTACTACCTTTTCATGGTTCATGTAGACTATCCTGTAGGTTAAAAAGTGCATGCAATTATCTTTCTATAGGGTAATGACAGAGTTGTGAACACTAAGGTACTATTTTCATAGAACAATAAAATGTTAAGGGTTGGAAAGGACCTTAAGGATCAAGTTCCAGGTCGCTGCAATGGCAAGGACACCTCTCACTAGATCAGGTTGGCCAGAGCTCCATCCAACCTGGCCTTGAACACTGACAGGGATGGGGCATCCACAGCCTCCTTGGGCAACATCTGCCAGTATCATACCGCCCTAAATTTGCCTCTTTCAGTTTGTAACCATTGCTCCTTGTTCTGTAACCATCATTCCTGATGAAGAGCTCCTCTCTGGCTCCTCTGTAGCTCCCCTTCAGATGCTGGAAGGTTGCCACAAAGTCTCTCCCCAGTCTTCTCCACGATGAACAGCCCCAACACCCTCAGCCTGTCTCCGCAGGTGAGGTGCCCCAGTCCTTATCAAATTTGTGGCCTTCTCTGGACTCTGTCCAACAGCTCTGTGTTCTTCCTATGGTGGGGCCAGCAAATCTGGACGCAGCACTGCAGGTGGAGTGTCACCAGAGCAGAGTAGGAGAGAATCTCCTTCAAACTTCTGGCCACGCTGCTTTGGACACAGCCCGGGTTTCCCTTGGCTTTTTGATACACCTTTTTAAAGGCTGGTGGCTGGAAATGAGCTGGCTCAGTAGATGGCACTCTGTCCTTTGGTTCGGCACTTTCGTCGCCAATAAAGCACTAAAGGTCCGTAATTATTGGATCCTTCGCTGGAACGTGGCCGTCTCGGCGTGGCAGGAGCGCCGGCAGCACAGCCTGGGTAGCTCTGCCTGCCCAGAGGGCCCTTGCCCCGCCGGCTCCGCGCCTCCCCGCGGACCATCAGCTTCTCTTTATGGCAGCTTTGGTGGATTTCGTGCGGCCGGCTCCGCGCCTCCTCGCGGCCCATCAGCTTCTCTTTAGGGCAGCTCTGGTGGATTTCGTGTGGCCCGCTGCTCGGCTCGGGGCGGGGCGGGGCGGTGCCCGGGCGGGCGGTGCGGCCTGGCCCGGCCCGGCCCGGCCGCTCTTATTGAGGCGGCGCTGGCGCGGAGCGTTACCGGCCGGGCCGCGCCGCCGCCATGGGGCGGTACTCGGGAAAGACGTGCCGCCTCATCTTCATGCTGGTGCTCACCGTCGGCTTCTTCGTGGCCGAGCTGGTGTCCGGATACCTGGGCAACTCCATCGCGCTGGTGTCCGACTCCTTCAACATGCTCTCGGACCTCATCTCCCTCTGCGTGGGGCTCTCCACCGGGCGCATCGCCCGCCGCAGCCGCCGCGGTCCCCGCGCCACCTACGGCTACAGCCGCGCCGAGGCGGTGGGAGCGCTCAGCAACGCCGTGTTCCTCACGGCGCTCTGCTTCACCATCCTCGTAGACTCCGTCCTGCGCCTCGCCCGCCCTGAGCCCATAGACGACGCCCAGTTGGTGCTCATCGTCGGCACCCTCGGCCTCGCCGTCAACGTCGTGGGGCTCCTCGTCTTCCAGGACTGGGGCGCCTGCTGCCGTGGGCGACGCCCGTGCCCCGCTCCGCCCGCGGCGGCCGCGCTGCGGGACGTGCCCCCCGGCGGCATCCCGAACGGCGAGGAGGATGGAGCAGGTGCCTTTCGGCTGCGCTTCGCCTCCCCTGGTGTCCCGCATCCATCTCTGCCCGCCCCTCCCTCCAGCATCCCTCTCAGCCTCCCTCACCCTTCCCCATCCTCTCTCTCTCCCCTCCCCGTCTCGTTTTCCCTCGGGACCCGCCGGGCTGTTGGCCCAATCCTCTGGGCCCTTTCTAAGCCCCAAGGCCACTCGGGGGCCCCGGGGGGTCTCACTAAGCTCACTCAGGCTCCCGGGGCCTCTTTCACCTTGTACTTTACCCTGGGCTTCTGGGCGTGCCCCCGGGATGGTGGAAGGAGGTGTTGCCCAGGGAGCTGCGTGGGAAAGGTTTTGGAGTTTTTAATTTTCTTCTTGTCATCTTTAAAGTAATTGGTTTTGAGAAGGTTGATGTTTTTTTCTGTTTGTAGAACTTATACACAACACAGCGTTTCTTCTTTGAATGCAGGTGATTCACCAAATGACCAAAAGAGCCCTGAAGAGGGGTTTGAGAAGAAAAAAGAGAAAAAATCTGAAGCCTTGAACATCAGAGGTATGGCATAGGACTTTGCTGCTCATGTTAAATTAACTTGAAACACTTTATGGTTTCCTTCTCAGGTTTATATATGCACCCACAAATATCACTAAGAAAGAGAGAATTCCAGGACTCATCCATGTAATTGGATTCAGTTATTCTCTAGCAGAAAGATTTTGATTATATGGAATAGCATGAGTAGCAGCAAAATAGTGTCATGCTGATCTGGCTTTGAGCGTACTGACATTTTGATTTTTATTCTTAGAAGAGTGCAGCTGGACATTTGGAAAGGACACAAACCCTGCTGCACTAAGCTCAAGTCACTAGAGTATTTACAGGAAGGTTACATAGGGAGCTATGAGGTGAATCTTTGTGTCACTGATGTAGTAGTAGTTGAGCAGTTTTCAACCTTAAAATGCTTTTGGGCAGAAAACATAAATACTTCTAAAAACCAGGCTTGATAATGTTTTGTTGTCAGCATAAGGAAAAGTGTTCTGAAACTGGTGTTTTTACAGGTGTGAACCTGTTCCTGTGAGAGTGTGTGACAGGATCAGCCCTTTCCTCACTGTAATTTGGCAGGTCTCTGGGAATCTGTGGATTTTCATGGAGTGAAGCCTAAAGCTACTCCTAGGAATAAATTACCCACATGTCTCTCCCTCTCTGTGTAGGTGTTTCTCTGCATACACATTTATGTGCCTACTCTGAGCAGAGCCAAAAGCAAATATCTTTGAGGATATGAAATACTGAGTTTGTCCCAAGGAAAGGACTGTCAGAAACCTCAATTAGAACAGAAGTTTCGGGTTTCTTATGGTTACTGATCAGCAGCTGATATTCCCCCAAGGCTGTGTGAGTTTGCTTTGCATGAATTCAGCCTGAGAGGTCACTGTGGCAGTCAGGCACGTGGGTTTGCTGGTTTTTCTATTTGTGGGTGTGTCTGTCTTTCAAAAGTGTTTACAGAACTACACAAACAGACCTGTAAGGGAAGATGCTTTGAAAATCAAAGCATGTGCTAAGGACACAACACTTGCTTGAATGCCTAGAAGTTGGTGTCACTGGATATTGGCATTATAGTGATAAGACTTTTGGAGAAGGATGAGCAAACTGTCACACTCAGGGATGGAGGAAAGTAAGGAACCAATTGCTTTAGAGAAGACCTTGCTTGCCTGAACCACAATGCTTAGATATAATGATGCTGGAAGCTTTCAAAAAATGGCTGAAGGATAAAGAATTTTGTGACAGTTATTTTAAGATATGGATTGTCTTTGATTTTTTAAAAGAAATTTTTAGGTGTTACTTTAGTATGTCACCTTTGCAAAATCTATTTTCATTGTCTTTATGATTACAGAGGTAAGGAATATTGATATGTGTATTTGAAATTCTGTTTCACTCCATACTTTTCCTTTTAAGTTACAAGCTGTATACTTTATAGTCACTTGACAAAAATTCTTTTGTTGTGGAATGGGAGCGTCCCTGAAAAACACGGTTGAACGAAGTGGATTGGCAGAGGAATGGTTTCCTTGATTTTATAACTGGTAGGAACAGGAATCCATAGATTCTGTCTGGCGGGATTAATTATTGCAGTGTGAAATTATTCCTTTTGCTGCTTGAGCATACACAGAGTATTTCAGTTAGACTTTGGAATGCAAGCTGTTGGAAACTGCTGCCTATGGTCTTACCAGAGACTTCATTTAGTAAAAATTAATTCTTTATTCCAGCTTATAATCATAGCTTTTGGGGTTTGATAGGGAAATGGACAAATTTTGGTCTGAGCCCTAATTCTGTGATGCATTACCAGGGTATCTGTGTTAATGATGTTAAGAATGTAAAACAAACATTTTTCCAAATTCTGTATTCTCAATTACTAATTCATCAAAATTCTGACATATATTTTTCATTTTTTTTTCTTAAAAAAAAATCACTTTTTTTTTTAATTCATTTTTTTCCTTAACTCTAAAGAAGACTTTCTGAAACATTTCCCTGTTCTTTATGGGCTGTGCTCTCTTGTTAGTTGCCTGGGCAATGCAACTGCATCCTGCCCGTTCCTCTTGTTAGTGCAACAGCTGATAGCCCGTGCTGAATCAGGACTATTTGTAAATGAAAAGGAAACACTGCGACACTGTTAGGAGGAGTAAAACCCCGTGGTAGTCTGCCAAATGGGGCAGAACATGCCTGACTCCAGCAGAAAGAGCTGGACTCACCAGGAGCTTGTACTTTCTTATCTGACCCAAGTGATTTGGAGAAACTCCAGAGGCTGTGGCCTTCATTTCTTGCACAGATCAAGGTGCATGTACAGGGCTGGTAAGAAACACCAGCATGGGCAGAGTTCGAGGGCTAATCCAGTATCCAGCACCATCAAAACTCTTTGCTGTGTTGTTAGTGAGTTTTGGGGGAGCCTTTTACGGTTTCTCACTTGAGTCTATGTGATAGGGTTGTTAAAAAGAGATGGTTCATTTTCTTCTCTCACAGCCCCTAAACAAAAATATTGACAAAGAAATTCATTTCATACAGAGAGAGATGTTCTGAATTCAGGTGTGGGTTGGAATAAAATCTGAGTCTGAACAGTAAAATCTAACAAAACTGGGGTATGTTTGAGCACTGATGAGAAGAGGGAAGTTTATGTAGAGTAGTAAGAAGAAATAGATTCTTGTATTTTTGTAACTCTGTAGCAGAAAGACTGCTTTGGTCATTGTAGTTTAAAGAGCAGCTAAATATGTTACTGTAAGAGCCTGTTTTGTGTCTTTAACTTGTGTACAAAACCATCTTTATAAGATGTAAAAAGAAGTGCCCAGCATTCCTCACAGAGTAGTCCAGGCACTAAACAATGTGACTGACTGTAGAGCCAGATTCTGATTTTTGACAGGTCTGAAGGCTAGTAGTATTGATAGAAGAAGGTTTGATATGACTGGTAATCTAGTTTGATCTAAAAATTGGAGTCTGAGGGTATTTGGAGCCAGCTTAGATTTCACTTTTTTTTCACAATTTTTCAGATTTCAGGAGTGTCGCAGAAACTGGTGGGGGAAGGTAGCAGTTACTGGGGGTGGTCTGCAGCTCTCCACTCCCAGGATAGAATGGATAGATTTAGTAATGAATTTTTAATTTAGATTTAACGTGCCAGGATCTGTTAATAATCTTCATGCATTTTAAGCCGGCACATTTTGTGTTACCATGGCATTCCAGCTGGACAGCAGTTGCTACATACCCTACATGCTTAATAATGCATCCCACTCAAACAGCAGTGCTTCAGAGTCAGTATTTTCTTGCTGTTTTTTCCAAAAGCTGCTACTGAAAACTTTGGTTATGATATTTATAGCTGGAATATTGCGTTCTTCATGTCAAGTGAAACATACTTGAAAAATGCAGCATTACACCTACCCCAGGAAAAAACCCACAAAAACAAAGCAAAAAACCTCAAACCCACCCCACTAATGAAAATTGTGCCATTTGTTTCAGGTGTTCTTTTGCATGTTATGGGAGATGCACTTGGATCTGTGGTCGTGGTAGTTACTGCTACTATCTTCTATGTACGGCCTCTGGGGGATGCTCCGTGCAATTGGCAGTGCTACATTGATCCAAGCCTGACAATAGTTATGGTGCTCATCATCTTGTCTTCTGCATTCCCACTTATAAAGGAGACCTCAACTATTTTGTTGCAGATGGTCCCCAAAGGTGTTGATATGCAACTACTGAGTAAGTCAAATTTGTTGCTGAAATGCTGTTAATTTTAATGGTGGATTTCAATGCATATGGTATTGGTGGAATGACATTTTTGGATTATTTATTCATAATAGCTCTAAATTCTCAAGAACTGTGAGAAATAGTCACATGCCTGTGTCCTAGCAACATGATTCAAATCTCTCTGGATTAGTTAAAGCATGCATTTTGAGAATGTGGTACTCCAACAATACATCAAACATACCAGGTCTTGAGCTGTTAATGCTTTGTGTGGGTTGTTTGTGAAAGAAACAACTTTGAGTTACAGTCTTTTCCAATCCTGCAGTGGCTGCTTCCAAAACTTCTTAAAAATTTCCATTAAGGTTAGTTAACTTTGTAGTTCTTAGGTGCTTTTCATATTGGTTAATTGTAGGTAATTCTGGAATTCCCCCATGCTCAGGGCTTAAAGAAACCAGAAAATGTGGGGTCTTGATAGAGGAAGTGATGTAATATTTCCTCTGTGAGCAGCTGGTAAATTGCCATTTGGGAGCCTAAGGGATGGGTGGATCCAGAAGGAAAGGTGCCATGTTCATCACTGGGAGGCCGAACTGAAGGCAGCTGGGAGTAGACGCATTGTACCAAGTATATCTCCTCTAAAATGACGGTTTTGACACTGCTGCTTTTGGATAGGGTGCCTAGTGAGGCAGCTGATAATTAGCCAGTGAAAGCCCCTAATAGCTTTCCCTTATGCTTTCCAGCTGACAGACTAGCTCGTGTACCAGGGGTGAGCAGCCTCCATGAGGTGCACGTCTGGGAGCTGGCAAGTGGGAGGAACATCGCCACTCTTCACGTCAAGTGCCAAACCCCTTCCGATTACCAAGGTGCTGCTTACCAAATACGGAAGGTTTTCCACGAGGCAGGAGTCCATTCTGTGACCATCCAGCCCGAGTACGCTGACCACAAGACCTCACATCTACTGTGCAGCTCACCCTGCATCTCAAAAGCCTGCGACTCGCATCTGTGCTGCAGCCAGAGGCAGCCTCCCCAGGCTGAAACGAATGGCTACGTGGAGAAAAGTGAAAGCTCCCTTTCTGCACAGCACAAAGACAATGGTTCTAGGAAAAGCGACGTTGAAATCCCTATGGAGGACCCAGTGGCAGAGGAGAGCGTGAAAAATTGTGATGTGTCTAGTGACAAATCACAGTCGGGTAGTACGCGATTTTAGACAGTTCGCTCTGCTCTGTGCTGTGCTCTCATGGAGCAAACGTATCTTGCCTGGGAAGGGGGGCATCGGTGGTTGTAGCTGAAGATGGTGTGGCAAAAAGATTTCTGTGCTTTAGCTGTAAACCAAAACACACCTAAACCCCCCTTGTACCTGAAATGAGGATTAAGATTTCCACCAAGGCTGTTGCATTCACGTGATTTTTGTGATGCAGCCTTATCCAGTTCCTTACCAAACTAAGGCTGAATTCCTGCTGTTAGAGTGGATGGGGTATGTTGCTCTCTGTCTGCACTGATGTTTGCAGTCCGTGGCCAGTAGCACTGGGAAAGAGCCTCTGGCCTTTCCTGCTGGAACGAGCTGTTTCTTGAAAGCCCTGTGGCCAGTTAATGATTGTGCTGGGCTGAAGTACTGTATATTTATAAAGGACTTCAGTAGAGAGATGCTTTACTGATCCTTAAACCCATTTTTGCATGGACAGTTCATTTTTAGCAGTAACAATTCTGGCCAGTGGAGTTTGTGAATGAAATTAAGAGTGTCTAAGGGGAACCCGCACTCAGGAATTATGACTTGTGTTATTTTCTTGATTGACTCCTGTATTTTGGGACAGAGCAGAAGCTGGTCTTGCTTCTCTACAAGTAATACTGGAGTCCCAGCCTAATCACAGATGAGTGCGTTAAGGAACAGACTGCTTGTCATGAAAGCAAATAAGTACCTACTAACGTTGTCTGTATTGATTCTAGCGAATGGAAATGCAGGTAGTCATCCAATTAACTTTTATCTTTTCACTGTTGTGATTGTACAACTCAGTCTTTTAAAATTCTTGTTAGCCTCCTCCCGACAACACAAGTTCCAAGAGCCATGGTCTTATTTCATCGTTGTGTAGGATAATTGCATTATCTTTAACACTGAGTCTGTCATTATTCATGCTGAATAAATAAGCTAATGTGTTTATTATGAACAGTTGAAATTCTGCAATTCTATTATTAAGGCATAATTTAATATTGTATTAATTAAGGAAGCACCTTTAAAGTCTTTTATGCAGTATTATCACTTAGAGGGAGCTTTAAGAAATTTAAACCAGGAAATTTTTCCTGGTTTAGTCTCAATCATTTCTTTTTGGCTGGTTTTAAAGGTCTTGATGCTTTGTACTCTACCCTCTGCCCTGGTCCTCCTCCCCCTGCCCAAATGTGTATCTCAAAATGTATTTAGTGAAGCAGTTTACTCCCTTTTTGCAGCTTTCTGAAGGTATGCAAGGGTGGTCTAAGGAAAACAAGGTGATGAGCCCTGTCTCCAGTGCTGGATTTCAGTCCAGTGGGCTCCACAGGTTTCTGGGAGGGGAAACCCACTACTCAATCCACACTGCATCTGGTGCTTGATCTCCCTGGCTATGCAGATCAGATCCAGAAGATTCCAAATATAATTTATTGACAACAAGCAGCCTTTCAATGGTCTGTGTGGCCTGGACAGGCTATTTTATCAATTCATTCACAGGGACACCTTTGAAAAATAGTTGTGTCTTTGCCTCAGTGGCATCTTAACAGAAAGGGCAAATTGATTTCCAGCCTGGACTGGGAAAATACCAGGACCTCCTTGTAGGGATGGCTTAAAAGCAGCCAACTCCTTATTAATAAAGATGATTGCAATAATTCAATGAATATTGAAACACACAGCAGGATATTTTATTGCTTGGAATGTAGTTTTTACTGAAGCAGTGATTTCAGTCTGAATAGAACATTTCTAGAATTATAATTACCCCTTTAAAATGGATTTTTGGATGAATTAAGGTATTTTATACCATTTCATTGTAAGTTTGTATCGTATAAATTAACAACCTATTTGTTAATATAATTAAGAGCTTGATTCTCCAGCCTCCTTGATTCCCTTGGCAGCAGCAGGATCTTGCTTGGCAGTTATTGCATGAATTAATGTAAATCAGGAAACATTGTAAGAATTCGTCTGTTTTTTAAAAGCATGTGCCATGATGTAAGACAGCCCTTTCTTCTGTTCTTTTTTTTTTCCCCTCTTTATTTTCACCTATGATGATGCTTAAATGTAAATAACAAATGTATTTATCGTGGTTTGAGAACTGGAATAGAAATCTCCCAGAATAAAAACAGAGAACTTTCTTCCCAGATAGCTTCTAAAACAAGCACCCTTTCATAATTACTTGTATCTTAAATCAGGTTATTTGATTTGTGTGTATATATATATATATACACACACACATTTTATTAAATGGTTGAAAGCTGGAATGGCAGTATTTACTCTGGGACTAAAGAAAACTAGTATGTGTGATGTTGGGGCATTTGTCAAAATGGACAATTTTTATTCTTCCAGTGTTAAAACTGTGGCTATGTATTTTTTAAAACTTTGAAAAGTGTTGTAATCTAAAAATACAATGAAATCACATTCTTAAGCTTTATTTTCTCTTGTCTGGTTGAATGTACTGCAACTGTTGCCTGTGAATAAATGGAAAAAATCAGGGATTATAGAAATCTTAATATCTAGGAAACAAAAATATGTTAAATTTGATTCATTACTTAAGCAAGCAAAGCCAACAGTGCTATGTTATCTCTGAGAAAAATCTTGCTTTTTTTTGTGTTGGGACTTTCAGGATATTCAACTGAGGTTTCTGACCAGCATCTTTGCCTTCCATTGAGTAACAAAATATTTTTCTCCTGTACTGTGTGTCCCCGCTCTACTTCTGTGGGAGACTTCATTCCAATCCGTGTGTATTTTGTATTGGCCTATTTCCTTTCGGTTCTTGGCATATCTCTTCTAATTCTGTTGAAGCAAGCTTCCCTCAGTTTGAGATACAGTATATTTCCATGTTAGCCCTTATCTATGAGCACTTGTTCTAAATTCAGTTTTGTAGTCTATTGCACT
The DNA here is from genome assembly GCF_028551555.1 of Melozone crissalis. Lineage (NCBI taxonomy): Eukaryota > Metazoa > Chordata > Aves > Passeriformes > Passerellidae > Melozone > Melozone crissalis. Next base: position 1,729,743 of record NW_026535805.1, read on the forward strand.
GTCATAAAAGCTCTGTTCTGGCCTCTTTAGCTGGATCACTTTATTTCCGTCCCTGACAAATGCAGGTAGATTGTGCTGCTCTGTCCGCTTCAAACACTGCCTTGTGATTGTCTTTCTTGGTTTTCAGGTTCTCTTGCAGTGATTGTCCCTTCTGTCCATTGCTGCTGGTGGCAAAGGAAATCTGCTTAAATGATTTGTGACTTTCAGCTGGTTGTCCACCTCCTGTGGATGTGATTTGTAGCCAGTCATGCATGTGACTTAGTGGAATGATGATAAAACCTTTGCTAGGCTTGCCGGATCATTCTGCAGTAAAAGTGTAACCTGGAATAAGTTAACGTGACATTGAAAGCAAAAGCAATTTACTGGCCTTCATCAGTTGTGTGCCTTTTCTTAAAGGGAATAAATTCTTTGTCACCTTTTCATATGTGCCAAAAGTGCTGATTTGATTTTTAATTTTTTTCTTCTTCTGAAGCCCTCTAAATGCAGGCATTTATTCTTCATTATAAAGAAAACTGCAACTATTTTCAGGAGTATTGCCTTTGTTTTGCCAGTTTTCAGTTGACTTCCTTTTCCTTGTCTTCTTTATAGAACTTACCTTGACTCATAGTGCAAGTGTGTTTTTTCCCTCTTAATGTTTTTTCTCATTTTCTCTTCCATAAAAGCAGGATGGTTTTGTTAGCCTGGTCATGGTGATCTACCAACCACACAGTTTAGGAATTCCTTTTTGTGCACTGGTTTAATTTTTGTACTCCATTCTATTAAAATATACCCACTTTCTGGTTTTGCTATGTGACACACCTTACCATTGCAAACCAGTTTTTTACCTTTATTTTTTTCCTATTCTTTCCCTTTCCCATTCCTGATTATAATGCTTGCTGTCCTGAATACTCCCTTTTATTCTGAACTTTGAAGGGAACATGCCACTTGAATTTTTCCCAAAGAGAAGTTCACTACCCAAGTTCTATAGATGGCTTGATGTGAGCTACTCTGAGGACTACTTTGTGTTCTGTGGTCTGTGTAGAAGTGTTATCTGAGTAGTCATCCTGAGATATGAACAGATGTGTTTATATATAATTAAACTCTTTATAAACACTCTACCTGAATCAACTTCTTAAGAAAGATGGATTTCTAAACCTGGGAAAATATAATGAAATCAGGAGGGTTCATTGGTAAAAGATAATTCATAAGCAATGAACATTCCTAAGTTCTACTACTTTGCTGTACAGTGGAAGCACTTTCTATATTAAATACTTTATTTGACCAGTGATACCTTGATGTGAGGATGTCACTGTATAGGATTGTTACATTTATGGAGCTGTGTTGCTTAAAAGTTTCTTCCAGTTTTTCTGTTCCTTAAGTAATTTAATGTGCCAAAATATAATTTCCATGATTGCTGAATCTCGCTGTGGTTTTATTAACTATTAGTGAGAAATGACCTAAGTTTTTATGTACAACTATATTTTTATCAAAATGAAGATTGAATGTCTTGTAAATAAAGTGTATTTTTGAATAAAACTTTGTTCTGAGCTTGTGTCTCTTGATAATTTTAAGATATTTGTATGAGTGAAATTTGTTCTTATCCTGTAAGGCAGTTAATGTTGCAAATTTTGTGTGTATTTAGAAGAAAAGGGAATCGACACCCAAAAGTTTTTCTTCTGTAAGCAGCCTTGCATTTTGCCACATGGAGGAAGTTGAATGTGTATATTGTGATTCTCACTCCTGGGTTTCGTGACCTGAATGTATATGCTAGAAATGGGATGAGGTCTAACACTACAAGTTTAGGTGCTTGTTTTGGAGCAGCAATCCTGGAGGTGCCCTCATACATTTCTCTCTTCTTAGCATCAGTATCATGTGTCTGCCACCTGGTTCCTACCCTGTTGTGTCCAATTGTCCAGTTGTTCATGTCCCTACTTATTTAGTTTCCAATAATCAATAAGGAGGTAGTTGTGGTGGTCAATAAGTGGTCATTGTGCTTGGCTTTTGTTTTTTTTTTTATTCTTTGAGTCTGTCTGAGTGGCAGATGCTACATAAAGGCTACATAAGAAATTCAGTTAGTGTTTGGCCAATAGATTGCCTGTGCTTTTGTGTGTGGTTGGTGTTACTCAGCTTGTAGATGATGGATGACTAGCAATTTGGGAGACAGAACTGAAACATTTTTAAAGCAATTCCTGAGAAAGTTAAAATTATACATAAATTCACAGAATGTTAAGGGGTTGGAATGGACCTTAAGCATTACTTAGTCCTGCCGCTCCTGCCATGTGCAGGGATACCGCCCACTTAACCAGGTTGCTCAAGGCCTCACCTAACCTGGTCTTGAACTCCAGGTTTGGGGCACCCAACAAATTCCCTGGGCAACCTGTTCCAGTGTCTAATCACCCTCACAATAAAGAATTTGTTCCTAATATCTAACCTAAATTTCCCCTCTTTCAATTTGTACCCATTATTCCTTGTCCTATGACTGCAGTTCCTCAGGAAGAGTCTCTCTGGTTTCCCTGTAACCCCTCTTCAGATACTGGAAGGCTGCCATGAGGTGACTCCACAGCCTGCTCTTCTCCATGATGAACAGCCCCAACATTCTCAGCCTGTCTTCCTAGGCAAGGACGTCCAGTCCTCCCATCAACTTTGTGGCCTCCTCAGAGTTACTCCAACAGCTCCGTGTCTTTCTTATGTTGGGGTATAGTAGCAGCAAGCCCCTGAAAGGGGAATAATGAGCATTGACTCCATGCTTGCAGAAGGCTGATCAATTACTTAATTGCTTTATTGCCTTGCCATGCTATGCCATGCTATGCTCTGCTATGCCATGCCATGCCATGCCATGCCATGCCATGCCATGCCATGCCATGCCAATGTTAATGCTGATGCTGAAAAACCCATTGCCTTGCCAGACGGTCTGATACAGCTTTGACCTAATTGGTCAATCAATCAAAACACCATCATCAGAGTCCAATTAAGAAACCACCCTTTGGTAAACCACCTCCATAACACATTCCACAAGAGCACAACAACAGGTGCAGCAAATGGAGATAGGAATTGTTTCCTCTGAGCTTTCTCACAGCTTCCCAGGAAAATCCTGGGAGAGAATTGTGTCTCTCTCTTTTCAGAAGATATGTGATTACCACATTAAGGTCCCCAGATGTGGATGCAGCACTGCATGCGGGTCTCACCAGAGCAGGGTAGAGGAGGAGAATCACCTTCTTTACCTGCTGACCATGCTGCTTTGGGTGCAGCCCAGGATATATTTTCGTTTCTAGGCTGCAGCTGGAAGCAGCATGGCCAGCTCTTGTTGAATTTTTCATCCGCCATCACCTCCAAGTCTTTCCTTACACGGCTGCTCTCAACCACTTCTCTGCTGAAACTGTGGGTGTGTCTGGGATTGCCATGACCCAGGTGTAGGACCACGCGTAGGAACAGTTTCCTTGCTGCAGACAGACATAAGGCACTTGAAATTCCAGGACTTCTCTACACAGAGGCCCTTATTTTGTGTCTTGGTCCTTTTGGAACAGAAGGTGTTTCTCCACCTTAGAGGGCTGTTACTGTTTTGGTACTTTTGTACTCTCCAAGAAACTACAGAAATAGGATGAGTTTGGGCTGAATGTGGTAGATTGTGTTTTTTAAAACAGCTTCTCAAAAAAAGTGAGGAAGTGAGGAAATAGTAGTGATCACAAATGGGAGATGAACTGTCAGTTAAATTCTCTGGCAAATTTAGAATATATTTGGGGGCCAGTAAGTGAATCTTTCAGTTAGGATAAGGTAGAGGTTCAGTAAAAAAGAGTAGGAAACATGCAGTGAAATGCCAGTGGAAGTTAATGAGGTATTCATCAGGGATGACTAAGCCTCTATCACTTCAAGGACACAAGCTTTGCCCTCTGATTCAAATATGGAATTTATTGTTGAGTCCTAGTTATATTTTACAGGAAGAGACTTATTTTGCTATAAAATGGTAGCTGGAAAAGCATAATTGCAATGCTTACCATCAGCTCTCTAGAGAGCCAATAGAAGTTTGTGGTTGAACTTGTCTCTGCTGAGGTGACATTGTCTGTCTGATGAAAGAAGCACGTATCTTGGTCAACAGAGATAATAGGGATTTGAATAACCATGAAGTGTTATCAACTACTTGTATGTTAGTCAATTACTTATACCTTGGGACATTGCCAGGCACAGAGAGCAGCTGGCACACAAAAGCTTGTATCTGCTAGGGAGATACTCTGGGAGAGGGTGGCTCCCTGCTGAGGGCCAGCTCAGATTAAGTCCTTGACTCTGGACTGTGCCTGGGAATGGCTGGGACAGCAGTAATTGGCACAGACTGTGAAATGCTTGAACACCTTGCTAATACAGACGATTGTGATTCATTCCCAGTTTTGGTTTAGTTTGAGGGCCTTGGTCCCTGAGCCTCCACTCTGTTTTGCAAGGTAGCAGAATCTGCAGGTAGAAAAGGAGATGAGGCTGATGGTGGTTTCTTGGGCTCTAGGGTGGAAAGGTTTCCTGTCTTTCCTCTGCATCAGTGCACAGGGCAAGCTGGGTGGGGAGAGGCTGCCCTGGTCAGCAGTGCAGTCAGCAGATAATGCTATCACCACCCCAGCTACTTGCACAGCTCTGGAAATTAAAGGTGCAAGGCAAGTGGCACGTTCGATATGGTACTGCCCTTTGCTTTACCTCCTTCCAGTTCTAGTACATTCTTTCTTTTTTTTTTTTTTTCCCAATGTTCACCCTTGTTTAATAAAGCTCTGTGTCTTCTCTGTGTCTGTTTAACCATACATTGCTGGCCACCCTATGGTGAGGAGGAGAGAACAAAACAATGGTTAAGGAACTTCAGGGTATGTGTGGGGAAATAACCCAATGATGACATTGCACAAGTCATTGACATGACACAGTAAGTCCACAGCCTAGAGTATAGAAAATTTTTCAACTAAAAGATTGTGTAATTCAAGTGGTAGAAAGTGACCCTTTTTTAAATAAACACCTTAAAAATCAGTCTTGTAAAAAGCATTGGATGTGGATGAGCCTATCCCCCAGGCTATAAACCAGGAAGTACAACAGGCAGTGGGAAATCAGCACAGGGAATGCCATCACATCTTGCAGAGCAACATTCTCTTTAGTTAGCGCTTTCTTTTTAGAGTTCCCATATGAAGTAGGGATGGTGGCCTTTCTGCATAGAAGGTTTCCTTTGCCCACATTGATCACAGAAAGTGTTTTTTTTTATGGCTGAGCTTTAAGCGCCCAGCAGTGTGCAGGGTCTACGCTGTGACAAAACACCTACCAGCAGCAGAGTACCTGCAGCTCTTTGTACTGGTTGGTGCACACTTCAAACAAGTGTCCCCAAATGATTTTGGTGACATTGCCATCTGGGGAGCCCCCTTCTACTTACGAACTTCTGGTGTGTAATTTCTGAGAGTGTAAGTGGGTGTTCAGTGAGCCCTATATTTTCTGGGTGTAGCTTGATAACTCATGAGAGAAGGAAAGAAAGGCCCCTGAGCCCTTGGCATAATGCTCAGAGGAGCTGCTACCCAGCCTTCACTGAGGAGGAAGAAGCTTCTCCTCCACAGCCACGCCAGCCCTGGGGGAGAGGACCTGTGGTGGGCCATCTGCTCCACACTGTGCCTGTGCTGTCGCCAAGGGATGTCCTGCATCCCCCAGGACAAAGGGGATGGGGAAGGATTTGCTGAGTCTTTCAGAGAGGGAAGAGTGGGAACCTGGGGAGCTCCCTCAGTGGTCCCCACAAATGCTGTTCTCTGAGTGCCATCTGTGCATTCCAGTACAGTTTCTGAGGCCATCTAGAAATGAGCAGTGGTGTAGGCATCTTTCTGCCTCGTGCTTCAGATGCTTTTTGCTTGAAGGGAAACAGCTATTCTTGAAAATACCATTTCCTTTGATTCCTATTGTTTTCAGACACAGTTTTTTCTCTTGTTTGCAGTAGCTCCTCTTTGCTTCTGCCCTTTATTATATAAAATATGAAATCTGATCTTAACCAGCCAGCTCCTTACACTCACAATTCCAGCAACTCCATCTACCCCTAAAAGTAACACTGGCACAACTTTTATGCTAATATGCTGGCACTGTGTGTGTGAAAAGAAAGAAAAAATCAAAAGCAGAGATCCGAAGGTATAATTCTCCTAAGAGCTATGAAATTCTAAAAATGATGAAATGGATTATGCTTCCTCCTGGTTGTAAGGCAGGGTATTGCTACCCCAAGAAGAAAACTGATCTTTTTGGGTTAGTGGTTGGGCTGACATGAAGGCTATTCCCAAAGCCTGCCTTTAGCAAACTGAGCATCAATGTTTTTGTGCTTCTTTACCAGCCCAAGAAGGAAGGGATTTGGCTTCTGGTGCAGGAATACAAGAGAAAGCTATCTGCTGATGGAAACAAGTGGAAGCGTGTTGGCTAGAAGGAAGCTCTGGCTGTTTTCACTGGCTGAAAATCTGTCCCTGTCCTCTGCCCTTCTCCATGTAACAGGGAACTAGGCTGCCAGTGCAGCAAGGAGGGGTTACACAGTGACTCATCTGTCACCTTAAGGGGATGAAAATTTATTTTCCTGGCTACAATGAGGATTTTCAGGGACCATGGAGCAGCAAAGCAATCACCCTGTACTTCTGCGTGTTCCTGTATATGTATGTATTTATTATTTCTGGCAGATGTCAAGGGCTTCCACATATTATTTTATATTTGCAACCCCCAACTCACACTTAAATTTCCTTCTGAAAGACAAACACTGTCTCTCCAAGCACTCTGTGTCCTGGCCAAAGAATAATCATGTGAGGCAGCAGCAACAGGAGGCTGAGGGGAACAAAGAGGAGCCTGGCTCACAGAGCTCTTTCAAAGCAGTTGTTCACTTGGCCAAAGAGTTCAGCAGCATGCCTGTTGCCTTCTTTGAATCCAGCCTCTCTGTCCAGCCCCATGCCTGCATGGGTCAGGGGAACCTTCTTCGCATGGGACACACACAAAACAAAAATCATTCTGGGTAAATGTGGCTTCAGGACAAGGATCCATAGGGAAGAGATGTATGGAGCCTCTTGTAGCATGGAGGTTGTTTCCACAGCTAATGCCAGAAGCAGTGGGTCTGATAAAGTGGAGAAATGTCTCATATTTAGGGCACATTCACATATATGCATGCATTTATTTTTGCATGCACACACATGTGCATGCACACACACATATGATGCTGACTATATATGGCCATTTTTATTACCGTGTCTCAGCAAATGCAAGTTCTTGCTTTAGTCAGAGTGCCATAAAATACGGTTTACTGGGTATTCCTGATATCTTCTCTCTGGTGTCTCCTTCTTGCTTATCATTTTGAAATTGGACCAATTCAGTATGTCAGGATTTCGCAGTTGCCCTGGGTGTCTGCCTGGCAGAAACCCTAGCATCAGGTTTTTGTGTGTATTTGCTATATACTCTGTACCATTATAGAATACTGCCATGTGGATCCCAGCTGCATGAGGCATCTTTCTGCTAGGTACTGAAGCTGTGTCAAGGGCAGAGGTATAATTGCACTTCCATTGTCCTGGAGCTCACAGAGGATTTTCCCTGCTGTGGTTGGTCTGAGTAGAGAGGAGCGCAAAGGTGTTGTTTAAAAGTTAGTGAGATGTGCACAGGGGAAAAAGAAGAGGGCATGGATAGACAAATAGAGCCAGTCCCCTAGGAAAAGTCCTCCTACTACTTTGTTCAATGGGTAGTTAACTACTATAATATATGTTTTTGGCTGAAAACAGCCCCAATCTGACCAGCTCTTATCACCCCTCCACAAGCATGCTGGGCCCTGCTCCACCCTGCCTCTATCTGGGCACTCCAAACTTTGGCCCCTCCAATTCCTTTTATTATTTTCCTTCTGCTTGCTCTTCTCAGATGCTCTCTCCCCTGTCATCCAGGGGCCCCCTAATCTCCTTTCTTCCTTGCTCATCTGTTCAGGGCTGCCAATCTTTCCCTCCCCAGCATGCTGCTGGACAATTTGCACTTGCTGTTTTTCTGCTTGGAGACCTCCTTAACATGGTCCCGCAAAAAATCTAAAATGGAGTAATTCAAAGTGCCTAGGTATGGGGCTTGAAAGTGCAGTGAGCTTCCAAACTAATTTGCAACCCATATATCTAGATGTGGACATTGAATATACATTGCTGGCCAATTTTTTCTTTTTTACTGAAAACTGACTACAGGTTAGCAAGTTTGAAGATGTGGAAACTCATCTTGGTTACTGTGGCTAAGGTGAATTGTTTTTTAGCACTACTACCACCACTACCACTAACATGAAAAGAAAAGGCTGCGGTGACTTGTTTCAAGCAATTTGGAGAAGAGCATCAATACAAAGATACTTCGCAATACTGCTGCTGAAGGAAATACTTGTGAGCCCTCAAAGTTTTTGTGGGAAACCACGTAAAATCAGAAGTATAGGAAGGGTTTGACTTGAATGTTTTCCACAGTCTTCCTTCAGGGTCACTTGGTGACTCCAAGACAAAGCTCTCTCCAGCTGCTGAGTGTTATCCCTTTGGCAAACACCACAGATAACCTCAAGATCATCCTTGAGGTCCTGCTCATCCACAGCACTGACAAACCACCTCTTTTTAAAATCTGGTTTTTGTCTTATTCGAGACCAGGCTGGCTAGACTGCAGGTGGGTCTGCCAATAGACTGACCTTTGCTCAGCCCGTTCCTGCCTTTGCCACTTTGGTCAATCTGCCCCTAACAGGAGTGCTCAGAAAAACCCAGAGCATCTTCTGAGGCATGATTTTTCCTAAGACACTGAGAGCATTTTAGAGTACTTGAGGTAAGCACAAGGTCCAGAAGAATGCACTCACATTTGTCTCTTGTTCTTTATTTATTGTTCAGGAAAGAAAAGAGGGTGTTTTGGGTTCAGTGACAATAGAGGTTTATACGTGCTCTTTACTCAGCACTATGTGATTTAGCATAAACCTCTTGACCCCTAGAGAATTGACTCTGTCATGATAACAAGCAGACATTATGAGTTAATGCCTATAATAACCTTTCATATGGTAAAAAATTTCCAGGGTTTACAGCTTTGAACCCGTTATCCTACACCAGATTAATACAACTGTATCTACAAAGTGATTACAAGGGCACTACTCTTGAGATAGGCAACTTGTATGAATGATTAAACAATTCTGACTAATTTGACTGCTGTTACACATTTAAAGAAAAGAAATATAACAGATCTTGAGCAAAGATTCTAGGCACTTAACCTTTCAATCTAATTAATTAAAAATGAAGTTCAGCTGACATGAAAGACTGGTGGTTATTTACAAATGAATTTAGCTCATTTGAAGGACTGATGATTCCACCTTCACTGGAAGATCTCTTGACTGAGATCATGGGCACTGTGGGACTGAACCTCATGAACTTCCACTGTGGCACCCATCACAGCTGTTTGTTTTTCCTGGTTGAACGAATGGCTCTGTCCTCTGGATAATTTTCTTTTTGATCCCCCCTCTCCTTTGGGCTTTCAGTGATAAGACCATGTTAATAAGGCTGAATTTTTTTTGCCCAACTGGGCAATGTAAAGGGACCCTCTGAAGTCTTGTTTGATCACATACTAAGGGGTAAATGATTAGAAACATTGATCTATATAGAAATACATTGAAATTTATTGCTCTAAATATTACTAATTGTTTCTTTATTAGAAGAGCACCTGAGAATGAAGGTCAGATCCCTATTTTGCCAGATGTGCTTGTAACATAAAATGGGTTGGTGGTTCTGAGCCTGAAGCATTTATAATGCAGACCAAATTCTCCAACTTCTAGTTGATTTGAGAATTTTTGATGTGAGTTTTGCTTTTTAATGGTGTTTGATGTGGTTGGCCAAGCTAGCTATGATGAAAGGGGTGTCAGGAGCATGTGTTACTGTTGTTTCTTGGTTGCTTTGTCTTGACGTCAGATTTAGTGATGCTGACTCCAGTTATGAGTTAGTACATTGGGATTTATGCATGTAGATCTGTTTTGATCAGCAGAGACTCATTGATTTCAGTGGTTCTATAAATAACTTAGATTTAATAAAGAGGCTAAGAAGTTAATGAGTCTACAGCTTTGAAAGGAATGTTCAGACTGGCTTCCAGTCCTGGTGCCTATTTCAAGATTTTTGCTTCACCTGTGGATTCAGAAAGGAGGTTATTTGGTCCTTGGTCACAGGCCTGTGCAGTCAAGGGCCAATATCCTTTTGTTTGTCTTAGGCGGACAATATAATTCAATTAATGCTTTCCAAGAAATATTTCATAAAGTCCTGCATGAAAAGTAATGACCTTTACTTTTACGGAAATTGTGCTGAACTGGAGTTGCATGGGAGCAGGGGTCTGTACTATCAGGAATTTTATTATCTGTCTGAAGTACATCCTTTGTTTCTTATCTGCTTATCACACTGTGCAGCCAGAAATCTCCTTTCTGTAAACTGTACACAGAACAACTTAAGCATTTTTTTTAAACTGTGTGGGTTTCTTAGTGAGCAAGTAATTAGCTACTTAGCCAGCTTTGAAAGCATGCACCTCTTCTGTTACATTGCCCAGTAGTGAGAGGACTATACATTTACATGGTAGCTCCCTGGCATGTTTTACATGATCCTTAAAAAGCATGACCCTGATGAGCTGCCCTCCCCTACAGCTGCAGTCTGACACTTGCATCTCAGAACGGAATAAGGTAACTTAATGTAAACTGAATCACACTTGAATTTTTGTTCATCAGGAAAAATCCAAATGAACAAATGACTGTTATCTTAGTGCAGTCTTTGGCTGTGCATATATCTGTCTGGGCCAGATGTAACTAAGCAGGGTCCACTTCAGTGCTTGCTTGAGAGACATTAAAAGTAGCCTGCTTAGACTTTGTATTTATTTCTGAGGAATGGAGAGTTACTGCTGTCTCTTGTCCCTGTCCCCCAGCTATGCCCAAAGTCCCCCAGGGGGAGGTGAGATGTCAGTAAAACAGAGAAATCATTGCTTTTTATGCCTTCACACGAGCCAGAGATGCAAACCTGATAAATACTGTACTGGTTTAAATCTTTCACTTGCTTTGGCTTCATATTGATGTTGCAAATGGAATTTATCCTGGTTCATGCTGGAATAAATCAAGGCAGAGTCTGTGCCATGGTATCTTGAATTCTCAGTAACAATTTTAGTCTGAAGTGCAATAGATTTAAAATCCTAGTGAGCTTACTAGGCACTGGATCATGGTCAAAGTTAAAGCTTTTGATGACACGTGGAATTTTGGTATCAACAAAGAGTTCGTTCTTGAGTCAGTAATAATTTGTAATAATGATTCATAGAAGAGACAGAAAATGGTGGTCAAAGGTGAGATGAATCATGCTGCCAGTGAAGCTCCATTTTGCCACTGATTCATGCCTTCCCAAGCTGGAAGAAATCTGCTTTACAGAAAATCACTCTATGAGAGTTTCTTCAGGAAATCTATAATTTTTAAACTACCAGTGTTTTGCAAACAAAAGCATCCTGCACTTGTTTAAAAGCAGCATTTTCTTTCCTCATTGCCACTCCTTGGTTCTCACAAGCTGCACACAGAGTGAGACTGGCAATGCTGCGCTGTTGGTACCACTGCTGTTCCTCCAGTGCTGCCAGGAGGAGCTGCAGCATGGAGCAGGTTGTGAGGAACCTGGAACTGTGCTGGCTGCTGTCCCTCTGCCAGGGCAGGCATGGCCTCACAGTAATTCCTGCTTGCTCTTAATTTTCATCTCCTTTTTCGAGGTGCTGCAGGTTAAACTGCCACTTGTGTCACATTGCCATCTACAGTACTTCAGCTGCACAGGTCTTTGCTAACAGCGGTTCAATTCAGCTTGTTGACAATCCAAGTTCATTTAGGTCCCTATTGGGAGTCACACATTGCTTTCTCAGGGACTGGGAGGTAGTTTGATGGGTTTTTTGGATGTAGGAGTGACCTCTTGCTGGACTTCTGACTCATCCTTTTGTTTAAGTCAATATTGCAGGGGATGCATTTGTTCAATTTGTTCAGGTTAATGTGTGCTAAGACCCCCTCCCAAAAAAACATCTATGTGTGCTCAGTAAAAACAATCCCAAAATAATAAACCCAAATATTTCAAGATGTTTTTAGATAAAAGCAGATGAAAGAGCATAGGGGAGGAGACTGGTGCTGGTTGTCTTAGGCTGACTGGTACCTTGTGTCATAATATTCCTCAGACAAGGAATTATAAAGAATAAACCAGTGAGGGCCATCCTTCAGGTGAAGTACGAAGCAAGGCTTAAAGAAATATGTCAGGGAAGATCTCTGAACAGTACTGATCTTCACTTCCCTTTCCTCTAAAATATGATTTTTAAATCTAGTTAGTGACATTTCTGCTGTAGAAAAAATGTCCTGTAGGTGTTTATTTACAGCATTATAAACAGTACCTAGCAAGCACAAGCCTACAAGATTACTTAAAAATGTATTTTATAAAACATTCTGGTTATTAGTGGGCAATGCTGAAAACAGGTGGTGTTAAAATTAGTACTGATTAGAAGAAAACTAGTGCTGCAAGTACCTGAAATGAACACAACAAATTTCAGGTTCTGAAAATCATAACAAACTGATCATTAAGGTGGTCTTTCTTAAATTAGATCACTGTCTCAAAGAGGATTGCCTGAAAGAGCACATTTCTTCTTTGCTGAAAAGGATTTTTTCAGATATCTGTCCATTTACCACTAAACTCTAGTGAGTGTGGGGTTAAAGCATTTTCAAGATACATTTCTGCATGATGTGATTAAAATCTGGGAGATGCAAATAGTCCTAGCAAAGCTATTTTATATTTGATTGCTGCGTTTTAAGATCACTAATTATCAGCAGATTAATGGGACACAGTGATGATGGAGTTAAGATCAATGTGCAGGGAAGACTGGAAAAACAAGCTACCGGAGAAAGTTAGAGCTTTTACACAGTAAAAATGGTAAAATATTCCAAGTTATAGAACCATGGAACATCTTGGGTAAGAAGGACCCACAGGTATTTTCCGAATTCTGGCCCTGCACAAAAAAAGCCCCTGCTAATATCCAAACAATTCTTGAGTTCGGTCAGGCTTGGTGTTGTAACCGCTTTCCCAGGCATCCTGGTCCAGTTCCCAAACACCCTTTGGGTAAAGAACTTTTTTTTGATATCCAACCCAAGCCTCCTCTGACACAACTTCAGTCCATTCCTTCAGGTCCTGTCACTGGTCACCACAGAGAAGAGACCAGTGCCCGTCTCTCTCTAAAGTAAAAGTTTAAGTATTAGAAAGCAGGATAGAGTAGAAAAGAAGTATTTCAAAGTCTGGGAATTATTTAAGGAAGAGGTATAAGAAATATTAGCTAAAGGCTATTTCATTTTCTTTCACCTGAAACTATTCCCCAAAAAACTTTCTGACATTATTTTCTTGAACATTCCTCTGCTTTTGGGCTGCCTACCTCTGAGTTGGGAGAAAACTTGGCTGTTCCATAGGCCAAACACAATTATAAGTTAGAAAATAAACTGGACCCCCTCCCCACCAACCCAGTTCATTTAATTATGGGTACTTCAAATATATTTTCTTGCAGTGTGTTGAAATTAATTTTTTGCCATATCTTCTCTGATATGCATGACAGTCCTAGTTTATTTTCTGCTCTAGAAAATAGCAGATTAGTTATCATTGTTGCATGCACGCATAAAGGTAGCAATGCCTCTGACACAGGTGTTTACATTATAACATTTGAGGCATTTTTAATAAGAGGAAGTGATATGGAAACTAGGGAAGTTTACACAGGATAATTAACAGCTTGAACCCAATAACTCTTATAACTGTAACACACAAGAATTTTCCATTGCACTTTCTCCTCTGCAATGGACATATCTGATTTTCTTTATATGTTATTGAGGTGTCACTGACCAGTCATAAAATATGACCTCTTTTCCCTGCAAGGAGTGGAATGTCCTGGACACAAGTTACATACATCTTCTGATTGCAGGACAAACCAGTGCTTCTGAGTTTTCCCTGGAGGCTCTTCTTTTGACCACCTCTCTGTTAAATTTATCTAGCTCAGTATCAGGGCCAATCTGAAGTGGAAGTGGTTTCCCTTGCAGAAAACATTCCTTACTTGAGATAAATGCTGAGAAAAGATAGAAAATTACTCTACTGTAGCCAGGAGATGTGGTGCAGGGATTTGCAAATGGAAGTCAAGGCTGCAGAGCCTTTCTTAAAAAAAAAAAAAAGAAAAAGAAAAAAGGAAAAAACAGTTTTTTGCTGAAAAAGACCAATAAAACAGAGGAAGAATGAGACACCTTTCTACCAAACAGCAAGACGTCATGACAAACTCTCTGCCTACACAGCAATTCCATTCAGACCCATGACGCCGATCCTGGAGCCCATTTGTGCCAGTTGTTGGAACAATCTGGGGGCACTGAGTTTGCTGCTCTGCTATCAGCCTTTCCTGCTGGCCGTTGGGTTCACCGCATGATTTGAGTTCACTTATGAGGTGGTTAACAGCCCTTTAAGAATTTGCTCTGTGTATGTAAAGATGGATTGTATACCCTGAACTCCCTTAATCTCTGGATGCTATAAATGGTTGTACGCCCTTGACACGAACAGTTTTTTGCAAACAAGGCCCATTTGGTTCTCACCTTGAGCAAAGGCACCAACCTCTGGAGTCCACAGGCTCATTTTGTCTGCCTAGGCCAGAGATCACCTCTAGGGCACTGTCAACATACATTTGACCCATTCCTGCCTCCTGTTTGTGTAATTTCTCATTGCCCTGAATGAGATCAACCTCTCCCTGTATGGACAAACAAGAAATCATTTGCTCCAGAGTCAATACCAGTTCTTACAACTGGTCTTTTTGCCTCATTTTAGAGTTGCTTTTCACCAAAGGTTCTGAGCACAGCTCCTGAAAAATCAGTAACAATAACAAAGGTGCTAGTAGATGTTGTAGAGTGCCTGGTATTTCATACCTTGCAGAGAAAACTATTATTGAATTGAGTTTTCATCTGCCTTCAATTGCTTTTTGTTCTTATATCACTTTAATTTATCTCATTTTTTAAAGTTGGTGTTGTTTTGAGACTATACATGTTTTGCTAGCAGCTTGAGGTACTGCATGCTGGGGTATGTTGTGAGCTCTGCAAGGCTGGATAATCACAGTAAAGGGGAAAGGGAAAGGATCCCTTAACCTCCAGGATATGTAGATGTGGAACACAGGGGTAAGATTTAGTGGTGGACCTGGCAGTGTTAGGTTTACAGCTGAATTCAATGATCTTAAAGGTCTTTTCCAAGCTGAACGATTCTATAATTCAGTGATGTGATTACTTTAGCTTTTTCAGTTGGTTTTGTGCCCCACTAGGAGCATTAGAAACATCTTTTCTCCCAAATGAAAGCTGAAATCACCCATGGGTTTGTTAGGTGGGCAGTTTAATAAACCCCTGCAACAAGAGGAGACTTGCCATGATTTCATGCCTGCAGCTAGCACTGAGGTTTGTACGAGCAGGGCTGTGAACTCCAAGACCACAGTGCTGCCTGAACCCAGAGGTTCAGGATGAGATCCTTAAGGCCACTTTAATCTCCAGATAGCAAAAGCTTTATTCCATTGTTGGACTCTGAGATTAATTTTTGCATTTTACACTTCTTGACGGAGACTGGAAATTTTACAAGGTGAAGAGCTACTGCTTCTTCAGTGAGCTTTCACTCAAACCATTTATTTTGGTGGGCTGTAGATACCTATTTTTATCCCACCTCATTTAACTGTGTTCCAATGCCAGCTTCTTTTAGTCTTTTATTCTGAGGTTAATTTTAATTGCATATGTAAAATATCTTGAAAGACTCAGTCGAATAATTTCTTCTCATAAACCAGGCAATAAATACGCATCAGGTAATTGAGCTATTTACAAACCATAACTACCCCTCAGCAGCACAAAGGCACACGAGGGCTCCAGTGTCGTGGTTTGACTGACAGGGATGTGGATGCTGATGAAGAGGTTTGCCTTCCGTGCTTCAGAGCCCTATGGAAATGATCCCTCTAGTGGGGACTTGGAAAATCAACTGGTGACCCTGCTTGGCAGTGCGGGAAGGCGAAGGAGGGAACAAATTAAATAGTTGCCCAACGTTAGGGGGAAAAAACCCCCAAACAATGAAAGAGACAGTTGTATTTTCCTAAGCTACAATTACCACTGAAATAAGATTTTAAGGTAGTTGTTACGAGACGTGGTAAACACTGCCAGAATGCTCATTTAGTGATTTCTGCAAAATACTTTAAAACAGTTTTATTTAGATTTTTTTTCATTGAAATAATGAGATTGGTTTTTTATGTATTATCATCTCCTTGGGAGGGAAAAAGAACAAACTATTTATAAAGTACTTTCTGAATGATCAGGGGAAAAAACCCTTGTGATTTCTTCCTTAAGATGAAAGTATTCAATCTTTTTATGGAAAAAACTTCTCAATTTTTTGAGAGATTTCAAAAATATTTCCAAGAGATTCAAAGAATTTCCTACCAGAAAAAAAAAGCCAGGATTTGTGCTCTAATTGCATGTACTACCTTCTTCTGGTTCATCGTGTGCTTCTTGTTACTGTCATTACCCACAGCGCCTCTTAAGAGCAGGCCATAAAACATGGAGCTTGCTGGCCCCCCTGACATGGGGGTCTGTTCTGCCTGAGTTTGGAATGTGTGACATTCCTGGACAATGTCTGATGGAGGTCCCAGGTGTCTCTTAACTGTAGCTGCCTTGAAAAAACAATTTGTAGTGAACATTTTCTTGCTGCTGTTACTGTGAAAACCCTTTGAGGCAGCAGCGAGCTCCTCCCTGTATAACCTGGTATTGGATCACTCCACGCTTTCCTGAAGGATCAACAGTGTAACCCTGTGTTGCACCAAGTGTTCCCTTGTGTAAAAATAAATCTGACAGCTTTTGGATAAATATCCAGGTGACCCAAATGCCACTGCTGGACCACACCTCCTGTTGCAAACCCTTGCTTGGCTCACTGGAAGAAGACGTGGGTGTAGACAGGAGTTATGATACCAAAATCTGGTTCCTTTTGGATTTGTCCATTATCTCCCTTCAACACCTCCTATGTCTAACTCAAGTATTTCCCTTCCCAGGTCCTCCATCCCACAGCTGTTCTGTGCCTCCCACTTGCTGGGGTGTCCTAAGCAAACAGTGGAGCCTGCTCTACCAGGTGAGCCATAAAACCCACCCTTTTCCTGATCTGGTGCAAATTCTTGCCTTTACCCAGCTGGGTGCCTGGCCAAAGGCAGACCTCTCAAGCTGTTCTTGTCTGAGCCACATTGCTAACAGCTCTTTTGTTCAAGTAAGAATTTAAAATGTTTTCATTTTCAAACACATCTGCTTTCAGATTTGAGATGTGAGAAGGTGTTTGTCCACTTGTGAGGCAGCCAGTGGCAATTTCATTCCCCTGTGTGCGGCTACACAGAAGGTGTGTGCTGATAAGTTGTGTCACTCATGAATCATTCTTGTCCATGCTGCTGCTCCATGAAGCTTTGGTAGAAGAGATCCGTTCTTGGAACTATATTGAAGTCTTCAAGTATAATCCAAAAAATTATCTCCAGATATGTTCTTATGCTCTCTCATTGGAGAGTGTCTGTCTCTTTTGGGGGCTAACATAATAGAAATGCTCTTTTATATTTGCAAAATATAAATTGTCAATGAAAATTAATGTGTACTTGGGGGGCATACAGATAGAAAAAGTAAAAGAGACGAGGGAAAAAAATAAAGAGAGTATCTTGTCACCCGCCTGAGGCTGTGTGGTGACTTAATATAATTACAAAGCCTTGAGTTTCCTGAAATTATAAAGCACCTTCAAAGAGAGAGGTCTGCATGGTTTTAAGTAAGAGTGGAACAGTTCTACCCTTGTGGGTAGCATGAAGAATTCCACTCTTAGGCAATGAATATTAAATGCTTCAGAAAAGAGATGCTTGAAGCTCTGACATCAGCTGTAACTTCCCTTTGATGTCACATGCAGGGTTAGAATTAGTTTGGGTTAAAATCATGTCTGAGCTAAAGGAGTTTGGCATGTTTGTGATTATGGACTCACTGAAATGTATGGAATCAACTCTGTGGGTATTAATCACAGCATAAATGTTTGGATCTCTTTTTTAAACTGCTAATGTATTAGAGAAAAGTGTTTTTGGAAAAATACTTGTTTTGTAAAGAGCTACAAAAGTATTTATCAAATTCTGACTTCAACACACTGGCAAGAGTGTAGTTCCAGTGAGTGATGCTGTTGGAGTTCTCCACTCATCTTTGTAGAGAGGATGCTTTTTTGAGAATTGTGATTTTTTCCTCTCCTAGCCTGTAGGAGAGGAAAAAATGTGCAATGGAAACAAAAGGATTTTCATGACTGTTTTAACTGTACTGCATGGTAATAATTTTTGCAGACATTATGCTGAATTCAGCTTCTCATAGAAATCTCGTAGAGGACATTCCATGCCACAGAGAGCAAAACAGTGTGAGTTTGGGCAGCAGTGTCTTATAGTCTGGCAGGATAACAGGTGACCTCTTCCCTCCATCTCTGGCCAGGGGCATCTTGCAGTGATTCTTTCAGGTAGAACATAGCTTGCAGGTAGAACATATTGTTGGTTTTGTAGAGGTTCCTCTGTCATATGGGGAGACTTTATTGTTTTGCTGCATATTTTTGTTCTGTTAATAAAGGTGCAAGTTTAGTAGCAACTTTTACTAGAAGGAACTGGATCAGGTTCCTACAGAATTCATTGACACAAACTGATTTTGTGTTTGTGACTCAAATTCAGGGAAAATAAAGTCTAATGTCCTGTCTTGAATAGGTGAAATGAAAACCAGTGAAGTTTACAGTGCATTGCCCGCTTATCTGAAGACTTATAAAATTGGCTTCTATGCAATCTATTTCTGCAGACTTCAGTGGCCTCCCAGTACCTGAAGGGAGCCTACAAGAAGGAGAGAGAGAGTTCATTCACAGGAGAATGTAGTGACAGGATAAGGGGGAATGGCCACAAACTAAAATAGAGTAGTTTTAGATCAGATATTAAGAAAAAATTATTTTCTATGAGGGTGGTGAGGCACTGGAGCAGCTTTTCAAGAGAATGGATGTGGATGAGAATGGATACCTCATCCCTGGAAGTGTTCAAGACTAAGTTGGATGGGGCTCTGAACAACCTAGTCTAGTGAATGTGCCCCTGCCCCTATCAGGGGTTGGAAGAGGATGATCTTGAAAGACCCTTCCAAACACAAACCATTACAGAATTCATTACCCTTATATGATATAAGCCCTGAGTAATCAGTGGTAATATGTTAATTAATGTAATTGCATGTTTGTGCTAAGGAATAGGTTATATGGGCTAATGATGCCCAAACTCTGTTCTTTGATTGTTTTGAGTTGTATCTAGTGAACAGGAAGTGAAAGCAATTTGTGCAATTATGTGGATGGTGTAAACAATCAGACCTGACAGACCATGGATTTCAGGGGAGTGCTGTTATATGCCTCAAATGTACTCTTAGGCCGGCAGTTGACTCCAATGACCCAAAGAACCCACAGACCACCTCAAAATACATCACCACAGGGTTTCCCGATGGTTGAGAGTTTTTGTTGGGTTACTGTTTTTATTTTTTTTTAATTATAGGGTATACTCTGGCAGAACTAGGGGTGCAATGTAACCTTGTAATTGGCAATCACACAACTCTGCCCTGCTTTCTAAAATGTCAACACTGTTCTCATCAAATGCCCTCAAGGTTGCCATAAAGTGGTGCTTCCGTGGGGATTTTTGAACACTGGTGAAGTTTTAGTTCCAAGTACAAAAATCAGCTTAGTTCCACATTTTATATATATATATGAGTTCCTGGTAAATATTCTCACTGAGCAAGTGTTGCTTTGCAGGGTTGAGGATGAAAAGCTGCAATTAATTTCTGAGCACAGGTGGAAATCCAGTCTTTGAAGGTTTCATTGCACTCAGATGACTGGAGTATTGGAAGGACCAGATTTGAAAATACCAGGCTCAAGACAGGGCAGTTTGGCAGAGCAGCCATGTGGGTAGCTGGAAGAGCTCCAGGGAACAGACTCAATTTGGGCTAAGTGTTAGATGAGTAAGGCATGACTAATAAGATTTTTTAACAAAGCATTTTTAGAGTCTGTTGAAACTATTGATTTCCCTTGAAGAAAATTAAACATTAGCAAGTTTTTCCACTAATTCTAAAATAAAGATCATGGTCTCACACTTAGCTTGTGTGGTGGGAAACTCCCTACAGTTCACTTTAGAAACCTTTCACTTTGGAAACCTTTTTAGGATTTAATAATCATCAGTGAATTGAGCTACTGAGGTCATTAAGCATTCAGCTGTTTTACCATCTCAGTGTACAAATGGGTGCCTGCTTTTCATGTCATCTGGGGTTAGAATGTTGGAGAGAAAAATACTGAATTAGCTGGAAAATTAGCATAGATTGAATTACACTTTTGTGAGCTGTCAGTGATTTGGATGGGGAGGCCGGAAGTGTTTACTGGGGAATGAAGCAGTGCGGGGAGTGGGCATGGGCTTTAAATGCATGGGGGGCAGGAAAGTGTTTTGGATTGTAGTATTTCTTGAGATGGAGGGCAGGTGGAATTTGTGGCATCGCATGAATAATACATGGCATAATAATTTTTTTTCCTTTTCCTCTGGTGACTTTTTGTTTTGGTGCTAAGCATAAGGCAAAGGGTGCAAACAGCGACTTCCACTGAATGCAAGTGTGTTTCAGCAAGCTATTGATTAAGGTTGTAACAGTATTGGTTTACTTGGTTTAAGCTTAGTAGGTTGTGTACAGGGTCAGGGGGAATGGTTTTAAATGAAAACCATAGAGTAGGTATAAGGGCTGGCTGCAACCAACTTGGATATGGGAACCTTCAGCTTTTCTCAGCCCCAAATGACTACAAGGTATGGAAATTTAGGTTTGCTTGTGCTTATGAATGTCACAGCTCAAGGTGTGCTCTGTGTGTGGGATTTTGAACTCCCTCCCCTAATTTTTTCTCTTCTATTAGGATTTTAAGAGAATAAAGCACAATTTTGTATGCTGGTGAGATATGAAAATTGGACGAGATAAATGAAAAAATACAAGTAATAGCATTGGTATCTGTACTGCAAAGCACAATGCCTATTTTGCCACTGAGGTGAGGGGGAAATGACGTAAGGGAGAAGTGTCAGTGTTTTAAAAATGTGACACTTCTCACAAATGGTTACTATTGGAGGAATTTATCTTGAGTACAGTGAGGCAGTAATATCTCCTAGGCGTTTGCAACCAATACTGGAGCCTTAACAAAAATATTTTCCTATCTTCTTCCTAGGCTTGTACCAGGTTCCTCCAGGCCATGGTGGCTCAGAGCACTTTCCTCTCTGACCAGGCACTTTGGAGCTCTTTGGAGCCACTGTGTCCCTTTGTGTCCAATGGATCTTGCCCAGGAGTTGGAATTGCATTGAAAAGCTGATTCACTTTGAGCATATGTAATTTTATTTCATCAACTTATTCAACTCCAGTGTTTGCCTGCACACAGGAGAGGAGTGTGGTCAGGACAGAGCAGGGTTTTGACCCTGAGGCTGCCTTTGGATCAGCAGGCATTGCCCCAGCAGGAAATGGTTGTGGTGCACTGCAGCCTGCCCTGGATCCTGCCTGCTTCTGCTGCTCAAGCTGTGTTTTGTCCAAGGACCTCATGAAGGAGCTTCTTCACCTTAGTAAAGAAGTCTACCAGCTTGTTGAGTGGATATGGGCAGGAGCTAACCTCACCCAATGGTGTTGGTTCTGGAGTGGGGAGGGCTGTTGGCAAAGGCTTATGAGTGGGAGGTCGTGTTGGCCATGGCTTATGAGTGGGAAGGGCTGTTGGCAATGGCGTATGAGTGGGAGGTAGTGTTGGCCATGGCTTATGAGTGGGGGGTTGTGTTGGCCATGGGTTAGAAGTGGGAAGTGGTGTTGGCCATGGCTTATGAGTGGGAAGGGCTGTTGGCAAAGGCTTATGAGTGGGAGGTAGTGTTGGCCATGGCTTATGAGTGGGAAGGGCTGTTGGCAATGGCGTATGAGTGGGAGGTAGTGTTGGCCATGGCTTATGAGTGGGAAGGGGTGTTGGCCATGGCTTAGGAGTGGGCGGTTGTGTTGGCCATGGATTAGGAGTGGGAGGTAGTGTTGGCCATGGCTTAAAAGTGGGAATGGGTTGTATTGGCCATGGGTTAACAGTTGGAAGGGGTTGGATTGGCCATGGTTTCAGAGTCGGTGGTGGGGCAACAGTCAATAAAGGATTCCAGGTTTGTGATGATGGAGAACCCCTTCCAAGTGTGTTTGCCCCTGTGTGAACCAGGATCCAGTCATAGAAGTACTGAGTGGAGGTGTAGACTCCAGGCTGCATTGCTCTGGCGCAGCCTTTTCCCCAGCTGGTGATTCCGACAACCCACCAGGAGTCAGCCTTGTTATCCTGGCACATGAGAGGACCACCGCTGTCACCCTGCAGCAGAGCACAGAGGATTAAGGTGGTGTTGGTGGCACCTGCCAGCACTGGGGCTGTCTCCTTCTCTCTCACAGCCCCTGCCAGAGCTCTATTCTGGGCAGAGAAAAGCTCTGCTCAGAGGCTGGAGCCTCCAGAAGCTTGGCTGTGAATGGCATGGGTTCATGTAGGGTAGGGCTCTCTCTATCCTATCTGCACAGGACTCGTGGATGTGCAGAGGATGGAACTTTGGCACGTGGACCTCTTCACTGGCAAGAGCACTAGCTGGGCTTTCTGGGATTTCTGGCACAAGGGGAGGCCTGGGCAGGCAGGTGTGGATGGGCAGTGTGTGGGAAGCCCCCACAGCAGTCAGGGGGAGCTGGGGCTGGGAGGGTGACTGAGTGGCTGGGCAAAGCAGGCCCTGGGCTGTGTTGGGGTAGTGCTTCCCTGGCTGCTGGTGCTGCTGGGGGCTGAGTGGCTCGTGGCACGTTCCTACCTGGCAGGTGTCGATGCCACCCTGTGGGTAACCAGCACACAAGTTGTGGGTGTGGATCTCCCCTCCGTACCAGTCACTGCTGTTGCAGAGCTGGAGATCGATGAGCTGGACCTTGGCCTCCTGGAGCTGATCAGGTGCATCTTGAGCTGTGAGCAGAGAAAGGAATAAACTGTGAGCACCACATTGCCCATTCTCCTCTCCTGACTTGAGAACAGCATTCTCTTCCCTAGGGTTTGGCTTTGCCTCTGCAGAGACACTGGAGCGCTGTGACCCTGCTTCCTGCCTCTGGGAGGCAAGCCAGGTCCATCTCTCAGAGGCATATGTTCTGCAGCCTGGCTTTGGTCTCTGCTGTGGGAAAGCCCAAACCCTCTCCTCAGTGGGCTGAGCTGGCCCAGGAGTTGCTCTTGGAACTCACATCTTGCAGTAGTGGCCCCCCAGCCAGCAATCCAGCAGTTTTGCAGTTCTGACACTCTCAGTCTGGCGTCGGGCACACAGGCCAGCTGGATGTAGGGGCTGCACTTGACAGGATGGTCCAATTCCAGAAGAGCAATGTCATAGCTCATGTCATTAGGGTTGTAGTACTCATGTACCAGCAACTGCTTGACACTGCGCATTTGTGCCCCATGGCCCGGCTGAGTGAACTGGGTGGCCCCAATCACTACAGACAGCAGGCTGATGTTACTGGAAAGGAGATGGAGAGTGAGATGAGAGGGAGCAGAGCCATGTACCACAGCAGCCCAGCAGTTGCTAGACCTCGACTTGGAAAGGTACAGAGGGAGGAGTGCTCTGTCAGATGTGAGTGCCCTCACACATCTTAGGCTGGGGGAATGTCAAGCTGGAGGCTGTTAGGAAGCCTTGGCATGAGCCCAGGCTTCTCCTGAGCACTGTGGCAGCCTGGTTGCCTGAGAGGAAAGGGGATGAGAGTAGCAGGTGGTGCTGCTGGCAGGGCACCTGCTGGTGTTGTGGAGATGTCCCCATTCCCTGCCCCTTCTTACTCAAACTTGTCGAAGCAGTGGGCTGCTGTGAGGACCCACTGTGTGCTGATGAGGGACCCTCCACACAGATGCCCTGGGTCTGGAACCCATGGGTGGTGGATGCTGACGATCCAGGGCCAGGCTCCTGGCAGGGCACCAGCACCACCCACGATGCGTGTCATGCCGGATTCATAAGCCATGTCGCCATAGTAGTATGCCATGAGGCCATAGTCAGACACCACGGCTCGGAGTCCGCAGGTCCCTCTGCAAGCAGAAAGTCATTTCCATGCTGCTTCATGGCCTGCTGTGGCTCAGGCTGAAGTTCAGCCTTCTGCCCTCCCCACAAGGCCTTGCACGCACAGCAGGCCAGGGAAGGCCATGGGGTGTGTGTCTGTCCGTGCCAGCACCTGGCTGCTGGCAAGGAACTGAGGCTTCCCATGGTGGGTGGGAAGCTACGGCCTGGCCATGGGGGACAGGTGGCTCCCCTCCAGGGAAGGCCGCAAGTGTTGCCATGGCTCCTTCCCTGGGCCTGGGCCCACTTACCCGCAGTTGTCCCATGTCCCGTGTGCCAGCCCGGCCATGGTCAGCAGGACGAAGAGGCTGAGCCAATTCATGTCTGCCAGAGGCACGAGTCAGCTGCAAGCACTGAGAGCTCCGTGCAGCAGCACAGTCACAGCCGCACTGCCCGCAGCGGCTGTGCTGCCCGTGGTGCCCTTGGTCCTGGCGCTGATGTCACAGACGGGTGGGTTCCATGTTCTGAGCACTGCGGGGTTCTGTGGCACAGGGCCCACTGGGGGAGGGGCAACATCTAATTGAGGAGCCATAGAATGGTTTGGGGGTAGAAGGGCCCTTGGTGATCATCTAGCTCTGACTCCCTTGCCTTGCTTGTGTCGGGATGGCTTGCACTAGACCCAGCTGTCCACAGTGTGCATGTCTTGGCTTAGAAGCTGTCCTTGAACACTTTCGGGGGTGAGGCATTTAAGTACTAAGTCCTGGCATTTAAGTACTAAGTCCTGAACAACAGACCTTTTGCCGAAATTGGCCACTAGATGGACCTTCAAAACAAGTGTTATGTATAGCCACTCCGTAGATGAATAATGGATTTACCTTTCCATACTTAGGAACTAAACAAGGCCACATCTGGCCTTGTTTTTCGAGTGTGGGATCACAGAGAAATCTCCTGGTTTCTCTTAGAGCCCTCCCAGGCCTTGGGAGCATCCCAGTAGGAGAATGAAGCCAGGTGTTACTGCACTAGAAGTTTTGGTGTCTTGCCTCTTCCACAGTATAAAAATGGGGACCTCTCACAAACAGTCAGTAACCTCACTGCCTGTAGGGGAAGGTACCTGCAGGATTTCCCAGATGCTGTCAGTGGTTCCCCAGTCCTTAACTATGACAGTGGCTTCCACCCAGTTGATGGGCAGGCCTGGATGAGGATCAAGGATTAGGGTAAATTGTGATTTGTCTTTCTTCATCACTGTAGGTGGTCTTTTATAGAAATGATTAGATGCATTGCCTACCTTGTCCTTTTATAAATATTTGATAATGATTTTATGTCCTGTTTACTTATCCATTTGCAATTCTTTGCAGTTTCAAATTGTAATAAATGACATTTATTTTTGAAGTTGGTGTCTGTGTCTTCTGTGCTGACCCTGCTTACATGAAAAACAGGCACCCACAGCAGCTCTGGGATGACAGTATCTCAGCAGCCTCACAGTCAAGAATTCCTTCCCAATATCTCATCTAAAGCTACCCTCTGTCACTGTGAAGACATTGCCCCTTGTCCTATCAGGACCTGCCCTTGTAAGAAGGCTCTCTGCTGCTTTCTTAGGCCCCTCTTCCTGCAGGATGAGGCTGTGCAGTCCCTGGGGCAGGCAGCAGCTGAGGAATCCATTTGGGGCAGGGAGCTGGGTGTGCAGCTGCAGTGCCAGCTGCAGATTGAGCTCTGGCTGGCAGGAGCCTGGGAACAGAGGCTGTGAACTGCCCGTGCTTTGCATAACAGAGGGCACAGGGAGCTGTGGCACTGGCCAGGATTTGAATGGACACTGAGCGCTGCAGCAGGAGCTGGTGGCTCTTTATGGAACGTGACATCTGTGAGTCTGCTGGGGGAATCCTGAGGCTGAATGGGTATGGAAACCTGCTCTGACTGGGTGAGAGTGGTGTGGGTAGAGAATCAAACAGGGCAACCATTGGCTCGTTGGAGCCACCTGTGCTTCCAAAATGGTCACCCAGGGGAGTTTCCTCAGCACTTTGGCAGCCCAGATGGGACCCAAAGGCTGCTGGAGCCTCCGTCCTTCAGAGCAGGTACTGGTGAGGTCACCTGGGATCTTTAGAGCAGGAAGGAGCCAAATGGGAGTGTTACAATTTTGTGTGTAGACTCTGTGTAAATTATAAGGGTGTATTTGAGCCTCTCTATTGTTGTGGCATTTGGTGCAGATTTGGTGAAATCACTGGTAGAGGGTGGAGAAGGCATGCACAGCATGATCAGTGTAAGGCAGCCACAGAGGAGTTGTGGAGACCCCTGTAAGACGTGAGGTGGGGGGCCCTGAGTCTCTGCTAGGACACTTGAGTCTCTGTTCAAAGTCTTTTGGAGACAGGCACAGGGAGAGCCTTGTGTTCCTCATGCCACACAATGGGTGCTAGGGTCCCTGGGCACACATAGAAGGGGGTGGAAGTCCCTTCACAAGGGACTCCTTCAGAAAGGGGTTTCACGTGCTTCGAGGTGTTTGATGTGATGGGAAATATCCCTGGTTTATTTAGGGGAAGAGATGCCCGTGGCTGAGGTTGCACAGAACTGGGAGAAATTGTTTGGGCAGCAGAATTTTGCCAGGACAGTACAATAAGGTTGTTCCAGGATGGTTGGGTGGCTCTAAGCTGGTCTGCTCACTGGACAGGGTAATGGCCACCCCCAACCCTGAGTGACACTCTTGCACTTCCCTGGTCTTTAGTGACCAGGCAGCCCCTGAAATTTACTTCAGGAAATATTTGAAGAAGCTTAAGTCAGGGTGGCAGGGACCAGCACAGATGTGGGATGGTTCTTCTCAGCCCAGCCCATCTTGATTAAGACAAATGGAGGAGTGCCACCCACTGTGAGATAGGATTCCATTGGCCTGGTGAGCCAGATTGATTTTTGCCTTTTCTCTTTTATGTATTCTCTGTATTCTTTACACATATATTTGTAGCTCTGTTGTTGTATCTGTGGCGAGTTTTCTCAGTACTTTTCCCTACCTTTTCTCTAAGTAGAAAGACAAAACATATTTCAGACCTCCAAGCCCTGGGGAGTACAAGGCAACTAAACTTATATTTGTTCTTCTTGGAAACCAGAGCTGGAAACAGCTCTTTGAGAGATATTTTCATAAGCAAGGTTTAGTTTCCATCTGAGTGGAAGAGGATTTAGAGAGTGTTGAACTGAGGGAGGAGTTACTTCACCATGTGTGGTCCAAATTAGTGATTTTTGTCAAATATGCTAATTTATTAAGCTTATAAAACTGCATTCACCTCATGTAGGGGAGGAATTCTATGGTCATTTGCCATATCTGCTACTGGAGGCCTCCAATAAAGATGAGCCTTTATATTACCTCCTATGTCAAAAGTGTGGTTTTTTATTGTTTTGTTCTAGGTTCTTTAAGGCATCACTTGAAGCCAAGAAGAATATCCAAAGCAGGTGGAGTGACAACCAGCCCAAGGCATTTTGAAGCATTCTATTAGATGGCGAAAGTCAATGTTCACTTGCTTTCACCTGTAAAAGACAGGTGAAAACTGCCTCCAACAAGTCTACCCCATGGCATTCCAGAAGCCTCTACCATCCCCCCCTCCCCACCCAAGAATATCAAAGTTTGATTGAAAAGGATATAAAAATTTGGTGCAAATTTGTACAGCTTGTAGATGATTTGTTAATTAACAAGTTGAGATAAGAAAGTTCTTTCCCTTCCTGTGGTGATCCTCGGGCAAACCAGCACAGCAAGCTGCAGTTTGTGTCTCTGCAGCTGGCTCTTTGATTGCTCCTTCTCTCCATTGCCATGCTTATACAGCCCTCTCATCTTCCACAACTCCTCCCCTTTCCCTGCCCTCGTCTCCTCCCAGATATGGAGCCAAGCCCAGGCATCATTTCCCCCTGGCTCACAGGCTGGCCATGCCTGTGAACAGCCTTGGTGTTGCAGGTGGTGTTGGCCCACTCACCTTGGCCTTCCACGGCATTCCTGGTGCACTTTCCTAGGGTTCCTGCCAGGTTCCTCTCCCCAGAATGACCCCAGCTCTTCCTCTGAGTATCTGTGAAGTGTGACCACCTGGCTCCTCAATTCCCCTTTGCTGCCTGTGAAATCTGGCTCTGCCTTAGGGCACTGGCACTCCAGTCAGGAGCCAGGAGTTTCCCTTGTCATGCTTGGGAGTTTCCCAGATGTGTTCCCTTAGCCCAGGCTTTCACCAGGCTCTAAATTAGCAGCCCATGTACATTGCAGCACCACCCCGCAATGTATCAGCTTTTTTCCTATCCTCTTCCAAGGCTTGAGGAAGCAGGTTCCTCCAGGCCGTGGTGGCTCAGAGCACTGTCCTCTCTGACCAGGCACTTTGGAGCTCATTGGAGCCACTGTGTCCCTTTGTGCCCCCAGGCTTGTTGTGCAGGTGCTGAGCATGGCACTTCTTGTCTTACCCAGGAGTTGGAATTGCACTGAAAAGATGGCTCCCTGTGACCAAAGGTAATTTTATTTCAACAACTAAATCAACTCCTCTGTGTGTGTGTGTGTGCACAGAGGAGAGGAGTGTGGTCAGGACAGAGCAGGGTTTTGACCCTGAGGCTGCCTTTGGATCAGCAGGCATTGCCCCAGCAGGAAATGGTTGTGGTGCACTGCAGCCTGCCCTGGATCCTGCCTGCTTCTGCTGTTCAAGGAGCACTTTTAACTGCGTTTATCTGCATATTGTAATCAATCCAGTTATAGAAGTGCTGAACGGAGGTGTAGACTCCAGGCTGCTTTGCTCTGGCACAGCCTTTTCCCCAGCTGGTGATTCCAATGACCCACCAGTAGGCAGCGTTGTTGTCCTGGCACATGAGAGGACCACCGCTGTCACCCTGCAGCAGAGCACAGAGGATTAAGGTGGTGTTGGTGGCACCTGCCAGCACTGGGGCTGTCTCCTTCTCTCTCACAGCCCCTGCCAGAGCTCTATTCTGGGCAGAGAAAAGCTCTGCTCAGAGGCTGGAGCCTCCAGAAGCTTGGCTGTGAATGGCGTGGGTTCATGTAGGGTAGGGTTCTCTCTATCCTATCTGCACAGGACTCGTGGATGTGCAGAGGATGGAACTTTGGCACGTGGACCTCTTCACTGGCAAGAGCACTAGCTGGGCTTTCTGGGCTTTCTGGCACAAGGGGAGGCCTGGGCAGGCAGGTGTGGATGGGCAGTGTGTGGGAAGCCCCCACAGCAGTCAGGGGGAGCTGGGGCTGGGAGGGTGACTGAGTGGCCGGGCAAAGCAGGCCCTGGGCTGTGTTGGGGTGGTGCTTCCCTGGCTGCTGGTGCTGCTGGGGGCTGAGTGGCTCATGGCATGCTCCTACCTTGCAGGAATCAATGGTGCCCTCTGGGTATCCAGCACACAAGTTGTAGGAATAGACTGCTCCTGAGTACCAGTCACTGCTGTTGCAGAGCTGGAGATCGATGAGCTGGACCTTGGCCTGCTGAAGGTGAGCAGGTTGATCTACACCTGTGAACAGAGAAAGGAATAAGCCCCCAGCAGCTCCATGCTGGTTCTGCTTCTCTGTCAGACGAATCCCTTCTGCTAGGGGCACCCCTTCTCTGCAGGGATTTATGTTCTGCAGCCTGGCTTTGGCCTCTGCTGTGGGGAAGCCCAAAACCTATCTCCAGTGTGCTGAGTGGGCCCAGAAGTCGCTCTTGGAACTCACTTCTTGCAGTAGTGGCCCCCCAGCCAGCAACCCAGCAGTTTCTCAGCTCTGAGACTCTTAGGGTGGGTTCAGCCAGACAGGCCAGCTGGACGTAGGAGCTGCACAGGACAGGACGTTCCAATTGAATCAGCGCAATGTCGTAGCTCATGTCTTTACGCTTGTACTCGCGGTGCATCACCACCTTCTTGACACTGCGCACTTGTGCCCCAGGGCCCGGCTGATACAAGTTGGTGGCCCCAATCATCACATACAGCAGGCTGATGTTACTGGAATGGAGATGGAGAGTGAGATGAGAGGAAGTCACAGCAGCCCAGCAGTTGCTAGACCTTGGCTTGGAAAGGTACAGAGGGAGGAGTGCTCTGGCAGGTGTGAGTGCCCTTGCACATTCCTCCTAGGCTGGAGGAATGTCAAGCTGGAGTCTGCTAGGAAGCCTTGGCACGAGCCCAGGCTTCTCCTGAGCACTGTGGCAGCCTGGCTGCCTGAGAGGAAAGGGGATGAGAGTAGCAGGTGGTGCTGCTGGCAGGGCACCTGCTGGTGTTGTGGAGATGTCCCCATTCCCTGCCCCTTCTTACTCAAACTTGTCCAAGCAGTGGGCTGCTGTGAGGACCCAATCTCCAGTGATGAGGGACCCTCCACACCAATGTTTTGTGCCTGGTACCCATGGGTGCTGGATGCTGACGAGCCAGGGCCATTCTGCTACTGCGGAACCAGCACCACCCACGATGCGTGTCATGCCATAGTCATAAGCCACATTGCCGTAGGAATAAGCCACAGGTCGGTACCCACAGCTCCCTCTGCAAGCAGAAAGAAATTTCCATGCTGCTTCATGGCCTGCTGTGGCTCAGGCTGAAGCTCAGCCCTCTGCCCTCCCCAGAAGGCCTTGCACGCACAGCAGGCCAGGGAAGGCCATGGGGTGTGTGTCTGTCCGTGCCAGCACCTGGCTGCTGGCAAGGAACTGAGGCTTCCCATGGTGGGTGGGAAGCTACGGCCTGGCCATGGGGGACAGGTGGGTCCCCTCCAGGGAAGGCCGCAAGTGTTGCCATGGCTCCTTCCCTGGGCCTGGGCCCACTTACCCGCAGGTGTACTGGCTCTGTGCCAGCCCTGTCACAGTCAGCAGGACAAAGAGGCTGAGCCAATTCATGTCTGCCAGAGGCACGAGTCAGCTGCAAGCACTGAGAGCTCCGTGCAGCAGCACAGTCACAGCCTCACTGCCCGCAGCGGCTGTGCTGCCCGTGGTGCCCTTGGTCCCGGCGCTGATGTCACAGACGGGTGGGTTCCATGTTCTGGGCACTGTGGGGTTCTGTGGCACAGGGCCCACTGGGGGAGGGGCAACGTGGAACTGGTTAGCCATAGAATGGTTTGGGGGTGGAAGGGACTCTGGATCATCTAGCTCTGACCCCCTTGCCTTGGGCATGGTGGGGTAGCTTGCACTCAACAGGTTTTCAGAGCTCAGCTCAGAAGCTGTTCTCAAACTCAGTGACAATGGCTCCCCCAGTTGATGGGCTTACCAGAATAATGGTCAAAAATTAGGATAACTGGTGATTTGTCTTTCTTCATCACTGTAGACAGCAGTCTTTTATAATAATGATTAGAAGCATTGTCTACCTTATACTTTTATAAATATTTTCTTTGTATTTGATGCCCTGCTTACTTATCCATTTGTAATTTTTTGCAGTTTCTGATGCCTTAAATTTTAGGTTTTATATTTTTCTGATTCTCTGTTGCCTTGCTGTGTAACTCCGAACTTCATATTAAGTGGCGAATAAGTTCTTTTTACAGGGTAGTTAGATAAAACAATCCCTTCTCAGCTTGAAAATCAAAGACAATCATTACCCAAAAAGCAGAAATAACAGCAAATTGAAAGGGGCAAGCCAAGACGTTGAGACTTCATGACCTGAAGCTGTAATTGGACAGTTAACCCCAATAAGTAAATTGACCAAATATTAAAATTGTAAAAACTGGTGGCCAAGATCCATCTTAGATCCAACCAGGGTGTAGCACTGACAAGGCTCTAGTACTGCCCAAGGTGTATCCCTTAAAGGCCTTTCAATAAATACCAACTTTATTAATTTAAATCTGTCGAGTCTCTGTTCCAGATAAACCTCCTCAGGCATAATTTTGAATTATAGTAAATGAATTTATTTTTGAAGTTGGTATCTGTGTCTTCTGTGCTGACCCTGCTTACATGAAAAACAGGCACCCACAGCAGCTCTGGGATGACAGTATCTCAGCAGCCTCACAGTCAAGAATTCCTTCCCAATATCTCATCTAAAGCTACCCTCTGTCACTGTGAAGACATTGCCCCTTGTCCTATCAGGACCTGCCCTTGTAAGAAGGCTCTCTGCTGCTTTCTTAGGCCCCTCTTCCTGCAGGATGAGGCTGTGCAGTCCCTGGGGCAGGCAGCAGCTGAGGAATCCATTTGGGGCAGGGAGCTGGGTGTGCAGCTGCAGTGCCAGCTGCAGATTGAGCTCTGGCTGGCAGGAGCCTGGGAACAGAGGCTGTGAACTGCCCGTGCTTTGCATAACAGAGGGCACAGGGAGCTGTGGCACTGGCCAGGATTTGAATGGACACTGAGCGCTGCAGCAGGAGCTGGTGGCTCTTTATGGAACGTGACATCTGTGAGTCTGCTGGGGGAATCCTGAGGCTGAATGGGTATGGAAACCTGCTCTGACTGGGTGAGAGTGGTGTGGGTAGAGAATCAAACAGGGCAACCATTGGAGCCACCTGTGCTTCCAAAATGGTCACCCAGGGGAGTTTCCTCAGCACTTTGGCAGCCCAGATGGGACCCAAAGGCTGCTGGAGCCTCCGTCCTTCAGAGCAGGTACTGGTGAGGTCACCTGGGATCTTTAGAGCAGGAAGGAGCCAAATGGGAGTGTTACAATTTTGTGTGTAGACTCTGTGTAAATTATAAGGGTGTATTTGAGCCTCTCTATTGTTGTGGCATTTGGTGCAGATTTGGTGAAATCACTGGTAGAGGGTGGAGAAGGCATGCACAGCGTGATCAGTGTAAGGCAGCCACAGAGGAGTTGTGGAGACCCCTGTAAGACGTGAGGTGGGGGGCCCTGAGTCTCTGCTAGGACACTTGAGTCTCTGTTCAAAGTCTTTTGGAGACAGGCACAGGGAGAGCCTTGTGTTCCTCATGCCACACAATGGGTGCTAGGGTCCCTGGGCACACACAGAAGGGGGTGGAAGTCCCTTCACAAGGGACTCCTTCAGAAAGGAGTTTCACGTGCTTCGAGGTGTTTGATGTGATGGGAAATATCCCTGGTTTATTTAGGGGAAGAGATGCCCGTGGCTGAGGTTGCACAGAACTGGGAGAAATTGTTTGGGCAGCAGAATTTTGCCAGGACAGTACAATAAGGTTGTTCCAGGATGGTTGGGTGGCTCTAAGCTGGTCTGCTCACTGGACAGGGTAATGGCCACCCCCAACCCTGAGTGACACTCTTGCACTTCCCTGGTCTTTAGTGACCAGGCAGCCCCTGAAATTTACTTCAGGAAATATTTGAAGAAGCTTAAGTCAGGGTGGCAGGGACCAGCACAGATGTGGGATGGTTCTTCTCAGCCCAGCCCATCTTGATTAAGACAAATGGAGGAGTGCCACCCACTGTGAGATAGGATTCCATTGGCCTGGTGAGCCAGATTGATTTTTGCCTTTTCTCTTTTATGTATTCTCTGTATTCTTTACACATATATTTGTAGCTCTGTTGTTGTATCTGTGGCGAGTTTTCTCAGTACTTTTCCCTACCTTTTCTCTAAGTAGAAAGACAAAACATATTTCAGACCTCCAAGCCCTGGGGAGTACAAGGCAACTAAACTTATATTTGTTCTTCTTGGAAACCAGAGCTGGAAACAGCTCTTTGAGAGATATTTTCATAAGCAAGGTTTAGTTTCCATCTGAGTGGAAGAGGATTTAGAGAGTGTTGAACTGAGGGAGGAGTTACTTCACCATGTGTGGTCCGAATTAGTGATTTTTGTCAAATATGCTAATTTATTAAGCTTATAAAACTGCATTCACCTCATGTAGGGGAGGAATTCTATGGTCATTTGCCATATCTGCTACTGGAGGCCTCCAATAAAGATGAGCCTTTATATTACCTCCTATGTCAAAAGTGTGGTTTTTTATTGTTTTGTTCTAGGTTCTTTAAGGCATCACTTGAAGCCAAGAAGAATATCCAAAGCAGGTGGAGTGACAACCAGCCCAAGGCATTTTGAAGCATTCTATTAGATGGCGAAAGTCAATGTTCACTTGCTTTCACCTGTAAAAGACAGGTGAAAACTGCCTCCAACAAGTCTACCCCATGGCATTCCAGAAGCCTCTACCATCCCCCCCTCCCCACCCAAGAATATCAAAGTTTGATTGAAAAGGATATAAAAATTTGGTGCAAATTTGTACAGCTTGTAGATGATTTGTTAATTAGTGAGTTAAGAAGATTCTTTCCCATCCTGTGGTGATTATCTATAGCCCTCAGGCAAACCAGCACAGCGAGCTGCAGTTTGTGTCTCTGCAGCTGGCTCTTTGATTGCTCCTTCTCTCCATTGGCCATGCTTATACAGCCCTCTCATCTTCCACAACTCCTCCCCTTTCCCTGCCCTCGTCTCCTCCCAGATATGGAGCCAAGCCCAGGCATCATTTCCCCCTGGCTCGCAGGCTGGCCATGCCTGTGAACAGCCTTGGTGTTGCAGGTGGTGTTGGCCCACTCACCTTGGCCTTCCACGGCATTCCTGGTGCACTTTCCTAGGGTTCCTGCCAGGTTCCTCTCCCCAGAATGACCCCAGCTCTTCCTCTGAGTATCTGTGGAGTGTGACCACCTGGCTCCTCAATTCCCCTTTGCTGCCTGTGAAATCTGGCTCTGCCTTAGGGCACTGGCACTCCAGTCAGGAGCCAGGAGTTTCCCTTGTCATGCTTGGGAGTTTCCCAGATGTGTTCCCTTAGCCCAGGCTCTCACCAGGCTCTAAATTAGCAGCCCATGTACATTGCAGCACCACCCCGCAATGTATCAGCTTTTTTCCTATCCTCTTCCAAGGCTTGAGGTAGCAGGTTCCTCCAGGCCGTGGTGGCTCAGAGCACTGTCCTCTCTGACCAGGCACTCTGAAGCTCTTTGGAGCCACTGTGTCCCTTTGTGCCCCCAGGCTTGTTGTGCAGGTGCTGAGCATGGCACTTCTTGTCTTACCCAGGAGTTGGAATTGCACTGAAAAGATGGTTTGCTGTGACCAAAGGTAATTTTATTTCAACAACTAAATCAACTCCAGTGTGTGTGTGTGTGCACAAAAGAGAGGAGTGTGGTCAGGACAGAGCAGGGTTTTGACCCTGAGGCTGCCTTTGCATCAGCAAGCATTGCCCCAGCAGGAAATGGTTGTGGTGCACTGCAGCCTGCCCTGGATCCTGCCTGCTTCTGCTGTTCAAGGAGCACTTTTCATTGCATTTACACGCATATTGTAATCGATCCAGTCATAGAAGTACTTAGTGGAGCTGTAGACTCCAGGCTGCATTGCTCTGGCACAGCCATATCCCCAGCTGGTGATTCCAATGACCCACCAGTGGTCAGCGTTGTTGTCCTGGCACATGAGAGGACCACCGCTGTCACCCTGCAGCAGAGCACAGAGGATTAAGGTGGTGTTGGTGGCACCTGCCAGCACTGGGGCTGTCTCCTTCTCTCTCACAGCCCCTGCCAGAGCTCTATTCTGGGCAGAGAAAAGCTCTGCTCAGAGGCTGGAGCCTCCAGAAGCTTGGCTGTGAATGGCGTGGGTTCATGTAGGGTAGGGCTCTCTCTATCCTATCTGCACAGGACTCGTGGATGTGCAGAGGATGGAACTTTGGCACGTGGATCTCTTCACTGGCAAGAGCACTAGCTGGGCTTTCTGGGCTTTCTGGCACAAGGGGAGGCCTGGGCAGGCAGGTGTGGATGGGCAGTGTGTGGGAAGCCCCCACAGCAGTCAGGGGGAGCTGGGGCTGGGAGGGTGACTGAGTGGCTGGGCAAAGCAGGCCCTGGGCTGTGTTGGGGTGGTGCTTCCCTGGCTGCTGGTGCTGCTGGGGGCTGAGTGGCTCGTGGCACGTTCCTACCTGGCAGGTGTCGATGCCACCCTGTGGGTAACCAGCACACAGTTGGTGGGTGTAGAGTTTCCCTCCGTACCAGTCACTGCTGTTGCAGAGCTGGAGATCGATGAGCTGGACCTTGGCCTCCTGGAGCTGATCAGGTGTAGTACCTTCCGCTGTGAGCAGAGAAAGGAATAAGCCTCTGGCAGGTCCATGCCAGTTTGCTCATCTCTCAGGTGGTTATCTCTTTCCCTTGGTTTGGCTTTGCATCTGCAGGGGCACTGGAGCACTGTGTCCCTGCTTCCTGCCTCTGGGGAGCAAGCCAGGCCCATCTCTGCAGACGTGTACGTCCTGCAGGCTTGCTTTGGTATCTGCTGTGGGGAACCCCAAACCCTCTCCTCAGTGGGCTGAGCTGCCCCAGGTGTTGTTCTTGGTACTCACATCTTGCAACAGTGGAACCCCAGCCAGCAATCCAGCAGTTGATGAGCTCTGAGACTCTTAGGGTAGGTTCAGCCACACAGGCCAGCTGGATGTAGGAACTGCACTGGACAGGGTGGTCCAATTGCATCAGGGCAATGTCGTAGCTAAAGTCGTTAGGGTTGTAGTCCTGGTGTACCACCACCTGCTTCACATTGCGCACTGCAGCCCCAGGGCCCGGCTGAGTGAACCGGGTGGCCCCAATCACCACGTAGACCAAGCTGGCATTACTGGAAAGGAGATGGAGAGAGAGCTGAGAGGGAGCAGAGCCATGTGCCACAGCAGCCCAGCAGTTGCTGTATGTCAGCTTGGAAAGGCACAGAGGGAGGAGTGCTCTGGCAGGTGTGAGTACCCTCACACATCTTAGGCTGGGGGAATGTCAAGCTGGAGGCTGCTAGGAAGCCTTGGCATGAGCCCAGGCTTCTCCTGAGCACTGTGGCAGCCTGGCTGCCTGAGAGGAAAGGGGATGAGAGTAGCAGGTGGTGCTGCTGACCGGACACCTGCTGGTGTTGTGGAGATGTCCCCATTCCCTGCTCCTCCTTACCTCATATCATCAAAGCAGTGGGCTGCTGTGAGGACCCAATCTGGACTGATGAGGGAACCTCCACACAGATGCCCCAGGCCTGGTATCCATGGGTGCTGGATGCTGACGATCCAGGGCCAAGATGCTTCCGCGGCACCGGCACCACCCACGACACGTGTCATGCCATAGTCATAAGCCACATTGCCGTAGGAATAAATCATGGGGCTGTTTACAGATTGTGGAGGTCGGAGTCCGCAGGTCCCTCTGCAAGCAGAAAGTCATTTCCATGCTGCTTCATGGCCTGCTGTGGCTCAGGCTGAAGCTCAGCCCTCTGCCCTCCCCACAAGGCCTTGCACGCACAGCAGGCCAGGGAAGGCCATGGGGTGTGTGTCTGTCCGTGCCAGCACCTGGCTGCTGGCAAGGAACTGAGGCTTCCCATGGTGGGTGGGAAGCTGCGGCCTGGCCATGGGGGACAGGTGGGTCCCCTCCAGGGAAGGCCGCAAGTGTTGCCATGGCTCCTTCCCTGGGCCTGGGCCCACTCACCCGCAGTTGTCCCATGTCCCGTGTGCCAACCCGGCCACGGTCAGCAGGACGAAGAGGCCGAGCCAATTCATGTCTGCCAGAGGCACGAGTCAGCTGCAAGCACTGAGAGCTCCGTGCAGCAGCACAGTCACAGCCGCACTGCCCGCAGCAGCTGTGCTGCCCGTGGTGCCCTTGGTCCTGGCGCTGATGTCACAGACGGGTGGGTTCCATGTTCTGAGCACTGCGGGGTTCTGTGCCAGAGGGCCCACTGGGGGAGGGGCAACGTGGTATTGGTTAGCCATAGAATGGTTTGGGGGTGGAAGGGCCCTTGGTGATCATCTAGCTCTGATCCCCTTGCCTTGCTTGTGTCGGGATGGCTTGCACTAGATCTGGTTGTTCAGAGCCTGGCTCCAAAGATGTCCTTGAACACTTCAAGATGCAGGGCTACCACAGCTGCTCGAGGCAACCTGTGCCATTTCATTAGTATCCTCACAGTCAAAAGCTCCTTCCCAATATCCTATCTAAAGTTACCCTCTGTCACTGTAAAGGCATTTCTCCTTTCCCTATCAGTACCTGCCCTTGGAAGAAGGTTGTCTGCAGCTTTAAGTCCCTGTTCCTGTGGGATGAGGGTGTGCAGGCCCTGGGGCAGGCAGTGACTGTCTCGTGTCACTGTCTGCTGGCATCTCACAGGAAAACACCTAGCATGGCATCACAGCCTCTTTGAATTTCACTGACTTCCTGCTTCTGCTTCTCTCTGTTCTCTGCAATTTTTTTCATGAGATTCTTTGCCAAACAGTATCACTCTGGAACTCCTTCAGGAAGCATGTGTGTGCTTGGGTCACCAGCCAATCCAGTCACGGCCACAGTGGGTGGGCACCCACATTTCCAATGTGGATGTTCAAAGGGCAGCTGTGAATGCAACTGATTCAGATTCAGCATGGAAATGAAAAAGAAAAAAAACCTGTCCTAATAGCTTTTAATGAACAAGCCAACTTGTCAACATCAAACTTATTCAGTTTGGTGTTGACAAGTTGGCTTAACTTCTCAGGTGGAAACATCCTAGAAGCTGTTAGAAGTTTTGAATGAGGAATATTGTTTGGAAGTTACACTTCTAAATATTTCTGTAGCAATTGTGAAATTTTTTTCAGTGATTTTCTTCTAGAGATTGAGTCATGAAATGTAGGCATAGTAAAATATTTGAGATTTCACATGGCTTTTTATTTTGAGAAATGCTGGGTTATATGAGTCATGACAGGGATGATACTGACCTAAACAGAGTAGCTGACTTTATTGCTAGGATGATACCTCAGAATCTTCACTATTCTTAAGGTACATCACAATTCTCCCCAGCATGGGTTTGCCTGAAAACTTTGAGAACAATGCTGAGTCTTCCAGAATTTCGGCAGCTTGTTTGGGAAGCCTTACCTGGTATTTCTGGAGCAAACAGA
Source organism: Melozone crissalis (assembly GCF_028551555.1). Taxonomy (NCBI): domain Eukaryota; kingdom Metazoa; phylum Chordata; class Aves; order Passeriformes; family Passerellidae; genus Melozone; species Melozone crissalis. Next base: position 1,768,454 of record NW_026535805.1, read on the forward strand.
ACTTCTTCTAAGACCATACTGGCCTTGACTTCTGGAAGTGCTTTATGTTTGGCACTCATCTATAGTAGCTCTACTTTGGAGCTCTATGAGAAAATGGGGTGAGAGGGGAGGAAAAATGGTTAATTGCTTGCTTCTCACAGGCAAGATATTTTTTTTCTTTACAGGGACACAGAACAAGAGATACTGGATTTTTCTATTTTTTAGAAAAATGTAAATGGTTGAAATTTTATTTCATATTGGAAATGGATTTTCTTCAATGTATTTTCCAAGGAATTACAGCTGTCTGTAAGCATAGAAGGGCTGGAAAAAGTTAGGTTACATGGCAAATCTATTTATTTCTGCTGGTTTTTTTTAAATGCATCCTTCAATATTAATGTAGACTACGAAAAAGATTTGCTACACAAGTGATCCTATTGGCTTGCCAGGTATGTTTACACAGTTCTTTTGTTTCATGGTAAGATAATACAGACATCCAGATCATTGATTATTCTTGTGTCTGTAGCACGGTGTCACTCTGAATCATGTACTACATACAACGTGAGGCTCAGGCATTCCAAGAGATGCATAAAGATATTTTATGGGGAAAAAAGTTAATTGCCAATTAATTTATGAACATAGCTTTCTGCAGAAATATAATTGGATTGAGTAGAGTTCAGGAAACTGATCTTTTGTGCATTTTTATAGGAGAGTTGCATGCAGTTGTGACAAGTATAAAGTTAAAAATTCAGTTTTCATTACATTAGCATGGGAAGCTGAATGTGACTTCCTGACTTCTACAGCTTCAGTTCTCCAGGTTCGTCCACATTGCAGCTGAGAAATGTTATTCTGCAGTGTCTAACATTGCCCATACACTACACAAAGAGCTGCAAAGCAGCCATAGTAGGAGCAGGCTTTGGGTTTGCATTAATCAGATGGTGTGTAGCATCTTTATTCATATTGTGCCTGTGTAAGCTGAGAGATGCAGTGCATAATCTACTCTGCTCTTGTACTGAAGAACAAGTGTCTCAATCCTTGTTGTCCTTACAGTAGGTAAAAGGTAGGTCCTTACAGATTTGACTTGAGCAATAAGGAATAAATGTTTGATGTTAAGCATGGCATTCTATGGTGCAAATTAAAAAGAGAGGGAGAAAAAATAATCAGTTGTTAATGGGAGGGTAATGACTGTGGGAAACTTCTCTAGAAATTGGGAAAAAATTTGCTTGTGGGAGATTCTTCTGCTGGGGTTTGGAGAACTCAGGAGTACAGTAAGAGTGTGTGTGTGCATCTAAAAAGTATTCACAGTTTTGAGGTGAGGGAGTAGAAGAAAATAAAAGTGAGCAAAAATGGACAGAGTTGTTTTGGAAGTGAGACATTTCCTGTGGTGTTTTTTTCTGAGCAAGTGAAATATATCTTCATGTTTTTGTGTTGAGTTTTGAACCACTTCTATCTTCTTCATGCTTTTATTTTTCTATAACCTGTATTTATGACATGATTTTTCTTTTCATTTTATGAAAATTTATTTAAAACATACTTCAGTAAAAATGGGAAAAAACCCTTAAAGCATGGGTGTTCCTATAAAGTCCATTTAAACTGAGGTGTTGAGTATTTTATTCAGTTTTCTGCTTTTGTCCACATATGACTACATGTATACACGCACATATAAAAGGTTAATGGATTGTCTGGATTTTCCAATATCTCACTGTACATTTTCAAGCATATTTGAAGGCTCATCATGTTTCTCACATTCTGTTCCAAAGCCATAGAGGCGTCCTTGTCTAAAGATGTGTACAAATTTATGGAGGGTGTGAAGTTTTTTACAATTTCCTTGGCAACACAACAATATTTACACCACCATAATTTCCTTATGCAATAAATATTTGCTGTTCAGCTGGCTGGGACATCCCTAATATCTTCCTTTGAGCTGTGTGACTGGGATAGCCTAGATTTTTGAACTGTTGTTTCCTGGGCACATGCATGGACAAAGGGCCTGTTTGTTCTCTGTAAAATTATGTAAGTTTACTTGTTTATTTCATGGAAATGCAAGCAAGAATTATCTGTGGTGCCATAAAAATTTTGTCAGGGGTGCATATGGGAAACCGGGAAGATTTCCCAAGCAAAATACTAAATCTGTGGCTTTTCTTGCTGCTAGTTCATATTTTCTTAAGAAGTCTTCCCAAGTCCTTCAAAGTTTTTTTCCTCAGTTGCTGAAGGCTGCTTCAATCTTCACTCATGCAGTTTTTCTGCTTTTCAGAGTTTATTCTTGGAAAAGATGTTGCTGGTGTTTCTAACTAAGTATATGATCAAAGGATAGAGTCAAACAGATGTAGGAGGACATCCTGGTTCAGCTCACATAAGGATGGTTGTGTGGATTCAGAAGAACCTTTCAGGAATGATTGCACCTAGGCTGTAAGAGTTTATTTTCTGCCTTAGGATCCAGGCTGGATTGTAATATATGTATGAGCTCCAGAAGTTCATGGCTCTGCTGTAGCTGCTGGTTTGTCCCTGTGTCAATATGTGTTACTGACCACACACTATCATTGCCTGGACCCAATTTTGTAATGAGCAGAGGACCAGTGACAGGACCTGAGAAAATGGCTAGGGGCTTTGTCAGGGGAGGTTGAGATTGGAAATTAGGAAAATCTCTTTCACCCAGAGAGTGGTTGGGCACTGGAAGTGTTCACAGCAACAACTGACAGAGTTCATGGAGCATTTGGACCATGCTGGGAGGTGGACTTCAGTGATCCTTGTGGGTCCCTTTCAGCTCTGGATAAACCTGTGATTCTGTGATGCTATGAGCACCTTATGCTCTGGAGGAAAACGCAGTTAAATGCGTTCTGGAGGGAACATATTTCGTTTTCTGAGACACAAAAAAGGAGAGGTCTACCTCAGCTGGCAGAGTACTGATCCCGGGGACTGCAGCATGCCACACGCACAAGCACACGAGATGACATCCCCAAGGCGGGCAGGACAGCCCGAGCGGCCGCGGGAGGGCGGCAGAGCCTCAGGAACGGAGAGGCGCCGCTGGAAAACGAGTTCGGCAACAACAGGAGCTGCTCACAGGGGTCAGCATGTCCCATAGACAAAATAAGAGATGAGCTCAAATTTGCCTCGCTTCTGCTCTTATTTCCATGGGTCATTAATTATGTCCGTCCAGATTAGGCCGTAAGGTTCTTGGGGTAGGGGCTTGTCTAAACGATGTATTGCTAGGCACACCTATGACACTGTGCAAATAATTAACTGCTGTAATTATTGTGCTTGTGAAGCACCCTCACTTGACATTGCTACGGGACAGCTATTATCTGTATCGAATGTGGCTGTGTCAGCCAGACTAGGACCTTGAATCAAAAACAGGAGGAAGCCAAGCCCTCATTGACAAATGTGGTCTATTGCTTTGAAATATTTGTAGAAGGAAACCAAAATGTTATCCATTTAAGCTTTTCCCCTAAGTACTTCCTGGACAAGAATGACCAAACTGCCAAGGATTAATTATTCTCAATTGAGACATTTGGGACAACCAGATTCTAATCAGGTTCTATTGGTTAGATCTTCATATTAAAACCAGGAAGAAGTGCATTAGCAAGGGCTCTTGTGAGATCTTGCCAAGTTTTTAATCTATTTCACCATCTTTTAAGATGTTCATGAGTAGCAGGTGAGGTGTCTAGGGGCATGGCCTTCCACAGATTGTGATCTTCTTCTATGGACTGTCATGATTCTCAGTGGGAGCTGACAGCAATCTCTCTCACCTGCCTCTAGGAAGAGCTGCTTGGGATGTTCTCTGTCCTCTGGCTCTCAAAGTGATGCAGTCTCCCTGTTCAAAGGTGTCATTTTTGCAGCACAGGAGTCCTAAGCAGGGGGATAGCAAGATACTGCTGGGTAGTAAAGGTGGCTGTCAACAGAGGAAATGTTCAAAAATAAATTTACACCAAGAATGTGCATGGCTCAAACAGGATTAACATTGAAGAAAATGAACACAGGCATGTGCGTGCTTGTGTGTAAAGCTTCACGCCATGATTTCAGGGAAAGGGTGGTGTTCAGTCCCAGAAAGCACACTGGTGCTAGCAGGAGCTGTCCTGGCTGTGTCAGACATGCAGTTAAGAGCTTGAATACAGCACCTAAAGTGGTGGTCAAACTTTCTATCTGAAAGGGGTTATTTGGGACTGCCTGGATTATTTCCTTCCTTTATCTCCAGTGGGAAAAGCAACACCTCAACAGGCTCCTAAAAGGCAGAAACAGCCCAGGTCATCCTCTTCACAGCTGAGCATCTCAACTGCTTAACTACAGGATGAGACTCCTTTTTCCTCTCATGAGTTTTACCTTCTTGGCTATCCACTATATTTTTAATACATAAGTATACTGAGGTACCTTCAAAAGGCGAATAGACTGGGATTATATCTGGTTTATTAATACTCTGTGCTGAGATGAAACTTGGGAGAGGGGATGCCATGGATTCATCCCCCTCTTGGGCCAAAGGGGTCCTAGGCCTGTGCCTTAGTGCCCTTTCCCCATCTGGGGCTTGGCATGGGGATTTTTTGCCCCATAGGTCCAGCCAGAACATTTATTCTGGCACCAAAAGAGACTATGCCCTACACTACATCTCATCAGTCATCCTGCATCTAAATGATGTTCTTCAGAAAATTTTGGGCTGAAGAGGTAAATATATATATGTGTGTGTGTGTGTGTGTGTATGTGTGTGTATGTGTGTGTATGTGCATTGATCAGAAAGGCCAGTGGGTCTGTGGTGGCCCATTGATACCAGACAGGCTTTGTCACATGGATATGCTTAAGCTTTTCAGCTCTCCTGTGAGGTAGGTCGGTCTTACTCCCATTTTAAAAATGAGGGTTTATTGACTTTCTCTGAAAGGTTCCAGCAGAGCATAACTATGCAGAGTAGAGAGTTGTGTGCTGCCCTCAAGCTGTGCCACCCCACTTTGGCATCCCCTCTGTGTCAAGGCCAAGCTCTGCAGCTCTCCCAAGCACATTGAACTCAACAGCATCAAACACTTAGGAGAGCACAATTTGGTCCTAATTATGCAAAAGATTTAAACGGATGATCTGACACACCAAGACAAGAGAGAGACTTCTGAAAAATAGCAAAAGGTTGTGAAATTGCTAAGGGATTGAGTTGTTTGAATCATTGTTCCAGCTTTATTAAAAAAAGGTATAAATTCATTTCAGTTCTTAGTGGATCTCAAGCTGCCAATTTCTGAGCTTTCACAGCCTTTGATGTGATTCCAACTTTCTATGATGTAAGTGGATTATTTTTTCCTTAATTCTGAAGAGGCCATTTCCGTCCCAGCCCTCTCCAGAAAAAATGTCACAGCAATCAGACTCAAACCAAGCACTGACTTTGGCTCATTGTAGATTTTAACCCACTCTCTGCAGTGGTTTATTTATCAAATGGTTCTTTTTAGACTTGAGTATAAGGGGAAGATACTAGTGGTAAACCACTATTTTAAATAACACTGATCCTAAAACACACAATGGACCTTGCAATCCAGTTCCAAAGTGCATACATAAAGAACAGTTAATCCATCCTATGAATACAGCCAACTTTGGGATGGAATATGGCAGCTTTTTAGCATACAGAGCAGCAAAACACAGTGTAGACTGCAGCATGAGGAATAGTTTATCCAACAAAAAGCAAAAGGGAAATGTAGACAGGAAGAATACAATTATGTACCTGGACTTAATCCAAGATACCTGAGCTGACATTTCTGGTCTTGCTGAAACAGCCCCAGAACCCTTAAATCAGGACAATCAGTCAAGACTATGTACCTTGTGCAGTGGCAAAGACCTCCAGTGGTATCAGAGTCCTTCCTGTGGATGTGGATAAGCTGGATCACTGCAGGTTCAGAGGAAGACATCTGTCTATTGAATTATCAATGTTACAGCCTGTACATTTGTAGCATAGTAGTACCTCTGGTAAGAAAAATACACCAGACGAAAATAAGTGTGACTGAAGATATTGGTGTATATCTGAGGCCAGAAATAATACAGCAAAGAGTCACAGTGACAAACTCTGCATTTTCTCTGTTTTGGACAGGTTGTATGTACTTCCTCATGAGGCATCCAGCACCTTTTGAATTACAGTGGTAACCGATGTCTTGAAGTGTCTGGCAAGGCATCCAGGAATAGCGAGATGCAGAAAGCTTCCTGTGGGCACTAAGGAAGAATAAGCAGGGCTATGGGGGCATGGACACACATCCCTTTTGGTAACTGTCGCACACTATCTTGTATCATGGGCCGGAGCTTGGCCGTTGTCCAATCCAAAGAACAATTTAAGTTTGCAATGCAGCAGACTCCTACACATGACACTCTTAGAACACACCATCTCCTTTACCTTGCATAGCTCTAAGCTTGTCCTGTCATGGCAGAGATGTGAAAATTTGGGGAAATGCTCCACTGGCTTCTCCAGTATTAGCTTTCTTGCAGATTTGCTGAGGATCATCTGGTGCTGCTCTGGCAGGTTTTATTTTTATGTTCTTCTGTTCTATAAGCATAATCTTTAGTCTTTCTGAATCAGTTGCAATATTGCTCTCAGAAGCAAAATAGTGGTTTGTAAATTTGTGTGTTTAGTTCTTATAAATGTCTTATCATTAGGTTTTAATGAGCAATCATAACCAGTTAATTACTTGAGACTCACTAGTGATTCTTCTTTGATGGCTTTAATCTTCCTTAGAAAAATTTGGTACACAGACTGTGAAACCAATACTACTGCAATAAATATATGCCTAATTTTGACGGTGGCTATGAATTTGTTGGAAGGAAAATGTTTTCTCTGCATAAGCCTTTAATGAAATAACTCAAAAGTTGAACAGATATAATTAATTTGCATATTCTAGACCTAACTTTTATGGACAATTGAAATCTGAACTTTTATATTCAATGTATCTTCAGGATTGAGCAACATAGTTGCTTACAGGATATTTTCTTCGAGGAAAAAGTAGTTCAATCTATCATCCAGTAAGCACTAGATGGCACTATTTTATAGCGTGTGGAACGGTTGTTTGTCCTGCAACTGAGTTTATTTCTCTGCAGGGAAAGTCAGTGCCTGGATAGCTGCTACATTTGAAATACTGATAAACAAACATCTTTCACAGGATCTGATTGTTGTTGTTTAATATACGTACTGGCTCAAAGCAAAATACTGAAATAACACTTGGTTAGGGATTTTGGCCTGGAATCTGGAAGCAAGGTCCACAGTTAAGCTTTAAATTACACCAACTAAACAAAAATCAACTAACATTTTAGGAGACTTATTTAGACTTTGAATCCTTGCAAGCCTCCTTAGCCCCTTATCTGAGCAGTCCTGGAAGACATGCAGGAACATGACACCAGAGACAAGGGAACATCATAGACATGTATGCACTACCCTCTATACACCTGGACACTAACTCATTATCATCACCAGACCCTGGATTTGGCCTAAAACATACAGCACAAACGTGCCCTACCTGACTGTGCTCTCATCTGTAAAATGAGGGTTTCTCCTTTTTCCCCCCTCTTATTGGATTAGGCTGTAAATCATAGCTATGCTCAAATTTCCCTGGTTTTGGCTGGGGCCTCCAGGCTACTATTACTATGAATAATGCTATGTCTTCATAATGCATTACGGTCCCAAAATAGCAATGAACTTTATAGGAAACTGTGTCCCAGGATAGTACCAGTATGGTTTTCACAGTCCAAGTGGATATTAATTTATATAATATTAAGGTTCCCCTTGCAGAATAGCAGACAGCCGTTGTTTAAGTTTAGATGTTACACTCTACGTATCTGAACCCAGAATGACTCTGAGGTGCTCATTACTCCATTGCACACACTTATTGCTAATGTTGCTTATGGGACTGTGAGAGCATGAGAGTGAGATCCAGCTATTTGATTTTTCCCCCCCGCGACACAGAAGAGCTTTTTGTGGTTCTGGTTTTTCAGGTCACATTCATTTGCTGTCCTTCTAGAGTTTGAAACTGGCAGCCCAACATTGATGGACAAAGGCAGTTAACCCAGTGAGCCACCAAAGCACACTGCAGAGCCAACAAGCATTTCTGAGGACACCAAGGTCGGTCTTGCCTCTCACAAAAGCATTTCAGCTGGGTTTTGTTCACTAGGTGGCACAAATGTGTAAGAGATTGATTTAGAAAAGTTTTCTCTGCAGTTTTACTGTTGATGTTGTAAATGTTTCCAGGGTGATTTTGAACGTGTTTCAAGAGTGATTTAGGCTCCAAAGTTAATTTTTGAAGAAAGACCCGTAGTGATACATTCACTGGGGAGAAGCCAGCGCATGGAGTCTTAGTCAGCTCAGGTTTGCCTGTCTCAGCTGCATTCATGTCCTTCATGATGAACTGGTTGTATCAGTCTCCCGTTCCCTTCTTTGTCTTCTCTCAGATCACAGAACCAGCAGAACCAAAATTTTCACTAGACCAACCATAACATAATGATATCAATGCCCTTTTTTTCCAAGAACAATATAAACTGGACAACATTAATGGAAATACCAGTAGATGGCTACCAAAGAGATGGTAGCCATATCCTTCCTTATCTAAGGTTTGTGTGGATGGAGGGAGCAGAGGCAAAGCCAGTGGTGAAGCAATGGGGGTGACCTAACTTCCTGCTATCCACCAGCCACACGGCTTCCAGCCACAGAGCTAGAAGCATTAGACTGGACATGTGAGCTTCAAAGACAATCTGAGGTTCCTTTTCTGGCTTGTCAATACAGGTGGGCTTCATACGTGTGCTTTTTGAAAGTACCAGCATAAATCCTAAAAGATCTGTGTGCTCTATTTCTTTATGGATCTATTTTACTGCCAAGACTTTCACAATTTCACTAAATTTTATATACGTATATATATATGTAGGCTTCATATATTCTTTCTGTTAAGGGATAATCAACTCTTGGGTTTGTCTCCCTATTTCCACTTCTTAACCCTGAAGATAATAGAAATTATGTGATTTCAGACTCCAGGCTGAGTGTAAGACCTGCGACTCATGAGGTTTGTGCTGTGCATCAGGAGGGAGCAGGCAGTGGCAGAAAGCCACCAGAACCATTAAAATGCAAGTGGAATACTGAAGGTAGGGAGGGCTCAGGCTTTGGAAATGAGTAACTTAAACATTTTCTTTCCAAACATCTGTAAATTGTTAGTTTGATTTATCTTGAATTAAAAATCATGTTTGGTAGACTGACAGCATTTTTTAATTTTCAGCCATTAGACTTTTCAGATGTTTGAATTTCATCCTGCGCCATTGCCTTTGATGCTGGAGAAAGGTACCCCTGCTCATGAGGTATACTTGGGTCCTTTACCAAGGGGTAAAGGTCTTTTCTTGCTCTGTGTAGACCACAATTAAATCCTTGAGATTGTCTACTACCCCTGTTGAAACTGATACCATTTTCAGTCCTATTGGAAACAGCATTATGCTCACTTCCTAGGCCAGTCAGATGAAGCCGTATCTTGGTTTAATTTGATGTTGCCAAACACTATAACAAATATGGGATGTCAATGTCTCTGCATGGAGAAAGCCAACTAAAAGAATTCAAGACTTAAAGCATCCCTTTCTCCACTCTTTTCCCTCCACTGTTGTCATTTTTCTTTTGTTTACAGTGGTTATTGTTTGTTCGGTGAAATTACTCATTCTCTCTTTCTGGAAATGCAAAACTCAACTTGTCTAAGTGTTTTTACCCCTAATTTCAAAAAGAATTATGAAAGAAAGAAAAGATATTAGACTGTCATTCACTTTGGTAACAAGTGTTGACTAGAATTCAAACAAATGCCTTTGATTCTGAGCTTGGTGCTCTGACAACTGGAATAGGTGGATTGGATATTTGTTTTTTCATCTACAGCTGAGTAAGGACTTCCAGGTAGTTCAGATCTGTGCCTTGTCATGATCTTTCTAGAAGGTATATCTAACCCTTAAACTTCGCAAAAATTTAAATCTAAATTTAAATAGACTCATTTTTACCTAAAATCGTGTGAGGTAAAAGAAGAGTTAAGTGTTTCTACAGATGATAATGTTCAGCATCAGATAATCCATATACGCATAAAATTCAAATAATCTCATATAGCTGTATTTTCTTTGTTTTCAGACATAATAGGAATCATTATTATTTTACCCTATGAAATTCTTCCTGAGCAAATCTTTTAGGTTTGCTCAAATGCAGTAGCAAGCTCAGCAGATGAACGAGTTATTTTGACAGGCCTCAGAATTGACTCACCTCTAATAAATATCTGACCACCCTAAAATTGAACTTAGTATGGATTGTAGCAATGATACCACAGGGTGTGTTTCGCTTTTATGATTCCTCCTCTTATTTTCTTAGTATTTATGGCAAAAACCAGTTTTCTGGCCTGCTGATCATGGCCTGCAGATAGCAAACATACCACCCAGTACATGACTTGACCTCTGAATGGTATTAGGTTTGGACATTATAGGAACAAGAGACATGAATGGTTCTGGCTTCAGGCTGCCATTCTGCAGACTTCCCTAGGTGCTTGAATTTGTAAATAATATGAGCACTGCACTTGCATGTGTTTCCTCAGGAGTAGTATGATGAGCATCTTTCTGTGTCTGGGGAACTATTAGGTTAATGTTTAAGAGAGAAAAAAATCTCCCTCCATCTGTGCCCATCTCATTTGAATGTTTGACAAAATATACACTGACAGATTCCTGAGCAATCCGCCAAGGCAATGGGTATCCCAATGTTTTCCCAGACCTCCCCCTGTTCTTCCTTGTTGTGACAGGTCCTAAGCCATAGAACTAACAAAATACTTCTCCCTAATACAAATATAACAAGTCCAGGATAAGCCCAATGGAAATCCATGCAAAAATCCAGTGAAAGAAATTTGCAAACAGAGATTGAAAACTGTCTGCATGTTTAAATTCTTAATTTGTACAATGTTTTGGGAATCCTCAATTTTGAGGGATTCTGAGAAATTGCTTTTCATGGAAAGTGTTTAATGACTAGATATAAAAAAATGCTTTGGGAGCCCTTGTCCAGCCTGAAAATTTTAGGTCCTGAATAACTTAGTCACCTCTTTTGTACAGAAGTTGGACTGAATATTTTGCAGTGTTATTTCCACTGCAAGGTGTTTCAGTAGCTTTTTTGTACTCTGACCTTTCTGGAATCTCAGAGTTTCAGAGTTTGACTTATGCACAGTTAAGGGTGAAGTGTGGTATGGACGGGAAGCAGATAATTCAGCTCTGTAAGCTACCAACTTCTTAATGAGACTGTACTTTTGCAGTAAGTGGTGGAGGAAAAACACCTCATTAAATCAGAGGGAATCCAAGAAGTTTCTCAAGGAGCATGAGTTACTTTCCCACATCTTAAGCATCTGGGTCTTCCTTCCTCTCATCCTCCCATTAGCCATTCCCCAGTAATGGTCTCACTGGCCTCTGAGGCAAGATCATATAACTTTCAGGGAAGCCTACTGTTGCTGAAATTTCTTCTTCCAGCCGAAATAATGGCTTGTGAAGTTGGAAATCCACATCTTGAGTGTGATGGATTTTGTTTGGAAATTGATCCCAGTAGATAATTCTTTTAAAAAAGAGCCTAGATATCAGACATGTCCGGGGAAACCTGTTTAAAATGAGGCTCATCTTAACATTCAAGGTCAACAGAGAGATGTGAGAAAGAAACCTTACAGGATAAAAAGGACTCATGTATATTAAACTATGTGTGCACAGTCATGCTGAATGATTTTCAAAGCCTTCTTCTTCCTCTTTTTTTTATTTTTTAATTCATACATTATTCTTTGAGCTGTCTTTGCAAGCTGTCTTTCCCATGGCACTTAGCCAAGAAAGAGGACACAGGGCCGCCCTATAATGGGAATCCCAGAGGAAAAGGTCAATCATTCTCAGCCCACAATAGAGGACTTATCAATCAGTTGTCAGACCATGAAACCAGAGCATCCAGTGTTAAAGAAGTCTGAAATAGATCACCAAAAATACCTCACAGCTCTTCTGTAGCAAGTGCAAGGAGGATATGGAGGAAATGAGTGAGCTGTTCCTTCAGGTCTGGGAGAAAGTGTCATCATTCAAAAACCTTTTGATAAATTGCCTTGTAGTTTTTGCAAAAATAGTATACCAAGAAGGCAGTCTGCAGGGCTGGGAACTTCAGATTACCAAAGGGAGGGGATGCCTGCAGGCAATGGAGAATAAGAAATGCAGATAAAAGGTATTAGAAGAGCTATCCTTAGTCTTCTCTGTGCTGCTGATTGTTTAAATAACTACTTTCCTGGTAGAAGTTTTTTTTCCACCTGTATGTTCACAATCTCACTACCAGTTGCACGAATTGAAAAGTTTTTGGGAATTTAGGTATGAATCAGTAGTTGCAGCCAGAAATTCCCAGAAGGTATTGGTGCATCAAAACTAATGCATAGTATGCAGGACTCTAATACAAGCTAGGTAACTCAAATTGAAGATGCAAACAATAATGTGAATAATTAACTCTGGGAAGGTTAACATCTGTATGTGAAATATGTGAAATGTTCCAGCTGCCCTCTCAATGTGTACAAAAGTACACATGTTGGATCCAAGGAGACATATTCTGGGAAAATTTAAGGCAACATGTAATCTTCCTTACTGGCAACCATCTCCTTAAAGAGAAAAAAAGAAAGAAAGCAGATGTGAACTCTAGGAGCATTATGGATATTCGTGATTTTAATAAGGACTCTATGTATACAGTTCTTTTTAAAGGAAATAATTAGAGTGGAGGAAAATGCTAAACTTAAGAGGGAGTCTTAAAATCCAGTTAGGTAGGTATTGTAATATACATTGCTCTAATAAGGTCAGTTGGTCCTAAATTTGTTTTATGTACGTATTTATATATATATAAATAAAACAAAGGGCTGTTGGCTGAAATCAGGCTGTGCATGACTTCACTCAGGATGCCATTTCTCAGGTTCATTAGGGATTATTTTAGTCTTGTAACACCTAATACTAATTTGGATGTAGACAGCAAATAGAAAGCTGATGCCAGCTGCAATTCTGGTCTCATTTTGTTGAAGTATCTGTTAATGGTCAAAGTGGAAGGGTTTGGGTTAATCCAGAGATGGACTCAAGATGTTGTCAGTCTTGAATCTGGACACACGTTTAAAAGCTCAAGTGTGAGGTGGGTGGAGGGCTACTTGGACCATTATAAATATTTCAAGATGATGAATAAACAAAGGATAGATATTTTGGTTTAATTCCATTTCTGTTATCAGCTGCCAATTCTTTACAGTCTCCACCCTAACTTTTAAGGCTAGAGCCAGACTGCAGAACCATTGTAAATCTCCTCCTGAAACTCTCAGCTCTGACAATTATTAGGTTGAATCAGTTTGCATTGCTGAGCCACATCATCCTCTCTGGCTACAGCTGAAAGTGGTTACTAGTCATTGCTCATCCAGGTAACTGATTTGTTTTTGAAGTGAGCACCAGATCTGATTGCCTCTTGTGGCTGATAGGCATTGCACTGCATGGGAGCACTTGATTAAGAGGAGCATCCACTTGAGGACCATGTTGTGCTGAGTTGTAGGGGGCTGAGATGTGCTTCTTGCTCATCTCCAGTGCTGCTTTGGGATGATCCACTGTAGCCATCTTGTCAAAGAAACCTCTGTGTAGTGTTTCTTGTTAGCACTGTCCCTGCCTAAGTCACTAGAGAAATTTTGGGCAGAGTTCTTGCTAGTAAACCATCTGTGTGCCCTGAAGAGGAACCAGACCCAAAAATCTGTTGGAAAATCAAAATGGGAAGAGATAAAAAGAGGAGGAGAGAGAGTGGGAGCAAGAGAGAGCAAATGAGCGAGCAAGTGAAAGAGAGAGAGAGAGAAAGAATAGATAGGAAATGGGGAATACACAAAAATTTTCAGAAGTGTTTTGGATTTCTGGGCTGTATCTTCAAGCATGTGTCTGTGTTGATTTGCAGGCAGACAGAATCAGCCAAATGTGAACTGGGAATGCTGTGGCTGTCTTAGGGCTGTGCTGAACCTGGGTAGTCTGAAGCTGGCTCTCAGCAGGGCTTGTGTTCACTGCTGGGCAAACCACAATGGTGTGATTTCATGTTTGGAGCTGTCAGACTTGGAGAGCACAAGCAGAATCACCTTAGTTCAGCCCAGAAAACAAAAATGTAGATATGTCCTTGTGCTGGTAAGAGATTCTGGCAATCTTTCTCTCACTGGCAGTGCTGAATTGGTAGCCTGATCATACATTAGCACAGATGGATATGCTGCTCTTTGTTGCATCCATGAGGGTCCAAGGCCTGTATAAAGACCATCCATTAGTGAAAGGTAGTGTTATTCTCAAAATTGTGTTTGTTCTGCAGAAAGAAAATACATCTTGTCCGTAATGTCAAATGTTATTTGGATAAATGAATTGCTATCAGTATAATTAATGAATAATGAAGAGAAAAGGAAAATGGAGTGTAATTCTGGAAAATACTTCAATAATGATGCAGTTAAAATTGCTGTATACACACTCCTTTACACATAGCCTTTCTCTGCTGTTATGCACGATCTTCCCCTGCCCTTTGGCTCACTGGCTTCAGTCTAGAAGAGGAGTTACTGTGTCATCAATCTCCTAAGTCCTACACAGGTAGAGCAATGAAGGTGGTGTTGGAGGTCTTTCCCTCTTTCTCTAGTGTACATTTGGGAACATTTTCAGTTTATTTTTTTGCTAGCATGATTTAACACTTCAGCTTTTTCATTAATCTGCACCTCTACATTACACCCAGATTTGCTGTTTGGAGTGGCTGCATTTAATAGAATATTGTTTTTGTTCACATTCGCCTGAATAGCAGTTTTACACATTCTTTGAGTCTGCAGTTAGTGAGGTAGTTGCATCCCCAAAACCTCCTATGCTATCTCATGCCCTCTCTTAGGTCATGCAATGCCTGTACTCATCTCCACTGTAACCTGTAACTCATCTACACTGTAACTCTCAAGCCTTCTGCTCTCATACCTTGTCTTTATACAGAAATTATTTTGTTGTTCTAGATTATTTAAGTCTACTTCATTCATTGGTACAGATGAGGTGCTTGTTACAGCCGACTCTATAGAAATGATGGTTGTACAACATAATTAGCCAAAGATAAGGATATAAAATAGACAAAGCTATCTCCACATAGTCATTAAAAAAATTACTTTTACAAGAGGATAAACGTAAAAAAAAAGCTCTAGGCAAGCTGAGATGAGTCCAGACAAGACTTGCAGAGTTAGTAGAAAGCTGTAGTCTTGTTACTAGCCATAGCCATCCTTTATTTACTGTTTGATGGACAAGTGTAAGAGATGACTGGTAGTGCCCGCCTGCATTTTTAAGGCCTTTGCCTACCTTTGTTGAAGCAGGAACTTCAATTACCTGATAGCTGACTTCCCTGCTGTTTTCTGCAAGGTCCCTGCATTTCCAGGAGAGCCCTCCAGCCTTCCATAACCTCATGGGCTATGAGGCATGGGGTGGTGCTGCTCACTGTTGTGACCCAGGGGAATATGAGAGTTCAGGCTTTCCTGTTCCAAAACATTCAAGTCTTGTGCACAGTAATGAATCAATTGGTATTTGCTGTTAGCAGCAAAAGGCTTCTTGCAAACTCCTCATTCTGTAAGTTAAAGGACATTTTTCGACACGGCCACACATGTAATTGGCATAAAGCACTGGAGAATTGTGTCCAGATTGTGTACAGGTCTAGAAATGTTCAGGAACCAGGTTTTCCATCTGTAGGTACACATTAGTACATAATGTAGGAAAATAGCAGAATGTGTGTGGGGGTGGGCTTCTATTTTATTTTTTTACTCTATTTTTTCATTTTTCAGATGTTTTGAGAAGACAATTAGTTTGCACAATTCCTAGGAAATATCCCACTTGCACAAGGAAAGGATAACACATAGTAGCTTCTGCACACTCTGGTTGGGCAGCCAGCACTTTTCTCCTTTTTCTTGTTTCTTTCTCAGGTGTGTGGCTATTTTTCACATCCAGGACAGTTCCATTTCTCTGCTCAGTCAGGCATTTAACCATTTTGCCTAATTATATCTGATGTTTTCCTCATAGTATTATGCTCTTCTTCAGAGGAAATGAAAAGCAGATTGTCTCCTTGGCAGCAAAGAATAACAAATGTGCTGCACTGAATAGCTGCTAGATGAAAAAGGGCCACAATGAGCTTCTGTGCCAACCAGTGCTAAAGATACTCGGCCAGACAGGAGGCTGCTCCCTGGTCCCTTGATGTCTTAAAGTGCTCTGAAGAAAAGTTAAGGTTACTTTGCAGAGGTGGAATTCTGGATATTTGATTAGGCAGAAGGTATTGAAAAATCTCCAGTAGAATTTTAAAATTTGTTTCAGTGAAGTTTCATTATAAGAAATAGTAATTATAATAATGAATTGGTCTGCTTCAATGCAGTTGAAAGACATTTCCTTATCTGGATATAAATTTTTATTTTGGAAATTTTTTTGAGTAAAATTTGATTTATGTGTTTGGTTTCTTGTGTTTAAAAAAGTATATCTCCCTCTGAAAGCAAATATATGTATATAGAAAAATTAAAATATATTTAAAAATGAAAATAAAATTAAATATTTTGACTTTCAAAACAGGATATTTTAGTAAACCTGAATTTATTGCTATTTTTTTGCCTCTGGGAAATATTGTAGATTTTTTATTCTTTAGTGCTGGGAACAATTCCCCCTGCCCTTCTGAACTGAGACTATTGAATTTGGATAGTTTTGTGGTTGTAACTATACCTATGCCATTTACTTACACATTTCAGAAGTTATTTCAGATTCCTCTCATTCATTTACCAAGAAGATTTTTATTGAGAGTGTGCATTAAAGTAGAAAAATTTTTCCATTAGTTTTCTTTTCCCAGTGTTACCTAATTTCAGTGAGAAGCATGAAATGTGAAACTCATGATGGCTACATGTTCTGCTGGTTATGTTGTTGAAGCAGAAAGTTTTCATGTGACTTGTCATACAGTTCTGCTCACAACAGGCTCTGTTTGACACCTTCACAATACATAGGAGGAATCACATTTCATACTTGAAGGATCTGCAATGAGAACTTGTAGTGGGCAAGCCCAAACAAAAGATTCTGTTGAATTAGCCTAATTACCAGGGAGAGGTGGTTGTTCTCTGTTCAATCCCATTCCAAATTATTTCTCACTTTCCAAATTACTGCAACCCTGCTGAGTCTCAATAATATGTAGTTCTTGCTCAATCTGCAATAGTTTGTTTTATTTTTCAGGTTTCGCCTTCTTTGTGTTAACCATCTTACCTAACTTATTTTACGTGTTCTGCCAACTCAGTACTCAAGGCTGGCTTATTCACATCTGTCTAATTTTCCCATCTGATATACTAACCACAAATGTCTGCTTTTTAAATTTTCCTTTTAATTGACCACTGAGCCCCTTCATTAGTGCATCTGTGCAGATCGACTGCTTTTTCGCTGAAGGCTGGGTGTAGCACTATCTTGCATTGTATCTTTCACTTACACAAACTCTAGCCTTTTATCATCACTTTATACAACCGTGCAAATGAGGGGCTCATAAAAATTGTCTATCCTTCCTTTGCCAGCCAGAAAGCATTCTCAAGTATATCTTATTCACATTGCTCTTATCAGTCAGAGAGGCTCAGTCTCCAATTAGATCATGAGTTTCAGCTTTGAGTCATCATTACTGCTCAGTATTATTAGAAGTATGAGGCAGAAGCGTGTTTTTATTTGTATGTTCAAGAAAATGCTGGGTTATTACCTGGAAGTGGCTCCTCTGACCTGGAATATCTCATCAAGACAAGCACTGATGAAAATGCCCTGGAGCTGCCAATATCACCTCTGAGAGGTGGCATCATGGCAAGATAAATTTTGGCTTAAACTCCATCCTGGAGGAGGATGGACAGCTATGATCCTATGGCCCTTAAGGGGCTGGGAGAGTAACTTAGAATCAAAATATTTCTTGTTCCTAATGGTTTTATTGAAAAGTTATCTCCTACGTCTTTCTTTCCCATTTTCCACCTGTTCTGCTGATGATGTTACCTCTCTGGAGACAGAAAAGATTGCCCTTTCAGAACAAGGAGCTTATATTTCCACCTCTTCGTACCTTCTGGGTTTTCTAGGTCAGTTGCCAAGTTATGCCAAGACACTTGAGCCCGTGGCAGTGCTGTTAGCTCCTCTTCCTCTCCAGCTTCTGTATTCCCTCTCCAGCTCTTGAGCAGTAGGACCAAGTCCAGCACTGCAAAGGCACATGGAGTCTCTGAGCACCCGATGAACATGGCAGTACAGGACCTGCCAGGACAGAGATAGGTTTTGTCACTTTTCTATATTATGTTAAAGGAAAGGAGAACAGTCTCCCATAGTGCTGGGGGGAGTAGCTAATTTGTGGAAAGAAAAATATTGATTAGATCTAGAGATTTTATAGTGTAAAGATTGTGTCCTGTAAGCAGATCAATTCTCCTCCACAAGATCTGCTCTAAGACCAGCTAGTGGCAGCTGGTGGGACTTTCCGACTGTAAACAGAAGATATGGAAATGGAGTGAAAAGGAGGATAGTACTGAAGTTTTAATTACAAGCTAGCAGAACATATGACATTCCAGATTTTTTGGGTGTGTTTAAAATTGTTAACCCTGTTTGAAAGAGCTGCAGTAGGCATTCATTCTTAACATTCATTCTTAAGTTCTGCTTCAGCTTTCGTTTTGTCTTGTTTTTTGCATGTTATCTTCTTAGGCTTTTTTTTTTTTTTTTTTTTTTTTTAATGCAGTTAACCCATCTTAGAAAACAGCCTTTTAAACTGCTTTTTATTGTTGGAAACAACCCCTGCGTTCCTACCAGCTCAAATCAAGTTGACATATTCACACAGTTGAAGTTGGCATTTTGATATGTGTACACATCATTTTCATCTGATTCCTGGGGATGACTTCAATGCCTGAAGTTTCTTTTAAAACCCTGAAAAGCCTCTGGGCTTTGTGCAAGGCTGCATTCCTAAACAGTATACCAAGTCTGAGGATCAGCCAATGTTTACTTTGCAAAAGAACTTTTTAATATCAAAAGTAAAACAGCCTTCCCACATTCCACAAAGATAGAAGATATTTGCCATTTTAAAAAATAGTGCAGTAATAATAAGGATAATAATGATAGATGAAATTGCTCTTCCAGGAGAAATAATTGCAGCTGAATCACAGCTGTGGGCTGATGAACAGATAAGCATGATGTGTTTTGCCTTGTCAGGCATGTGATTCAGAACACATCTTGTTTTGCCCTCTGTGAAAACAGGAGTGACTGGTGGTGAAGATAGATTTCATTTTTATTGGAGAACTACCTAATACATTCAGCTTTAGGGGGATACTGATTATAGCAGGATAAACTGTTAGCTGGTGCAAGTGCAGACCTCTCTAATGATGACCTAACTTAGTTGATTTATCAGCAAAGGATGCGGCCCAGTACATCTGAAAGATGCTGATGACCCAGTGAGGTTGAGTTGACTTCAAAGCCGTAAGAGAAGTAACTGTACCATTCTTACCAGTGTGCTCACACCCTTCCCTTGCTTTGGCAATAACAATCATGCAGCAAGATGATCTGGCTAAAAAAATACTAAATACTCTACTTGGATTTTTTTTTTTTGGGGCAAGGCTCCCAGTCTCTCCCCTCAGATAATTGGTCTGGCTGATTGCAAAGCTGCACTGTTACTGGTGTTTGTTTGGAGATGCCAGCAAGAACTCCAATGGGGCAAAGGCAAGGTACCCCCTTTGAAGGACCTCACAGATGGACTTGAAACCTCTGTTAGAAAAAAAAAGCTCCATTAGACAAACAGTTGCACACCGGGACCCTGCTCTTGCTGAAATGAACATTAAAAGTACCGTGTGACAGGGCTCAGCTCTTCCTGAATGAATCTGCTGATGCTACCATAGAAATGTCTTTGTTATCTGTGTAAAATACATGCATCAAGATCTTGAGGAGAACAAGAAACAGACATAACCCATTTATTTTATGATACAGTTACAGTTCCCAATGCTGAAGGATTAAATCAATTATGGATAATATACATTCAGGGAATTGAAGCATGTGGTTTATGGAGCATGGGGAATGCCTTCATAAGCTGGAGAACCAGGAGTCAGGTGGGAATGGCAGAAACATCTTTGAAGTATTTGTAGAATTCTGATCTTCAAAAGCATGTGTTATTGAGAGTGACATGCTCTAGCAAAAAAGAGGATCACTGGAAACATGGTTATGTTAAAGATGATTTTAAATTCAGGGATTGATGTGTTATTTTCCTAAACATAAAAACATGCTTTTATTTTTAATGACTGCTCTCTTGGGCTGTCATCTCTTCATTTCGGGAACCAAGAAGAAATCTTTCCAAAACCATGTGAGGATATATTAGTTTTACCCAGGGTGAACCTGACATAAGCACGCTTCCCTGCAAGGATGACCTTACTTATGTCTCCTACTCAGCAGTTTATCTGTTTTTATAATGATCCAAATAGATTCAAAGGGGAGGAGGGCTGATCCATTTGTTTTCTTCCCACACAAGATGCATTTCAAATGCTTTGCACTTTCACAAAGGTTGTGCAATCAATCTCATTTGAAGACGTGCAGCCCACAATATTTAGTCCTGACAAGTGTGTCGACATGAAGAAAGAAGGTGCAGCTTTGTTGTTCTGAATCACTTCATGAAGACCAGCCAATCTAAACAGATTTTATTTGGGTGTAAGGCTCTTTTTGGTATTATTTCCAAGTCAGCTTTATGCTCAATTAAAAGCAAAATATGCTGAAGTCCTAAACCTTTTAGCAATTCCAGATCTGCTAATGATGTCAGATTGGGCAGTTCCCCACCAAGGAGACATCATTTATTACAGAGGTTGACATCAGTGAGAGATGATGGTCTGCTGTCAAAGCTCTTTAGTGGGACACAAGAGAGCTCAATTCTGTTTTCACCTTCCAGGTGCAACCTTTGTGTGACCTTGATGAAACCACTGCTCTCTGCCTTGACATCATGGTACTTGGGGAGTTTATGACATATTCCTAGGCTGGATGGTTGCTTCTGAAAAGAGTGGTTTAAGTGCAGTGCAGGAAACTTGTCATCATTAGTAATGCGCTTTTGCAATTTAGAAGCTAGTTTAATTCTGGGTTGTAAGTTAGAGTAAAATTTCCCTGACTGTAATGCACTGAAAATTATTCAGTTCCACACACTCTGTGAAGTGAGACCACCGGGATCAAGCGGACACATGCCAGTTTCCTGGAGCCTTCCATTTCTTCTCAAGAACCTTCATTTAGGCAATTTGAACAGGAAGTCCTGGAAGTGTGTCTCAGTGCCAAATTGTCATTTTGACTGCAAGCTAATAGCAGTCCCCAATTGTCATTAATACAAATTTTCATGTACTGCAATTGATAAAATTGGGAAAATGTAGTTGATGGCAATCAAAATCAGGAAGAAGGACAGTCTGTACCTTTTTTCTGAACTACTTAGGTTACCCTAGAGAGCACAATTCATGATTGTAAGGTACCTCTTCTCTCACTGGGTGTCTCTCCCAACAGGAGTGCTTGCCTCCACAATTGCTCTCGATAGCCAAGTGAATTTTTTCTTTAAAAGTGTTAAAGCCTTCTGCCAAATGACTGTCTGAACAATTATATTTGAACTGAAAAATGGAAGGAAAAAACATTGTGTCAGGTCAACTGGAAATTAAAGACTTGCAGTTTTTTTGGTGAGGTCAGTTCTCATCCATCACATTTTTGTAATTAGATATTTATTCCATTCAAAATAAAATGCATCAAGACAGACATTCTTTCACTGAATATAAATGTAGGTAAATTTGGTCTCAAAGTGTTGCTTCAGTATGGAAAATGGATTAACATAATTTTTGTCTTCCAAAATGATTACTTTTTTGGCAATTCTTGTGATGGTAAAGGAAACAGTAATTTCAGCAGCATCTTGTGAAGTCACAGTCTAAAGAAGAAGAGAATGAGACAAAACCCATGGTAATAGCAGGGAAGTTGTGCTTTCCCAATGTTCACTGGCATTGTGCACTTGGGTGAATATCTATATTCATGTGCAGAAGTAACTTTTAAAGAAAGTTCCCGAAACAGTAGGAACAGTATTTTATATAAGAATGAAGTGGCTGAAGGGTAGGAAATATGGGGAGTAAGTCCTAGTTCAGGGAATTATGTCTTTTGCTTAACGGCAGAGCTCAGATCTAATTGGATGTCTCTGGACATTTTTGCTTGATGTTTTTAATTTGGTTTTGATTTTTTTTGTTATTCTTTTCCTCCAAACTGTATGCAGATTTTCCCTTTTGAAGGATTCTCTTAGACATGCAGACAGCTGCCAGATTTCCAGAGGGCATCAGGCAGTGGCCAGCCTACTGCAGCTCCTGACAGCAGTGCACACAAGCCTTGGTGTTAGAGGGATGCACACATGGATGAGTGATTTTATTTCTCCATGTTTTCTTCATGGCTTGTGCGGAAGATCAGCCAGCAATCACCTGCCATGTGTATAGTCCCTCCCACACCACCAAATGAGGTGGTCTTCCTACAATTCCAGTTAATCTTTTTGTGCTACTACTGACAGAGTGAATTATCAGAGTCATTAGATGACAGGCCCAAACCCAATAATCAAAAATGTAAAAGTCTGGAAGCCCAACTTATAATTTTAGATTTCAAAGCACACTGAGCTATTTGCATAGTGATAAAAGGAAATATTTTCTTCCTATTGGAAAGAAGACTTTTTTGTTCTACTTGACAAAGAAAGAAGCTTTTCATATGGATTATTCCTTTCACTGTTTTTATAGTATGTTGAAACTAAGAATTTGTATGAATGCTGACTGTCTTTCCAAGACAAGTACCTGATGGTAGAATAATCTGCTATCCCCCTTTCTTGCTCTGCCTCACATTAATTGATGTTAAGTTCCAGCTGGGGAAAAGGCAGAAGATTGTCTCAGAATTTCATGGCAGGTTATAGACTTTTTCACACCAGGGGTTAGATGTTAAACCACACTGGCATTGATTGTTTGACAGACTTACAAAATGGGATGTGTTTGGCTATCAACAGTCATGCCCTGGAAATCATGGCTATGCCAGGCAGTGGGAGGCAGGCTTGCTAGCAGCCCCAGGGTGTGACTGAAGAGCTGGCAATGCATCATGCTGTGTTCCAGAGGTGCTCAACCAGAGCCACAGACATTCTGCAGTGGCCAGATGAGTGAGGGATTCTGTCAGAGCCACCCCATGCTGTGACAGCTCTGCATTTCACTGCTCAGAATGATTACTCTGGCACCCTTTCCAGCCAATAATTCTGAAGAATCAAAGATGCTTCTGTACTGGTCTTAGAGTCTGGATCAGAACAAAGTTACCAGCCATCACCTCTTACTGAACTTTGATTTGCAGCAGCAGAAGCTTGTGATGCTCATGATATGGTTTCATTTTATATGAAACTAGACTGGAAGATGTACACATAAAGCCATGTGGCTGCAAATGAACATTCAGTACCTGGGGTCTGGCTAGACTTAGCATGAAGAAACTGTGGATGTCAGACCCTCAGCAACAAGTGGTTTGCCCTACAGAGGTGCCCCTACTGATTTGCACAACATGTTGTGAAAGTTGGATATACAACTCCAGCTGAATTCAAATGGGACTAGGAAATTCAAACTCCTGCCTGTGGATTATCTTTTTGCTGCCTGTGATGGAAAGAAGCAAAGCACTGGAAGACAGTATTGCAGGTAGAAACGAACAAAATAAAGAAACCACAGCAAGCAATTGCTTAGCCATATTCAGTGCAATGTTTGCCACAGGTTCTGCTTGAACACCAGAAAATCATACATTTGTAAACGTTAATGTGGGCCTGAGGGTGAGAAAGATAAGTGAACTTAGTGACACACGGTGGGGAAGAAATTGGATGCCAAGTAGGAATGCAGTGTTTGGACAAGAAACGTTAGTGTACTGAGCCAAAGAAAAAGGTTCAAGATCAATCATCCAAAGACGAAAAGCTTTAAAGGCAGAAGAAATGCTAAAGTTAGCCTGTGTGGCTTACTATACATTGGGGTAATCTGAAACAGATATTCTCTGAAGAATACTTCCAATGTTTCCTGGCTCTGCTCCAGCTACTTCAAAGCCCTGTTATCAGTGAATTGTGGTCCCAGTGTTAGGAAAACTGGGTGATGTTCTAAGGAAATGTCAGCTTCAGATCACAGTTTCCTCTCATTTCTGTGAAGAGAGGTCAAGTTAGTGAAGTGCTGCCCACATGCCGCCTCTGTCACAGTCCCCCATGGTCCACTTTGTTAGTGCTTGAGCTAATACGTAGGATAGAGAGCAAAATTGCTTTGAAACAGTAGGCTGTTTGCTTTAGGAATCAAATTTTAAAATAATACTCCAACAGTATGTGTTGCCAAGAATCTACAAGGCTGTAATGTCCATTAGAGACATGCAGACAATTAAGGGAAATATTTAATTCCTCTAGTCTATTTGAGGATCCTAAGCTAAAATCTCTTGAGGCATTTAGTAAACTTGTACCTTGCTATTTGAGTGCTAGTTAATACAAGGTTTGATCAGATAATTGGTGTGAATAGACTCCTATTTCTCTTGTGTCCCTTATAGGCAGCAACATATGAAGTTTCCTCTTTACCTAAACAGTACCCATGCTGCTCATCATGGCTTAGTTCTCAGTGGTCTGAAGACCAGAGTTAAGAAAGAGTTATTGTTTTATTTAATGTGAAGTGTCTTTCACAAATCCAGGTGTTGATCATGTTAAAATACTGAGATTTCTTAATCTGTCAGGATTCAATCTCATCACTTCAGAAATGGCTTTGCTAGCAGGCTACATCTAAGAGACATCTTAGAGGTTAGAAGTTGCAGTCCACAAACTGTCTTGGATCATAAAACGGAATCACTTCACTTTGGCTGCTGAGTTTCCATGGGGTTTGGTCTGACATTGGTAGTGAAAATGGGTTACATGATGAGGTTTTAGATGCATTCATGATCGCCCTCGTATTTCCTCAACTTAGGCCAGGAATATGCTGAGTCTAGTGCATTGATAGAGCACAACTCACTGGATCTACTAAGGATTCATGGAAGGATCTATAGCTATTGCTAACCACCTAAATGAGGTGGTGTGCAACCTCATCTTGGCCAAGTAGATGTGTGGATAAATTCCATCTCCTCTACACAAAGACCTGTGAAGTGTTGGATAGATAAATGCAATGTCATTCCCAGAAGTGAATCAAACTGAATGGGATGGGAGCTGAATTTCCATGGTTCCACCTATTTGAAAGCATAGAAAAACAATTTTGTATATCTCTTTATATATCTATCTATAGATATATCATGTCCATTAAGTTCTTTTTAATGCTATATTCTGTAGCAAAAGAAAGAAAACCATAATTAAAATAATTCAATATTTTGATATAAAACTATCTCCAAATACATAGGCTATTAAGACACATGTGAAAGGAACTGAAAAGATGACAGTGTTTTGGATGTGTTTATGGTTACTGGCTCTGGGAGTACTAATAACTGACAGACAGAATCATTTACTTCACTGATCATGGATGTAGTTGTATCAATAAGACAGGTGACCCTTACAAAACTCATGGTGAAATCCCACCCTTGCAGTGGTCTAAATCTTCAATGGCATCTCCCCTCACAGTGCCAGGTAGTTACAGACTATCGTTGGGCAGGGATTCACACACAGGTGCACTTGAGGTACAGTATTGCATGTATCACAAATGTTTTGCCTTTATTATATAGTTCCAATCTGAAAAATTACTCCCTATGAAAAGACAAGGACTTTTATGCCACTACTTACCAATAATTCTTCAGAAGCCTAGGCCAGGTGCAGATGAAATAGGAAAGGCCACATTGGTGGCAAAACATCAGAAAAGGCATGCAAGACATGAGGAGAAAGATAGTTATGTATTACTCAGCTGGAATCAGGAATCATGCTCAAGAGTGCCTCAAATATTCAATTCACACATACTGGCTCTCTGGAAGAAAGGATAGATGAAGTGAAAGATTACAAGTGAGAGACATTAGACACTTTGTTTGCTGCACTAATAAAAACTGCTGAGATGTTCAGCTGAATATGCCATAAAGACCTCTATAAAGCCAGGTAGAAGAAGAGTAAGAAAGCCAGAGTAATTGGTAGGGAGAGACCCCTGTGGATTTGGAAATGCCTAGTTAAAGCAGACTCTTTACATTTTTTTACTGCTAGTGGCAAGCTGGTGCTGGTTCTGGCCTTGTTTCTTTCTTTTGGCTCACAGCTCTCACCTCTCACAGAACTACACAAAGTAATTGCAGTGCCGAGCCAGCAATGGTGTTTCATGCATGATCTAAAGATTCATCTCTCTGAGATTAAGTTGCTTGTCTTTCAAGGCTTGTTTTGCTTTTTTGATCACCCTTGTTATTTTAAAAGGCAAAAGAAAAGATCGTGGCCAACTATGAGTACTAAATGACTTTCCAAAGGTTAACCTTTGTTCTCTTTTTAAGTCATTTATGAATAGCCAGCTATTCAGTTTGTTCAGTTATTGTGAGTCACTTCATTTCAGATTTGGAAGTTTGTCATGAACTATTTGCACTGTGTTCAGGTAGTCTGACTAGTAGGGTATGACTAGTCTGCAGTTTTGCTGACTGGAATGCTAATAAATGGGAGGAAAGAATTCAGCATATTCGGGATGACTGCTTTTACTCTCACAGGCAAAAACTTTTCTGAGCAAACAGCCACAAAAGTATTCACCAGACTTTCACTTCCAGAAAACAGTCTAATGCACTACAGGCCCCTTTTTTATAAATGTAGAAAACTGGACTAATAAGTTTTCTGAGTGCTGTAGAAGTGGTTCACTTTAAACCACTGTTCACATACCTCTTTTGGTGAGACTCAGCCATCAACACATTTCACTGTGGGCAGAAGATGTTCCTTTTGTTTAAACATATACTGATTGCAGTCTTATGAGTATCTGATCCCTAAGGATTTGAGCTTAGAGCTTCCACCAAATCCATGCTCTCCTATTCCCAGAAAATCATCCAAAAAATTAGAGCTCATGTAATTGAATAAATGACTGTGTCTATGGAATAGATCTCTCTTAGGCCAGGTCTCAAATTTATGATAACAGTTCTACCCTGATTTACAGCAGCATATAAGATGGAAACTGATAGAAACTGATGGAAACTGACTTCAAAGAGAAGGATGCCCACTGACACAATGAGTGAAAGGCAGACAGATTGTTAGATGTAGAGTATATGGAGAGGGTAACTTCATGATTTCTCCATCTTCTGGTTTTTTTTTAACATTTAACCCTGACAAAAGCGTAGCAAATCTATTTTTTTATAGGTTTGATATGAAAAGAGAAAAATTATTAGAGTTATATTTTGGGTTTGGGTTAGGGTTAGGGGTTAAGGTTAGGGGTTACGATTGGGTTAGGCTTTTGGGTTAGGGTTTAGGGTTAGGGTTCACATTAGGGCTAGGGTTCACTTTAGGGTTAGGATTAGGGTTATGGTTAGGTTTAGGATTTGTGTAATGGTTTAGGCTTAGGGTTTGGGTTTGTGCTAGGGTTAGGGTTAGGGTTAGGGTTAGGATTGGGGTTAGGGTTAAGCTTAGGTTTAGAGTTTATGGTATGGTTTAGGTTTTTGGTTAGGGTTTGTGTTAGGGTTCAGGTTAGGATTAGTGTTACATTCTGTGTTAGGGTTAGGGTTAGGGTTAGGGTTAGGGTTAGGTTTAGGGTTAGGGCTAGGGTTAGGGTTGGGTTTAGGGGTTAGGGTTAGTGTTAGGGTTTGGTTTAAGTTTGGGGTCAGTAGTAGGTGTGGTTTAAGGTTATGGTTTGGGTTTAGGGTTTGGGTAAGCGTGCGGTTTTTGGTTAGGAATGTTTTCTGGTGTTTGCGTTAGTGTCAGGGTTGGGTTGGAATTTTTGGTTATGGTCAGGGTTAGGTGTAGGATTAGGTTTAGTGTTAGGTTTCACATTAGCGTTTGGGTTTATTGTATAGGGTTAGGGTTAGGGTTACAGTTGGGGTTATGGTTAGGGTTATGGTTGGGGCTACGGTTGGGTTACGGTTGGGTTAGTGTTTTGGTTTGGTTCAGGTTTAGGGTTAGGTTTATATTTAATTTTGTTTGAGGGTTAGGGTTACCTTTAGGGTTGGGTTTAGGGGAGGGTAACTTATTTATCTTACCAAATTGCTGGTTTTTACCCGTTTAACCCTTGTAAAACTGTAGCAGATAATAAACTCTTACTTTTTTTGTGGGTTTGATATGAAAAGAGAGAACGTATTTTTGATTCTGTGTAAATTCAGATATTGGGTTGGCAGACTTGTGTGTTTTCTTGGGGGTTTTGTGAGGGTTTGCTCCTTTCTAAAAACAGACTTATTTGGCCTCATTTTCAGTTTCAAAAAATAACTTTTCTGTTTTAATATTCTTCTTCACTACCATGTCAAGGGATTTGCAATCTTCCTTGTCAGGGAGGAGCATTGAATGTAGTGCTGCTTTGTGATCCAGTCTGTTAAGTGCTCTCTGTAACTGCTGCAACTGGAGCAAAAAAAAAAGTAATTATATTGGGAGCATGCAAGGGCACTCTTGCCTTAGGCTGACCCAGGAACTGTTGGATGTGGGCTGGGAGAAGTCACTGATTCCAGGAGGCCCAGCATATGGTAACTGATTAATGACCTTTAGTTCTTAACAGCCATAAACTACATATTTCCTTGCTGTTGTTACTGCAAAGGAGGCCCTGGGTACAATTGTGCTGCTGCAGGCAGATGTCAAAAAAAAGAAAGTCTGAGAAGCAATGGATGTGTAATCTGTTCAAGGAGCAGAGGCATCTGCCCTTGCCTCTCCCATCCTGGGGTCTGACCTTCCTTCCTCGGACCTGTCTTTAGTGTCATTTACTCAGTGTAACAAAGTGCAGTGCTGATGAAAAAAGGCTGGGTAGGGAGCCTGCCTCTCATCAAGGATGGGTCCTGAGAGCCCCTAAAGGACCCCAGCTTCCTCTCTAATCTTTTGAGAAAGATTATGTGAAGAGGAGATGGTGACTGTGTATACATGCTTGAGGAGAGAGGAGAGGAGAGGAGAGGAGAGGAGAGGAGAGGAGAGGAGAGGAGAGGAGAGGAGAGGAGAGGAGAGGAGAGGAGAGGAGGAACATTTCTGAGAAAAGAGTTAAGTAACTCTCATTGAGTCTAATGCAACCTTCCACTAGCTGACTTTTTGCTTGGGAAGATCCCTGCACACTAAGAAAGACACAATTTCCAATCTAATTTTCACAACCATTCCAGGATATTGCAGACAACTTTCTTGCTCTTTTTAATTATCATGGTATTTAGGGAAATTTGTACAAGGACAGTTTTCCTCAGATGTTGGAAAGTTATAATTGTGGGAAAAAAGATTAAACCCAAGAAAATTCTGAATACTGGAGTTGTTCCAGCAACTATAACCATGGAGTTTTATCATTATGGAGTTTTTATCTCCTGCATATGTCCTGGTTTGCATCACCAACAGAAAATTATCTTTATGTTCAGATTTCAGCAGAGAGAAGTAAATTAAGAAATGCATCATCCAAGTTTTACCCTTCAGATGATCAGAGATGCTGTCTGTCAGAGACAGCAGGTGGGTCCAAATTAGCATTTGATAGGAACTTTTAAGTAAAGGAACAATAACACGAAGAATTTTGATGTCTTCTTTTATTGCTAAATCGTCAAGATTCATCTTACAGGTATAATTTGCTTTGGATATTCCCTGGAAGGTGGGAGGCCAGTGTTTCATAGTGAACAGAGCATTGCTGGTTAACCTGCAAGAGGTGGAAGCTCTTATTTGTAGCATTGCTGTTTGTGACGTTATGCAAACATCTCCTTCCCATAGTTTCTTCCAGTCTCCCCTTTCTAAAATGAGGGAAAGGAGCTTTTAATCTGAATCTAAAGTTCTTTGAAACTTAATGTGGGGTACAGCTTTTCCTCATAGCCTTTTTTGATTTAGGAAAAAAACCCCATAAGGCAGAAAGCCACCTCTTCCCTGGAAGCCCTGTAGCTTTTGCCCTCTTTTTTTTGAGAATGCCAGTGACTGGGACAAACTGTGACAGAGCTTTTTGAAGTGAGAAGCCTGGTGCCTGTCATATCAGCTGAGAATCCCAAACACACTTAATAGGCTTTGGACTCCTGAGTAGCCCAATGAAGCCAAGCACAATGTTTCTGTTATGGCAAGGCCAAGATTTTTGTGCTTTTTTTTTTTTTTCTTTAAACAGGACTGGAAAAA
Source organism: Melozone crissalis (assembly GCF_028551555.1). Lineage (NCBI taxonomy): Eukaryota > Metazoa > Chordata > Aves > Passeriformes > Passerellidae > Melozone > Melozone crissalis. The sequence continues at coordinate 1,798,572 of NW_026535805.1, forward strand.
ACTGCACGGAGAGCCTTTTCTTCTTTTGTCTCCTTTTCCAGTTCCAGACCAAGCCAGAGTCAGACCTTTATGAAAGTTCAGACACTTTAAAAAAAGTCATTGTTTGATTATGTGCATGTTTTTGTGTGTGGGGGGTTACAGCAAATACAATTAGTGTGACTCAGGCTCAGGGTCAGAAGTCTGGGTTAACTGTGACTGGACTTCTAATTTCCTCCATACTAAGTCACCCATCCTTTCTCTGAGTCATTCTCCAGCAGACAGCTTAAAGTTTAAAATTAGAAAGTAGAAACATATACCAAGAGAGATGACTGGGGAGAATGCAGCAGGCACAGCTTGTTTAAGTTTCCAGAGCTGATGTAGCAGCAGCAACTATGTCAAGGGGGCCCTCTTCTACTGTCTGCAACAGATGCCCCTTAAATCAAGATATTCGTAAATACTTCAGGCTGTAGAACATCTGCAAACATATATGACATGAATGCATCATGAGCTGGTAAACAGACCTGTTGTTGCTGTCAAACCAACCCTTTGTGTTCACTTCCTACACATCTTTTATAGAAAGTCTTCTGCAGTGGCAACAGCAGTGACATTTGTTTTTCACACAGGCCCTTTCAGACAGTACAACTCCCTTGCTAGAGATCTTTGGCACTCACTAGAAGGCAAAGGCTGCAAATGAGACTCTCACCAGTTGTATTTGAAAGGAAAGCTGAAAATCTGAAGCATAGAGAAGTGATAGAGTAAATCATTCACTATCCTAGCTCTCTAAGACCTTATCCCTTTCAAAGACTAGAAAATGTTTATCAAAAATGAGACAATTTATCAGACTAGTGAGCTACCTACTCCTTTGGGTTCTTTAAAATCTATTAGGTTAAAATGCTGGCACCCAAAAGGCAGGGTTGAATAAAGCTGAGATCACCACATACATGAACAAAAAAGAGAACACGATCTATCATCAATGCATTTGGAAGGAGTTGAGAGAGTCTATTCTGATTGCATAGATTTCTCCCTTGTGTAATTCCCTTTGCACTCCAGTCTGAAGCTCATGGTGACCACACCCTGAACTCTCATAATGGCCACCAGATTTATAAATTTTTAACAATACTACTTATCTTATTGCAGTATATGAGAGACTAAGTAATAGAAACAAAACCAATTGAAATGCCTGTATGTATTTAAACCCTTAGCATTTAAAATTGAATATACAGTCTCTTCACATTTTAATTTCCATCTCTATCAAAAAGAGAAACAGATAATGTGCAAAATAGAAAGTTTTGATGCCATTTGACAGAGTTTGAAATATTTGCAACCCCCATAGAGGCTGGTGTGTCATGGTAATGGGCACGAGAGAAGATCCTCAAATGTCCCATGGAAGACAGCTGGTTGTGTCTTCACTTACTGACCAGAGGATTACTCCAAGGGCAAGAGGCTGACA